>NW_027362762.1:481323130-481923130 GCF_046119375.1 Phyllobates terribilis
ACTAGCTAAATTAACAGGGGGTGAAATAGATCATTTCTTGGTCTCCAAAAATGACGTGAGGGACCAGTTTAGTAAGCTGGCCATTGGCAAAGCAGCAGGGCCTGACGGTCTCAGTCCACGTGTCCTCAGAGTGTGTGCAAATGAGTTGTGTACTGTCTTCCAGCATCTCTTTAACCAGAGCTTACAATCAAAGAGAGTACCAGTGCTATGGAAGACTTCCTGCCTGGTGCCGGTTCCCAAGACTACCTTCCCGGCTTCCCCGGGGGACTATAGACCGGTGGCCTTAACATCGCATGCGATGAAGTCCTTGGAGAGAATAGTACTTGCTCACTTGTGTCCGAGGGTGATGGCGCATACTGATGCTCTTCAGTTTGCGTACCGGCAGGGACTGGGGGTGGACGATGCTGTAGCGTCTCTGCTACAAACAGTACATTCCTTTTTGGACAATGATGGAACCACAGTGCGTGCTTTGTTCTTTGATTTCTCTAGTGCGTTCAACACATTACAGCCACTCTTACTGCGTGGAAAGTTGATTAAAATGGCGGTGGATGAGGGACTTGTGAATTGGATAATTGACTACCTGTTGGATAGGCCACAGTTTGTTAGGTGGGGGACGGCTACATCAGATAGTGTACTGAGCAGTGTCGGAGCCCCGCAGGGAACAGTGCTGTCGCCATTCCTCTTTACATTGTACACAGCTGACTTTCAGTATAAATCAGACCGTTGTCACCTCCAGAAGTACTCGGATGACTCTGTGATAGTTGGCAGTATTGGGAAGGACCAGGATGAAGAGGAATATAGAAGGGTGGTTGCGGACTTTGTAGTATGGTGCCAGGCTAACCATCTAGAACTAAATGTTAAGAAAACCAGGGAGTTGGTGATGAGCTATGGAAGGTGCAAGAAGGTATGCCTACCTGTTACCATTGACGGTCAGGATGTGGAGATGGTGGACAGTTTCAAATATTTGGGGGTTTACCTGGATAGCAAGCTAGACTGGAAGTGCCACATGGAGAAGGTCTACAAGAAGGGGATGAGTAGATTGTACTTCCTAAGGAAGTTAAGGTCTTTTAATGTGTGTGGCAAAATGCTTGAGGTGTTCTACCAATCCATTGTGGCTAGTGCCACCTTTGCAGCAATAATTTGCTGGGGTAACAGTGTGCGTGTTGCTGACGCCAACAAGCTCAACAAACTTATAAAGAAGGCTAGCGCGACGGTGGGCCTACAGCTTGGGACTTTTGAAGAGGTGGTAGAGGATAGGATTAAGAAGAAGTGCAGAGCTATAATGGGCAACAACACACACCCGCTTTATGAACTGTTTGCGAAACAGAAGAGCACATTCAGCAATCGCCTAATACAACTAAGTGTAAAAAGGAAAAATACAGGAGATCGTTTGTTCCAACAGCTATGGGGGTGTTTAACAAATGTCTGAAAAGCAATGTCTAAAGCATTCCAAATGTTATGTTATCATATGTGTCATGTTCGAGATCTGTGTTCTGCTGCTGTGATACCGCAATTTCCTCCGGGATAAATAAAGTATATCTTATCTTATCTTAACACTTAA
Source organism: Phyllobates terribilis (assembly GCF_046119375.1). Classification (NCBI taxonomy): domain Eukaryota; kingdom Metazoa; phylum Chordata; class Amphibia; order Anura; family Dendrobatidae; genus Phyllobates; species Phyllobates terribilis. Next base: position 481,324,692 of record NW_027362762.1, read on the forward strand.
ACTTATGCACAGTTATAAAAGGAGCTCAATCTTCAACACAGAAGTTCTAGATAATTTAAGGGGTTGTCAATCTTTGGGGACCATTTTTTTTTTCTTAAATGCATGCAATTGGGTATTGTTAAAAGATTTGCACCATTTGTCTCCCACAGCCACTGTATTACACTGTCAATTGCAGGTTGCAGAATAAGAAAATGGGGTTGGCCACATTTTTATTTTATCAGATGCGTTGAGGACATGATTTTGAGGCATTTACTATTATATAGGTATACACCTCACTCATTTTTAATAAAACCCAATTGCATGCATTTAAGAAAGAATATATAATCCTGTAATTGTCACGCTATGGCTTTTTTTTGACCCATTCTCTCTCATTTCAGGAAGAATTTCCAGCAAGGCTCCTTATCATCAGAGGCGGGATTACAATGACAAGTAGCACCTTTATACACAGTTGATAATACAGGATCCACCAATCACAATAGTTGGTGTCACCGCTGACCCTGCTCTCTCTCCCTTCACAATAACCTTTGCACAGGCTCATTAGATACAAGAAAAGATACCGTCAGACCATATGTTGAGGCTGATGTACATATATAGTTTCCTGTAATTGGAAGTAAAAAAAACAAAACAAAAAAAAAAAAACAACATTTACCTTAATTTTAAAAACAAAAACCTGGAGTTAAACGATTGTTTCATTAAAAAATTACCCCTCTCTAATATTCTGGTCGGAGTTTAAGGCTGTGTGCCCACTATGCATTTTTTAAGCGTTTCCGCAGCAGTCTGCCATGTTCCCAATAATAATAAGCATGTGCTGTGATCACATAACTAAATGACGTCACAGCAGGTCCTTTTAGACCATTGCGAGCTGCCGGGAAGCCAGGACGGATCGGATAAGGACACCGGGGGCCATCAGAAGGTAAGTATAATATTTTTTTTTTACCATTCTTTTACGGTCACATTATATAAATCCATGCTGTTTGCATGGATTTATATAGTGTGACCAAGTTGTCAAGCACTTTCCAAGTGATGCTAAAATTGCTTGGAAAGCGCTTGACAACCCGCATGCGGAAATGCGAGTGAAAAACGCTTCACATCAGCAAGTCCCTGGCAGGAAAAACGCATGTACAATCCACATGTACAATCCACATGTACAATCCACATGCATTTTTTCTGCCAGGGAGATGCAGAAATGCTCAGGAAAAAATCCGGAGCATCGTGGGCACATAGTCTCTAACAACTTTTGGGGCTAAGGCTGAGTGAATAATACCAACATGGCGGTTTTGACAAATATATATCATGTGAATCCAGCATTTATATTTTCACATTCAGGTAAAAGGATTGTCAAGTGTTGTAAACATGACAATATGTAAGGAGAACATATTAAAACTAGCTTAAATAGATAGTGGTGCTATTCCTTTCATTTTTTGAAAATGGCAATGATAATATTGCAGTCACATTAAGTCAAGCCAATACTATTTCAGATTAATTGTGAACAGCAATATACACTACATATGAAGTCCACATACACTAATAAAATAAGTATTCCCCATCTCCAAGATCCTATCCCAATATTTAGTAGGTATAAAAGCAAATACCTCTAATTAGAAATGTAGTTCTTCTGATTCGCTACGTCTCTTACCCCATGTGAAAGACATTGCAGTAGCTTGGGTATCCATGGTTACGACCACTAACAACTAACTGTCACTATAAGCGGTAGTAATCATGGATACCCTAGCTACTGCAAAGTCCTACACATGGGGTAAGAGACATAAATCAGAACTACACTACATTTCTAATTGGAGGTATTTGCTATTATTATACCTACTACATATTGAGTTAGGATCTTGGAGATGGGAATACCCCTTTAAGGACCCATGAACCATAAATGAGCATCTTCTACAGGCTACAATATTATGGTATTTCCAGTTTTATACAAAGGAACTTGAAAGCACTTCAAATATGGTATGGAGTAGAACATTCCTTGGTTTGGAGGTACACTCCCTGACAGAAGTTAAGTCGCTTATCCAGGTTATGTAAATAAAAGCTTATAACCTGACGTTAAATTCATCCATTGGTTTTATAAATTACTCTTTTGAAAGCTGAAACCCTCCCAAATTTGGTTTAGGTTAAGAAAATAAATTGGCATCAATGCTGAAATATTGATCATTTAATGAACACAGAATGGTCAGATTTTAGCAAGACAAGTTTTGCCGCCCACAGAAAGTAATGTGATATTCAAACAATTATCTTAAAATACAAATATATGTTGCATAACATTGGTGAATGAAGTTGTGGTGCTATTAGAGTCATATTTAATATTTTGTGTGACTTCCATGAGCTTGAAGGACTGCATCCATGCGGTTCAACAACGATTCATACAATTTATTAATGAAGTCATCAGGAATAGCAGAGAATGCAGTCTTCCATGCCTCCCAGAGTTCATCTAGACTCTCTGGTTTTGTCTTCCAAGCTTCCTCTTTCATCCTATCCCAAACCTGCTCAATGATGTTCATGTCTGGTGACTGGGCCGGCCAGTCCTTGAGCACCTTGATCTTTTTTGCCTGGAGGAACTTTGTTGTAGAGATGGATGTATGAGATGGAGCACCATCCTGCTGCAGAATTTGACCCCTTTTATGATTTGGAGTGTTAGAGGTAGCTAATACTTCTTGATATTTTAGGCTATTGATATTGCCTTCCACCTTGCAAATGTTTCGCACACCCCCATACTGAATGTAACCCCAGACCATGATCTTTCCACCACCAAATTTAACTGTTTTCTGGGTGTATTTTGGATCCATACGGGCTCCAGTAGGTCTCCTGCAGTATTTGCAGCAGCTGTGGTGTAATTCTACTGAATATTCATCAGAGAAACCCACCTTCTGCCACTTTTCCAGCGTTCATCTGTTTAGCAGGCTGTGGGACTTTGCAAATGCCACACGGTTTTTTATTTGCCTTTTGTTTAGTGCTGGCTTCTGGGCACTGATTCGACCATGGAGGCCATTTCGAGACAGAATCCTACAAACTGTTCTACTTGACACAGGGACTTGAGGTGACCAGGCCTGTGGGAGCTTTGCTGCAGTGGAAGAGGGGCTTGCTTTGGATTTTCTAACCTACAAACGTTCCTCCTGAGCAGTTGTCTTGCGGGGTCTGCCGGACCAGGGCTTGTCAAACACATCTCCAGTCTCTTCAAATCTTTTTTTAATTCTTTGTACTTGACGCTGAGACACATTAAAGGTGCCAGCCACCTCTGCAGTGGATCTGGTCTTCAGCCTCTTGATAATCAAGGCTTTGGTCACAGGGTGGATTTTTGGCATGTTGCCAGAGCTCAAGTTGCAGTTCAAGTGAAGGTCTGGGGTGCTGGGTTTCTTTTTATACACACCCACTAATTAACCGATCATTTACTGAGCACTGGTGAGTATGTAAACTAGGATTGGGTGCATTATATGACCAGGCAACAAAACTTTTGTCTTGCCAAAATCGGACCATTCTGGGTTCATTAAATGATCAATATTTCAGCATTGATGCAAATTTATTTTCTTAACCGAAACCAAATTTGGGAGGGTTTCAGCTTTCAATAGAGTAATTTATAAAACCAATGGATGAATTTAACCCCTTAACATCTGACGTACTAATACGCGTTTGTGCCCTGGGACTTAAGAGCCAGACCCGTATTAGTACGTCATCGCGATCGCGCACGCACACAGGCTGTGCGGGCGCGATCGCCGCCGGGTGTCAGCTGATTGTCACAGCTGACACCCGGTACTATGTGCAGGGAGCGGTCCTGCACCGCTCCCAGCACATTAACCCCTGCGATCGAAGTCGATCGAAGTCTATCGCGGCATTGCGGGGGCAAGGGGAGGTGATCGCCGATACTCACCTCCTCTTCCGGCTTCCAGCGCAGTCTGCAAAGGCTTCCCGGGTGCTGCCATGACGACCCGATGTCGTCATGACAACATCCGGGTCACCAGACAGCAGGAAGATTGTTTGGACATGCGCAGTGCATCTCCAAACAATCTTCACACTGTGCACCGCTGATAGCCTGCATGGCATAGGGATGGTGCTGCATTCCTGTGCCATGCAGGCGATCAGAGAAAAAAAAGTGAAAGTCCCAGAGTGGGACAAAGTACTAAAGTGTATAAACTGTCTGAAAGTGGAAAAAAAAAAATTTGCAAAAATATAGAAAAAAAATAATCCACCAAAAATAAAAATATAATGTACCCATCAATAATTATTATAAAAAAAAAAAAACAATAAAAGTACACATATTTGGTATCGCCGCGTCCGGAACAACCTGACCTATAAAACTGTCCCACTAGTTAACCCCTTCAGTGAACACTAAAAAAAAAAAAAAAAAAAACACAATGCTTTATCACCATACCGCCAAACAAAAAGTGGAATAATACGCGATCAAAAAGACGCATATAAATAAAAATGGTACCGCTGAAAACGTCATCTCGTCCCGCAAAAAAACAAGCGGCCATACAGCTCCATCAGCCGAAAAATAAAAAAAGTTATAGCTCTCAGAATAAAGCGATGCTAAAAAATATTTTTTTCTATAAAAAAGCTTTTATTGTGTATAAGCGCCAAAACATAGAAAAATGATACAAATGTGGTACCGCTGTAAACGTACTGACCCGAAGAATAAAGCTACCTTATCAATTTTACCACACGCGGAACAGAATAAAAAAAAAACAAAAAAAACAATTCCTGAATTGTTGGTTTTTGTTTATTCTGCCTCCCAAAAATCGGAATAGAAAGCGATCAAAAAATGTCACGTGCCTGAAAATGGCACCAATAACAACGTCAAGTCATCCCGCAAAAAACGAGCCATCACATGACTGTCTGCCAAAATCTGGAAAAATTATAGCTCTCAAAATATGGCGATGCAAAAACTAGATTTTACAAAAAATGCGTCTTTTAGTGTGTGACAGCTGTCAGTCATAAAAACCCCTTATGATTCTGGCATTGCTGTAATCACACCGACCTGAAGAATAAAGTCGTCTAATCACTTATACCGCACAAGGAACGGCGTCAAAAATAAACTCTTGGGTTAGGATTGGGTTTGGGGCTAGGGTTGTGCTAGAGCTAGGGTTGGGATTTTTTTCAAAAGTAAGAAAAAAAGATGACGATATGGCGACTAGTGTTGAGCGCAAGTGCTCGCTACTTGAGTTTGCATCGGGTGCTCTGGTATGCATTGAGTATCATGGGTATTTGATTGACATGCTCGAGTCTCTGCCCCATATGCTTCGCGGCCAAAAAAACTTTACGGGGATTGCCTGCCATGCACGAGCGATCCCCGCATGTTTTTTTTTGCGTGTCTAATAACCGTGAAACATGCGGAGCAGGGACTCGAGCATGTCACTCGAGCACACGCTGTACATGGTGCATACCTGAGTACCCGATGCAAACTCAAGTAGCGAGCACTTGCGCTCAAGAATAATGACAACTTATTCAATATGATGACCTAATGTAAACAAATTCTGTGCCGTACCTCTGGGTTCAAAATGTTCACTATACACCTTAATAAAATCCTTGAGGGGTATAGTTTCCAAAATGGGGACACTTGTGGGGGAGGTCCACTGTTTAGGCACATCACGGGCTCTCCAAACGCGACATGGTGTCCGCTAACAAATTGAATGGAAAATCGGCTCAAATTGTTAGCGGACGCCATGTTGCGTTTGGAGAGCCCCTGTGTGCCCAAACATTGGAGCTCCCCCACAAGTGACCCCATTTTGGAAACTAGACCCCCCAAGGCACCTATCTAGATGAATAGTGAGCACTTGGAACACCCAGGTGCTTCACAAATTGATTCGTAAAAATGAAAAAGTGTTTTTTTTTTTCACTTTTTCATTTTTACGAATCAATTTGTGAAGCACCTGGGGGTTCCAAGTGCTCACTATGCATCTAGAAAGGTGCCTTGGGGGGGTCTAGTTTCCAAAATGGGGTCACTTGTGGGGGAGCTCCAAAGTTTGGGCACACAGGGGCTCTCCAAACACAACATGGCGTCCGCTAATTATTCAAGCAAATTTTACAATCAAAAAGTCAAATGGCGCTCCTTCCCTTCCGAGCCCTGCCGTGCGCCCAAACAGTGTTTTTTCCCCAAATATTGGGTATCTGCGTGCCCAGGGGAAATTGCACAACAAATTTTGGGGTCCATTTTTTCTTGTTACCCCTGTGAAAATAAAAAAAATTGGGTCTAAAGTAACATTTTTGTGAAAAAAGTTAAATGTTCATTTTTTTCTTCCACATTCAAAAAATTCCTGTGAAGCACCTGAAGGGTTAATAAAGTTCTTGAATGTGGTTTTGAGCACCTTGAGGGGTGCAGTTTTTAGAATGGTGTCACTTTTGGGTATTTTCTGTCAAAAAGACCTCTCAAAGTGACTTCAAATGTGATGTGGTCCCTAAAAAAATGGTTTTGTAAATTTTGTTGGAAAAATGAGAAATCACTGGTCAACTTTTAACCCTTATAGCTCCCTAACAAAAAAAAATTTTGGTTCCAAAATTGTGCTGATGTAAATCAGACATGTGGGAAATGTTATTTATTAACTCTTGTGTGACATATCTCTCTGATTTCAGGGCTTAAAAATTCAAATTTTGAAAATTGCAAAATTTTCAAACTTTTCGCCAAATTTCCGTTTTTTTCACAAATAAACGCAAGTGATATCGAAGAAATTTTTCCACAATCATGAAGTACAATATGTCACGAAAAAACAATCTCAGAATCAGGGGAATCCGTTGAAGCGTTCCAGAGTAATTACCTCATAAAGTGACAGTGGTCAGAATTGTAAAAATTGGCCTGGTCATTAACGTGCAAACCACCCTCGAGGCTTAAGGGGTTAAAGTCAGGTTATAAGCTTTTATTTACAAAACATGGATAAGCGACATCACTTCTGTCAGGGAGTGTATTCTACTACAGAAAGAGAATACAATGCCTCAAAGAAGCAATAAGATGGCACACAGCACACATAGAAAGGTAGGGACTCAAGGCAAAATGCATGCAAGTTACGTTATGCAAGTAAATGTAGGAACTACATCTACTTGTGTTTCTCAAGCTGCGATAACTTGAAACTTTAAAACCCTGGAGAAAGGCACAACTTCTATTGGGTTTGGCCACCAGATTTCAAGGTTCTGACATTCCACTGTGCACAGCCTAAGCTAGGTTCACATCTGATACAGATGCCATGATTTTTACTGAACCAAATAGTGCAATTACTCTTTCAAAGTTATGACAGAAAAGCGACAAACCCCAAAACAAATTCTGGTTCTAAAGGTGGGTTTACGCAGGCATATTTTACAGTGGGTAGAAAGACTGCAAGTCTCCTGACCCGAACTTACAGCTTAAGAAACATGAGGCTGTAAATTCAGGTAGAAAAGTCCGGGCATTGCAGTCCAAATTACGTTAATTTTTCTGTTTTTTTTCAGGCTTGGTTCAAACCAACTGCCAAATATGCAAAAAAAAAAAACACCACGTTAAAAAAATTGTAATTAGGTTATTTTTCAAATTTATTTTACACGTATTTCTATACATCCAAAGCCACATAAACACTGCAATATTTTGAGCACAATTTACTAGCAGAATTTGTAAGCCAAAACTAGGAGGGGGGAACTGAGAAAGTATAATAGAAACACGTCACTGCTTCTGTATTTATCACCCACTCCTGGTTTTGGCTTACACATACTGATGTGAAATGGTGACCAAAATACTTCCATGTGAGCGCAACCTTACAAACATTAATCACATTTATTCCATCAAGTACAATGCAAGAGCTACAAGCAGCCATCAGTGAGCAGCACAATTAACTTATCTCCAAAGTGATGCAGGCCTCTTCTTCTATATTCTTAATCGGGAACATGGTTAATAGATTATGAAGGTTACCTGTACCTGTCTTGAGAAAATATTCTCAATTCCGAGACTCTAGGTGCATCGTCAATATGTTGATATTTCTTTTGCTGGGGAGGTGGGGGCAAAGATTGAAACTTTTAAGCTGCTCTCTTAACCGAGCAAGAATGCTTAGTATTTCATTGTCACAAGATATACAATCCTTCCCAACATACATTTGTCTTATTTCACGTAATTTGTGTGGAGGGCAACAATATAACAAATTATGCAACTCTAGTGACACAAAGTCTGTAGTCTTAGCCCAAGTTCACATGCAGCGTTTTTTCACCAGCCAAAATCTGCTTTCTTGGCACTTAAAAAGCTGCATTCAAAATGACATGCTGCAGATCTAAAAAACGCCCAGAACATTACCACCAGGTTCTCATCCACAAAGTGCTGATGTTCATATGCTTTTCTATAAAAACAGAAAAAGCATTTAAACCGAATCATGTTCTGAACGAGTGAGAAGAACAGGGTTACCACAGGTTGCCTTCAGCCCAATCTCACGGCACAGTACAATTTTTAACAAAGTGTCAGATTTTAATCAGCAGTGTCTATAGCTTGCTGCCATTTCAGATAACAAGGGCACATGCGAACTGTAAATGTAAAAAAAGGCCAATTTATCAATCTCAACAGACCCAGTGGCTAAAAATATATTCCTACCTTTGTGCTCTTCTTTAGGCTTTCTGGAAGCTCAATCTCCTTCCCTAGGGATTTTGTTGCGTTCATTTTTGCAATTTCTAATAATTTCAATCTTTCTACAATGAAAAAAAAAAAAAAAAAAAAGAGGATTAGCAATAATATTTACCAGGCAATGACTTACGTGATTTAATGTAGCAATATTTTGAAGGGGTTCTCCACTATGCAGACACCCTCTTCTCAACTGCTATATTCCCCTGTGTAACACAACATTCTGTACTCACATCGGGTGTCTGCACGGGTTCACTTCTCACTTGATGTTATGTCACGTGAGCCCTACAACCAATCAGCATCCGCTAATGGGCCAAACCACTCACTTCCTTTGGATGATATGAACATCCGCAAGAAGAGAGCTGCTTCTGCTCCGACTCCCTCCAGTTGTTAGTTATGTCTGAAGGAAGTAAGTGCGAAGCAGCCGCTGATCGGTTGTAGGGCTCACGTGACATAACGTCACGCGAGCCCCGACATCACTGGAAAGGTATGCAGATATTTAATTTTACACTGAGGAACATAAGAAGTTGTCAGAGTAGTGGACAACACCTTTAAGTTCTCTTAGGCTAGGGTTAACTCATTCCGCACTGCGTTATTATTCCAGGTGGATTAATGGCCCAACCAGATACCATTAAAGAAAAACATGGTTTATCTGGTGCAGTTTGTTTCTGTCATAAGACATCAGGGTGACTTAGTCTTAACCTCCAAAGTGGGGCCAGATTACTAAATATTCTGCATTTTCTGATAAATTTCTTGATTCTTTTGGTCATCGGTGCAAAATTTTGGACTTCAAAAAAATATGAAAGTTACACATTTACTTTCGCAATTTAAAGTGAACCTGTCAGCTGATACAAGCATGGTGGCCTGAAACGCTGACAAGCCTTTGCCTATACACGGATGGTTTGGGCAGCACATATCAGCTGCCAGGTTCTCTTTAACCGCTTCCCGACCGCCCACTGTATATAAATGTCGGCGCTGCCTGGGCTCTGTGCAGCACTGACGTTTATAAAGGGTCGGTGGTCCCGCAGCGCCCAGGACCCCCAGGGTCCTGCAAGTGTGGTGCAGAGCAGTAGCTCTAACGGGACATCATCGGGACCTGATTGGATCAGGTCCCAATAATGTTAACCCTTTGCTATCTTCTAGATGCTGCGATCCATAATGATTGCGGCATTTAGAAGATCATGAGTGGAGAGGGGGTGGTCCACTTACCTTTCCGACGGCCCCCGTGATGTCTGAGAGGACCTGGCGGTGTCATGGAAGCCGGAGGTCACATGACCGCCTCCGGGTCCGCTATGTATGGTGTCCTGCTAGGCTCAGCCTGCAGCTGAGTCTAGCAGGAGATAATGACAATGTAAAACTGTCAGGTGAGCTCTCATGCAATGCAATACATGTCTATTGCATTGCATGAGAACAGGGATTACAAATTTAATAATTGATGTACCATAAAGGGACCAAGTAAAAATAAAAAAAAAGTTTTCAAACTGTTAAAAAATAAATAAATAAATCCAAAAAATAAATAAAGTATTAAACCAATGAATCCATATATTTATGCAACAACAAAAAAAGTACACATTTGGTATCGCCGCGTCCGGAACCCAATCTATAAAACGGTCACACTAACCACTCCTGTGCACATCGTAAAAACATAAAATAAAAAAACGGAACAAAAAACTATGCTTTTTCGTCATATCGCCAAACAAAAAGTGGAATAAAATGCGATCAAAAAGCCAAATGGAAATAAAAATGTTACCGCTGAAAACGTCATCTTGTCCCGCAAAAAAAGCTGCCATACAGCTCCATCAGCCGAAAAATAAAAAAGTTATAGCTCTCAGAATAAAGCGATGCAAAAAAATTATTTTTTCTATAAAATAGTTTTGTGTAAAAGCGCCAAAACATTAAAAAATAATATAAGTGTAGTATTGCTGTAAACGTACTGACCCGAAGAATAATGCTGCCTTATCACTTTTACCACACGCAGAATGGCATAAAAAAAAAAAACAATTGCTGAATTGTTGGTTTTTCTTCATTTTACCTCCCAAAAAACGGAATAGAAAGCGATCAAAAAATGTCACGCACCCAAAAATGGTACCAATAAAAACGTCAACTCATCCCGCAAAAAAACAAGCCCTCAACTGACTGCCGGCCGAAATATGGAAAAATTATAGCTCTCAAAATATGGCGATGCAAAAAAGCGTCTTTTAGTGTGTGACAGCTGTCAATCATAAAAAACCCGATATGAATCTGGTATTGCTGTAATCGCATCCAAAGAATAAAGTCGTCTAATCACTTATACCACATGAGGAACGGCGTAAAAAATAAATAAAACCAATTCTTCACCTGCTGCTGATTTATTATGTCTCCCAAAGATCGCAGTAAGGCTCTGCCCACATTTACCCGGCGTTCTACGCTGAGCGCTAACACCGGGGTTTCCGTGTAAATCTCTGAAATACGCGATTCAGACAGAACCCCCGGCAGAAGATTCCCTGTAATGAAGCAGATGTAGGCACTGTGGATGGAGTCTGGCCTGTGATCCCACAGTGTCAGTTTTTTTAGGCGTGCATAAAAGTGCGGTTGGCCACAGTTTTGTGCACTTCTGAAAAAAGGAGACCGCTAAACAGAGGCCAGACGGAGTCCTGATTAACTCTGCTGCCTCATTATAGTGAATGGATCCCTCGGGGGTTTCATCTGAATTACATCACTTGGAGATTTAGATGGAAACCACGATGTAAGTGCTCAGCCTAGAGCGTCTGATAAATGTTATGTAAAACGTTCCCAATAAAAGCTTCAACTCAGTCCTCAAAAAAAATAGCTAGTCCCCACTCAGGTCCGTTATCTGTTAAAAATATAAGGGACTTCCACGTTACTGGTAGCAGAAAGGCTCTGGAAAAGCTAAATGGCCCTTGCCCCCCAAAAGAAATTCAGAAAATGTTGTGCTCCCAAATCCAAATGCCTCCCTCCCTTCTGAGCCCCACAATGTGCCTAAACTACATTTAGAGTCCACATGTTTGGCATTCCTGTAGCGATGAGAGTTTGCCCAATTTACAGGTGCATGTCTCCAGAAGAATGAGCTGGTCACTGCAAAGTACTGGTCACTTCAACGGCAGTTTGAAGTTTTCACTCAGCAACATCCACTGCTGCTTGTTTCTGGAAAAGACCCATGGAGTCAAAATAGTCACTACACCTGTAGGTAAATTCCCAAAGGGGTATAATTTCCAAAATGGGGTCACTTGAGGGGGGATTCTGCTCTTCTAGCACTTAGGGGTTGTGTATATGGAGTCCGCAAACTATTCTACAATAATTTGTTCTCCAAGAGTCAAATAGCACTCCGTCTCTCCCGGATCTCGCCGTATGGCTAAGCGGTACGGTACAGCCACATATGGGGTATTGCCACGTTTAGAAGAAATTGTGTGACACATATCGGCACCATTTTTACCCATTGCCCTGTGTGAAAATGTAAAATCTGAGGGTAAAACTTTTTTTGTGGTAAAAATACAATTATGTTTTCTTCACTGCCCAATGGTATAAATTTAACAATTAAAAAATACTCACTACTTCCCTAGATGAATTCCTTGAGAGGTGTAGTTTACAAAATGGGGTGACTTGTGGGGGTTTCTGCTGTTTCGGCATGTCAGCGACTCTTCAAATGTAACATGGTGTCTGCAACCTATCCCAGCCAACATAGCGCTCCTTTCTCTTCCAAACCCTGCCGTACACCAAAGGAGTGGTTTTCCCCCACATATGAGGTATCGGCGTACTCAGGAGAAATTGCACAACAAATTTCATGGTGCAATTTCTCCCGTTTCCCTTAGGATAATGCAAAATTAGGGGATGAAAAAACATTTTAGTGGTAAAAATGTGAAATTTTTATTTTTATGGCTCAATATTATAAACTTCTGTGAAGCACCTGGGGGCTCAAGGTGCTCACCACACATCTAGATAAGTTCCCTAAGGGGTCTAGTTTCCAAAATGGTGTGGGGGGTTTCCACTGTTTAGGCACATCAGAGGCTCTCCAAACGCAACATGGCGTCCGCCAATTATTCAAACTAATTTTACATTCAAAAAGTCAAATGGCGCTCCTTCCCTTCCGAACCTTTGCCGTGCGCCCAAACAGTGGTTTTCCCTCACATATGGGGTATCAGTGTGCTCAGGAGAAATTGCACTACAAATTGTGTAGTCAATTTTATCCTGTTACCCTTGTGAAAATAAAAAAATTGGGTCTAAAGTAGCATTTTTGTGAAAAAGTTAATTGTTCATTGTTTTTTTCCACATTCCAAAAATTCCTGTGAAGCACCTGAAGGGAAAGTTCTTGAATGTGGTTTTGAGCATCTTGAGCTGAGCAGTTTGTAGAATGGTGTCACTTTTGGGTATTTTTTGTCCTATAGGCCCCTCAAATTCACTTCAAATAAGATGTGGTCCCTAAAAAAATGGTTTGTAAATTTTGTTGGAAAAATGAGAAATCGCTGCTCAACTTTTAACCCTTAGAACTTCCTAACAAAAAAAAAAAATTCAAAGTTTGAAAATTGCAAAATGTTCGCCAAATTTCCGATATTTTCACAAAAGCAAGTCATATCGAAGAAATTTTACCATTGCCATGAAGTACAATATGTCAGGAAAAAACAATATCAGAATCAATGGGATACGTTGAAGCGTTCCAGACTTATTACCTCATAGGCCACGACCCCACTATCAGTATTTGGTCAGTATTTTTTCTCAGGAGTGGCAGCCAAAACCAGTAGTGGGTGTTAAATGTAGAATTGGTGCACTTGTTTCTCTTATTGTTCCTCACCTGATTTGGCTCCCATTCCTGAGAAAAAATACTGCCCAAATACTGATAATGGGGCCGTGGCCATAAAGTGACACTGGTCAGAATTGTAAAATTTGACCTGGTCATGAAGGTGAAAACAGGCTTGGGGGGGGGGGGGGGGGGGGGGGGATAAAAGGCTTAAGTGGCGTTAGCGAAGAAATTTTACCACTATCATGAAGTACAAGATGTCACAAAAAAACATCAGAATCAGCGAGATCCGTTGAAGCGTTCCAGAGTAATTACCTCATAAAGTGACAGTGGTCAGAATTGAAAAAATTGGCCTGGTCACGAAGGAGAAAACAGGCTCTGGCGCGAAAGGGTTAAGGACACAGGAATGTGTTTTATGTGCTTCTGCCCCCCCCCCACACCCTCATCCTTGTCCCAAGAGCCATGACTTATGTCAATATAGCCATATAATGTTTTTTTCTCTCTTTTTTTTGCAAAACAAGTTGTAGTTTTCATTGACATGATTCATTTTTACCAACTGAAAAAACATAAGCGTTATACGCCAGTGTGAGCGAACCGATGCTGTGAATGGGTCTCTGCAGATACCTGTCTGAATGGAGATCGAGCATGCACAACTGTGTTGTATTCATCAAAATCAGATGGAAAGGGTCAAGTAGGGAACTCAGCAGCTTCCAGCAAGCTCAAAGAGAATGAATGAAGTGGAGGTGTGCATGCTCAGTCAACCTGTACATTCAGATGGGTGATTGCTTGAGGTCTCTGTAGAAATGTTACCGCCTATACCATCGATCGTGTATAAATGTATAGGTAGCACAACCACTTTAACCCTTCCCTCTGCAGCCAATTTGTGCTTTCATTTTCCACCTGCAATAGGGCACCAATGGCAGCCGGAACGTGTCAGCACGCATTCCAGTTAAGCACGCTGTCAAAGACTGACAGTGGTGTTTAAAATGGTTAACAGCAGCAGGCGGAGCTCAGCTCTGGCCACAGCTGTTAAAGATACCGGCTATTTAATATAGCCAGTTTCTGCTGTGTGTAGAGTTCTCCGCTCCGAAGCCCACACCACATACATGGGAACCTCTGCAATGATGTACATAATATTACGTGAAGGTGATAAGCTGAAAAGTAGTATTTCCAGGAACAACGATACATTATCTTACCCTTTTCACTTAATTGTAATGGTGTTCTGCTGCGGGATCGAGTCCTTGATCGACTTTTGTAAGATCGGAAAGTAGGAGAGTATGGATGTCGTACAAAGTCGTAATACCTACTTCCATAAGATCTGGATCGGTGTCTTGAATAATGTCTATGATATGAAGGCGATCGACTATGTGACCTATATCTAGGCGGAGATCTATATCTTCTGTACGTAGAAGATGGTCTCCTCTCTCGTGGGCTGTAAGCTCTTGAGCGGCTTTTGGAGTAAGACCTAGACCTAGATCTGGAGCTTCTTCTAGTTTTTTTCCTCTGATAATGTCTATCCTGTGAGCAAGACTGACTCCAGGTTCTTGAACATGAGGATCCTGGGGATCTGGAGCCAGAGCTTGAGCTGGAAGACTTGTGCTTCACTGAGAGCATTTTAGACCTTGAGCGAGATGGACGCTCTTTGGGGGAATTTAAACTGAAATCATCCATAATATGTCATCTCCTTAATCTTCTTATTTGCCTCATGCCCATATGCTTCACTTTAATTCAGTTTATTAACAGTTTTGTCTAAGAGAAAGGAGAAAGAAAAACAAAATAATGTTTAAGGTTATGGTGATCAAACATATATTTCTTAACCCTAAACGGCTATGTCTTGGTGCCCGCCTCTAAAAGGCAAATACGGTCTATATCCAACAGAGCAAACTGGGACTCGGTCTGCATCATTACAGTCAACGGCCCGGTCAGTGCATACGCCTGAATTCCTGTGTTGCTTCGGAGGAAAGCGTCAACGGAAACACTGAACATCTGCTAAAAAGCTATGTGAGCATAGCCTAACACCTTTTAGATAAGGGTCTCTGTTGGGTGAGGGGCAGAGCCGATCAGTATCTGTGTCAGGCTATGTGCCCACGATGCAGAAATGCTGCATATTTTTTCCGCTTCTCCCTGGCAGGAAAAACGAATGCGTTTTTTACATGCGTTTTTCCCGCCAGTTAGAGGCGTTTGTCAAGCGTTTTTGCATGTATTTTTGCATGCGGGTTGACAAGCGCTTCCCAAGCGATTTTAGCATCACTTGGAAAAGTGCTTGACAACTTGTTCACACTATATAAATCCATGCAACCGGCATGGATTTATATAGTGTGACCAAGTTAGATAAAAAAAAAAAAAGAATGGTGAAAAATTGAAAAAAAAAAAAAAGGATTATACTTACCTTCCGATGTCCTCCGGATGTTTTCTCTGCTGCGTCCGGTGTCTTGGGCGGCTCGCGGTGGTGTGAAGGACCCGCGGTGACATCATTGAGTCATGTGACAGGTCACAAGACTCAATGACGTCATGGCAGTTCCTTCACAACACTATGACCCATACAGCAGACCAGACGGAGGGGAGAAAACACCGGGAGGACATCAGAAGGTAAGTATAATCTTTATTTTTTTATTTTAAATTCTTTTTTTTTTTAACAGGTTCTATGGTACCCAGGTCTGTATGAGAGTCTCTTCTCCTCTAGACCTGGGTACCATCTGCACATTGAACCGTGTGATATCCGCATGTGCAGATGCAGTGATGCGGATGTCACGCGGTCCAATGCAAGTCAATGGTGGCGATTACGCTGCGTGTCCGCAAAATTAATGGACATGCTGCGTATTTTTCCGCAATGATAATCCGCAGCGGAAATTTCCGCAGCAAGTGCACAGCACATGCGGATTATCATTGGGGACCATGGGGCACGTATTACCAAGTGCTTTTTAAGCGTTTTCGCTGCGGAAATTCCGCTGCAAAAACGCTAGAAAAACGCATAGTGGGCACGCAGCCTCACATTACAAACCCTTATCAGCTCTCCACCTCTCATAGCACTGCCAGCTCCGCTGTACTGCCCATCCAGGAAGGGGTAACATCTGCTGTACTTAAAAGTTGCTTTGCGGACAGCAGACAGGTGTGATTACTGACAACTCCAGACAGGCAGTGTGATGGAAAGAGTAGAGCTGTCAGTGCTATGAGAGGAGAAGAGCTGATAAGAAGTGGCTTCTTTCACATGTTGATGTTCAAGACTTAGAAAAAAAAATTAAAAGGACCATATTAAATCAATATGCTGGAATCGCTTCTTATCCATTTTTTGTGAAATCTATAATTCCTGCTAGCATAACTTCAAGATTAGTCTACATTAAGTTTGTTTACAGCCTGTTACAATGGAGATTCATAGGAACTGTGAACAAAACGATAAAACATTTTTCATTCAAAACAAGTTTAAGGTTTATTAGAGTAAAAAAAAGTTGCTGTTTTTTCTTTTAAAGGGAACCTCTAACGTCCTACTACTCTCTACACTGCCCCCATAGTGTTGTTAGTGATGCAATGTGCGTCACTATAAGCTTTTTTCATTAAAATTGGTTGTAATATAATGATTTTATAACGTTTAATATACTTAGATCCTACCTGCTCGTTCAGTCATAGGGGTATGATTCTCAGTCATTGGCGGATGCCGCATTCACTCACTGCTGGCGCCGCCCATGTATTGAATCCTGCTCCCAGCAAGCGCTGATATTGTGGGGCGCAGGCGCATTTGCACGCGTCCGGCCGCCTGTGCAGTGAGGCGCGGGGAACGGAGCGTCATAGCGCATGCGCATGGTAATCACACAGCCTCACTGCGCAGGCGGCCGGAAATATACAAGTGCGCCTGCGCCCCACAATATCAGCGCTGGCCGGGAACAGGATTCAAATACATGGGCGGTGCCAGCAGTGAGTGAATGCGGCAATTTTCTGGATGAAAATTTGACAGATTTTTTTATACACTCGTATGACTCCAGCCTAAGAGATAACATGATAATGGGGCAGCACTCTATGGAACTGCTGGAGATAGGAGAGTACAGCAGTCTGCTAGATAATGAATGGAGTGGTACATAACCAAGGCTTCATTGCAACCAGTAAATTGATACTTCTACATGGTATGAGTAACAATGAGCCAAAATGAGAATAACCCTTTAAGGCTGTGTGCCCACAATGCGTTTTTTTTAAGCGTTTCCACAGCGGCAAAAACACTTAAAAAACGCATGGTAGAAGGCCTGCCATGTTCCCCAATGATAATCCGCATGTGCTGTGCACATGCTGCGGAAAATTCTGCTGCGGATTATCATTGCGGAAAAAAACGCAGCACTACCAATTATTTTGTGGAAGCGCTGTGTTTTCGCCGCCATTGACTTGCATTGGAACGCGTGTAATCCGCATCACAACATCTGCAGATGCGCACTCCATGCGTTTCAATGTGCGGATGGTACCCGGGTTTGGAGAAGAGGAGACTCATCCAGACCCGGGTACCATAGAACCTGTGAAAAAAAGAATAAAATAAAAAATAAATATTATACTTACCTTCTGATGGCCCCCGGTCTCCATAGCGATGCATCCTGGCTTGCCGGCAACTCGCGATGGTCTGAAAGGGACCTGCAGTGACGTCATTTAGTCATGTGACGGGTCACGCGACCGCTGACGTCAGAAGGTCCTTTAGTCCACCGCGAGCTGCCAGCAAGCCGAGACACTTCGAATAAAGACACCGTGGGCCATCAGAAGGCAAGTATAGATTTATTTTTTACCATTCTTTAACCCCTTCGCAACCCTGGGATTTTCCGTTTTTTGCATTTTCGTTTTTTGCTCCCCTTGTTCCCAGAGCCATAGCGTTTTTTTTGCATGGATTTATACAGTGTGACCAAGTTGTCATGTACTTTTCCAAGTGATGCTAAAATCGCTTGGAAAAGCACTTGACAACCCGCATGCGGAAATGCATGTGAAGAACGCTTCACTTCCTCATGTCCCTGGCAGGAAAAACGAACGTAAAATCCGTTTTTTCTGCCAGGGAGATGCAGAAACGCTCAGGAAAAATCCGGAGCATTTCTGCATCGTGGGCACATAGCCTTAAAAGGGAATACACAGGACTCATACTGATGACCCTCCTACCCACATACAAGACAAATAGGTTCACTCTACTGTGATGTTGAGTAGGTGCTCAGAAGGAAGACGTAGTCTTCAAATAAGTCGAAAAAACTTCAGCACTCTACTAGTTGCAAGTGAAGGAAGTAGCTTTATTTAGTTAAACCGACCCATGTGAACACAGATTAAGCCAACGTTTCGGCCAAATAGGGCCTTTCTCAAGGTAGATCTGTGCAGGAAATGGTCGGAGGGCCCCGAGCTATGCAGATCTGTCAGGTGATTTTTTAGTACGATACGAATGGTATCTTGAAATGGGGCTTGGGCAGCCCTGTCAGAATGTGTAACTTTTATTGCTGTAGCTTCTCCGGTGTTCTTGCTGTAAGCCCTGAACAATTTACAGCCGTGCGCCTGCTGGTCAAGCATAGGTAATGCCAAAATGAATATGAACTGCTCCCCACGCCCATAATCACGCTCACCCCACAGCGCTGGAGTCAGGGGTAGTAAAAATCTGCAGCTGTAAATTCTCCAGTGCTTACAGCAAAAAAGCAGAGAAGCTTCATATCCTGAAAAGGCTGCACAAGCCCCATTTCAGGATACCATTAGTATCATACTTAAGTCACCTGAATTATTTCCTTTAATGGGGGCACACACACACACACACACACACACACACACTTCTATCCAGTCATCAGTGCATTGAAAACATTGTATCCTCACCAATATTATAACAATAAAAAGATCAGGTAAGGGCGCAAAACAACAAGTCCCCACACGGCTATCAACAGAAAAAGAAAAAAACGTTATGGCTCTTGGAATAAAGGCAGGAAAAACTAAAGTGAAAAACTGGCCGGTCATTAAGGGGTTAGAGGGCGTCTGTCACCCCCAAATGCAAATTATACAATAGCTACAGCTATATATATTGCTGATAGGATTTTAATGGAGGCGGAGTCACCAGTACAACAATCATTTCCTCTGCACTTTGGTGGTAAGGCTATGTGCCCACAATGCAGAAATGAAGCGGAAAGTTTCCGCTTCATTTCTGTATGTCCTTGCCCGGAAAAAATGCGTGCGGAATTTGACACGCGTTTTTCGTGCGTTTTGCACATGCGGAATTGCCATGCGTTTTTTTAATGCATTGAGAAGACAATTCCGCATGCGTAAACGCACAAATAATGGACATGCTGCAGAAGTTTCCGCACATCAAAAACGCTGCGGAAAAATCCGCAGCATAAGCATTGAAATGGCGGGATTGTCATTGGGGACCATGGGAGGATTACCAAGCGTTTTACAAGTGCGGAAATTCCGCAGCATAAACGCATCGCGGGCACGGACCCCAAGACTCCCTCTAATCACTTCAGGACACAGAGAAGTCTGCACTTCTCCTCCATTGCAGTCATATGAGAAATGCAGCCAATCACCACTGCCCAATATGGCAGCACTGAAAGGACAACCCCTTTAAGACACAGACTATTGTATACTTATTTTACAATGGCAGACAGTCAAGTATAGTTCACCCATTTGTGCTGTGATCCCAGACAGTGCGTTTACCCATAGGATCAAATGGGTTTGTAAAAGATCACAGTACTAGGATCAGGCCATAAAGAGGACATCAGAAGATTCTCACCGTCACTGACGTCATTACCATTCCCCTGTGACATCAGCAGAACCCCCCCTACAAAACAAAGTGTTAAAAGTCACGTGACATTGGGGGGAAAAAACTCATACCGCAGCGTCACATCACAACATGGCGGCAGAGCTGTGCGAGATGGCGCCTCCTCACACTGACCCTCATCCCCACCCTTAGAAACAAAGGGAAGCGTGCACCAAAGTAACTAAAGCCTAAAGGCCTCTTAGTAAGCGCGCCAGTCACTGCACTACATAACTGCCGCTAGTCTCCCAGTCTCCAATATCCCAGTCATGACGTATTATAGAATGTCATAATAAGACGATAGTACTAACAAGCCTTATGCCGGATAAGCTACAGCCCGTCCTCGGGACTGTCCACGGGTAAACTGAGCGGCGTTCTCCAGAGCAGCTGCGTTATTCCGTCATGGGAGGAGGGCGGGAGAATGTAGACGCGACTGCTGATTGGTGAAGTCTGTGGGAGCGCGACTCTGATTGGATGGTTTCCTTCTCAATCAGTAGGCACACTCGGCGGTAGGAAAGTGCTGGAAGCAGCTGATTATATAATGTAATATGACTATAGGCTCTAGGTTACTGTGACCATGGCTATTACTGAGACTTGTGAGTGGTAATTAGCTGAATAGTGGCTTATTATAAATAGGACATGTGGTAGACAATATTACCTCAGAAAATGTCATCTGTTCTCGAAGTAGCAGTGTGAAAAATACAGTCATCACCTATAGCAGCCTGTCATGTTAGTGGAGTCTAGACATATACTGGGTGCCATGAGTTACAGTATGGCATTTTATCAGCTACCATAAAAATCAGGCTATTTGTCATGGATTCGCCACAAGCACAATTTTTAGGGTATGTTCACACTGCATTTTTTTTCCAACGGTCAAAAACCTTTTTTTTTGTTTTAAGCAAAAACAATGACAAAATGTGCTCAGAAAGATGGCCGGCTGGTCGTCTTCTGAGCATCTTTTTAGTCCTCCCATTGACTTACAGGTGCATCTCACTAAATTAGAATATCATCGAAAAGTTAATTTATTTCAGTTCTTAAATACAAAAAGTGAAACTCATTATGTAGAGTCATTACAAACAGAGTGATCTATTTCATGTGTTTATTTCTGTTAATATTGATGATTATAGCTTACAGCCAATGAAAACACAAAAGTCATTATCTCAGTAAATTAGAATAATTAACAGAAAACACCTGCAAAGGCTTCCTAAGCATTTAAAAAGGTCCCTTAGTCTGTTTCAGTAGGCTCCACAATCATGGGGAAGACTTCTGATGTGACAGATGTCCAGAAATCAGTCACTGACACTCCACAAGGTCCCAGAGTCTGGAGGAAGAGTGGAGATGCCACAATCCAAGCTGCTTGAGGTCTAGAGTGAAGTTTCCACAATCAGTGATGGTTTGGGGAGCCATGTCATCTGCTGGTGTAGGTCCACTGTGTTTTATCAAGACCAAAGTCAGCGCAGCCGTCTACCAGGAAATTTTAGAGCACTTCATGCTTCCCTCTGCTGACAAGCTTTTTGGAGATGGAAATTTCATTCTCCAGCAGGACTTGGCACCTGTCCACACTGCCAAAAGAACCAATACCTGGTTTAAAAACAACAGTATCACTGTGCTTGATTGGCCAGCAAACTCGCCTGATCTTAACCCCATAGAGAATATATGGGGTATTGTCAAGAGGAAGATGAGACACCAGACTCAACAATGCAGACAAGCTGAAGGCTGCTATCAAAGCAACCTGGGCTTCCATAACACCTCAGCAGTGCCACAGGCTGATCGCTTCCATACCACACCGCATTGATGCAGTAATTGATGCAAAAAGAGCCCCGATCAAGTATTGAGTGCATTTACTGAACATACATTTCACTAGGCCAACATTTCGGATTTTAAAAACATTTTTCAAGCTGGTGTTATAAAGCATTCTAATTTACTGAAATAATGACTCTTGTGCTTTCATTGGCTGTAATTTGAAATGGGTGAAACATGCTGCAAAAACACTGAAAGAATTGAAGTGCTGTGGGTTTGAAAAAAGAATTTGATGGTTAAAATAAGTAAGCAAAAAAAAAAGCCGCATGTCCATGAGATTTCGGAAATCTCATTCATTTTACTAGTACTTCAAAGGGAACCGGTCACCAGAAAAAACGCTATTAACCTGCACGGTGCCCGCACTTAGCCAATTTCTGCAGGGAGAAAATTAACTTTATTTCCCCAGCAGCATTCCAGGTTTTAGTCATGGTGGTGGCACCGGCACAGGTTCAGTAGAGTGGCGGCTATAACCGCGCCCTCAGCACTGACTGATAAGTCTTTTAGTGTGTGGCAGCGGACAAACATACAAACTGATATAAATCTGGTATCGCTGTAATCGCACCAGCCCGAAGAATAAAGTCGTCTAATCACTTATACCACACGAGGAACGTTGTAAAAAATAAATAAAACCAATTCTTCACCTGTTGATTTATTCATTTTGCCTCCCAAACATCGCAGTAAGACTCGGCTCACATTTTATCCTGCGCTCTAAAATACCGCTTACACGGGGTTTCCGTGTAAATCTCTGAAATACGTGATTCAGACGGAACTCCCAGCGGAAGATTTCCTATAATGAGGCAGATGGAGACACTGTAAACACGTCTGACCAGTGATCCGGCTGTGTCCGTCTTTTTAAGTGTGCATAAAAACGCTGTCTGCCACAGTTTTGTGCACTTCTAAAAAGGACACCACTGAACAGAGGCCAGATGGAGTCCAGAATAACTCTGCTGACTCATTATAGTGAATGGATCCTTCGGGGTTTCATCTGAATCACCTCACTCAGAGATTTAAATGGAAACCCCAATATAAGTGCTCAGCATAGAGCGCAGAATAAGTGTGTTCCCAAATGTTATGTAAAATGTCCCTAACAAAAACGTCAAATCAATACACAAAAAAGCCCCCACTCAGATCTGTCATCTGTCAATGGAAATATAGGGGACTTTTACGTTACTGGTTGAACAAAGGCTCTGAAAAAGCAAAATGGCTCCTTGCCCCCAAAAGAAATTCAGAAAATTCTGTGTTCCCAAATCCAAATGCCCCCCTCCCTTCTGAGCCCCAGTGTGCCTAAACCACATTTAGCATCCACATGTTTGGCATTTCTGTAGCGATGACAGCCCGCACAATTTACAGGTGCATGGGTCCAGAAGCATGAGCTGGTCACTATAGCGAACTGGTCACTACAACGTACTGGGGACTAAAACGTAATGGGGACTAGAGCAACAGTTTGCAATTTTCACTCAGCAACATCCCCTGCTACTTGTTTCTGGAAAACACCCATGGAGTCAAAATTGTCACTACACTTGTAGGTAAATTCCCAAAGGGGTATAATTTCCAAAATGGGGTCACTTCAGGGGGATTTTGCTCTTCTAGCCCTTAGGGGCACTGTATATGGAGTCCGCAAACTGTTCTAGGAAAATATGCGCTCAAGGAGGCAAATAGTGCTCCGCAGGGGCGGACACAGACTGTAGTGGGCCCCTGTGCAAGAAATTTTTGGGGGCCCCCCCCTGCCCTTCATAAGGCAACAAAGTTATGTAAACATAACCCCCCCATGTGCATCTCTCATCCCCCCCCATGTGCATCTCTCATCCCCCCCATGTGCATCTCTCACCCCCCCATGTGCATCTCTCATCCCCCCCCCATGTGCATCTCTCATCCCCCCCGTGCATCTCATCCCCCCCGTGCATCTCTGATTCCCCCCACTCCTAGTTAATTAATTGTATTTAAAAAAAATAAAACTTGTTATACTTACCCCCATGCGATCCCTGCAGAATCCTGGCGCTCGTCCACATCGCTGCCACCAGGTTCTCCTGACGTTCGGCCATGTGACGGCGCCACATACATAGCCAGCAGCTTTTGTTTTGGCCAAAAGATTTTTAAAGCCGCCACCACGATAAGGTAGACTCTTCTGGCCGGGCCCTACTCTAACCTATTAAAATTTTCTTAAAATATCCAATACTCTTTTTAGATATATTTTTATTTCGTTTTCTTTAAGGGAATGTGTCATATACATTTTTTTTTTAAATGACCAATAATACCACATACAGGGAATACCGCCACACCATGACCAGACCACATATTACCACAACATAGTGACCGAATAATACCACACAGAAGGAAGAAAAACTGCCACACCATGACCAGACCACATATTACCACCACATTACTAATATTACCACCACATTACTAATATTACCATAAGTGTCATTATACACGGGAGCTCTATACATGGTATGTATAATTTAAGTGTCCAGGTAATCTAGTGATCACCAGTGACATTATACACAGGAGCTCTGTATATAGTGTCAGTGTACAGGTAATACAGTGATCACCAGTGACATTATACACAGGAGCTCTGTATATAGTGTCAGTGTACAGGTAATACAGTGATCACCAGTGACATTATACACAGGAGCCCGGTACATAGTATATAGTGTAATTGTACATGTAATACACTGACTCACTGGTGACGTCTCTAGGTGAAGTCCTTCAGCTACGCTTTTCTCCTTCATCCAGCACAGACCGCCATCACGTCTTCCAGCCAGGACTCGTCTCTGCATAAAATAACAGTTATCTAGAGCACATTCCCCAACTTCTACATTACGCATCTGAATACAGACGTGCACCCACCATTAATATATAGTTATTATGCAACCCACCATTCCAAATATAAATAGTAATCCACCACGGTGCCCCCATTAACTGTAAATAGGAACTTAATATATAATTTAATTAGAACCTCTACTCTTTCCACCAATTTGTTACCAGTTACACTCCTGCATCCGCAACGCCCCCTACTCTATACTTCCTGCTCCCCGCATTCATTATTTACATGCACCCCCTGCCCCAATTCATTATATCATGTCCGTGCTCTCCCCACCCCATCATCATTTACTCTCCCCCACCCCACATTCATTATGTGCAGCTCATTATCCCCCTACTCCCAATTCCCCCATGTGCAGCTCATTTTCTCCCAATTCCCCCATGTGCAGCTCTCATCCCCCCCATGTGCACATCTCTCATCCCCCACATGTGCCCCTTTCTCATCCCACCCCATGTGCATCTCTCATCCCCCCACATGTGCAGCTCTCACCACCCCCCCATGTGCACCTCTCTCATCCCCCCCATGTGCACCTCTCTCATCCCCCTCCCCCACATGTGCACCTCTCTCATCCCCCTCCCCCACATGTGCACCTCTCTCATCCCCCTCCCCCACGTGCACCTCTCTCATCCCCCTCCCCCCCATGTGCATCTCCCATTCCCCCCATGTGCACCTCTCTCATCCCCCTACCCCCCATGTGCATCTCCCATCCCCCCCATGTGCATCTCCCATTCCCCCCCGCATGTGCATCTCCCATTCCCCCCCGCATGTGCATCTCCCATTCCCCCCCGCATGTGCATCTCCCATTCCCCCCCGCATGTGCATCTCCCATTCCCCCCCATGTGCATCTCCCATTCCCCCCCCATGTGCATCTCCCATTCCCCCCCGTGTGCATCTCCCATTCCTCCCCATGTGCATCTCCCATCCCCCCCATGTGCATCTCCCACCCCCCCATGTGCATCTCCCATTTCCCCCCCATGTGCATCTCCCATTCCCCCCCCCATATGTGCATCTCCCATTCCCCCCCCATATGTGCATCTCCCATTCCCCTTCCCCCCCATGTGCATCTCCCATTTCCCCCCACTCCTAGTTAATTGTATTTAAAAAAAAAAATAAAACTTGTTATACTTACCCCCATGCGATCCCTGCAGAATCCTGGCGCTCGTCCAAATCGCTGACACCAGGTTCTCCTGACTTCCGGTCATGTGACGGTGCGGTCACATGACCGGAAGTCAGGGGAATCATAAAGGCGCTGCCGCAGCAGAGCAGCGCAGCGCTGAGATGTCCCGGACCCGGCGCTTAGCATGGGGCCGGGGGCCCCATGAGGAGAGAGACGCACAAGAGGGGGGGCTCCGAGGGGGCCCCTACCGGCCGGGCCCCATACTGGAGTCAGGGCAGTCATGCCCTGATGGTGGCCCTGCTGGAGGCTGGAGGGGCCCCCTCTCCCTCGGGGCCCCCGTTCAATGAACCGGCTGCACGGTCGGTAGTTTCGCCCCTGGTGCTCCATTCCTCCCGAGTCTCGCTGTATGGCTAGGCAGTACTGTACAGCCACATATGGGGTATTTCTACATTTAGCAGGAATTGTGGGACAAATTTTTATGCATTTCCCTGTGTGAAAATGTAAAATCTGGGGTTAAAACAAAATTTTGGTGGTAAAAATGTAATTATTTTTTTCTTCACTGTCCCATGGTATAAAATTCTGTGACCCACCTGTGGTGTCAATATGATCACTGCACCCCTAGACGAATTCATTGAGAGGTGTAATTTGTAAAACGGGGTCTCTTATGGGGGGGTTCTGCTGTTCTGGCACCTCAGGGTCTCTGCCAATGTGAGGCAATAGGAAAGACGATGATCCATCTCCACAGACTCCAATAGTAAAAGTGGTGGTAGCGCACCCCTCCTTGGTGCCCCTGTATTTCCATTTCAGTATTGTTTTTCTACTAGCTGGAGTTACATTATTGCCATTTGGATATTTAAAAAAAAAATCTAAATAAAAGACATTTGTTTTTACTATTAGAGTCTGTGCTGGATCATCGTCTTTCCTATTACCTGTCTACTGAGCACAAGCAGCAGTGCTGATCACGGATCCCAGAGACACCCAGCTGGTTCATGGAGGTGAGCTGTTTTTTCTTTTTTCCTTTTCTCTTTCCAGCTCTGCCAATGTGACATGGCACCCTCAAGCCAGTCAAGCAAAATCTGAACTCCAATATGGTGCTTCTTCCCTTCTGAGCTTTGCATTGTGCCTCAAAATAGTTTTCAATCATATATGGGGTATCGGCATACTCAGGAGAAATTGCACAACACATTTTTGTTTCTATTTTCTCCTGCTATCCTTGTGTAAATGAAAAAATTTTGGGCTAAACATTTTTGTGGGAAAAATATATTTTTTTCATTTTCACTAATCAATGTTGTAACATTCTGTTAAGCACCAGTGGGTTCAAGATGCTCACCACACATCTAGATAAATTCCTTGAGGGGTCTAGTTTCCAAAATGGGGTCACTTGTGGGGTTTTTCCACTGTTTAGGCACATCAGGGGCTCTCCAAACGCAACATGCACTGTGTGCCGAATTATTAGGCAAGTTGTATTTTAGAGGATTATTTTTATTATTGATCAACAACTATGTTCTCAATCAACCCAAAAGACTCAAACATCCAAGCTTAATATTTTTGGAAGTTGGAGTGGTTTTTTTTTTAGATTTGGCTATCTTAGGAGGATATCTGTTTGTGCAGGTAACTATTACTGTGCAGAATTATTAGGCAACTTAATAAAAACCAAATATAATCCCACCTCACTTGTTTATTTTCACCAGGAAAACCAATATCAGTGCACAAAATTTAGAAATAAACATTTCTGACATGCAAAAACAAAAACCAAAAAAATTAGTGATCAATATAGCCACCTTTCTTTATGATGACACTCAACAGCCTTCCATCCTTAGATTCTGTCAGTTGCTTGATCTGTTTTCGATCAACATTGCGTGCAGCAGCCACCACCGCCTCCCAGACACTGTTCCGAGAGGTGTACTGTTTTCCCTCCCTGTAGATCTCACATTTTATGATGGACCACAGGTTCTCTATGGGGTTCAGATCAGGTGAACAAGGGGGCCATGTCGTTATTTTTTCTTCTTTTAGACCTTTACTGACCAGCCACGCCGTGGAGTAGTTGGATGCATGTGATGGAGCATTGTCCTGCATGAAAATCATGTTTTTCTTGAACGATACCGACTTCTTCCTGTACCACTGCTTGAAGAAGTTGTCTTCCAGAAACTGGCAGTAGGTCTGGGAGTTGAGCTTCACTCCATCCTCAACCCGAAAAGGTCCCACAAGTTCATCTTTGATGATACCAGCCCATACCAGTACCCCACCTACACCTTGCTGGCGTCTGAGTCGGAGTGGAGCTCTCTGCCCTTTACTGATCCAGCCTCTGGCCCATCCATCTGGCCCATCAAGAGTCACTCTCATTTCATCAGTCCATAAAACCTTTGAAAGATAAGTCTTAAGATATTTCTTGGCCCATTCTTGACATTTTATCTTATGTTTCTTGTTCAAAAGTGGTCGTTTTTCAGCCTTCCTTACCGTGGCCATGTCCCTGAGTATCGCACACCTTGTGCTTTTTGATACTCCTGTAACGTTGCAGCTCAGAAATATGGCAAAACTGGTGGCGAATGGCATTTTGGCCACTTCACGCTTGATTTTCCTCAATTCATGGGCAGTTATTTTGCGCCTTTTTTGGCCAACACGCTTCTTGCGACCCTGTTGGCTATTTGCCATGAAACGCTTGATTGTTCGGTGATCACGCTTCAAAAGTTTGGAAATTTCCAGACTGCTGCATCCCTCTGCAAGACATCTCACAATTTTGGACTTTTCAGAGCCCGTCAAATCTCTCTTCTGACCCATTTTGCCAAAGGAAAGGAAGTTGCCTAATAATTAAGCACACCTCATATAGGGTGTTGATGTCATTAGTCAACACCCCTCCTCATTACAGAGATGCACATCACCAGATTTAATTAATTGGTAGTTGGCTCTCAAGCCTATACAGCTTGGAGTAGGACAACATGTATAAAAAATATCATGTGATCAAAATACTCATTTGCCTAATAATTCAGCACACAGTGTAGTGTCTGCTAACACAGGTCTGCGACTAAAAAGCTGTTTGATTATTTTCATATAATTTCCATGTATTTTGGTGTTTTGATAACAAATAAAATATTGAAAAAAATCCTAAACGTCAGGACTTGCCACAAACCTATAGGTTCTTCTGAAAACTCTGGTGTGAATCAATAGGAACTGCTTGATTGGCTGGTAGGAGTCAGGTGGTTAGTGACATAATGAAAGATCCTTATGCTTTCAAGAAACTTGCATTGGAATTTCATTCATCAACCGTGTTTATCCAAATTAGCGTTATGGCTTTGCGGAAGTGTATTAATTCGCCTGACCGTTTCGGTTTCATTTGTGGTGAATATAAAGTGTTGAATCAACAGCTGAAAATTACAGACTTTGTGAAAAAAGTATACTTTCCATACTTCAGATTAAAACTTGAAGATCAAGATAAAGTTTGGGGCGCCTCATAAAGTGTGCAAATGGTGTGTTGAGGACCTCTGAAATTGGTTCAAGGGTAAGAAAAAAGCTTTCCGTTAATGGATTCCTATGGTTTTGCGAGAGCAAAAGAACCATAGTGACGACTGTTACTTTTGTTCATGCAATGTGAAAGAGTATAATTCCAAATGGAAGCATTCCATTTCATACCCCAATCTTCACTCAGCAATTCGTCCCATCCCCCATGGCACAGATATACCAGTACCAAAGGCCCCTGCTACCTTGGAAGCGATGCCTAGTTCCGATGAAGGTGGAATCATACCTGAACCAGATGACGAATCAAGGTCTGACTTTGAAGATGTTACCAGACCAATATTTTTTTCCCAGGAGGAGATGAAGGATTTAGTAAGAGACTTGAATCTTCCCAAAGATGTCGCTGAGTTACTCGGATCAAGGCTCAAAAGCAGGAATTTATTGTTACCAGGACTGTCTTTTTCATGGTTCAGACATTGTGTAAAGGAGTTCGTTCCTTACTTTGCCCAAGAAGACAAGTTGGTTTATTGCATCAATGTCGAAGGTTTGATGGGTCAATTCAAAATCCAATATGAATCTTTTTATAGATTCTTCAAAAAGAAGTCTCAAAGCAGTTTTACTCCACAACGGCGGTTTTTACACTTCCATCCCTGTAGGTCATTCCGTACACTTGAAGGAAACCTACGAGAACTTGGAATTGGCTCTTCGTAAACTTAAATATGAAGAGTACAGTTGGCAAGTGTGTGGGGATTTGAAGGTCTTGTGCTTGCTACTTGGGCAACAAGCTGGGTATACCAAACACCCTTGTTTTCTGTGACTGTTGGGACAGTCGAGACCGACAAAATCACTGGACCAAGAAGAGTTGGCAGCAGAGGGTGCTCACAGTTGGTGAAGAAAAATGTCCTCCTAGAAACTTTGGGAATTCCATATAAAGTTCTTCTACCACCTCTCCACATAAAATTGGGCTTGATGAAGAAATTCGTAAAATCACTTCCAAGAGATGGGGAATGCTTCAAATACTTGATCACCAAGTTTCCAAGCAAAATTGAAGGAAGGTGTTTTCATCAGACCAGACATTAGAAGGCTTATAGCTGATAAAGAGTTTGTCAATACCATGATGGATCCTCAAAAAGAAGGGTGGATTGCATTTAAAGAGGCCATAGAGAAATTTTTAGGCAATAAAAAAGATCCTGACTACAAAAAGATCGTCGGACGACTCCTGAAAGCATTTCAAGCTTAAGGTTGTCTGGTGAGTTTGAAAGTGCATTTCCTCCATTCCCACCTTGACTACTTTCCTGAAAATCTGGGAGCTGTGAGTGAAGAGCAAGGTGAACGATTCCACCAGGACATTAAAGCGATGGAAAGAAGATACCAGGGAAAATGGAGCATTACAATGATGACAGACTACTATTGGATGCTTCAGAGAGACATTCCAGATGCTACTCACAAGCGTAAATGTACCAAGAGGAGCCTCACACGGAAAAAAAAATCAATTTTAGTGAGTGCTAATGAGCTCATTTCAGTTCAAAAATAATTTTCATGAAAAATTAGTGATAAAAAAATGTATTTTATAAGTCTATTTTCATTTAATTCGCGGTATTGCCTTATTTAAAATAGTTACCTAAATTGTCATTTTCGGATACAGCTCACCAAAAAACATAAAGATTACTTGGAATAACCAAAAAAATGTATTTTTTGCAGACTTGTGTAATTATTCCATCACATTTTACATTCAAAATGTCAAATGGTGCTCCTTCCTTTCCGAGCGCTGCCATGCGCCCAAACATTGGTTTTCCCTGACATATGGGGTCTTTTGGGGTCTACTTTCTCCTGTTACACTTGTGAAAGTAAAAAAAAATTGGATGTAAGTAAAATTTTTGTGAAAAAAAGTTAAATGTTCATTTTTTCCTTCCATATTTCATTAATTTCTGTGAAGCACCTGAAGGGTTAATAAACTTCTTGAATGTGGTTTTGAGCACCTTGAGGGGTGCAGTTTTTAGAATGGTGTCACTTTTGGGTATTTTCTGTCATATAGACCCCTCAAAGTGACTTCAAATGTGATGTCCGTAGAAAATATGGTTTTGTACATTTTGTTGGAAAAATCGCTTGTTAACTTTTAACCCTTACAACTTACTAACAAAAAAAAATATGTTTCAAAAATTGTGCTGATGTAAAGAAGACTTGTGGGAAATGTTATTTATTTACTATTTTGTGTGACATAACTCTCTGATTTAAGGGCATAAAAATTCAAACATTGAAAATTGCGAAATTTTTGCCAAATTTCCGATTTTTTCACAAAAGCAAGTCATATCGAAGAGATTTTACCACTGCCATGAAGTATATGTCACGAAAAAACAATATCAGAATCAATGGAATACATTGAAGCATTCCAGAATTTTACAATTCTGACCAGTGTCACTTTATGGCCATGGCCCCACTATCAGTATTTGGTCAGTATTTTTTCTCAGGAGTGGTAGCAAAAACCAGTAGTGGGTGTTAAATGTAGAATTGGTGCACTTGTTTCTCTGATTGTTCCTCACCTGGTTTGGCTCCCATTCCTGAGAAAAAATACTGCCCAAATACTGATAATGGGGCCGTGGATAAAATCCTTGAGGGGTGTAGTTTCCAAAATGGGGTAACTTGTGGGGGGTTTCCACTGTTTAGTCACATCAGGGGCTCTCCAAATGCGACATGACGCACACAGACCATTCCATCAAAGTCTGTTTTCCAAAACGTCACTGCTTCCTTTCCAAGTCCTGCCGTGTCCCAAACAATAGTTTTCCCCTACATGTGGGGTATCGGCGTACTCAGGAGCAATTGCACAACAAATTTTGGGGTTCATTTTCTCCTGTTACCCTTGTGAAAATAAAAATTTGGAGCTAAAAGTACATTTTTGTGGGTAAAAATTGGATTTTTTTATTTGCACTGCTCTACGTTATAAACTTCTGTGAAGCACCTGGGGGTTCAAGGTGCTAACCAAACATCTACATACATTCCTTGAGTGGTCTAGTTTTCAAAATGGAGTCACTTGTGGGAGGTTTCCACTGTTTAGGCACATCATAATGTCTGTAAAGCGCTGTGGAATTAATGGTGCTATATAAATGAGATAAATAAATAAATCAGGGGCACTCCAAATGCGATATGGCATCCGCTCATGATTCCAGTCATTTTTCCATTCAAAAAGTCAAACGGTGCTCCTTCCCTTCCGAGCCCTGCCATGCGTCCAGTCAGTAGTTTTACCCCACACATGGGGTATCGGCGTACTCAGGAGAAATTGCACAACAAATTTTGGATATGTTTTTCTTCTGGCCAGTCTATTAGTGGTGGCCGGTCTACTAGGCAAGAAGTGCAGCACATGGTCTTTCAAATAAAGATTGTAAACATAGCCAGATTGCTGGACCTGGTTAGCTTAAAGAGGTATTCCCATCTCCAAGATCATTTCCCGATATGTAGTAAGTGTAAAATCCATGGTTACCACCACTAGCAACTAACTAACTAACTAACTAACTGTCACTATATGAGTGGTCATAACCATGGATATCCAAGTTACTGCAATGGCCTGCACATGGGGTAAGTGACGTAGGTTATCAGGAGAACTATACTACATTTGTAATTGGAGCTATTTTGTAATATTATTATTACTACATGTACTACATATTGGGATAGGATCTTGGACATGGGAATACCCATTTAAGTTCTCTTGTGCTCCTCCCATGCTGCCAAGACAAAGCTGCCTCTGCTTGCAACATCCGAGTATGCACAATTTGGACCAACAGCATTTTTTCTGCATCTCCCTGGCAGGAAAAACGCATGCAGATTTTACATGCGTTTTTCCTGCCAGGTAGAAGCGTTTGTCAAGCGTTTTTGCATGCATTTCCGCATGCAGGTTATCAAGTGCTTTTCCAAGCGATTTTAGCATCACTTGGAAAAGTGCTTGGCAACTTGGTCACACTATATAAATCCATGCAACCGGCATGGATTTATATAGTGTGACCAAGATAATAGTTAAAAAAAAGAATAAAAATGGTAAAAAAAACCAAAAAAAAAAACCATTATACTCACCTTCTGATGGCCCGCGGTCTTCTCTCTGGTGCGTCCGGTCTCTTGTACAGCTCGCCGTGGTGTAAAAGGACCTTCCGTGACGTCATTTAGTCATGTGACAGGTCACGCGACCGCCGACATCAGACCACCACCGCGTTACCGGTCACATGACTAAATGACGTCATGGAAGGTCCTTTTACACCATCGCAAGCCGCCGGGGAGCCAGAACGCACCGTACAGGAGACCGGGGGCCATCAGAAAGTGAGTATAATGTATATTTTTTATTTTAACCGCTTCCCGACCGCCCACTGTAGATAAACTTCCGCGCTGCCTGGGCTCTGTGCAGCGCGGACGTTTAAAAACAGTGGGTGGTCCCGCAGCGCTCAGGGAACATCATCGGGACCTGATTGGATCAGGTCCCAGTGATGTTAACCCTTTGCTGTCTTCTATATGCCGCGATCTATAGTGATCGCGGCATATAGAAGACAGCAGGAGGAGAGGGGGTCGTCCACTTACCTCTCCGACGACCCCTGATACCTTCCAGGACCTTGGGTTGCTATGGCAGCTGGAGATCACATGACCGCCTCCAGCTCTGCCATATATGGTGTCCTGCCTGGCTCAGCCTGCAGCTGAAGCCTGGCAGGAGACTCTGACTGTGAAACAGTCAGTGAAGATCTCATGTAATGTAATATATGTCTATTACATTACATGAGATCAGGGATCAGAAAAATAAAAATTAATGTCCCATACAGGGACTAAGTAAAAATGTAAAAAAAAGTTTAAAAAAATGTTTTGAAACTGTTAAAAAAAAATACAAAATAAATTAAAATAAATAAATAAAACATTAAACCGATAAATCCGTATATTTATGCAAAAATAAAAAAAGTACACATATTTGGTATTGCCGCGTCCGAAACAACCCGAGCTATAAAACTGTCACACTAATTAACTCCTTCTGTGCACACCGTAATAAAAATAAATAAAAAAAGGAACAAAAAACTGCGATCAAAAAGCAAAATGGAAATAAAAATGGTACCGCTGAAAACGTCATCTTGTTCCGCAAAAAAAAAGCCGCCATACAGCTCCATCAGCCGAAAAATAAAAAAGTTATACCTCTCAGAATAAAGCAATGCAAAAAAAATATTTTTTCTATAAAATTGTTTTATTGTGTAAAAGCGCCAAAACATAAAAAAAATATACAGTAAGTAGTATCGCTGTAAATGTACTGACCCGAAGAATAATGCTGCCTGATCACTTTTACCACACGCAGAACGGCATAAAAAAAACCCTCAAAAAACAATTCCTGAATTGTTGGTTTTTGTTAATTTTACCTCCCAAAAAACAGAATAGAAAGCGATCAAAAAATGTCCCGTACCCAAAAATGGTACCAATAAAAATGTCAACTCGTCCCGCAAAAAACAAGTCATCACATGACTCTGTCGCCGAAATATGGAAAAATGATAGCTCTCAAAATATGGCGATGCAAAAACTAGATTTTGCAAAAAAAAAGCGTCTCTTAGTGTGTGACAGCTGTCAGTCATAAAAACCCGATATAAATCTGGTATCTCTGTAATCGCACCGACCCGAAGAATAAAGTAATCTAATCAGTTATATCACACTAGGAACGGCGTAAAAAAATAAATAAAACCAATTCTTCACCTGCTACTGATTTGTTTATTATGTCTCCCAAAGATCGCAGTATGGCTCGGCACACATTTATCCTGCGCTCTGCGCTGAGCACTTACGCCAGAGTTTCCGTGTAAATCTCTGAAATATGTGATTCAGCCGGAACCCATGACGGAAGATTCCCTGTAATGAGGCAGATATAGGCCACTGTGGATGCCGTCTGGCCTGTGATCCCACGGTGTCATTTGTTTTAGGCGTGCATAAAAGTGCGGTTGGCCACAGTTTTGTGCACTTCTGAAAAAAAGGACACCACTAAACAGAGGCCAGATGGAGTCCAGAGTAACTCTGCTGCCTCATTATAGTGAATGGATCCCGCAGGGGTTTCATCTGAATTACATCACTTGGAAATTTAGATGGAAACCCGATGTAAGTGCTCAGCTTAGAGCGCCGGATAAATGTTACGTAAAATGTTCCCAATAAAAGCTTCAACTCAGTCCTCAAAAAAAGCTAGTCCCCACTCAGGTCCGTCATCTGTTAAAAATATAAGGGACTTCCAAGTTACTGGTAGCAGAAAGGCTCTGGAAAAGCAAAATAGCCCTTGCCCCCCAAAAGAAATTCAGAAAATTTTGTGCTCCCAAATCCAAATGCCTATTCTACAATAATTTGTTCTCCAATTGTCAAATAGCGCTCCGTCCCCACCAGATCTCGCCGTATGGCTGAGTGGTACGATACAGCCACATATGGGGTATTGCCACTTTTAGAAGAAATTGTGTGACACATTTCGGCACCATTTTTACCCATTGCCCTGTGTGAAAATGTAAAATCTGAGGGTAAAACATTTTTTTGTGGTAAAAATATAATTATGCTTTTTTCACTGCCCAATGGTATAAATTTAAAAATTAAAAAATACTCACTACTTCCCTAGATGAATTCCTTGAGAGGTGTAGTTTACAAAATGGGGTGACTTGTGGGGGTTTCTGCTGTTTTGGCATGTCAGCGACTCTTCAAATGTGACATGGTGTCTGCTGCCTATCCCAGCCAACATAGCGCTCCTTTCTCTTCCGAACCCTGCCGTACACCAAAGCAGTGGTTTTTCCCCCACATATGGGGTATCAGCGTACTCAGGAGAAATTGTACAACAAATTTCATGGTGCAATTTATCCTGTTACCCTTATGATAATGCAAAATTAGGGAATGAAAAACATTTTTTGTGGGAAAAATGTGAAAATTTTATTTTTATGGCTCAATATTATAAACTTCTGTGAAGCAGCTGGGGGTGCAAGGTGCTCACCACACATCTAGATAAGTTCCCTAAGGGGTCTAGTTTCCAAAATGGTGTCACTTGTAGGGGGTTTCCACTGT
The DNA here is from genome assembly GCF_046119375.1 of Phyllobates terribilis. NCBI lineage: Eukaryota > Metazoa > Chordata > Amphibia > Anura > Dendrobatidae > Phyllobates > Phyllobates terribilis. The sequence continues at coordinate 481,360,946 of NW_027362762.1, forward strand.
TTAGGCACATCAGGGGCTCCCCAAATGCAACATGGCGTCCGCTAATTATTCAAACAAATTTTACATTCAAAAAGTCAAATGGCGCTCCTTCCCTTCCAAACCCTGCCGTGCGCCCAAACAGTGGTTTGCCTCCACATATGGGGTATCGGCGTGTTCAGGAGAAACTGCACAACAAATTTCATGGTGCAATTTATCCTATTACCCTTATGATAATGCAAAATTAAGGGATGAAAAACGTTTTTGTGGGAAAAATTAGAAAATTTTATTTTTACAGCTCAATATTATAAACTTCTGTGAAGCACCTTGGGGTTCAAAGTGCTCACCACACATCTAGATATGTTCCCTAAGGGGTCTAGTTTCCAAAATGGTGTCACTTGTCGGGGGTTTCCACTGTTTAGGAACATCAGGGGCTCTCCAAACGCAACATGGCGTCTGCTAATTATTCAGACAAATTTTACATTCAAAAAGTCTAATGGCGCTCCTTCCCTTTCGAGCCCTGCTGTGCGCCCAAACAGTGGTTTTCCCTCACATATGGGGTATCAGCGCGCTCAAGAGAAATTGCACAAAAAATTTTGGGGTCCATTTTTTCCTGTTACCCCTGTGAAAATAAAAAAAATTGGGTCTAAAGTAACATTTTTGTGAAAAAAGTTAAATGTTAATTTTTTTCTTCCACATTCCAAAAATTCCTGTGAAGCACCTGAAGGGTTAATAAAGTTCTTGAATGTGGTTTTGAGCACCTTGAGGGGTGCAGTTTTTAGAATGGTGTCACTTTTGTTTTTTTTTCTGTCATAAAGACCCCTCAAAGTGACTTCAAATATGATATGGTCCCTAAAAAAAGTTTTTGTAAATTTTGTTGGAAAAATGAGAAATCACTGGTCAACTTTTAACCCTTATAGCTCCCTAACAAAAAAAAATTTTGGTTCCAAAACTGTGCTGATGTAAAGTAGACATGTGGGAAATGTTATTTATTAACTATTTTGTGTGACATATCTCTCTGATTTAAGGGCATGAAAATTCAAAGTTTGAAAATTGCAAAATTTTCAAAATTTTTGCCAAATTTCCGATTTTTTCACAAATAAACGCAAGTGATATCAAAGAAATTTTACCACTATCATGAAGTACAATATGTCACGAAAAAACAATCTCAGAATCAGGGGAATCCGTTGAAGCGTTCCAGAGTAATTACTTCATAAAGTGACAGTGGTCAGAATTGAAAAAATTGGCCCGGTCACGAAGGCAAAAACAGGCTCTGGTGCGAAGTGGTTAAATTCTTTTTTTTAACAGGTACCATGGTACCCGGGTCTGGAGGAAAGTCTCCTCTTCTCCAGATCCGGGTACCATCCGCACATTGAAGCGCTTAATATCCGCATGTGCACATGTAGTCATGCGGATATTAAGTGATTCAATGCAAGTCAATGGCGGCAATTACGCCTCGTGTCATCAAAATTAATGGACATGCTGCGAATTTTTCCGCAATGATAATCCGCAGCGGAAATTTCTGCAGCATGTGCACAGCATATCACTGAGGACCAAGGGGCACGTATTATCAAGTGTTTTTTAAGCATTTTCGCTGCCGAAATTTCGCTGCAAAAACGCTTGAAAAACGCATAGTAGGCACGCAGCCGAAATGGTGCCTGGCTTTGCAGCCCTTCAGTTTATTTAGCAACTTCCCCAGTGCCTGTCCACAGTAAATGACACCACACCTGCCTTATCCCCTCCGGATGATAACCCTAGGCAAGCAGAGCCAGAAGCAGCAGAGCAAACTGGAATTTTTCTTTGACAAAGACTGGGCCAAAGATGGCACCGCAGCTGCAACACATTCCCACTCTCCTCATATTATTATTATTTATTATTATAGCGCCATTCATTCCATGGCGCTTTACATGTGAAAGGGATATACAAAGCACAAACAATTACAATAAATTTTGAACAATACAAGTCGGCGACTGGTATAGGAGGAGCAAGGACCCTGCCCGCAACGGCTCACAATCTCATATCAGTGCGAACCCCTCACCTAACCATGACTCTTCGCTTGTCAACCTCCCAGCTTCTCCCACAGTGAGTTACAGACCCCCGGGGAAGCCCCTGTGCAACCCAGTCCCAGGCTTGACATTTGGGCCTCTGGTTCTAGGTGAAATAGTCCCACAGCCCCAGCAGAGGGATACCCCGTCTCCTATTGCAAGCCCTGCTAAGCAGAGACCGAGAATACAGGAGTGCCCCACACGATGCCCAGCAGGGATAAAAGCGGAGTCTGCTACCTCGTGTGTCCCTGTGGCGCTGGTAAAGTTTCATACATCTGTCCAACCAGCCTCAGGTAATCTGGCTACATGCTACCATCAGGTCCTTAAAGGGGTTATCTACTACTTGGACAACCCCTTCTTGATATAAATGTTTGGCCCTGATAAAATAAAAAAGCTTATATTCACCTCCCATGCTGGCACCGTTCCTGCGCTGTCGGCACTCGGGCTCCCGTGCTGTTGTTGTGACACCGGCGCCCAATCAGCGCCGCCGTCACAGTCCCCGCCTTCGGACAAATCGAACATGAAGAGGAAGTCCAGGCTATAGCTGATCTCGAACTTCCTCTTCATGTTCAATTCGACAGGAGGCGGGGACAGTGATGCCAGCGTTGATTGGGCGCCGGCCTCACATGTCACAAAAACAGCACGGGAGCCCCGGCGAGAACGAGTGCCGACACCGCGGGAACAGCGCCAACACGGGAGGTGAGTATAAGCTTTTTTAATTTTATCGGGGCAAAGCGTGGGGTATGAGAAGGAGTTGTCCTAGAAGTGGACAACTTCTTTAAGCAATTTATGCAAAAATACTTTACAAGTCTGTTGCTCCCAGTCCAAACCCTCACAAATGAGTTGGACACCAGAGTCACCCATATCAAACTTTTCCACCTCACACCTGATTGATGCTCACAATGAGCTTTCAGATGAGTTGGAGGCTATAAAAACAAAAGTGATCGACCTTGAAGACCGCTCTTGACGCAACAATGATGACCTGAAAAAATACCTGCAAGATCTGATTAAAGCACTGCTAACGGACTGCTCAACTGAGGGCATGACGATCGACAGAGCCCATAGGATACCTCACCCTAAACATCTTCAGGACTCTGCTCCTGTAACATACCTGGCGGCGTCCTTGCATAGTGGTCCATCTCCCACTGTGCAGGAGCGCGCACTTGATCTCCAGTCCAGTATGCTAGCCTGGCTTCCCTCCATGCTGTCTGCTTGCCTCTATTTCTGCTGCTTAAGGGCGGCGCCCGATCACTTCCTGCTTCTTGTAGCTGCTGCAGGCACACCCCTTGTGCGTCCTCAGCCTATTGCTGTCTGTCACCTGGTATTTAACCCAGCTCCTCCCTGGAATCCATGCCTGAGCATTGTGTTCTGTCAGTTGGCTTCCGTCACTGATGTGCCAGGTCCTGTCTATGTTTCCTGCCTTGCGGTATCAGTTCCCGTGTCTGAACTGTGTCCTGTCTGAACTATCTCCTAGTCTGTTGTCTTCTGCCTATCCTGGAGGCTGTATTTCCAGGCCAGTGTGAACACGCTCCTAGCCTGTTCTTTCTGCCTTCTAGGGGCCGCATACCTAGACCCGTTCCTGTATCTTGCCTGTTCCTGTCTGAACACGCTCCTAGCCTGTTCTTTCCACCTTCTAGGGGCCGCATACCTAGACCCGTTCCTGTATCTTGCCTGTTCCTGTCTGAACACGCTCCTAGCCTTTTCGTTCTGCCTTCTAGGGGCCGCATACCTAGACCCACTCCTGTATCTTGCTGCTGTGTCTGTTCTTGTCTGAATACTCTCCTAGCCTGTTACCTGTTTTTCTCTATGTCCGTACCTTCCCTTTTCCTGCAGAATCTGATCCCGTACCTAACTCCTACTCGTTGTCCCTGTACTCCCGTTTGTGAGTTTAGAGTCCACTCGCTACTTCATTGCAAGTATCCTGTGTGTACCTGGTTCTGCCTTTCCCTTCCAGTCTGTTCCGTGTGAACAGAGCCCTGTCCCCTCTGCTCTCCCTTTGCTCGCTGCTCCGGCAGTCTCGCTCTGCTCTGACCCTTTGCTCGCTGCTCCGGCAGTCTCGCTCTGCTCTGACCCTTTGGTCGCTGCTCCGGCAGTCTCGCTCTGCTCTGACCCTTTGGTCGCTGCTCCGGCAGTCTCGCTCTGCTCTGACCCTTTGCTCGCTGCTCCGGCAGTCTCGCTCTGCTCTGACCCTTTGCTCGCTGCTCCGGCAGTCTCGCTCTGCTCTGACCCTTTGCTCGCTGCTCCGGCAGTCTCGCTCTGCTCTGACCCTTGGCTCGCTGCTCCGGCAGTCTCGCTCTGCTCTGACCCTTTGCTCGCTGCTCCGGCAGTCTCGCTCTGCTCTGACCCTTTGCTCGCTGCTTCGGCAGTCTCGTCCTGCTCCTCTCTCGCTCACCGTTTCAGGCGGCCTTGTCCTGCTCTTCTCTCGCTCACCGCTCCAGGCGGTCTCGTCTTGTTCTGCTCTTGCTCTCCGCTCTGGGCGGCCTCACTCTGCTGTTTGTCCACCGCGTCTGCGGTTCTGTTCCTTAGTCCCAGTCTGTACTGGGTCCTATCCACTCGGTGCTCCAACCTGTCGTACCTGCCAGTACCTCCCTGCCTGCATACCAGTCGTGCTTGCCAGCATCCGCCAGTCTGCATACCAGCCGTGTCTGCCTATGCCCAGCAGTCTGTGTGCCAGCCTAGCCTGCCTGTTCCTGTATTCCCCTGTGTGGGTCAACAGCCGTGTCCGGGGTCTGTCCTGGAGTAGCACCTGGTCCCTCTGCTCGGTTCCTCCTTGGTGCACTGGCGTCGTATGCCGTCGTGCGACCCTGGTCGGATCGGGTGGATACTTAGTTACGCCCCTCCAGGCATTCACTCTCCGGCACGGTCCAGTGGAATCACTACATATACACGCACACGCCACTCAGCCCGGGCGTGTGCATTACAGCTCCCAGGATGTTTTGGCCTGAATTTATTTTTTCCACATAAAAGAAGATCTGCTATACTTCTTAAGGAAGAAAGGGGAACTCCCCTCTCTCTTCATACACTGTGAAGATTTTCTGGGATGTTTCAGTGGCCATTTTTTGTTTCCGCAGACTTCTCTCTGCTGTCACTATAGCTCTTCGGCAGAAATCTGTTGCATACCACTCGGGGCAGGGCCGGGACAAGGGGTAGGCACCTGCCAAGGGTGTTGCCTCTCCAAGGGGAGCACACTTTGGAGAAAAAAAGTGACATTGCTGAATGCGTGCAGCCGTCCGGCACCTTCCTCCTGCCGCAGGTATTCAGCACAGTAACGTCCAGGGTGTGAGCACACAGGTGATAAGTCACTGACACCACTCACCCTTTTCTCTGCCTGTGCTCCCACCATGGCTCCCTCCCTGCACTCAATTGTATTCGCATCTATCAGATGCAAGTACAATTGCAGTGAGCGCTGCCCAGGACAGGAGCAGAAGATCTGTAATCAGCTACCTGCTCTGCCGGGAACTCCATTAGAACGCAGTGACATCATCATGCCATCCAGCGCTCACAGCTGTATTGGAAAGAAGTGGCCATGGTATACTGGAAGCCTGGATTAGGTGAGCATAAGCCTTTTTTTATTTTTCTGATGTTACTTTGCCAATGAATAGGGGACATTACATGAGCAGCTGGCTGTGGGAACATAAGACGGGCTGGCTGTGGGGGACATAAGATGTGCTGGTTGTGGGTGACATACGAGGGGCTGGTTGTGGGGAACATATAAGGGGCTGCCTGTGGGGAACATATAAGGGGCTGGCTGCGGGGACGTACGAGGGGCTGGCTGTGGTGGTTATCACACGAGGGGCTGCGGGGGACATCATATTATATGGGAGCTGTGAGGGACATTATACCTGGGCTGTGGGTACATCATACTATATAGGATATGTGGTGCCATCATATTGTATAGGGGGCATCATACTGTATAGAGGACTGTGGGGGACATAATACTGTATAGGTGGCTGTGGGGGACATATGTGTAACGGGTCTGGGAGGCGGAACCTCTGAGCTACTATACAAGGGGGCAGTCCTTGTAAGGGAGCGGGTGGCGACCAGGGAAGACGGGCAGGAGGTCACAGCAGGTGACCGGGACAGTCTCTGAGTGAACGGGCTGGAGGTCACGGCAAGTGACCGGGGCAGTCTCTGAATGAACGGGCAGATGGTCACGGCAAGTGACCGGGGCAGTCTCTGGATGAACGGGCTGATGGTCACGGCAAGTGACCGGGGCAGTCTCTGAATGAACGGGCAGATGGTCACGGCAAGTGACCGGGGCAGTCTCTGGATGAACGGGCAGATGGTCACGGCAAGTGACCGGGGCAGTCTCTGGATGAACGGGCAGATGGTCACGGCAAGTGACCGGGGCAGTCTCTGGATGAACGGGCAGATGGTCACGGCAAGTGACCGGGGCAGTCTCTAGGTAAAGGATTGGTACGACCTGTGGCGGCTGATGATAGACGTGAGCTCCCAGGTGAGCAGGCGAGAGTCTCTGGATGAACGGGTGGTCACAGCATGTGACGGCGGAGCCTCCAGAAAGACCAACAGACAGGCGGCAGATGAGCGCTCCCAGGTGAGCGGGCAGAAGTCTCTGGACAGGCGGGTGGTCACAGCACGTGACGGCAGAGCCTCCAGGTAGGCTAGCAGACAGGCAGCAGATGAGCGCTCCCAGGTGAGCGAGCAGGAGTCACTGGACAGGCAGGTGGTCACAGCACGTGACGGCGGAGCCTCCAGGTAGACTAGCAGGCAGGTAGCAGGTGTGTGCTCCCAGGTGAGCGGGCAAGCTGGTCCATAGACAGACTGACAGGAGTTGGAAGGCAGACCGTCGGACCTCAGGCAAGCAGGCAGGTGGCTGATGTGCGCTCCCAGGTGAGCGGGCAGGCTGGTCCTTAGACAGACTGACAGGAGTAGTAAGGCAGACCGTCGGACCTCAGACTAGCAGGCAGGTAGCAGATAATCAGGCAGGAATCTGGCAGGTAAACTGGCAGGTAACTGGCAGGTAACTGGCAACGGGACCTGAGGGCTGAAGCAGAGTAGTGAACAGTGCAACAACATTGCTCGGGCACCTCCATTTTGGAGGAGGTGCCTTATATATGGTGAAGTCCTCCGGCCATTGGCCGGGGACTCCTTAGGACGGCGCGCGCGGCCCCTTTAAGAGGGAGGGAGAGCGCGCGCACCCTAAGCACAGTGGCCGGGAAGGAGCGCGCGCTGCCAGCAGAGCGGGAGGAGGACGCCGGGCACGGAGCAGAGAGGTGAGGGGAACAGCGTCCCTGCCTAGCAGAGGGCAGGGACGCCGGCGCTACAGTACCCCCCCCTTTAGGCCCCCCCTTTTTTAGGCCAGACAGAAATTTAGCTAGGATAAGAGGGGCATGGATGTTCTCCCGGGGCTCCCACGTTCTCTCCTCAGGACCAAACCCCCTCCAATCTACTAGAAAAAAGGTCTTTCCTCTTACCCTTTTGGTGGCAAGAATGTTCTCTACCTCAAACTCATCCTCAGCAGAAACCGGAGCAGGAGGCGTACCTGTAGACTTGGAAAAAGAGTTAAGTACCACAGGTTTGAGGAGAGATACATGGAAGGAGTTAGGGATCCGTAAGTTGGCCGGGAGTTTTAATTTATAGGCCACCGGGTTGATCTGACTGATGACCTCCAGAGGACTGATGAACCGAGGCCCTAACTTGTAAGAAGGTATCTTGAGTCGGACATATTTAGATGAGAGCCAGACTTTATCTCCAGGACGAAATTGTGGAGGATCCAGGCGTTTTTTGTCAGCGTGCCTTTTCATCCGTTCGGACGACTGAAGGAGTGCGGATCGGGTACTCTCCCAAATGGAGGAAAATTTGCTAACGAGAGATTCCGCAGCCGGGTTGTCCACAGAGGTGGAGACAGGAAAAGGAATCTGAGGATGCTGACCGAAGACTACAAAAAACGGGGATTTGGAGGAGGATTCGCTCTCGTGATTGTTATAGGAGAACTCGGCCCAAGGTAGGAGATCCACCCAGTCAGAATGATGGGCATTAACGAAGTGCCGGAGGTAACTGGTCAGGTTCTGATTGATCCGCTCCACTTGACCATTGGACTGTGGGTGGTAAGCGGAAGAGAAGTCCAGGGTGACGTCTAGCAGTTTACAAGTGGCTCTCCAGAAACGTGAGGTGAACTGTACCCCACGATCCGACACGATGTGGAGGGGCAGGCCATGAAGACGTGGTGGATAAAGTCTTTAGCCAGCTCGGGTGCAGACGGGAGGCCAGGCAGGGGAATAAAGTGAGCCATCTTGGAAAAGCGGTCAGCGACCACCCAAATGACCGTACAACCGGCAGAGACGGGGAGATCAGTTATGAAGTCCATAGCAATATGCTGCCAGGGGGCAGCAGGCACAGGAAGCGGAAGAAGGCGACCGGCTGGCAGGTGTCTCGGGACTTTGTTGCGGGCGCAGGACACACAGGCAGAAACAAAGTCTATTACGTCCTTGTGCAGGGTAGGCCACCAGTAGTGCCGGGCAATAAGCTGGAGGGTCTTTTTCTGACCTGCGTGGCCAGCTAGTTTAGACGAGTGACCCCAGTGTAGGATCTTCTCCCGATCAGGTACTGATACGAACGTCTTACCGGGAGGGAGACGATTTAGACTCACGGGAGCCACCTGCATTACTCTGGCGGGATCGATGATATGTTTAGGTTCTTCCTCGAGATCGGACACCAGAAAGGATCGGGACAAGGCATCTGCTTTGACGTTTTTGTCAGCCGGGCGAAAATGAAGAACAAAATCAAAGCGAGCAAAAAACAAGGACCACCGGGCTTGGCGCGGGTTAAGTCTCTGGGCATGCTGGAGGTAAGCCAAGTTCTTGTGGTCAGTGTAAATTATTACCGGGTGAAGAGCCCCCTTGAGTAGGTAACGCCACTCCTCCAATGCCAGTTTGATGGCCAATAACTCTCGGTCTCCTATGGAATAGTTGCGCTCAGAAGAGGAGAAGAGTTTGGAGAAGAAGCCACAAGTTACCATTCTCTCGGAAGATGATTTTTGAGTAACTACCGCTCCGGCTCCAGAGGAGGAGGCGTCAACTTCCAGGAAGAACTGCTTGTTGCCGTCCAGGCGATGCAGCACCGGGGCGGAAGAGAAGGCCTGTTTTAGAGAAAGAAAGGCCTCCTCTGCTTCGGGCGGCCACTCTTTGGGATTAGTACCCTTACGGGTGAGCGCGGAAATTGGGGCAGTCCGGGAAGAGAAGTGTGGTATGAAGAGGCGGTAGTAGTTGGCGAAGCCCAGGAATCGCTGAATGGCCTTCAACCCCTCCAGTCGAGGCCATTTCTCGATGGCAGACAGTTTCTCTGGATCCATTCGTAGGCCGGTCTGAGAAATAATGTAGCCCAAAAACGGAAGCGAGGTCTTCTCAAAGAGGCACTTCTCGTATTTAGCGAAGAGGTGATTCTGCCTGAGCCTGAGCAGGACCTGACGAACGTCCGTCCGGTGGGTCTGGAGATCCGGAGAGAAGACCAAGATGTCGTCCAGGTACACCACTACGCAGGAGTAGAGAAGGTCCCGGAAGATGTCATTGACCAACTCTTGAAAGACGGCAGGAGCGTTACAGAGACCAAAGGGCATTACCAGATATTCATAGTGGCCGTCCCGGGTGTTGAATGCCGTCTTCCATTCATCCCCCTGACGGATACGAACCAGGTTGTACGCCCCACGGAGGTCCAGTTTGGTGAAGATTCTAGCCCCCCTCAGACGATCAAATAACTCCGGAATGAGCGGAAGGGGGTACTTATTCTTCACCGTGATCTGGTTAAGGCCTCTATAGTCTATACAGGGACGGAGAGAGCAGTCCTTCTTTTTGACGAAAAAGAAGCCTGCTCCCGCCGGGGAGGTAGATTTCCGGATGAATCCCCTGGCCAGATTCTCCTCAATATATTCGGACATCGACCGGGTCTCAGCAGCGGATAAAGGATAAATACGCCCACGGGGAGGAGTAGTACCAGGTAACAGGTCGATAGGGCAGTCGTATGGTCTATGAGGAGGTAGTGTCTCTGCTTCCTTTTTATTAAAGACGTCCGCATAAGACCAATAAGGAATCGGAAGTCCAGGTAGATTAGCTGGGGTAGGAGAAGGACGGACAGGATGGACGGGAACTAAACAAGTCTTATGGCAGTCCTGTCCCCAGCGAAGGACTTCTCCGGTCTGCCAATCAAGCATGGGTGCATGTTTCTGAAGCCAAGGTAGGCCTAGCAAGAGGGCGTGAGAGAGTCCAGGCAGAACATGAAAGAAGATGCTCTCTGAGTGCAGCATTCCCACCTGCAGGGTTATGGATTCGGTGATGAGTTGGATGGGATGTGGTAAGAGGCCCCCATCTACGGCAGCAACAGATAAGGGTACAGCTAGAGGTTTGGTGGGAATACGGTATTTCTCTACCAGGGACTGAGAAATGAGATTTCCGGCAGCTCCAGAGTCAATTTGGGCTAGTTCAAAATAACGGTTCTCCCCGCAGATGATAGAGACCGACAGCAACAGAGATGGAGAGGGTTTACTCTTTTCTAGGACGACCTCTCTGAGCGATCCTAGACACAGGCGTTTCCCGACCTCTCCGGGCAGGAACGGATCTGGTGCTCCTTACTGCCACAGTAGAAGCAGCTCCCCTCGGCTCGGCGTAACTCTTGACGGGTCTTGACCATCTTGGTCTGGTCGACCTGCATAGGCTCGGGTGAGTGCGCCTGGGGAGTAATGGGAGAAGTGACGTGTTTCTGGAAGGTAGGGGCTAGACGTGGAAACCTCCTCTCACGGGTGACCTCTTTGGCGCGCTCCTGGAACCGGATGTCTATCCGGGTGGCAAGAGTTATTAAGTCGTCGAGAGTGGTAGGAATGTCCCGACCGGCGAGTTCATCTTTAATACGGCCGGACAGACCCTCCCAAAAGACAGACACCAGGGCGTCGTTATCCCAGGTCCGGCTCCGAAGCAAGGGTACGGAACCGTATGGCATATTGGCCCACGGTGAGATTTCCTTGACGGAGGCGTAGCAGAGATGATGCGGATGAGGTCTTCCGTCCTGGTTCGTCGAAGACTTTCCGGAAAGCTGTGAGAAAGGCTGGCAGGTTGGACACCAGGGGGTCTCCTCTCTCCCATAGAGGATTTAGCCAAGCCAGTGCCTCTCCCGTGAAATGGGACATGATGAAGGCTACTTTGACTCGGTCGGTGGAAAACTGGTGTGCCAACAGTTCGAAGTGCAGTGTGCACTGGTTAATGAAGCCCCGTGCCTGGCTGGGATCTCCGCCAAAACGAGGAGGAGCGGAGAGGCGGGGACCGGGAAGAGATGCCATGGTGTTGATGGGCTGCAGCGGTGCCGGGGTAGTAAGTGTGCGTGTGGAGGCTGCTCCCGAAGAGGTAGACAATGTGTCCAGGCGGGAGTTAACACTACACAGATGACTCAGGATGGACTCCTGTTGGGACCTCTGACGGGAAAGTTCATGACAAGTCCGAGAGCGAGGGAGCTTGGGTGCCACCGGGTTCCATGGCCCGAGCAAACTGTAACGGGTCTGGGAGGTGGAACCTCTGAGCAACGATACAAAGGGGCAGTCCTTGTAAGGAAGCGGGTGGCTCCCAGGGTAGGCGGGAAGGTAGTCACGGCAAGTGACGGGGACAGTCTCTGGGTAGAAGGGCAGGAGGTCACGGCAAGTGACGGGGACAGTCTCTGGGTAGAAGGGCAGGAGGTCACGGCAAGTGACGGGGACAGTCTCTTGACAGGCGGGTGGTCACGGCAAGTGACGGCTAAGCCTCCAGATAGGCTAGCAGGCGGGTAGCAGGTGGACGCTCCCAGGTGAGCGGGCAAGAGTCTCTGGACAGGCAGGTGGTCACAGCAAGTGATGGCTAAGCCTCCAGGTAGACTAGCAGGCAGGTAGTAGGTGGACGCTCCCAGGTGAGCGGGCAAGAGTCTCCGGACAGGCAGGTGGTCACAGCAGGTGACGGCAGAGCCTCCAGGTAGGCTAGCAGGCAGGTAGCAGGCGGACGCTCCCAGGTGAGCGGGTAAGAGTCTCAGGACAGGCAGGTGGTCACAGCACGTGACGGCAGAGCCTCCAGGTAGGCTAGCAGGCAGGTAGCAGGCGGACGCTCCCAGGTGAGTGGGTAAGAGTCTCTGGACAGGCAGGTGGTCACAGCAAGTGACGGCAGAGCCTCCAGGTAGGCTAGCAGGCAGGTAGCAGATGAGCGCTCCCAGGTGAGCAGGCAATCAGATCCATAGACAGACTGGCAGGGCTGGTAGGCAGACTGTCAGACCGCAGGAATGCAAGTAGATAGACAAGTATCAGGCAGGTATCAAGCAGGAATCTGGCAGGTAACTGGCAGGTATCTGGTAAACGGACCTGAGGGCTGAAGCAGAGTGATAGGCTATGCAACAACATTGCTCGGGCACCTCCATTTTGGAGGAGGTGCCTCATATATGGTGAGGTCCTCCGGCCATTGGCCGGGGACTCCTTAGCACAGCGCGCGCGGCCCCTTTAAGAGAGGGGGAGCGCGCATGCGCCCTAAGCACAGTGGCCGGGAAGCAGCGCGCGCTGCCAGCAGAGCGGGAGGAAGACGCCGGGCACGGAGCGGAGAGGTGAGGGGAACAGCGTCCCTGCCTAGCAGGAGGCAGGGACGCCAACGCTACACCGAGAGCAGGAAAGCCTCCCGAAGAATGAGCGTGTCACTTATTTTAACCGTTTCCGGGTTTAAAAACTCTGAAGCGATTTAAAAGACGGAAAATGTGCACAACAGCGCATTATGTTCATTTTGTGGGGAGCTTTTTCAGGGGAAATCCACCGGAAAAAGACGCCATGTGCTCATAGCCTAAGGGCTCGAGCACACGACCCTAAAAATCAGATGAATGCTATCCATCGTTTTGAAGGATATCACTCGTCCCTATGTTATTCTATGGGGCTGCGCACATGTCCAACTTTTTCCTCGGACCGACTCAGATGGCATTCGCCTATTCACCTCTTCTATGGGTGTGTGGAAAAAAATCAGACCACTCGAATGAGAGAAATACTGTCATGTGACACTAGCCTTAGGCTTCATTCATTTTTCACGAATAGCACTTGTACCTGTGATAGTCTATGGGGCCATTCACAATTTTTCCTCGGACCAAGTGATCCACAGAAAATATCGGGCATATGTCCACTTTTGATCCAAGGGTCCGTGAAAAAAAATCGGACCACACTTGGATGACTTCACAGTGCGGTCCGATTTTCTTGGACTCTCAGAATGTAGAAGGTGGAGATTTATTTTTTCTCTCTCCACGTACAAGAAAATCGGATGACACTCGGACCATACTCTGATCATACTGATCAGAATAATCGGTCCACTTTTCCTGTACGTCAAAGAACCTGATGTCTGAATGAGGCATCAGTCACTTACATCTGGACACTTCAGGAGAAAAAGCAGCAAGACAGGCTTTAGGTGTTCTTTGATCTCATTATTTAAGCTTTGAAATTGTACATATCAAAAAATGAAAAAAAGGGCAGTATTGCTGACTCATCATGCGTTGGGTTTCCTACTTGCACAGTTGTGGCCTTTAGCATAGATCTATAGCAGCACAGATAAGAAGGCAAGGGCTGGAGTCCAGCAGCTCCTCCTCCTCTCAGTGAGTAGTGCAGGTTCCCAGAGTTTATCCAGAGCTGTGTCTTGTATCCTCTGTGCATAGGAGCTCAGCATCAGCCAGATCAACATGACTGCCAGCAGCATACAAGATATACTGCCACAAGATTTTGGCTATGTGATCCTCACCTTCATCTACAGCTATGTTGTACTTATGTACCTTGGGATAAACGTTGGAAGAGCAAGGAAGAAGTTTGGGATCAAGGTATTGTAGTTGTAAGAATTGCACTCGTGTCCTGCTATGCATTTCTGAATGTTTCTGACCTGTGTGCTGTAGTTTTGTGCTCTGCAGACATCACACGCCATTGTGCTGTGCTGTGCTGTGCAGGCAGGCAGGCAGGCTTTGTGTGCTGTTACACCCACTTATCCTGCATGCTTTCTTTCAGACACTGTGGTATGCATGCACCCCTGCTGGGATGTGGAGTGTTAGCCAAATCTCTACAAACCCCTGCTGAACCTCCCCAATAAGCATGTACAGATACCCCTGATCATGTAGGTGTACACACCAGTAAATGCTGAAAGCATGCGGCATTTTCTTCCACTCTGCTTTTAGGAGTAATCAATTATCTCTACTAAAAAATATTTAGATTTTGAGAGTCCTCAGTGGTTGATACCATCTTTTCAGTTAGCCATTAAAAGGTAACAGATTGCAAGCTTTCAAGACTACTCAGGCCTCTTCATCAGGCATATAATAAACACAAATCCTGAAGAATCAGTTATATTCAGACTTTGTGGTATACTATGCCTGATGAAGAGACCTGAGTAGTCTGGAAAGCTTGCAATCTGTTACCATCTTTTCAGTTAGCCATTAAAAGGTATCAACCACTGAGGACTCTCAAATCTAAATATTTTTCTATCTACTGGCTAACACTGTACAAAGATATCTTTTGCCTGTATTATCTCTACTGTACATTTGCTATACCTGACCTAGCAGTATAGAGTATGCCGTGTTCTCCAATATGGGGCAGACTCCACCAGTCAGCAAGCTATTTAATATCCTATTGAATTGATATGCCTGAACTGGCTGTAATCAGAACGCTTTTAATAAAACTGACCCGTTGTGTAAGAAACATCATGCACAACACCTTTTTATATCTGGCTACTAAAATCCCTGCCAATGTTGCAAGGGAAAGCTATGACCAGCTACACGTTCCCTCTGCATCACTCACCTGTAAGGGCTCATTCAGACTTGTACGAATGCTATCCCATAATAGTCTATAGGGCTGTTCACATGTCCAATATTTATTTATTTTTTTCGTTTCCTTTGAACTGAGGGAAATGTTAAAAAAAAAAAAAAAAAAAAAAGAGACCTGTCCGATTTTGATCCGAAGGTCAGATCGATATCGGCACTGTAAATTAATGGGCTGTGAAAAAAAAAAAATCGAACCGCACTCAGATGACATCCAAGTGCAGTGCGCTTTTCATCTAATGTCAGAAAGGAGAAAGTGGGAAAACTTTTATTTCTCCACATATGGGGAAAACTGATGACTTCTCAAAATCTGAAATAAAAAAAATAAAAAAATCGGTCCATTTTTGTCATACGTGAGAAAAAAAAACGGCCATCTGAATGAGGCCTAATGCATGGAGTGGCTGGGTCTGACAGAGCAGGAGCTGCTGATTCTTGGGCCTAGTTCACATGTCGCAGATTTGTGGTGTGGATTCCACACCGCAAATCCTCAGCAATTTACTGTGCAATACAAGTAAATGGGGTTTTCAAAAGACGTTGGGTGGGGGGAATCACAAATACGAAACCATGGTGCAGATTTCAAACTTGTAGCATAGTTCTTATTGTGGATTTTCATTGAAGATTTCACCCTATTCAATGCTTTGTCTTGGGGTAGGGTAGAATCCACAATAAAAATCCACATGTGCGGATACGTTGCAGAGTTGTGACCAAAGCCGCAGGGGAAATTTTCCGCAACATGTGACCATGTTCTTGGGGTTTCATCTTTTTCTTATATGGTGGTCTCAAAATTCCTATGATGAGTATTTGGGTATTTGATGTTGCAGGTTTTCTGCACCTATTAGGTAAATAAGGTTTTCCCTAACGCAGTGTCTTACTGTACCAGCAAAGTGGATGGAATTTCTAGAAATCTCATGCCCAATGTGCTTCTTATTTACGCAGCATAAACTGACCTGTGGTGCGTTTTTTCAAATCCACAGCATGTCAATTTTTCTTGTGGGTTCACTGAGTTTTTCTGTGCAGGTTTTCCCCATAGACTTACATTAGATGCAGAAAATCCGCAGGTAAAAATCGCATGTAAACCTCATCGAAGTATAGTAATAAAGTGAAATCAAAAGGCCAGGAAGTTTCAAAAACAAGGTAGCTTTATTTAAAGCATCACTTTAAACAGCACCAGGACAGACAGCCATAAAGGGGCGGCACGCACTGACTTGCCATTCAAGCAGAGCCAGTAAACTGTCAGGGCACCAATGACCCTATTATCCTCACTCCTGTGCTTAACCACCGTCCCTGCCCCTGATTGACGTTACATTTACAACATCCTCGAGGCTGGCCACCAAAGCCGAGCCTCTTCACCACCATAAGGTTTTACATCCTCTATTAGTTAAAATGAGTCCATCTTAACTTGTTTGCAGCTTCCACCTGACTCCTAAACCACCACCAAAGAGGCCATTTGACACCTTAAATGGACTCAACCGCCATCAACCATGCCTAATAAAGCCATCAGCCAGTTCTACATACTCTGGAAAGTCTGTGAATAAAAGTAACAAAATTCCAGAGCAACGACAGATTAATTTACCCAATGCAACTCTACCAAATTGTGATAGTATGGTAACTAAAGTGAAATAAGCCACTAAACATTCAGTAATGGGGAACTTGGAAAGGAAACCATAATAAAGGAGGTAGCCACAGTGTGAATACCTGCATAATAACCTCTACTGTGCCTCAATAACTATTATACTGCAGCCAGTTCTAATAATTCACCAATTCACAGTTTTTGGTTCTAGAAACCACTATTATGTGCAGTAGCTGTGCAGTAACAATTTCTTAAACGCACTACCAACCGAAAAGTGATGCGTGTGTGCCCCGTTGGATTCCCAGTCTAGATTCTCTCTATCTCTTAAAAGCTATATACATATAATATTAATAACTGACCATTAAATAACTTTCATAATATTGGGAATCTAGACTGTATGCCCCAACGGGGACAACGCCTACAAAGCGCCGCAGAATCAGTGATGCCATACAAGTGAGCAAAACAAAATAAATAAATAATATTTGTGCATAGTAATTGAAATAAAACCTACAGCAGAAAAAGTCTCCTAAGGCATTATTAATATTAATAACCCTGCCACTCCATTGTTAATTGTTTTCCAGGCACATGATGACATTTACCCTTAGCCGCTCCCAATGAGTCAAGGGCACCCATATTAGACATATATTGCCCTAAGTTTGTAGTTCACTTGATGACATTTTGCCCTTAGCTGCTCCCACTAGTTCAAGGCCTGCGGGGATAGGCATATAGCCCTCTGTGTTAATGCACTTGATTACTGTGTATGTATGTATGTCCTTGAAGCTAACAAGAATCTGGTGACGCACAACAACACAACCCCACTTACTCCCAGCCTCGAGCCTCAGGAGCACCAAAAACCCCCGCAAGAGTTCATAGAACGGTAAAACCGCCACACCCGGGACTCGACATTCCTTTGTCTTAAGTCCCATAAATCACCAGACCCAAATACAACTTATAACCGAGGGATCCAAGTCCTGTTGACTCTCCCGTACCAATTTATAACCAACTTCAAGGATACTAAAGCACGCTGAGAGCCACTGTGACCCGTGAAAAATACTCACAACACAGGAAGAGTAGGCGGGACTTGTATTGTGCCCTGGGAATGGGGGAAAAAGACCAGACCCCCTCCCAGGGTGACCTTATAAATGATCCCCACCTATTCCAAACCCCCGTCATGCCAGCTTCCGCCCACTGTCCTAGTCCAGTTCTACAGCCTTTTCTTGACGTTGGTATTGTCAACATTCGGTGGGTCCCTGTCATATTCTCCCTCTTAGTTCAACACCTCCCAACAACCCCCAATCTTATTTCTAACCCCAAAATGACAGACACCGTGGCTTGGATACAATTACCAAATTCGGTACATTGCTCTTCGTGCACTAGATTACTGCATTGTCCCGACGACAACCTTGAAAGACAAAAGTTGGTCAATATAAACGGTCAAAATCTGTACCTCAGAATTCTCAAGTCACAAGAAATAAGAGGGTCCTTGAAGCTACTGATTGTATTGAAAAACATGCCTACCTATCCCCCCCCCCCCCCCTCCAGCCGCTGTTTCTAGCACGGAGGAGCCAGTTTATTCTGTAGGCATGCAAAATATCATTGCCATGACCCCAGTGACTTTACCCTAACAGGGTCTTATGAAATATAAATGCTTCTGGAGACCAGGGGGTGCCATACTCTAGATGGACACCCCTCCACACCAGGGGGGCCATACTCTAGATGGACACCCCTCCACACCAGAGGGGCCATACTCGAGATGGACACCCCTCCACACCAGGGGGGCCATACTCGAGATGGACACCCCTCCACACCAGGGGGGCCATACTCGAGATGGACACCCCTCCACACCAGGGGGGCCATACCTGGTAGCTTTATTTAAAGCATGACAAGCCCAAAAGAGAAATGCAATGAAAAAAATGCAAGTAACCTAACTTAAATAATGGGTGCAGAAATTCTGCAACATCAAAAGGTTATAGTGGGAACGTACCCTAAGAGAATTTGACATGTTGCAGACTTCAAACATGCACCGCAGGTCAGTACACACGGAGTTAAAAAAAAAAACAGCATAGTGGGCATGAGGTTTCTGTAAATCCCATCCACTTTACTGGAACTGTAATACACTGCGTTTTTAATGCACCAAAAACTCCTAGTGGGAACCCAGCCTAATGAGCCACGAGGAAATGTTAATTTTTCTGAAATTGTTGCAATCTGCTCTGATTATTAAAAAAAAAAAAAATAATAATAATCTTCATCCAGAATAATTGTAAACCATTGTAATTCACATACAATTAGAGAATAGAGGACTGTACAGCAGTAAAATGTAGATGTCTATTTTACCACACTTGTTTTGTGCAAACTCATGGTTCATTGCAAGTCCTTTCACAACATTGGAGCTTCTAGAAGGCTGACATCACACATGAAACTGCTGGCTTTCCACACCAGCGGGAAGACCTGTTTGGTTAGTAGTAGTAACACAATCCTGTCACGCAATCTAAGGCCTCATGGACACGGCATTAGAACAGCTCCGCTTTGTATAGACATGTTATAGGGCACCCCGTAAGGTACAAGATTCCTTTACAATGCTCCTTATTCTCATTTCTAAATCGTGGCATTTAACTGAATGCTATCTGAGCTGCAGGACTCGGTAAAGGACGCTACACACTTTTTACATCGGTTTTCACAGATTATATTATTTCTGGACAACCCCCTTGATGTATAGGAATTGCATTGTGGTTCTCTCAGTCTAGTGATCAATGAGGGGTTCCAACCCAATTATCAGTTAGGGTGTTCGAGCTTTAATTTGTTTTTGTAAAAAGCCAATAGTGTATAAAAACAAATCTACACCTATTAATCCTATCGGTACCACCACTCTTCTGCCATTGTTGCAGCGACGTCTTTGCTGTACTCAGAGTACCTATCATTCATTTTTTTTTATAATAGGTACTACTTGAGTTGTTTAGCAAACTGATGTTAATCACTTTAAGGCCACGTTCAGTATTTGGTCAGTATACTTTCCAGTTATTGTTTCTTCAATGGGCAACTTGTCATTTCATTATTGCCGTCGCTCTGGTTCTGAACATACGGCTTTCTCCTTCCAGTATCCACAGATGTATTCCGACAAAGAGAATGTTTTCAATTGTATCCAGAGAGCACATCAGAACACATTGGAGCTGTATCCAGCTTGGCTAATCTTCCAGCTCATTGCCGGCCTAGCCTTTCCAGTAAGTAATGCAATATTCGACACTGTCAGTTCTTCTAACCATTTCTTTTTCACAATCTGGGTTTATACACTGCTCAAAAAAATAAAGGGAACACTTAAACAACAGAATATAACTCCAAGTAAATCAAACTTCTGTGAAATCAAACTGTCCACTTAGGAAGCAACACTGATTGACAATCAATTTCACATGCTGTTGCGCAAATGGAATAGACAATAGATGGAAATTATTGGCAATTATCAAGACACACTCAATAAAGGAGTGGTTCTGCAGGTGGGGACCACAGACCACATCTCAGTACCAATGCTTTCTGGCTGATGTTTTGGTCACTTTTGAATGTTGGTTGTGCTTTCACAATCGTGGTACCATGAGACGGACTCTACATCCAACAGAAGTTGCTCAGGTAGTGCTTGGTCAATGATAGTAGCATCCATTTAAAAAAAACGATTATTTCTTTACTCATTTGCTACATCATTATAACAAATGTAAATGAGCATATGTATCCATGAAGTAAATAAAAAAAGGGGTAGAAAAACGAAAAGCTGGCTAGTTATAAAGGGGTTAAACAGACCTCAGGAGACATGGCAGGCCTCTGCAGAGTATTCAGTCCATGCTGCACTAATCCATAATCGTGAATTGGCTCTTAAATTTTGTTCCATTTATGTCCTTGTGAAATCAAATTTAGGTAAAGCTATACATTTATGTAAAAAATCCCATGGGTGTATGGAAATATATAATATATATATATATATATTCCTATTTGTTTAGCTTTCAGCTTCCGTTCTTGGCGCAGTGTGGGTGACCAGCCGTTTGTCATATGCTCATGGATACTACACTGGAGGTACGTTTATAGAGATATAAAGGTACTAGCTATTGAGCCCGTTCCGGGCATTTTTATTGGTATATGGTCTCCCATCCCGGTATTTGTGCTGTCCCCATCCTGGTATTTGTGCTCCCCAATCCTGTTCCTCCATCCTGTTATGTGCTGCCCTCATACCTATCCTGGTATGCATGGCACACCCCACCACCTATCCTGGTATGCATGGCACACCCCACCACCTATCCTAGTATGCATGGCACACCTCACCACCAATCCTGGTATGCATGGCACCCCTCACCCCCCCCCCCCCCTCTCCAATCCTGGTATGTGTGGCCCCCTCATCCCTTTCACGCTGCACACATCCCAAAAAGCATGAGACGGGGCATTATCATGCATGAAATGATCTCGATGGTCCAGATGGATGGAGTGGAGGATGGCTGGTTGATGGACACCCCATGCAAACACGGCTACGGCTCTAACGAGGAGGAGGTGGAGTAATGTTTTGGGCTGGAATCATGGGGAGAGAGATTGTTGGCCCTTTTTAGGATCCCTGAAGGGGTAAAGATGAACTCCATAATGTATGCTGAGTTTCTCAAACAGTACCTCCATCCATGGTTGAAGAAGAAGAACCATGCATTCCGCAGCAAGATCATTTTCATGCATGATAATGCCCCATCTCATGCTGCACATAACACATCTGCATCTCTGGCTGCTATGGGCATAAAAGGGGACAAACTTATGGTGTGGCACCCATGCTCCCCTGACCTCAACCCCATTGAGAACCTCTGGAGCATCATCAAAAGGAGTGTCTATGATGGCGGGAGGCAGTTCACATCTAAGCAACAGCTCTGGGAGGGTATTCTGTCCTCATGCAGAAACCATCCAAAACCTGACAAATTCAATGGACGAGAGAGTTCAGAAGCTCCTTTCGAACAAGGGGTCCTATGTGCAAATGTAACATCACCTAGAATAAAGTTTTGAGTTGAAAACTGTTTGATTTCAGTTTGTAATAACCTGCTAATGCTTATAATTTCAAAAATGACCATTTTTTTGTTCTTTATTAAAATGAAAAGGTTGAAAACTCTGCTGTGCATAATAATTTGGAACATGCATTTTGAGTGCAGTTTGAGTTTTTTATTTTTTTAAAAATATATTGTTATCATAGGCAGTTTGTACAAAAACCTTTCAATTGTACTCTAATAGTTATTTGACTGGAAAATTACAATGACTGCAATTCATATAGGTAATTTGGGAAAATCTGAGAAAATATTATTTGCATAATAATTTGGAACACAGTGTATATCCTGGTCAAGTCTTCAGAGCAGGGGGCCAGGCTTTATACTGGCCATATCTGAAGAACCACGGGCTTATGGACGCTCTGCAGTGCTTTGGTTTCCTTCCTTCAGATGTAGTGGAAATTACTCAGCAGTTCCCACAATGATATCAGCTGGCCGCAGGGAGTCTAAGAAGTTGAACTTCTCAGACTATTCTTCTTAAGCCCCCGTCTCGCATAGCGAGATCGCTTGCGAGATCGCTGCTGTATCACTGTTTTGGTGACGCAACAGCGACCTCACCAGCGATGTCGCTATGTGTGACACTTTGCAGCGATCAGGCCCCTGCTGTGAGGTCGCTGGTCGCTGCAAAGTGTCCTGGACCATTTTTTGGTCGTTGCTCTCCCGCTGGTCAGCACACATCGCTGTGTGTGACCAGCTGGAGCAGCGATCAGGCTGGTAACCATGATAAACAACGGGTTACTAGGAGCGCGTGTGCCCCTAGTAACCTGATGTTTACCATAGTTACCAGCCTGCTCCTGCTTCAGCAGGCTGGTAACCAGGAGCAGGACATCGTGCAAAGATTCTTTCCACGATGTCGCTGCTCCCCCTGATCGTTGGTGAGCCTGCCTGTTTGACAGCTCACCAGCGACCACATAGCGACGCAGCAACGATCCATGACAGGTCGTATCGTTGTCGGGATCGTTGCAGCGTCGCTAAGTGTGACGGGGCCTTTAGACTATCCTATTCTAGGATTTGTCTAAACCAGACAATGTGGTAAACATGAGCAAATACTGAACTTTGCCACCTATACAATGTCTAGAGCACTAGTGAGAAAGTGTTGCTCATACTCAGTGAAGCTGGCCATATACAATAGATGGTTGTCGGCCGTCAGCCATCTCGGCTGACTCTCCCATACACAGGAGCGCTCGCTCAGTTGGGCACTCTTCTGTCCTTTTTATAAGAAAGCCACCAACTGACACGTCGCTCGGTGGATTATCTACCTGGAGAACAAAGTGAACAGCAGTTTGAAATCTCTCCCAACCATAAATCAGCCGGCGCCCTCATACACGGTAGACCATTGGTCGATATCAGCGGTTTTGGCCAACATTAGTCTGGGTATGCGGCCTTTAGTTAAGGCTAAATGTGAATATTAAAAATGCTAGTATTAATTGTTCTGATTCTATGTACTATATTTTATTTCTCTCTAGACCCCGAGAAGAGACTGAGAGGAGGATATGGCTACATTGGGCTGTTTGGTGTTCTCCTCCTGTCGCTGACCGCTGCCCTGCAGCTTCTTAATGTGGTTTAATAATTGTGTTTCCTAAATGAATCTCACAGAATGAAGAAATACATCTTCTGCATTATTCACCTCTTTTTACACAACAAATAAAATGTTCAAATAAGACGAAAATATTGTCACAATTACTTGCATGTATAATCACTATCGGGAACGACTTTGTTAAAGGAATTCTTTTAGTCGCAAAGAATTATGAATGTACCGTGTAAGTTCTGTTAGTTTACAGCAAATATTTGCTGTAAACTATCTAAAGAGTGAAGAATATGATCACAAATCAAAAAGAAAAAAAACTTTTTGTTTTGACAAATTTAATTTGTGGGAGTAAGTTTGTTGCAAGTGGTATATTAATGATATTGGCATGTCTTTTTGGAATCCTTTACAATATAGTCCCTTACAAGAGCCATGCAGTACAGCATCTTAAAAATATTATTCCCATTATTGGGGAGTGGGTCTCCCACAGTCTTTGCTTATGCCTTCCAAGCAAAAGCTGACAAAAATAAGGACGTAGGAACTTTCAATAATGGCAACACGGACCACGGTCACCCTGGTGGTATAGTGGTGGTGGAGGCTGAGGATAAGGAGAAGAACATAAAAGAGCCGAATTGAGGAAGCGTATACCCATGTGTGGGTGTGAAGCGGTGCATGTGAATACACCTCCCGAAATAACACAGTGGATTTGACTTTATGTTACTCTGCTGTCATTTGGTGATGATGAGCAGTCTGGCCCAATCCAGCCCTTGTTCATTTTGATAAGGGTCAGCTTGTCAGTTGACAGGCGAGTGCGCTTATCAGTTATAATTCCCCCAGCGGCACTAAAAACACGCTCCGATAACACGCTAGCGGCAGGGCAGGCCAAGACCTCCAAGGCGTACAGAGCAAGTTCATTCCCATTGTCCAGCTTGGATACCCAATAATTAAAAGCCACAGAGGAATCACGGAGGATGCTGGTACGGTCGGCAAGGTATTCCCTCACCATCTTTTGAAACTTTCCACTCCTTGTGAGAGTACCCTGCGCCTCAGGGCCTGTAAGCTGGGCGGGTCTGAGAAAACTGTCCCAGAACGTTGACAGTGTTCCCCTGCCTCTGCTGGATTGGAGTTGCCTCTCTCTCGCTTGTATGCCTTGGTTGGTCAACGAACTGTGACCTCTGCCGCTAGCGTGTTCAGATGGGAATTTTTTTAACAGTTCTGCAGCAAGGGCCTTCTGGTACTGCCCCATTTTTGTAGACCTCTCCACCTCAGGAATAAGAGAGTGAAAGTTCTCCTTGTAGCGGGGGGGTCTAAAAGTGTCACCAACCAGTACTGACTGTCACCCAACATTTTGACAACGCGAGGGTCACGGTTAAGGCAGCGTAACACCAGTCTGGCACGCATGGCTGACTTTATAACGGGCAAGACTTCCGTGTCCTCACCAAGATGACGACTGACCATGCTCTCCTTCTCCTCCGCCCCCCTGTCCTCAGGCCACCCACGCTGAACCGACGGTATGACAGTTGTACAGGTACTACCGTTTACAGCGCATGATACAAGCTCCTGTTCTTCTTCCTCCTCCTACTCCTCTGCCTCATTGTCCCCCAATGCACGTTGGGATGAGATGAGGCTGGGCTGTGAGTAATCGACCTCTACAGCTTCTTAATCCATCTCATCATACTCTGGCTGCAATGCCTCCTCTTTAATTCTCTGCAGAGAGCGTTGCAAAAGACAGGCAAGTGGAATGCTGACGCTAATGACGGCATCATCGCCACTCACCATCTGGGTGGACTCCTCAAAGTTTGTCAAGACGGTACAGATGTCAGACATCCAGGTCCACTCCTGAGGTCTTGTGTGTGGAATCTGACCTGAATATCGACTGCCTTGTTGCAGCTGGTACTCCACAACTGCTCTCTTCTGCTCACAAATCCTTTGCAACATGTGGAGGGTAGAGTTCCAACGTGTGGGGACATCACACACCAGTCGGTGTGACGGAAGCTGCAAGGGTGGCGGAAGCTGTAGCCGACTTGCGAAAATGAGCTGACAGGCAGCGTACTTTGACGAGCAGATCTGGCAACTTGGGGTACGATTTAAGAAACCGCTGAACCACGAGGTTAAGCACATGAGCCAGGCATAGTACGTGTGTGATCTCGCCTCGCCTCAGAGCCGCCACCAGGTTACGGCCATTGTCACATACAACCATGCCTGGATGTAGGTTCAGCGGTCTCAGCCACAGATCTGCCTGCTCTTTCACAGCTGTCCACAACTCACAAGCAGTGTGAGATTTCTCACCTAAGCTTAGGAGTTTCAGCACAGCCTGTTGCCGCTTGGCGGAGGCAGTACTGCAGTGCTTCCAGCTTGGAACTGATGTGATATCTGAGATGGAGGCTGAACATGAGGAGGAGGATGAGGCGCAGGAGCTGTACACTGTGGGGGCAACTCTGACTGACATAGGGCCCGCAAATCTCGGTGTGGGGAGGATGTGTTCCGTCCCAAGGTCCGACTGGGTCCCGGCTTCCACTATGTTTACCCAGTGTGCCGTCAGGGAGATGTACCATCCCTGGCCACAAGCACTTGTTCACGTGTCTGTTGTCAGGTGGACTCTCCCAGTAACTGCGTTGTTGAGGGCACGCAGATGTTTTGGGACACGTGCTTGTGTAGTGCGGGGCTGGCACACCGGGCAAAATAGTGTCTGTTGGGGACCGAGTACCGAGGGACGGCCAC
Organism: Phyllobates terribilis; assembly: GCF_046119375.1. NCBI lineage: Eukaryota > Metazoa > Chordata > Amphibia > Anura > Dendrobatidae > Phyllobates > Phyllobates terribilis. The sequence goes on from NW_027362762.1 coordinate 481,386,620, forward strand.
CGCCATAAGGTTGCGGAAGGATTCCGTCTCCACCAGCCTAAAAGGCAGCATTTCCAACGAAAGCAGTCGTGAAATGTGCGAATTTAGGACTGTGGCCTGTGGGGCGTTAGCTGCGAATTTCTGCTTTCGTTCAAAGGTCTGGGATATGGACAATTGAACGCTGCGGTGGGACGTGGACGTTGATGCTTTCTTGAGAAACTGCCATAACAAGTGAAGACTGAGAGGATGGGGCATCTTTGCATGCGGTATGGACAGGGGATTGCCTTACACACAACAGGGGTTCTATTGCATGCACAACAGTGGATGAAGCAGTGGTGACACGCGCTGACACTGGTCGTGGACCCTGGGGTTCGGCCCACAAAGTCGGGTGCTTTGCTGCCATGTTCCATGGTCAGGCTGGTAGTTTTGTCACCCTTGCTGATACTGGCATGGCAGGTGGTACAAATGGCCTTTTTGGGGTTATCAGCAGAGTCTTAAAAAAAATTCCAGACTCTGGAAGACCTACAGGTTGTACTGCCAACCTCGTGTTGGTGTTACGGGGAACAGTTGTCCGCCTTCTCTCTGCGGCCACCACACTGCTTCTTCCTGCCTGTTGGGGTACTCTGCCTCCCTCCCCCTGTGTGCTGCTGGCCTCACTCTGCATGTCCTCCTGCCACGTTGGGTCAGTTACTAGATCATCCACCACCTCCTCCTCTTCCACTTGCGCACCACGATCCTCCTCCTCACTTCCTGGCAATTGTCTCGTCATCATCCACCTCTTGTGACAAATTGCCAGCGTCGACTTCCTGTGGCCGTGCCTGTTCAAATATTTCGGCATCGCTACATGGGATCTCCTCTTCCACCACTTCAAGCGGAGCAGGCGAGGGGCACAAATCTGGAAATGGACCAGTGAACAGCTCTTCAGAGTGTCCAAGTGTGGGATCAGTTGCTGTCTGACGACACTCGGCATGGTGGGAGAAAGGAGCATCAGGGTGAGGAGGAGTATGCGGTAGAGACTCACGGCTACTAAGAGTCGACCGTGTCTAAGACAGGCCGGAGGTGGTGGTGCCCAGGTAACTGGAAGTATTATCTGCTATCCAATTAATAACTTGTTCACACTGATCAGTTCACAATACTGGTGGTATTCTGTGCTTCCCTAGTAATTCGGTCAAGAAGTGGGAGCGAGAAGATGTGGCTGTTGGTTGTGGCACATTGTCACCTTGGCCACGGCCCCGTCCTCTGCACGCACCATCACCAGAACGTCCACTTCCACGTCCCCTGCCACGCGCCTTGCCCATTGTAAAGTAAGTTAAATACCTTACACTCGCACTATCAATGGAAAAAGGGTAATAAAAAGTAGATTAGAACCGTGGAAGAGGAAAACCACAGTTCTATTTCTCTGGCCTACACCCGACTCTTTTAAACAATCTGAGCAATCAGGGAGAAAATATTACTGTTTTTCTTTACAGAAAAGTACCAAAAGCTGAATAATAGAGATTTCTTACCGTGGAACAGCAAAAACACAGTTATAATTTACTGGTGTATGTATACCAGACTTTTTTAAATATATATATATTTGCGGCTGAACAGTGAGCGACACATTCAAACAGTTTTTTTTTTAGATACAAATGGCCCAAAAGTGGATAATACAGAGGTTTGAACCGTGGAACTGCAAAACCACACTTGTATTTCTCGGGCCTACACCAGACTATTTTAAACAGATATATTTGTGTCTGAATAATCAGGAGACACTATTTATTTTTTACGTCAAAAAATGCCAAAAGCAGGATAATAGAGATTTTTTACCGTGGAACAGCAAAACCACAGTTATAATTTACTGGTGTATACCAGACTTTTTTAAATATATATATATATTTGCGGTTGAACAGTGAGCGACACACTCAAACTGTTTTTTTTAGATACAAATGGCCCATGGAACTTCAAAACCACACTTCTATTTCTCTGGCCTACACCAGACTATTTTCAACAGATATTTTTGTGTCTGAAAAATCAGAGACGCACTTTTTTTTTTTTGGGGGGGGGCGACACCAAGAGGTTAATAAGACGGGTATTTGTACAGTGTGAAGAAGGAAAAAAAAAGAGGATTTAGATGAAAAAGAAAGGATTTCTCTTGGCCCCCGAGACCTGGAGCTAAGTCCAGCAATTTCCGGAACAGGAGCACACAGGACTGTAATGCAGCATTTGCTGCTATCACCACTGCATCTCCTATACAGCCTGCCTGCCTGATATCTGGGATGGATATTAGTCATGAGAAGGACTGTTTGTTTGATATGGAAGCCTTTATAGACCCTACACTAACTATTTCGCAGGATATATCTCTCCCTAAATCAGCAGCGCTGTCCCTACACTGTCTGATCCGGAGCGACTGTGTCCAAAATGGCGGCTCCCGGTTTTAAATACTCGAGGTGACGCTGTGCGGCCAGCCAATCACTGTAATGCCCACAAACAACATGGCTGCGGCATTACAGTGACTGGCTGGCAATCCCTGCATGTTCATTGGCTCTGTAAAGAGCGCCAAACATGGAGGGCGGAGACCCGAGCTCCCGCCCGAGTAACCCGGAAGTGCTCGCTGAACATCCCGAGTAGCATGATGCTCGGGCGAGTACCGAGCAGTGTCGAGCATGCTCGCTCAACACTAGTCTGCACAATCCTCCCGAGGACAATTCCTGTCCTCAGAATTCCTGTACTTCAGGTTGTCCCTCACATATAGCTTACCATGGAAACAACGCCAAGTCAAGTCAAAAAACTTCAAGGGGATTCTACTTGAATTTAAAAGCCTTAACCCTACCTCCAGATCCCCACTTGAGCAGTCCCTGAGGGCCAGAGATTTTTGGAAGTGTGTTGACAAGACCCTCTCATCAAGAAGTTTTCTTGACAGAGTTCTTATCTCCCACACACCCAATCCCCACCGACGTATTGTCTTCAAAACGGGGGTAACATAAGCTGGGAGATACCCATGAGGTACGCAGAGCTCCTTCACGCGCCCACCTGTCTCCCATTCCTGGAAGAAGGGCCGAAACCACCCCCTGCAGGAGAATACCCACGGAGGAGCCCTCTTTCCAGAGGTTCGAAATGTTTGTTTTCATAAAGGTGTTCACTAGAAACACCACAGGGTTGACCATATTCAACCCCCTAGTCTCCTCGTACGGTAAGTAACCTCTCGCTTGACTAGGTTTAACCTATTCCCCCATAACAGTTGGAAGAACAGGCTATAAATCCGCGTCCAGAAAGGCTCTGGCAAGATGCAGACAGTACCCAGATAAATTAACAAAGGGAGCAGGAAGGCCTTACACAAGTTCACCCTTTCCCTCAGGGTCAGAGACCAACCCTTCCATTGGTCCACTTTCCGAGAGGCACAAGCGAGCCTACCATCCCAGTTTCTGGAGGCATAATCACCCTGGCCAAAGTCAACTCCCAAGACTCTGGCATACTCTTGGGGCTCCGGGAGACCAAAACCAGGTTCTCCCCCTCCCAACCAGAGACTCTCTCACTTATCCTGATTGACCTTGGACCCGGATGCTTCTGAGTAGCACTCCACCTCTGACATCACCACCCCAACCTCCTCCTCCGAGAAGACAAAGGCAGTGACATCATCAGCGTAGGCCACTACCTTCAGAGTGGCCTCCCGTGCCCCCGAGCCACCCATCTCTATCCCCACCAACGATCCACGATCCACCCTTCTAACAAAAGGATCAATCGCAAACAAGTACAGTAAAGGACTAAGGACAACCTTGGCGAACACCGGAACCCACCTCAAAAGGCTGCCCAACCCAACCATTCACCAGCGGAAAGCTCTCTGCCCCTCTGTAAAGGGTTTTTAGCCAATCCACAAAACCGCCTGGCAGACCGTACCTCAGAAGAGTAGACCAAAGGTACCCATGATCAACTTGATCATAAGCCTTAGCCTGATCCAGGGACAGCATAAACCCCTTCCAAAGGCCTGCCCTGCCGCACTCCACCGCTTTTCGGACACCAAGAACCGCACTAAAAGTGCTACGGCCCGGAATACAGCAGTGCTGGGCCTCCGAAAGGAGACGTGGCGCAAATTTCACCAACCTATTAAAAAGCACCTTAGTCAGGACCTTCCTATCCACATTGAGAAGTGCTATGGGATGGCAATTCTCAATATGTGACGGGTCCTTACCCTTTGAAAGAAGGATCAAAGCAGACCTCCTCATTGATCTCAGTAAAGCGCCCGAGGACAGACACTCATTAAACACCCGAATCAACAAGGGGACCAAGGAGTCCTTAAAGGTCTTATAAAACTCAGATGTTAAGCCATCCGGACCTGGCGATTTTTTGAGCCAAAGCTCATCAATCGCCAGTCTCACTTCCTCTTCTTTGATCACATCTTCCAAAACAACAAGCGAGGGGTCTACCCCTGACTCAGGAATGGTCTCAGCCAGAAAAGCCGACTTTCTGTCACGATCCAGTTCCTTCCTCCCCAAGAGATGTGAGTAATAAGATCTGACGACTTCCAAGATCCCTGATACCATCCTTCAGACCTACCACAACCTTACTATTCACTGACATCTTACAGTTTCTGTAGGGATCAGGCGAGCGGTATTTCCCGAAATCCCTCTCAAAAACTAAAGATGTGTGCCTATCATACTGACACCTCTTCAGTAAGGATTTCACTCTGGAGATCTCCTCACGGTCACCCCCAGCCGAGACAAGACACTCGAGTTTCCTCCTCAGGCTCTGATACAGGCGCTCCCTGTTCAAGCTTCTGAGGTTCGAGAGCTGGTGGAAGAATCTCGCTACCCGGTGTTTAAATATCTCCCACCACTCCGACTTAGTGCTACAAAGGCCCAACAATGGTAACTGGCTCTGAAGAAAATCCTCAAAGGGCCATCTTACAGCTGAATCCTGAAGGAGTGATGAATTGAGCTTCCACACGCCTCTTCCCATCCGAGGGGTCTCTGTGACGTTCAAAGAAAACAAAATCAAACAGTGATCGGAGAATTCTACCTCCACCACCGATAATGGTGAGGAAACAGCCTCCTCCTTTAAATAAAACCATCTATTCTAGATCAAGTCTGACTTCCTCTAAAGTATGTGAACCCCACGTGGCCTGGGTTATTCCGGATGTGGACATCCACCAGGTGAGCCTCATTAACTATACTATTTAACGCGACGCTGTCGTAAGCCAGCCGGTCTCTGGAACCTCTTTTGTCCTGGGGCCTCGAGACATTGTTGAAGTCCCCTCCAAAGACCACCTGCCGACTAGAAAACACAAAGGGTTTAATTCTCATAAAAAGACTTTTATGATCCCATTTGGACTGTGGACCATAGATGTTTATGAGCCAAAGCTCTTGTCCCTTCATGAGCACATCCAAGATCAAGCACCTCCCCATTTCCAACTCAATAACCCGTCGGCATTCAACATCTGCGGTTTTAAAAAGAACCATAACCCCGCTATACGGCTCAGCTGCAAGAGACCAGTAGGAAGGCCCATGCGACCATTCCCTTCTTGCTTTACGCAAAGACGTCAGATCTGATGACCTGGTCTCCTGCAAAAATAAAATGTCGGTGTCAAGTCAACCGAGAAAATCAAAGGCTGTAAACCTAGCCGCATCTGACTTTATGCTGGCAACATTAATGGTTGCCAGCGTCAACGGGGTGAGTGCCGCCATCATGGGTGATTGTGTTCGACAGCAACCTTTTCCCCACACCCTTGCGACACAGAAACCTCTTCAGTAGAAGCAACTCGCTTCAAACATACAGACACATCCATCCCCTCCTTTCGCACCCCTTTGTCTGAAGAGCTCGGCGCAGAATCCTCCCCCAATGGCTTGCTTTCCACCCCCAGTGAAGAAGGCCCAGCGCCCTCTAAAGTCCCTGCCACCACACCTGCCGCACCCGGCACCACGTCCTCCTCCTCCCCATCTGAAGAGGAAGGAGAGATGTCACATAACACGTGATACCGGTTGGTGAGGTCCACCAGGGGCGGGGCGGTTGAGCCCTCCTCCGGAAACTGGGTCTGGGTCTCAGCTGGTGTCCCCAGGGGGTCCCATTCCAAGGACGAGCCCCGAGGCCCCCTTGCCGATTTGATTTTAACCTTCTTTTTCCAGTTACGCTTTTTATGTACTGCATCTAGCCATTCCTTCGCGTCTTCATTGAGATCTTCACTACATGAGGAACGCGAGGCCTCGGCATCTTCCTCTCTATTGAGTCTCTCCACTTCCTCGTCCAGCTCACTGTCCGAGACCTCAGCCACAGATCGACTTACACCAGGGTTATTGGGCAGGGTCATCACCCCTCCACTCCCCCCACCCCCCTGGTGTCCGTCCTGCCGCCTCACCCTAGAGGGGCCCGGCTGTCTGCTCTTCACTGGTCTCTCGCTCCTACCACCTCCGCTAGTCCCTTCACCAGCAGGATTGGACCCCTTCCCACGGGCCAAACCCACCGGATTCAGGACCGCATTGGCAAAGGAGCGTGGACAGCGGTTGAACGGATGACCAAGATCCCCACACAGGTTACACCTAATGTCACCACAATTTGCAGCAAGGTGACCAAGACCCCCACATAAAGCGCACTTCACCACCTTGCACCCTGCGCTAAAATGTGAGGGACTACCACACTTGTGGCAGACCTTCGGCTGCCCCTGGTAAAAGATCATGATCCTATCCCTCCCTAAAAATGTTGAGGAAGGGATGTGCGTAACGGTATTACCCAAAACCTTTAACTTAATCATAAAGATCCAGGCCCCAGACCAAATGCAGAAACGATCCAGATTTTTTTCGGGGATCTTGACTACATCCCCGAACCTGCTTATCCAAGTCATGATGTCCACACAAGAAAGTGACTCTTTACCTGTTAATACGGTCACTTTCTTAACCGCGTTCTGATGGGAGATCGCTTGCACTGAGAACCCCCGCCATTCAGGGCGACTATGAGTCAGCTCGTACTGAGAGCAGAAAAGCTCCATGTCCTCTGGTCTCGCGAAACTGACATCAAAGTAGGTGGTGCCGAAAGGTTGGATTAAGGCATAGATGTTCTCTGCCTTGAAACCCATCTTCAGGAGGAGCTCCGCCACCTTGTCCCTAGGGGGACACGCATCATCGCTCACCCACCGAAAACGGACCACATTTTTACGGGCACCACCCTGCCCTGGTGTCGGCAGGGACCACACCGTCCCTGCACCTTTTTCTTGGAAGGCTGATAATCCATGCCTCTTTGTCCAAAATGACAGGTCAACCACCCCTTTCCCCACAATAAAGCTTTCCTCACCCCTTTTCAGGGCCTCCAAAAGACGCCGTTGCAAGTCACCATCACTGAGATCCCCAGACAAAGACTCAGACACACCACCCAACCCAACCGCAACAGCCCCAGCATAGCTACCCCCTTGGGGCCTGACCCCTACTGCTGGGGGGGCAGTGGAACTCTCACCAACCACACCACTTTTTGCACCCCCCACACTCACTTCCACCTCACCACTCACCCCATTCGTCCCCCCATCAGCCATTACCACCTCCATCTCTCCTCCATCCACAACCTCCACACACACCTCCCTCCACACTTACATCAACAGGATCAGGTAGGGCCCCAGCATGCTCACTATTTACAGTATTTACACTGTTTACAACATTATTTGTAACTATCTCCTTATCAGCTGCCACCACAGTCACTTTATTTACCTTCAGGGCCTCCTCAACGGGCCCTCCTTTACCCTGGGTGACAGAAATACCAACCACCCCTTCGGCCCCAGGGGCCATGACCATCTCGCCCACTTTGGCATTCTGTGCCCCTGTCACAGCAGCATGCTTCTCTGCACCTCCCCCCGTACCCCCAGTGACAACCGGCTTAGATACAAGGGGAAGAGCAGGAAACTCGGCCATACTCTCAATGTCTGGTATTTCTACCAAAACCGCTGCACCACCACCCCTGCTGTGAACCGCAGAGACGGCAGCTTCACCACTCACACCCTCCTTCCTGTTCTCCCCGCCTGACACACAGCCAGCACTCACTGACAGAGCCGGATGCTGCCCAGTGGGGTTTACACGGGAAATAGCAGGCACATCAGGCATGTTTATATATTTAAAACTCACCATTTCCCGTGCAGCACCAGAGTTTTTTCCCCTTCCTTTTCTCCTCTTGGGTTTTCCTTTCACCTCCTCCGCTGGCATATCATCACCAAGAGAAAACCCTATCAGATCCATAGGGGATTCCTGCTGCTTGATAGCCTTTAACTGGCCCTCAGATCCACTTGACTCGTAATCTTCCTCACTAACGTCAAGTTCACCCCCGGCGTCCGACATGGAAACAGGCTCCTGCCTCGTTCTCCGTGAACAATCATCTGCCGAGGCCATACTCACTGACCTCCCCACAACAATCTCTGTAGTTTTACCGCCATCTTGGCTCACCTCCATGCTGCAGGTAGAGTCCAGCCCTTGCTCCTCCCCACCTGGCTGGACACCACTGACTGAACCTCCTGGGGGCAGGACCTGATCGCTGCTAGGTGGAACACAACCAAGATTGATGCTGCTCAGTTCATTGCATGCAGTAATGCTGCCGGCTGATTTGGGAGGAGCAATAGAGCCTGGTGAAACAGTTGAGTGCTGTGGAACAACAGAGCCCAGCGCACCAGAATCATGCACAGCAACAGAGACCACTTTTTTTTCCCTTTTTTGCAAAGTGGCAGAGTCCTGCACCGCAGCAGAAACATGCTGTGTGGCAGAGCTTTGCAGAGCACACAGACCGCTCGGAGCGTCAGAGCCCTGCAGAGCAGAGCCCCGCGCAACGACCTATCCGGGCTACACTCGCTCACTGGGGAGGATCCTGATATGCACCCTTCACCCTACAGTGCTCCGGATTGTGCCTTGAATAACATCAGTAAAAGGTACTGAAGTGACTATCGTGTCTGTCCCTGTTCTTGCTCTGACCCGGCTGGGTCCCATCTGTCCTGCATCCTTACATCACTTCTCCTACGCTACCCTGAGGCCTAGCTCCACCTGTGGGGAGCTATATCACCCAAGCTGCCTTAACACCGGCCTCAGTGGGCTGCCGCAGCGCTGGTGATCCTCACCAGACACCACAGGTGGCGTCACGAACTTTTATATAATTATCCACCCTTTTAAAAGAGAGGCCCAGGGTATGGCCCCGGGAGCGACATCCCCAAGACCAGACAACAAGGCCTGGGCGCCGAGTCATCCCCATCCCCTGGGCGCGACAGCCTCAAATAGTGAGCAGGATCTGGAGCACCCCATGGACAAACAGCGATCTATATAGTATGCTCCTTCCCAGAAGCATCCCAATAGGCGGACACTATTCGGAGGCACAGGTAGTAAGTAACCGGAACGCCCCTTCAATGTCTGTTTTGGCCATTAGGGTGCCCCTTCCCAACTTCTTGACCCGCCTGTTTGCCTTGTCAAAGGATGTACAGTATATACTACTGTACTTGGTTCCGCGTCGATGTTGTAGTTTACTGACCTGCCCCTTGGATATGGTGGATTTGTCCGAATGTATTGGGTTCCGTTTTTGGCACGACTCCCAACCGAGATACCACTATGTCTTGTAAGGAAAGTGTTCTGAATGGAACCGCCATTATACCTAAAGATATTTCTTTTTTTAATTTTCTTGTCACGACATCTGGGTGTTGGTAGGCTGATTTTAGATTTTTACTCCAGCCTTTCTTGATTTTAGAAGGGCATCACATGCCTATATCTGTGTCTCCTCCTCCTTTTACTCCTCCACCTCTTTTCTTTTCGCATGACTATATGTACTTGTCACTTTTCCATGTGTTAGTTGTGTCTTCTGAGCAGTTTGTCAGCTTTTGGACACCTTTGAAGGTGTTTTCTATGTGTTTTCTATGTGTTTCTATGTGTTTTTGTTTGCCTGCCATTGGTTTTAACGGTGTTCGATGGTGTTTGACGAATCGTTCTACAAACAGTTCGGCGAACATACCGGTGTTCGACGAACCGAACCGAATCCGAACACTATGGGGGTGGCTCAACACTAATTGGTACTCACCCAGCAGCAGTAGCAGCAGCAGCTGTAACAACAGTATAATCAGCAGCAGCAGCTACTGTATCAACAGCAGCAGAAAATGAACGAACTGATTTTGCAGCAGATTGCGGCCCTGCGAGAGAAGCCCACAGCCCCGATTCGTTCTAAGGCCCAGGACAAAGTCAGGTCAGAACTGAGGAAGATTTCATCACCGTGTTTGAACGCACAGCGGAGTGAGAGAGCTTGCCAATTGCTCAGTGGGCTGTTGCCCCGTTCCTGATGGGAGATGCCCAGAAGGCGTACTTTGACCTCATCCGGGAGGATGCCTTGAACTAAGGGAAGTGAAAGGTGAGATATTTGCCCGACTGGGGGTTAACACATATGTGTGGGCACAACGCGTGTACCAGTGGTCCTTTGCGGAGTCCCGACCCGCTAGGTCTCAGGCATATGACTTGTTACAGTTGGTAAAAAAGTGGCTCCAGCCTGGGACCTTGGGTGGGGACCCGGGTAACCTAGACCAGGTGGATAGCTTGATCGAGCGGTATACAGCCACTCAGTACTTTGTACGGGACTCTACCCCACTGCGGGTAACCCCTCGGCCCCTGCAAGCCCAGGAGCCTGGAAGGGGGTCATGTCCCTCTGCTGGGGACAGTCGGAACCAAGCCCACACTGAGGGGGGAACCCTGGAGTGAGGGTGGCAGGAGTCCAGCTTCCCCTAAATTGGCCTCCAGGACTAGTGGTGCCACAGCTATTAGATGCTGGCAGTGCCAAGCGCCAGGACATGTGGCTGCCAACTGCCCCCTGACTGTTGAACCCATTGTCTGCAGGTACAACTGCAGGTCATCTATGTATGCTAGTATAAAGAAGGAATAGTCGGCACTCCGTATAGCTAGGGTGGTGCACGTGGAAAACAATGTCTATAGGAAAAGAAAATCCCGGCACTCACGTGTTGATAATTAGTTGGTTTATTCCACAACTCACAAAAGACGTTTCAGCCTGTCCAAGGCTTTTTTCAATTGTGGTTAAATACATTCAGTCAGGATATTTATAAACAAATCCACGGAAATGACATAATTCTCATTAACATAAAAGAGGAAAACCGACAAAATAGTATATAACAAAACTCTACAAAAACATACAGAAATTAAACAATAATAATAGGTTTAAATTTCAAAACAACAATAACAAGTGAATTAATATACCTAACTAATCCTAAAACCAAATATAAATATATAAATCGCAGATTGTGGATTTCATTACATGAATGTACCATATTTTAATATTTACATAAATATTCTAATCTACATTTCTCTATATTATTTTTATTAAATATATTCAACATTTTATAATTTTTCTAGAAAAGATTTTTAATGTTTTAAGATTTTTTAATATTTCCCATAAATCCCAATACATCAATAAAGTGAATTTATATACCTAAATAATCTCCAACCAAATATAAATATATAAATCGCAGATTATGGATTCCATTTCATGAATGTACCATATTTAAATAATTACATAAATGTTCTAATCTATATTTCTCAATATTCTTTTTATTAAATATATTCAACATTATATAATTTTTCTAGAAAAGATTTTTAATGTTTTGAAATTTTTAATATTGTTTGAATAATACTGCTCATTATATTTATATATGCAACTGATTCCTTGTAAACAACCTGCATCAAGTGACTAAATCTATCCTTTGTTCTCTTTCCCCTCAATATTATACTAGTAAATACCTTATAAATAGATCAATATATTGCCGCATTTCCATAAATCCCAATTCACATCATAAGAAAAAAATATAATTCACCATATTGTTTCTCCATCACTTTATATCTCATTATCTCAATCTATCTCATTCAGAAAGTTATAGTTACACATAAAGCTACTAATGAAGGAATCATCGCAGACATACGGGAATAGAGAAAGTCTACATTCCAAGTGATTCTCACCTCCCACAGATCGTTATCTGAGATAAGAGAGGCTTTTAAATTCATCCTTTGTTATCCTCTATCCCCTGAACTAAGGGCCCCGTCACACTAAGCGATGCAGCAGCGATCCCGACAACGATACGACCTGTCAGGGATCGTTGCTGCATCGCTAATACATCGCTGGTGAGCTGTCAAACAGGCAGGCTCACCAGCGATCAGGGGAGCAGCGATATCGTGGAAAGGATCGTTCCACGATGTCCTGCTCCCGTTACCAGCCTGCTGCAAGCAGGAGCAGGCTGGTAACTATGGTAAACATCGCGTTACTAAGTGCGCGTGTGCCCCTAGTAACCCGCTGTTTACCATGGATACCACTCTGCTACGGTGCGCGGGAGCCTCCGCTTACCGTAGCAGAGTGGTATCCATGGTAAACAGCGGGTTACTAAGTGCGCGCGTGCCCCTAGTAACCCAATGTTTACCATAGTTACCAGCCAGATCGTTGGTCCCGCTGGTCACACACAGCGATGTGTGCTGGCCAGCGGGAGGCCAACGACCAAAAAATGGTCCAGGACACTTTGCAGCGATCAGCGACCTCACAGCAGGGGCCTGATCGTTGCAAAGTGTCACACACAGCGACATCGCTGGTGAGGTCGCTGGTGAGTCACCAAAACCGTGACTCAGCAGCGATATCGCTAGCGATATCGCTATGTGAGACGGGGGCTTAAACCTTATTTATTTCGTTAAAGGTGACAGTGTAATTAATTGTCCATCCGTGACTCCCGGAATTACCGCAAATACATAGGGAAGCCGTCTATCTTACATCACCTCTCATCTCCGTTCTCCAATTTTTATCACAGCAAAATATGGCAAGTATAATATGCAATCTATTTGTTCTCATGCTGATGTTTCAGAAATTCATCGCATCTGTGATGTCTAAAAAGAGAAATAGGATGCATATATTACTCATTATCCTAATCACATAATACCACTAACATCGTATTCTCGATTCAGGCCATTTGGATATAAAGTTCCCAAAGTATAGATCCAAAAGGCTTCTCTACGTAAAAGGATTTTTTTTAATACTACCTCCCCTTCTAGGTGTATCTATTTGTTCTAACACTTGATATTTCAATTGGGCTACTGAATGCCTTTTTTCCTTAAAATGTAATGGAAGGGGAAGCGAAGTATCACCACACCTGATAGTGGATTTATGTTTATTGACTCGTGTTCCCACTGACTGCATTGTTTCTCCAATATATGAAAAGCCGCACGGACATTTTATCTGGTAAACCACATTTGTAGACTTACATGTGAAGAAGCCCTTAATACTAAATCTTTTTCCCGTCCTAGGATGGCTAAAATATTCCCCCTTAATTACATTACTACACTGGGCACAATTTAAACAGGGATATGTTCCTTTATTTTTTGTTGAGAGAAAAGTCTGTCTAGGAATTATTGCATCGCTCCCCACATCAGCCCGTACCAGTTTATCTTTCACATTGGGCAATCTCTTGTTACAGATGAGGGGAGGTACATTAAATTCCATCACACTCGGATATGCCTGCCCCAGAATATGCCAATGTTTCTTTATAATTTGATCTACTTTTAAATTGACTGGATGATATTCCCTCACAAAGCATATACGTGATTCGTTCCTTCTACGTGTTTTTTTATCAGTAACTACCTCTCTCAATTCCCTATCTAAAATACGTTGGGGATAGTCTCTCAATCTAAAGTTTTCACACATTTCCTTAATTCTTTTTGAACAGGTAGAGGGGTTAGTGACAATTCTGGTCACTCGCTGAAACTGTGATTTGGGGATAGCCTTTTTAACAGAATGTAGGTGTGCACTCCTAAAATGTAGGATACTATTCCTGTCTGTATCTTTTTTATAGAAATCTGTCTCTAAGTCCCCTTTCTCATTTCTAATCACCATAGTGTCCAGAAAATTCATCCTCTCAATGCTATGTGAAATAGTAAATTTTAATTCATTCCACACACTATTTAAATCATCATAGAATGTCATTAGGGTTTCTGGTGGCCCCTCCCATACGCAAAAAATTTAATCTATGAACCTAAACCAGGCTCTTCCATGCATCTTAAATAGAGGATGTTCATAGACATAATGTTCCTCAAAAAATGACATATATGCATTTGCATATGGGGGGGGCCACATTCGCACCCATTGCCGATCCCCTCTTCTGTTTATAATACACATCCTGAAACAAGAAATAGTTCTCATACAAAACTATTTCTAATAACTCCATTACTATATCCCTACTACTATAGGGATACTATATACTGTCACCTTGTCACGCTGTCTCTGTATACTGGAGGTAGGGGGCCTAAGCTGACCCTAAGCTGGGGCCCTGACTAATCCCTCAACCTGGAGGTACTGTTAAAGGTACAGAGGTCCAGGCCGCCAGCGTAACCCCTACCTCCTGAGGATCCCTGCACCTAAGTAATCTAGTCCTGAGAAGGACCCCGATCACAACAAAAGGGGACAAGTAATAATATGCCCACACACAGTACTTAGACGAACGAGACAGTACAAGGGAAAAACCAAAACCACCTTGCATACAAAAACTACACAACTACAACAGAGGGAACACCAACGGGAAAGGAGATAAATGATAAAGCGAGGAAGGGAAAAAACACTCCAAATACACTTATCTCTGAAACTCCAAATACCACGATCCGCTCTGTTAGTCTGCATGAAATGCTTTCACCGACACTTCCCTAACAGACCAGCAGGCATTTGAAGGAGTCTCACTACAGCAGCATTGATTGCAGCTGGGCGAGGCTGGACCTCGTCTAGCACAGAGAGAGAGAGAATTAACTCCCTCACTGCCGAAAAACACAAAGCACCAAAAAGTCAGCTGCGAGAAGTCAGGCTGTGTAATCATGACGATCTTCGTGGCGACACACCCGTGACAGTACCCCCCATTCTACGAGGGGCCTCCGGACCCTCAGGGCCAGGTTTATCCGGGTGAGTCGTGTGGAAGGCCTGAACTAATCGGTCTGCGTTAATATCCGACGCAGGAACCCACATCCTCTCCTCAGGACCATACCCTTTCCAATGAACCAGGTACTGAAGGGACCAGCGATTAAAGCGTGAATCGATGACCCTCGATACCTGGAACTCCAAGTTACCCTTGACCACCACTGGAGGGGGAGGTAAAGGTGACGGTACCACCGGCGCCACATACCTCTTAAGCGACGATCTGTGGAACACGTTGTGAATTTTAAACGTAGGGGGGAGGTCAAGACGGAATGCCACCGGATTAATAATAGAACTGATTCTGTACGGCCCGATGAACCTGGGACCCAGTTTCCAGGAGGGAACCTTAAGTTTTATATTCCTGGTAGACAACCATACCCGATCGTTCACACTAAGGTCCGGACCAGACACTCTCCTCCTATCAGCCATACGTTTGTATCGGTTACCCATAGTATTCAGATTCTTCAGCACCCCTCTCCATACTGAAGCGAGTGATGAGGAAAATCGTTCCTCCTCAGGAACCCCCGAAGAGCCCCCCCTACTGAAAGTACAAAACTGGGGGTGAAAACCATATGCCCCAAAAAACGGGGACTTACCAGTGGACTCGCTCCGCCTATTATTAAGAGCAAACTCTGCCAGAGGTAAGAAAGAAGCCCAGTCCTCCTGGTTCTCTGACACAAAACACCGGAGATATGTCTCCAAGCTCTGGTTCATACGTTCCGTCTGACCATTGGTCTGAGGATGAAAAGCCGATGAGAACGACAAATGCATCCCCCGCCGTGCACAAAACGCCTTCCAGAACTTGGACACAAACTGAGACCCCCGATCAGACACCACCTCGGAGGTTACCCCGTGAAGCCTCACAATCTCCCCAATGAACACCTGCGCAAGAGTTTTAGCATTAGGGAGAGCCGGAAGAGCGATAAAATGTGCCATCTTGCTGAACCTGTCCACTACAACGAGTATGACCGTTTTACCCGAAGACGGTGGGAGGTCCGTAATAAAGTCCATAGACAGATGAGTCCAAGGACGCTCCGGGATCTTCAAAGGT
Source organism: Phyllobates terribilis (assembly GCF_046119375.1). Lineage (NCBI taxonomy): Eukaryota > Metazoa > Chordata > Amphibia > Anura > Dendrobatidae > Phyllobates > Phyllobates terribilis. The sequence goes on from NW_027362762.1 coordinate 481,402,554, forward strand.
AAGAGGGCCCCAGGCGGACGGGTATGTGAGGTCTTAGAGCGCGCACAAACCCCACAGGACGCGACAAAAGTTACCACCTCCTTATGTAAGTTAGGCCACCAAAACCGACGCGAGAGGAGATCCACAGTTGCTCTACTCCCTGGGTGTCCTGCAAAAACTGAGTTATGGTGTGCCTCGATCACCTTTCGTCGCAACTGATCTGGAACAAACAGTCTCCCCGGAGGTCCAACAGGGGCGTCCCCCTGAGCCTCCAATACCTCCTCCTCCAGCTCAGAGCATACTGCCGAAACCACCACCCCCTCCTGAAGGATAGGAATCGGGTCGTCCGTATTCCCGGCCCCAGGGAAACTACGAGATAAGGCATCCACCTTTACATTTTTTGACCCAGGACGATATGTAACGACAAAATTAAACCTGGTAAAAAACAATGACCACCTAGCTTGTCTGGGATTCAGACGTTTCGCGGACTCCAGATATAGCAGGTTCTTGTGATCGGTGATGACGGTGACCGGATGGACTGCCCCCTCCAAAAAATGGCGCCACTTCTCAAAAGCTAACTTAATGGCCAAGAGTTCCCTATTGCCGACATCGTAATTCCTCTCAGCGGACGACAATTTTTTAGAGAAAAAGGCGCACGGATGCCACTTACCAGGGGACGAACCTTGTGACAATACTGCTCCCACCCCTACCTCGGAAGCGTCTACCTCTACAATGAATGGCTGTGACGCATCAGGTTGAATGAGTATGGGTGCCGAGGCAAAACATTTTTTCAAGGAGGAGAATGCTTGACAAGCCTTGTCAGACCACCTAGAAAAATCCGTCCCCTTTTTAGTCATGTCTGTGAGAGGCTTAACCATGGACGAGAAATTACGAATGAACTTCCGGTAATAATTAGCAAACCCCAGGAAACGTTGTAGTGCCTTAAGATTCTCTGGCCGATCCCACTCAAGAACTGCCCGCACTTTCCCAGGGTCCATACGAAAACCGGACGCTGAAACCAGGAAGCCTAAAAACTGGAGTTCCTGTACGGCGAACACACACTTTTCCCATTTGGCATACAGTTTATTATCCCGCAAGATCTGTAACACCTGCCTAACGTGCTCCTGATGAGACACCAGATCCGGCGAGTAAATTAAGATATCATCCAGATATATGACAACAAACTGTCCCACCAGGCGGCGAAAAATGTCATTAACAAAGTGTTGGAACACCGCCGGGGCATTAGTCAGACCGAATGGCATGACAAGGTTCTCATAATGCCCCTCCAGAGTGTTAAACGCCGTCTTCCACTCATCCCCCTCCTTCATCCTAATCAGATTGTACGCCCCCCTGAGATCCAACTTAGAGAACCATTTGGCGCCCACGATCTGATTAAAGAGATCGGGAATAAGTGGGAGCGGATACGGATCTCGGACCGTAATCCGATTAAGTTCACGGAAATCCAGGCAAGGGCGTAGGCCTCCATCTTTCTTCTTAACAAAGAAGAACCCCGCAGCCACCGGTGAAGATGAAGGTCTAATATGCCCCTTAGCCAGACTTTCTGAAATATAATCCTTCATGGCCTGCCTCTCAGGACCAGAAAGGTTATACAACCTAGCTTTAGGTAACTTGGCCTCAGGGAGCAGTTTTACAGAACAGTCATACTCGCGATGAGGAGGTAGTTCCTGACACCCTTTCTCCGAGAATACATCCTCAAAGTCCGCCAGAAATGGAGGTAAGACCCAAGGAGTAACCGCACCGATGACCGTGTTCATGCAGTTTTTATTACAGAATTTACTCCATTGGCTTATCTCTCTGGTTTGCCAATTAATAACCGGGTTATGCTTAGTTAACCAAGGAAGGCCCAACACTATAGGAGTGGGAAGACCCTCCAACACGTAGCAAGACAACAGTTCTTTATGTATCGCCCCCACTTGAAGTTTTACGTCATGCACAGCTTGCAAAAAACTTCCCTGACCGAGAGGCCTGGCATCGATCGAGAATATGGGGATGGGTTTAGCCAACTCACTCAATCGCATACCTTTAACCCGGGCAAACCGAGCATCAACCAGATTAGCCCCGGCCCCACTATCCAGAAGAACAGATATCCTCTCAGTTCTCGTACCCACCACCACCTCCGCCGGTACGAGAAACTGAGACGAACCTAGGGACGAAATACCTACTCCCAGATTGCCGTCCACCACACAACCTGGGATCAACAGTTTTCCGACGACTCTTCACTCTGCAAGGGACGGGATGGACACCCCCCAATAAAATGTCCCTTTCTCCCGCAGAAGAAACACCTTCCTGTCTTATGGCGCACCACCGGTCCCCTCCCCCGAAATGATGTCCCTCCTAATTGCATAGGCTCCTCTGGACTGACCAGGGGAACCACCATATGAGGGGACCTTGTAGGAGGTGGAGTCATCACAGGGGGTAGAGTTATCCCGCACCTCTCCCGAAGCCGTCTGTCAACGCGAATAGCAAGGGCCATAGCGGCTTCCAGTGACGCGGGAGAGTCATACTGTGCCAACACATCCTGTAATTTGTCGGATAAACCTTGACAAAACTGGCTCCTAAGAGCCGGGTCATTCCACTGGGTGTCCGTGGCCCACCTACGGAACTCTGAACAGAATTCCTCCGCCGGACGATCTCCCTGCTGGATCCTACGTAACTTAGACTCAGCAAGGGAGATCCGATCTGGGTCATCATATACGAGTCCCAGAGCAGCGAAAAACCTATCCACTGACTGGAGAGCCGGGGAGCCCGGGGGAAGAGAGAACGCCCAAGATTGTGGGTCCCCTTGCAGGAGCGAGATGACAATTCCCACCCTTTGTTCTTCACTCCCCGATGACCGAGGCCGCAGCCGAAAGTACAACTTGCATGCCTCCCGGAAAACAAAAAACTTGTCCCGCCCCCCAGTGAACCTGTCAGGGAGAGCTACTTTAGGTTCTGGTCCGGCTTGCTCCTGAGGATACAAAACCTTGGACCTAACGTCCGCCAGCTCCATGGACAAACTCTGCAACTGCCGAGCTAGACCGGCTACTGGATCCATGGTAGCTGGAGAAAAACTAAGTGGTCGGTGAAAATGTCACGCTGTCTCTGTATACTAGAGGTAGGGGGCCTAAGCTGACCCTAAGCTGGGGCCCTGACTAATCCCTCAACCTGGAGGTACTGTTAAAGGTACAGAGGTCCAGGCCGCCAGCGTAACCCCTACCTCCTGAGGATCCCTGCACCTAAGTAATCTAGTCCTGAGAAGGACCCCGATCACAACAAAAGGGGACAAGTAATAATATGCCCACACACAGTACTTAGACGAACGAGACAGTACAAGGGAAAAACCAAAACCACCTTGCATACAAAAACTACACAACTACAACAGAGGGAACACCAACGGGAAAGGAGATAAATGATAAAGCGAGGAAGGGAAAAAACACTCCAAATACACTTATCTCTGAAACTCCAAATACCACGATCCGCTCTGTTAGTCTGCATGAAATGCTTTCACCGACACTTCCCTAACAGACCAGCAGGCATTTGAAGGAGTCTCACTACAGCAGCATTGATTGCAGCTGGGCGAGGCTGGACCTCGTCTAGCACAGAGAGAGAGAGAATTAACTCCCTCACTGCCGAAAAACACAAAGCACCAAAAAGTCAGCTGCGAGAAGTCAGGCTGTGTAATCGTGACGATCTTCGTGGCGACACACCCGTGACACACCTTTAACGAAATAAATAAGGTTTAGTTCAGGGGATAGAGGATAACAAAGGATGAATTTAAAAGCCTCTCTTATCTCAGATAACGATCTGTGGGAGGTGAGAATCACTTGGAATGTAGACTTTCTCTATTCCCGTATGTCTGCGATGATTCCTTCATTAGTAGCTTTATGTGTAACTATAACTTTCTGAATGAGATAGATTGAGATAATGAGATATAAAGTGATGGAGAAGCAATATGGTGAATTATATTTTTTTCTTATGATGTGAATTGGGATTTATGGAAATGTGGCAATATATTGATCTATTTATAAGGTATTTACTAGTATAATATTGAGGGGAAAGAGAACAAAGGATAGATTTAGTCACTTGATGCAGGTTGTTTACAAGGAATTCAGTTGCATATATAAATATAATGAGCAGTATTATTCAAACAATATTAAAAATTTCAAAACATTAAAAATCTTTTCTAGAAAAATTATATAATGTTGAATATATTTAATAAAAAGAATATTGAGAAATATAGATTAGAACATTTATGTAATTATTTAAATATGGTACATTCATGAAATGGAATCCATAATCTGCGATTTATATATTTATATTTGGTTGGAGATTATTTAGGTATATAAATTCACTTTATTGATGTATTGGGATTTATGGGAAATATTAAAAAATCTTAAAACATTAAAAATCTTTTCTAGAAAAATTATAAAATGTTGAATATATTTAATAAAAATAATATAGAGAAATGTAGATTAGAATATTTATGTAAATATTAAAATATGGTACATTCATGTAATGAAATCCACAATCTGCGATTTATATATTTATATTTGGTTTTAGGATTAGTTAGGTATATTAATTCACTTGTTATTGTTGTTTTGAAATTTAAGCCTATTATTATTGTTTAATTTCTGTATGTTTTTGTAGAGTTTTGTTATATACTATTTTGTCGGTTTTCCTCTTTTATGTTAATGAGAATTATGTCATTTCCGTGGATTTGTTTATAAATATCCTGACTGAATGTATTTAACCACAATTGATAAAAGCCTTGGACAGGCTGAAACGTCTTTTGTGAGTTGTGGAATAAACCAACTAATTATCAACACGTGAGTGCCGGGATTTTCTTTTCCTATAGACATTGTTTTCCACGTGCACCACCCTAGCTATACGGAGTGCCGACTATTCCTTCTTTATACTGATTGTTTGAAGTACGAGCACACGTCTTTCCTGATGGCAGCGGTAAGCAAAACTTTTAATGAAGAGGAGGCTGCAAAGATTATTTCGCTATCCACAATCTCGACAGAGTTTCTTAAGATACCTACAAGCGAATTTAAGAGACGAGATTTGGAAAAAGAGACAAGAAGGCTGATTTCTTATGAACTCCATGCAGCAACACTGACTGAATATTACAAAGAGAAACGAATACCACGAGGGTTGAGAGTGCACCTACGCCCAACTCTTTTCTCAGATGATTTGGCTTTCTGCGATGGATTTGAACAGATTATTAATAAGTGTTCACTGGACTTAATTCTCTTGACAATTGATAGACTACAAAAAGCTATTACTGACTTGGGGACTGAAATAAACAATATAGAAACACAATTGAGTACTTGTCTAAAACTGGATGAATTGACTGCCCTGAAAGACTCTCTAAATACCTCCATGGATAATTTTCGCAAAGATCTACAGGAAAGAAAACGCCGAAATTTTGCTAGAGATACAGAGGATTACCTCATGAATAAAGTTTACAAGTGGCGGGATCCAGTTTTTGGTCATGAAAAATACTCTAGAACTTTTTTCCGCAGCAGTCAATATTCTTCAGATTCTGGGAGTGACACTTCAGGCTCCTGGAATCCGCAACGTCCTTTTTTCAGGAGAGGAAGGGGACGACATTTCCGAAGAAATCGAGGAGAGCCGGTCGTCACCACAGGAGGAACTACTCCAGCGATGACAACAAGGTCGCAGGTACTAAGGACATGCTAGTTATTAATATTTCCTCTAAGACTCTACAACCGTCACAAATAGAACTGCTACAGAAAGGTTTATCTTTTGGTGTTATGTCTAAACTGAATGGTTTTCAATTAGATCTGGACTTAAATCGTTTCTTTAGAAATGTAAGGTTAAAAACGCATTTCTCTACTATACCACCACCGGCACCAATTAGATCTGTTGTAGATAAGGAGGAGTGTTTGAAGTTATCAGATTTAGATTTGAGAGTTAAGAGCAGTTTTTCACCACCTAAGATTTATCATCCGACAGAAACATATATTAGCTTTGTTGCAAGAGAAGTTGAATCCCTAATGAATCGGACACAATTAGGAGGTTTTTTTCACAGTAGTAATTTAACCATGCATGAAAGGGAAGCCCTTAAACTTCTACAGGATGATAAGACGATAGAGATAAAGCCCGCTGACAAAGGGGGATCAATTGTAATAATGGACAGAGAGAGATATATTTGGGAGATAATGAGACAGTTATCAGATTCTGTAACTTATGAACCATTAAAAGGGAACCCATTGAAGGATATACAAAGGAAAATTGAGATAGTGGTAAATAGGTATAAATTAAGGGGCAATATTGATTCAAAGTTGGCTGATTTCTTGATTAAAGATGATCCTATTACCCCAGTATTTTATATATTACCGAAAGTGCACAAAACTTTGATTGATCCCCCTGGTAGACCAATTGTGGCGTCCACAGAGTCGGTATTATCCCCTCTATCTCTAACATTGGAACATATTTTGACCCCCTTAGTAAAGAAGAGCAAATCTTTTTTATTAGATACAGGAGATTTTTTGGAAAAAATTAAAACCGTTCATAATATATCTTCAGATGCCATCATCACTACGATAGATGTGATAAGTTTATATACATCAATAGAACATCAAAAAGGATTAAACGCAGTGAGGTGGCTTCTTGAGATAAATGAATTCCCAGAAATTCAAAGGGATATAGTAATGGAGTTATTAGAAATAGTTTTGTATGAGAACTATTTCTTGTTCCAGGATGTGTATTATAAACAGAAGAGGGGATCGGCAATGGGTGCGAATGTGGCCCCCCCATACGCAAATGCATATATGTCATTCTTTGAGGAACATTATGTCTATGTACATCCTCTATTTAAGATGCATGGAAGAGCCTGGTTTAGGTTCATAGATGAAATTTTTTGCGTATGGGAGGGGCCACCAGAAACCCTAATGAAATTCTATGATGATTTAAATAGTGTGTGGAATGAATTAAAATTTACTATTTCACATAGCATTGAGAGGATGAATTTTCTGGACACTATGGTGATTAGAAATGAGAAAGGGGACTTAGAGACAGATTTATATGAAAAAGATACAGCCAGGAATAGTATCCTACATTTTAGGAGTGCACACCCACATTCTGTTAAAAAGGCTATCCCCAAATCACAGTTTCAGCGAGTGACCAGAATTGTCACTAACCCCTCTACCTGTTCAAAAAGAATTAAGGAAATGTGTGAAAACTTTAGATTGAGAGACTATCCCCAACGTATTTTAGATAGGGAATTGAGAGAGGTAGTTACTGATAAAAAACCACGTAGAAGGAACGAATCACGTATATGCTTTGTGAGGGAATATCATCCAGTCAATTTAAAAGTAGATCAAATTATAAAGAAACATTGGCATATTCTGGGGCAGGCATATCCGAGTGTGATGGAATTTAATGTACCTCCCCTCATCTGTAACAAGAGATTGCCCAATGTGAAAGATAAACTGGTACGGGCTGATGTGGGGAGCGATGCAATAATTCCTAGACAGACTTTTCTCTCAACAAAAAATAAAGGAACATATCCCTGTTTAAATTGTGCCCAGTGTAGTAATGTAATTAAGGGGGAATATTTTAGCCATCCTAGGACGGGAAAAAGATTTAGTATTAAGGGCTTCTTCACATGTAAGTCTACAAATGTGGTTTACCAGATAAAATGTCCGTGCGGCTTTTCATATATTGGAGAAACAATGCAGTCAGTGGGAACACGGGTTAATAAATATAAATCCACTATCAGGTGTGGTGATACTTCGCTTCCCCTTCCATTACATTTTAAGGAAAAAGGGCATTCAGTAGCCCAATTGAAATATCAAGTGTTAGAACAAATAGATACACCTAGAAGGGGAGGTAGTATTAAAAAAATCCTTTTACGTAGAGAAGCCTTTTGGATCTATACTTTGGGAACTTTATATCCAAATGGCCTGAATCGAGAATACGATGTTAGTGGTATTATGTGATTAGGATAATGAGTAATATATGCATCCTATTTCTCTTTTTAGACATCACAGATGCGATGAATTTCTGAAACATCAGCATGAGAACAAATAGATTGCATATTATACTTGCCATATTTTGCTGTGATAAAAATTGGAGAACGGAGATGAGAGGTGATGTAAGATAGATGGCTTCCCTATGTATTTACGGTAATTCCGGGAGTCACGGATGGACAATTAATTACACTGTCACCTTTAACGAAATAAATAAGGTTTAGTTCAGGGGATAGAGGATAACAAAGGATGAATTTAAAAGCCTCTCTTATCTCAGATAACGATCTGTGGGAGGTGAGAATCACTTGGAATGTAGACTTTCTCTATTCCCGTATGTCTGCGATGATTCCTTCATTAGTAGCTTTATGTGTAACTATAACTTTCTGAATGAGATAGATTGAGATAATGAGATATAAAGTGATGGAGAAACAATATGGTGAATTATATTTTTTTCTTATGATGTGAATTGGGATTTATGGAAATGCGGCAATATATTGATCTATTTATAAGGTATTTACTAGTATAATATTGAGGGGAAAGAGAACAAAGGATAGATTTAGTCACTTGATGCAGGTTGTTTACAAGGAATCAGTTGCATATATAAATATAATGAGCAGTATTATTCAAACAATATTAAAAATTTCAAAACATTAAAAATCTTTTCTAGAAAAATTATATAATGTTGAATATATTTAATAAAAAGAATATTGAGAAATATAGATTAGAACATTTATGTAATTATTTAAATATGGTACATTCATGAAATGGAATCCATAATCTGCGATTTATATATTTATATTTGGTTGGAGATTATTTAGGTATATAAATTCACTTTATTGATGTATTGGGATTTATGGGAAATATTAAAAAATCTTAAAACATTAAAAATCTTTTCTAGAAAAATTATAAAATGTTGAATATATTTAATAAAAATAATATAGAGAAATGTAGATTAGAATATTTATGTAAATATTAAAATATGGTACATTCATGTAATGAAATCCACAATCTGCGATTTATATATTTATATTTGGTTTTAGGATTAGTTAGGTATATTAATTCACTTGTTATTGTTGTTTTGAAATTTAAGCCTATTATTATTGTTTAATTTCTGTATGTTTTTGTAGAGTTTTGTTATATACTATTTTGTCGGTTTTCCTCTTTTATGTTAATGAGAATTATGTCATTTCCGTGGATTTATTTATAAATATCCTGACTGAATGTATTTAATCACAATTGAAAAAAGCCTTGGACAGGCTGAAACGTCTTTTGTGAGTTGTGGAATAAACCAACTAATTATCAACACGTGAGTGCCGGGATTTTCTTTTCCTATATCTATGTATGCTAGGACTGTCTACACCGCAGACCCCATAGGTCCAACCGGCAAGCCCCATCTGTGCCAGGTGCGCGTCAATGGACATCGAGCCTCTTGGACTCCGGGAGCCTAGTGACTGTTATGTACTGCAACTAAGAACTAAGGAATAGGGGAGAAAAGCTTTCCCTGCACTGAGACTCAGCTTAAACCCTACGCTGGGGTGGGTGCCCTATTCCTTGTGAATACCACATGGAGTGTTAGTTGGTGCCGCACTCTGAACTCCTAGGATGCTATTCTCCAACTCAGAATCCAATGCAGCCACCATCAACCCTCTCTGCAAAATACACTCCTCCCTCTCAGCATTCACCACTGGAGAGAAACTATGAGACAAAGCGTCAGCCTTAACATTCTTTGTCCCCGGAACAAAGGTTACGGAAAAATTGAACCGGGCAAAAAACAGTGCCCACCTAGCCTGACAGGCATTCAAATGTTTAGCTGCATCCAGATAAACCAAATTCTTATGATCAGTGAAAACCTGTATAGGATATCGAGCCCCCTCTAAAAAATGTCGCCAATGCTCGAACGTGAGTTTAATAGCCAACAACTCACGATTCCCAACATCATAGTTGAGCTCTGTCTCAGAAAAATTTTTTGAAAAGAAAGCACAGGGATGCACCCCATCATCACCCTCCTGGGACAGAACTGCCCCTACGCCTATAAATGAGGCATCCACCTCAACCAAAAATGGCTTGGTCTCATTCGTCTGGATAAGAACAGGAGCAGAGCTGAACCTCTCCTTGAGATACTCAAAAGCTTCAATAGCCTCAGTGGACCATTGGACTGTATTAGCACCCTTCTTGGTGAGATCAGTAATGGGTTTAGCGATGACAGAGAAATTCTTTGTGAATTTCCTGTAATAATTGTCAAACCCCAAAAACCTCTGTACGGACTTCAAACCCTCAGGCCTCGGCCACTCCAGCACAGCCTGAACTTTCACTGGGTCCATCTCAAAACCATCACAAGAGACAAAGTAACCCAAAAAACTAATTTTCTGGACAGCAAACTGACACTTCTCCAATTTAGCAAAGAGTGTGTTATCTCTCAGTATCTGAAGAACTTCACAGACTCACTGCCAATGAGACTCAAGATCCAATGAATAAATCAAAATGTCATCCAGATAAACAATAACACTTCAACCGATCAAGGGTCTCAGAATGTCATTGATGAAATTTTGAAAAAATGCAGGAGCATTAGTAGGCCCAAAAGGCATCACCAAACACTCAAAATGACCTTCCAGGGTGTTAAAAGCTGTCTTCCATTTATCTCCGTCCTTCACCCGCAGCAAATTATATGCCCCACGAAGGTCAATCTTAGAAAAGCATTTAGCTCCTGTCAATTGGTTAAACAAATCCGGAATAAGTGGTAACGGGTAAGGATTGCGCACAGTGATCTTATTAATCTCCCGAAAATCCAGACATGGCCTAAGACCCCCATCCTTCTTTTTGACAAAAAAGAACCCAACCGCCACAGGAGATTTAGAGGGTCTTATGTGACCTGCAGCTAAACTAGTCTGAAGGAACTCCTTCAAAGCCTCTCGGGAATTGTCAGATTAAACAACCGACTCTTAGAGAGTTTAGCATCAGGGACGAAGTCAATAGCGCAATCGTAATCTCTATGAGGTGGTAAAGCTTTCGACTCCATCTCCGAAAAAAAACACCAAAAATCCTGAATGGGTTCAGGTAACTCCCCCTTCACAACAGCCGCAATGTGAACATTACAACACTTACCGTAACACCCCTGACCCAGGATCTTATGGAACCAGACGACCAGTCGATTTCTTACACATTCCTCACATGTAATAAAGCTGCCAAACAGTTGCAAATCATGCACACGGGAGCGATTCAACCATATCACCGAGCAGCTGTAAATACTCGGAGCTCGGCCCGAGCATACTCGGATAGAACATACTCGCTCAACCCTAGTAGTGTTGGATGTGAGTGTTTGGGTCCCGTGTAGTGCTCCCTCCTTACCTGAGAGTGGGGTTCCACACCTTTGGCTGAGATGCAGTACCTTTGTGGCAACTGGACCCGCAGGGGTGCCACACCCCCCCCCTATTAAACACAGCACGTCTGCGGGCTGGAACAGAGTACAAAACAAGAATTTAAGACATGCAAGATTTTACAATGCTTTTCTGGATAAAACAGTAAATAGATAACTTTCTCTTCCCTTTATGGGAGGCACTTTTTCTTAAACATTATATAGAAAACAATATAAAATCACTTTAAATAATTTTTTTTTCAAATATAAAACATTTTATCACTTTTTCAAGCAAGTCCAGCAGGCTGTAGTGAGATCCTTATCAGGGTGTCCATCTCACTGGTGTAAGTGCAATGTGGGGGACCCGTCCACAAAAACCCCCAACTTAGGCCCTGGGCGTGGCTGCAGGGCATAGCTGATCCACTCGTTGGACCACGTCTTCGGCCACGCCAAACGGGTTTTTGTTCAATGGTCTATAAAACCAACAAGAAACACCTTAAGAAGTGCTAACTTTTTACAATAAAAGTTTGGGCTGTTCAGTGTCCACAACCACAGTGTCCTTTCTTGCTTGACTGGGTATTATAAAACTGTTCTTTAAACATTTTTTTATTTTTTTTCGACACAGTACTGATACTAATACCCTTCCGGGTAACTATATACACTTTTTTTTCTCTGATAGTCAACTTAGTTCAGTGGTGATGCTCCCCCCGGGGTAGCGTATGGTCACCATTAGCTGGCCCTGCCGGGTCATCAGCTTCTGATGGCAAGGGTTCGTCCTCCTCCTCTTCCACTCTGTGTACATTTAGGACAAACCACCCACGTTCTCCACGGTGACGGGTGTAAGTGACTCGGTCACCAGGATACAGATCCCATCCCGGGTGTCCCTGTTGTAAGTGGGACTCCACGTCAAGCCAGTTGACGAACAGGTCCGTGGCTACCTGAGGCTCCCGGATAAAGCCCCAACCTCCTTCGAGGTCAAATTTTACCATGGTACCTTCCGCACGGGTACTCTGCTTGGCGGGCCTGGCCTTGCGGGCGCAGGTCTTGGCCTGCATATTACGGACCTCCATCGCCTCCCACTGGACCCGCCGTTCTCACCGCTCCGCCTCTAGCTTCCAGAGTTGTCGCCGGCCATACTCCTCCCTCAGCAGGGCCTCTGCTTGGGTCTCCCTGGGGAATCCCATGAGGTCGCCCTCCAGGTTGTCCCACCTGTACTCCTCTCCTATGGCGCAGGCAACCCGGGGCACTGGCGTAGGCACTAAGGGAGCTTTTTGTTGGTCCTCGACCAGTGCGGACCAGTCCCACCTTGCACACCCGTACACCCAGCTGGGTGCAGGGGCAGATGGTTCCTCTAGGGGGCCTAGGAGGGTGTCGTCGGTGCCCAGGGCAGAGGCACTGCTGTTACCTGCGCTTGCTGTTGCTCCGGTGCTGCGTGTCTCCTCTGGGCTCAGGACAGGCCCCACCGGGGCTGGGGTGCTGGTGGCAGGACGGGACCTTGACCGTTGCCGGGTGAGCTTTTCCAGCAGCTTGTCCTTCCACCGTGGGACTGCGACCTTCTGGGCCTCCTACATCCACCGGCCCAACTCTTGGACCTCGGTGCGCAGGAACCCCATGTCCTCCGCAGGTAGTGGACTCAGGACGCACTCCAGGTTAAGGGGGGAGTCTTCTGCCTGCAGGCCACAGGCAGGAGTCTGGTGATCACCTCTTTCCATGGCGCCGGCCGGGTGCATTCTGACTCCTCCGCCTGTGGCCCTGCCCTGTCTCCAAGGTTTTTCTTATCCTCTCCCCTTTCAGGGGCGGTTCCACTCCAGCTTGCTGTCAGCCACAGCAGGGAGCTGCACCCCGAGACTGATGGACAAGTCCAAGTATATGACCGCAGGTGCATGGGGCGGGCTCCGTTTTTGTCGCCATTCCGGAACCCGGCCCACGATGGGAGACTTCGTTTCGTCCTTTAGCACACATATAATGGCGCCCGTTCTTCTGAGGCAGGCGCCACTACTCGGTAACCAGCACAGTCTATAGGCGCACGAGACTCGATGCAATGGGTCGGTACATCCTGTTCGTGACGCCAAAGTTGACGCGCCCCCTAGGGCCGAGGGGTACTCGGTAGCCAGGCCGGTCGGTTCTATTTGGGGTAGTCACAGCGGCAGTGACCCAGTCCGTGGCCCAGGGCGGTCAACTATTAAAGAAAAGGGGAATAAAGTTTTGGGGATAAAGTTTTGTGACGCCACCTGCGGTATGCGGCTATAGATGGCCGTCGCTGCTGTTCAGATCCACTGGTGCTGTTGGTGAAGCAGCAGAGAAGGTTCTGCTCTCCACAGGCAGAGCTAAACTCCAGGGCAGTTAAAGAGGTAGCTTTGTTGTTGGTGTAGTGCAAGGCCGGTGATTCAGCCTTTAAGTCAAGGACACAGCAGGGTGCTGTCTTCAAGTGTTTACTCACAGTTATCAAGATGCTCCAAGTTACAACTGTGGCGCCCTGCTACGCATTAGTGCCACAGATCCCGGAGGGGTGCATAGACGGATTCCTCGACAAGAGGCCCTCATAGCATTCACACACCTCCACCTTCCACCTCAGACCACCAGAGGGAGCCCGGATAGGGATATAAAAAGGGAAGGGGGAGCTAGGCAGTTCAGTCTAGTCTGGAATCTACAGCCTGGAGCATGCAGTCTACAGTCTGCTGCAGCCAGTGAGGAGGACAGTCCAGCTATGACTCAGGGAGCACAGGTTAGTGAGCCCAAGGCGTGAAGATGCCATAAGAGCGGTGAAGAGTAGCAAGGCATACTGCCAGTGTGAAGCCTAGTGAGGGCCCCGAGCGCGGCTGAAGGCAAGTAGAGTAAGCGAGCTACACAGGGGGCAGAGGAGCTTAACCAGCTCACACCACAACCATATACCAGACACCGGGTCAGAGTCTGCAAGGACCTCTAGGACTAGCAGAAACAACCGGAACCCCTGGTGAACTATATGTCCCAGGAATACCAAAAGCTGACTGTAATACAAGGGCCAGGAATCACAGAGGCCCAAGAGACCAGGGAGTGTGATCTCCAACAGAAGGCCCTACCACCAGGTCAGGCGGTGCTAGACAGAGACCAAGTTAGGCCTAGCTCCAGGCAGGTCACAAACTTATCAGGAAAAGGCAAGAAACAGGAGGCCCCACACCCGCTCACTGGGGAGAGTCCTGAAATTCACCATTCACCCTACAGTGCCCTGGATTGTGCCTGAAACACCACCAGTAAAGGTACTGAAGTGAACTGTCGTGTGTGTGCCTATTCTTCTTCCGACCCGGCTGGGTCCCCTCTGTCCTGCATCCCCTCTCCTACGCTGCCCTGACGCCCCGCTCCACCTGTGGGGAGCCGCACCAACTAAGCTGCCTGACCACCGGCCTCAGAGGACTGTAGCAGCGCTGGTGATCCTCACCAGACACCACAGGTGGCGTCACAAACTTTTCCTATCCCATACACCTTTCCCCCACCATTTCCTTGCTTTTTATAAGAGTGACCCCAGGGTACGGGCCCGGGAGCCAACCACCGCGACATCTCCATAAACCAAAACAGCAAGGCCCGGGCGCCGAGTCGTCCCCATCCCCTGGGCGCGTCACAACTGCCAGATTATAACCACCCAAGTCCTCCTGCGTCCTCCAGGGAAGTGATCCAGCCAACTCTCAGATAACTTGGGTGCACTTGATCAGGACCCCCTTGGTCGTCTCTCTGCGCTGGCTCTCACCCTCCTGCCGTGTATCTAATCCTATCCTGTGTGATACCGTCTGCTGAGCCGTGAATCTAATGCTCTCCTGTGTGATATTGTCTGCTGAGCTGTGTATCTAATCCTATTGTGTTTGATACTGTCTGCTGAGCCGTGTATCTAATCCTTCCCTGTGTGATACTGTTTGCAGATCTGTACCTAATCCTTCCCTGTGTGATACTGTCTGCTGATCTGTATCTAATCCTATCCTGTGTGATACTATCTACTGAGCCGTGTATCTAATCCTCTCTTGTGTGATACTGTCTGCTGCTGAGCTGTGTATCTAATCCTATCCTGTGTGATAGTGTTTGCTGAGCCGTGTATCTAATCCTCTCCTGTGTGATACTGTCTGCTGAGCTGTGTATCTAATCCTATCCTGTGTGATACTATCTACTGAACCGTGTATCTAATCCTCTCCTGTGTGATACTGTCTGCTGAGCTGTGTATCTAATCCTATCCTGTGTGATACTGTCTGCTGACCCGTGTATCTAATCCTATCCTGTGTGATACTGTCTACTGAGCCATGTATCTAATCCTCTCCTGTGTGACACTGTCTGCTGAGCCGTGTATCTAATCCTATCCTGTGTGATACTTCTGTTGAGCCGTGTATCTAGTCCTATCCTGTGTGATACTGTCTGCTGAGCCGTTTTTCTAATCCTATCCTGTGTGATACTGTCTGCTGATCTGTATCTAATCCTTCCCTGTGTGATACTGTCTGCTGAGCCGTGTATCTAATCCTATCCTGTGTGATACTGTTTGCTGACCCGTGTATCTAATCCTATCCTGTGTGATACTGTCTACTGAGCCGTGTATCTAATCCTCTCCTGTGTGACACTGTCTGCTGAGCCGTGTATCTAATCCTATCCTGTGTGATACCGTCTGCTGAGCCGTGTATCTAATCCTATCCTGTGTGATACCGTCTGCTGAGCCGTGTATCTAATCCTATCCTGTGTGATACCGTCTGCTGAGCTGTGTATCTAATCCTATCCTGTGTGATACTGTCTGCAGATCTGTATCTAATCCTTCCCTGTGTGATACTGTCTGCTGAGCCGTGTATCTAATCCTATGCTGTGTGATACCATATGATAATTTGTGTTAATTATGAGTTTCATTTATATATTTATTCAATGTTTTTTTTGTAGGAGGTAAGAAGTCTTACAATCACCTCTATGATACATAAATATTCTCCACAATTTCAATGTCTTTTTTTTATTTTATTGTGGTTATATATTTTTTTTCCATAAACTGCATTTTAATGTGTTTTTTTTACCGTCCCTCGATAATATTTTTACCTTTTTTTTATTAATTATTTTTATTTTTTATGTTTATTTTATTGTGGTGTTTTTGTGATTTTTTTTTCATTTCTTTCATAAACCTTTTAATGTTTTGTTTTTTTACAGAAATATAAAAACACATCTCGTATGATAAAATGATCACAGGACACCAGAGTTTTGCTCCTTAGATTTATTGACTAATGTCTCCGGTCGCATTATGTTGGATTCACTATGGTTTTCGTCCATCTGAAGGCGTTGAGGGACTTGAGTCGTGGCGTGGATACGGGGAGACATCTTCTTCACTCCTTGCGTCCTCTGACTTTACACTGTATGCCGGCGACGTCTGCGTCTGGGAACTGAGAGGAGAATAAACGTGAGTACCCTGCTGTCCGCAGCGCTGCTAGATGGCGGACATACTATCACCTGTCCTGCGGCCGGCATGGTGCTTGAGGGGGCTCCTCCTTGTTCTGCGTCGCCTCCAACGGTCGCTGTGTTGTTGCGTCATTCTTGATGGCATGATGGCAGTACTTTCTTCCGGTCCAGGAGTAAGGTAAGTGATGGCCCTGGGCTCCAGGGGGGATTTTTATAGCCCCTTACTGTTGTGATGCCATAATTCAATGACATAGCAAGTGGGTGTGGCCCCTTTGTTTAGTCAGAGGGTGTGGTCGGGTGACCTAAGCGATTTGCATATTCCGTGATGTCATCGCACTTGTCATGAACATTCCATTTGGAATCCTGGATTCCACCGGCTCATTCCGCTCCGGATTCCGGAAAAGGAACATTGCGATATCAACATGGTGTCTAGAAGGAGATACAGACGCGCCCAGACGTCACCACAGACATATGCCATAAACAAAATGGTCTTGTTGCCCATAGCAACCAGCCACAATGCAGCATTCCGAGCCACTTTAGAAGTAAAAGCTGAGCTGTGATTGGTTGCTACGGGCAACCAGTTTATCTCAGTGAACCCACTTTGTCCCGTGTGGAGTGCGCCTTTAACAGACGGGTGAACAGAATGTTTAACATTTCGGGATATTTCTAGATTTTGAGTGGAAATGATCCAGAGGCAGAATCTGATCTCATGTGTTTCTGTCCGCAGTTCACAGACGCAGGCAGCGCCATTATTAAAGTCGACGGGTGAGAAGGGGACGTCTCCCGCTAGCGATGGCTCCGTGCAAACGTCCAGACATGCACGAGCGTCACCATAAAAAAATAAAACCGTTAACCGTCGTTACAGAAAAATAGACATATGGAGCAGAATCCGGTGTCCTTTGATTACTTGATGACGTGGCGTTTGCTACTCACCGTAATATTCAGGCTGAATCCCCCTTATATAATCCTCACTGACGGACGTGCACCCACCATACACAAGCAGCAATGGATGCCGAGATTAGGGCTCGTACCAAGCTGGACATCGCGCCAGAGCTCATGATACGATCAGATCTAGCGCCTAATGCAAGAGTTAAATGTCACTGTCAGAAATATTTTATGCCACTTGGGATTTCTTTTAGTTTTTCACTTCACTACATGGTAAAATTAATGGCGTCACAGAAAAAAAATTACAATAAAAATGAAATGCTCGGTCCTTAAGGCGATGGTCACACGTTCAGTATTTTACATCACTTATTTGGAAGCCAAAACCAGGAGTGGGTGAAAAATACAGATGTAAAATACTGAACGTGTGCACATGGCCTGAGGCTTCGTTCCCACAATGAATTTTTGATGCTGCTTTTTTTCCCAAAAAAATGCAGGTAACCTGTTTTACTTATTGGGTGCAGAAAATCTGCAACATCAAAAAGCCACCAAAAACTCATCATGGGAACTTAACCTAAGACGGTTAGGGTCTGTGCACACATTACAGATTGATCACAAAACCGGCAGGGTTTCCTGATGCCAGCAAAGTGAATGAGAATTCTGAAGTCTCATGCACACGTTGCATATTTCTGACCTCCAGATTTAAATCTGCGGCATGTCAATCGTTTCAGCATTTTTGTTGCAAAAAATATGCACCAAAAACGCATAAAAAAAAGTATTGTACGCTGCGTTTTTCCTGCCAAGAGATGCAGAAATTTCTCTATCGCTTCATTGGTGGACACAGGACCATGGATGTATGCTAGGAGGTTGACACTAGGCAAAAAAGAAAAATAGCTCCTCCGCAGTATGCACCCGCCTACAGGCACCAAGCTCACCAGTTTAAGCTTAGTGTCTGTAGGAGGTAGACCTGGATCCTAACAGATCCAACCCTGTTGTGTTTTATTAATCTTTGTTCTTTCTTTTTCAGATACAGCTCTTCAGGGCTAACAGGGAACACTGCATCCCCTGTTAACCCATCTCACAAGCGACCGAGAGAGCAGTGTGGCAACCCCCACATCGCCCACTCTCGGACCCGCTGGGCAGGACTTATCCCCTGTCACCTCAGGGTGTCTCAGGGTGATTTCTGGTGGCCGTTCCTTGCCTGTTCCCCACCCCAGCCCCCTCCTCGGAGCGGCCTGGGAGGGAGACGGTGGTCCCTGCGGGTGACCTTCCC
The DNA here is from genome assembly GCF_046119375.1 of Phyllobates terribilis. NCBI lineage: Eukaryota > Metazoa > Chordata > Amphibia > Anura > Dendrobatidae > Phyllobates > Phyllobates terribilis. The sequence continues at coordinate 481,421,422 of NW_027362762.1, forward strand.
CCAGATTCTGGGGTTGACACTGTCTCCTGCACTGTCCAGGACCGGACAGTGCGGGAAGGAGGAAAAGCCAGGATCCCCCCTTTTCCACGGAGGACATCCTGAGACCATCCTCAGAGGGGAAGAGGAAGAAGACGTATCGGGATCCTAAGAGCACAGAGAGGTATTTCTTACCATCTCTCAGTCGCAGGTCCCAGTTCCCCAGCGTTGCCCCCCTTCCTCTCCCCCCTCTCAGCAAACATGGCGCTTACTCTACAGCGCTTTCCGGGTCACGCCCACATCTTCTGCGCTCTCCCTCCTTCCCCATTTTGCGCGGCTATTCTGCCCGCGCTTTTCTCCGACGGGTGGTGTATACGCCCCTCCGACATCGACCAACTAGGGCCGAGGAGCATGGTGACGCTTCCGTCACGCCCTCGGGCTTTCCGCGGTCCTATCAGGTCGGGTCCTTCTAGCCCGCCCCTTTCCCATCCGCCTATCAGAGCCTCGGCACTCCTCGTCATCAGGGCAGCTTACTTTACTCCTCCCCTATGCCGACGCCATCACTCTGCCTCACCGCAGATCTTCTTCCGGCGGCACCTACTCTGTCTTCCAGCAGTGACCCGCTCCAGACTCACCTCCGGAGTTCTGTTGGGGGACACGGGACCGTGTTTTCTTCAGGATCGGGTAGGCTCTGTCTCACCGACCCACACCCTTTCCTTCTCACAGCCACCCTCCTCTGCAGTATCCCTGGTCAGGCACATATGCCCAAACCAAGGGAGGTCTCGGTCTGTCCCTCTCACACTGTCACATACTATGCCTGTACTCTTTGCGGTACTAAGTGGCCCGCGGGTCTCACAACAGCTTTCTGCTCGACCTGCAATCCTCCCGCCATGCTGGCACCCCAGGATCCCCCCGCCACTCAGGACGAAGGAACTCCCTACCCTCCGGAGTGGGCTGTTGCTATGTCCCAATCTGTATCTGACCTCACCAAGGTATCTCAATCTCTGGTGCAGGTCTTAGAACGCTTACCAGAATGCTTGCCTATGTTATCCACGGCCACCAGTGCTCCGAACATTCCCATCGACGGTTCGCAGGCACCCCTGCCCCCTCCTCCCAGGGGCAGACTGAGAGCACGTTCTCAGAAACGGACTCACACAAGCTCATCCTCCAGCTCTCCAGACTCCAAGATGCTCCCTGCGTCTCACACCTCTTCCCCGGAGGTCGCCCTGGGATCTAACTCTGCATCAGATTCAGACTCTGGTTCCGACTCAGACCAGTATTCCAAGGTCCAGGACATGATTGACAGCCTTATAACGGCCGTCAATCAGACTCTGCATGTTAAAGAGGACGAGAGCCCTTCTCAGGACTACTCAGTTTCTTTAAAAAGAATTAAGTGCCCCGCACGCAATTTCTCCAACCATGCAGAATTTGACGGTGTTTTTCAAAAGCAGTGGGAGCATCCAGAAAAGCGCTTTACAGGAAAGAGACAGTTAAACATGCTATACCTGTTTAACCACGACCTTATCAGTAAATGGACGGAGTCCCCAGCTGTGAATCCTCCTGTCTCTCGCCTCTTAGCCAAGACGGTCCTGTCTCTTCCGGATGGCTCCTCCCTTAAAGATACTATGGATAGACAGGTTGAGGCCCTGGCCTTTGAGGCTGCTGGCACCTCCCTTTGCCCTTCCTTCACCTCAACTTGGGTATCTAAAGCGGTGTCCGTATGGGCCAAATAGCTCAGGCAGGGCATATTAACGGGGGCCTCCCCGGACGATCTGGCCGACCTAGCGGATCAAATCGGCCACGCAGGGAAATTTCTACTCACGGCGTCTCTCAACGCCGCTGCATGCTCAGTCCTGGTCTCTAGCAATCTTATTGCCTTACGTAGAATTCTTTGGCTTAAGGCTTGGAGCGCCGACCCGGCTTCCAAAAGATCTCTAACTAATCTCCCTTTTCAAGGCTCAAGGCTGTTTGGGTCTAAGTTAGACCAGATCATCTCTGATGCCACTGGGGGCAAGAGCACCTCCCTTCCCCAGCACAGACCAAACGCCCTTTTCCTAGGAGACGTTCCCTTCAGTACCGGTCCTTTCGTCAGTTCACTCAACCGAACCCCTCCTCTCAACAGGACCGTACTCCAGCACAGCGGGAGAGACGTAAGCCTTCCTTTAGGCCCACTCCTAACTGGCGCCCAAAGGGTCACTCCTCCAAGTCCTCTGGGTCCAGATCACGATCCAACAGGTTTTCCTCAGCATGACGGGTCACTCCCACCTGGGACTTCTCCCAGGGTGGGTGGCTGTCTGCTTCTGTTCTGAGACTCTTGGCTATCGGCAATAGAGGATGCCTGGGTCAAGGAGATTGTTACCTCCGGCTGCAAAATCAAATTCAACTCCAGCCCAGGAACATGATTCCTCAGGTCCTGCCCTCCTCAACCATCTCTGCTTCCCGGTTTCCTTCAGGCCATCGCCTCCCTTCTGCGCTCAGGAGTCATAGTCCCCGTCCCCTTTCAGGAAAGGTTCTCCGGTTTTTACTCCAAAAAAGGAAGGCTCACTACGTCCGATTCTGGATCTCAAACGTCTAAACCGACAAGTAGGCATCCGGCAGTTCAGGATGGAGTCTCTCAGGTCGGTAATAGCCTTGATGGAAATCGAGGAATATCTATGTTCAGTGGACATTCAGGATGCGTATCTTCACATCCCAATCTGCGCATCACATCAGAAGTTCCTTCGCTTTTCCTTCCAGAATGCACATTACCAGTTCACTGCTCTCCCCTTCAGCCTCGCCTCAGCCCCAAGGGTCTGGCGACAGTCATGGCCATTCTTTGGACCAGGGGAATTGTAATCATCACCTACCTCGACGACCTGTTAATCAAAGGCCCCACGTTCAAGGACTGTCTCCACAGCCTCCAGATCACCTTGAACACACTCTCTTGGTTAGGCTTGTTGAGCAACACAGACAAATCCTCCCTGGTCCCATCCCAACGTTTAACCTTTCTAGGGATGCAATTCGACACGACCCGTGCCCGGGTCCTCCTTCCGAGGGAAAAGATATATTCTCTACAGCACGGGATCTACCTTCTCTCCAACCCAAGTCCACACTCCCTTCGTCTATGCATGAGTGTACTGGGAAAAATGGTGGCAGCCATGGAAGCAGTGCCGTTTGCCCAGTTCCATACCCGGCCTCTTCAACTAGCCCTTCTCTCAGCTTGGGACAAGAACCCGTCATCTCTAGATCGATGCATCAGGTTACCTCGTCAAGTGAGAGGGTCTCTAACCTGGTGGTCCCGCCCTTCTTCCTTCAGACCCGGGAGATCATTCCTACCGCTGCGCTGGCAGGTGGTCACCACCAATGCCAGTCTTATCGGTTGGGGGGCAGTCTTCCTTCACCACACGGTGCAGGGCCGGTGGAGGCCCCACGAAGTTTCCCTACCGATCAACATTTTGGAGATAAGGGCAATTTACCTGGCGTTCCGTCACTGGCAGGAGATCCTAGCAGGGTTCCCAGTCCGGGTACAATCGAACAATGCCACGGCCGTGGCATACATAAACCATCAGGGAGGAACGCGCAGCAGGCCCGCTTTAAGAGAGGCAAGAGTGCTAGCTTAGGCCAAGAAGACAGTTCCAGCAATCTCAGCTGTCCACATCCCAGGGGTCGACAATTGGGCGGCCGACTTCCTCAGTCGGCAGGGCCTTGCCACAGGAGAATGGTCTCTCCATCCCGAGGTGTTTCACCAAATCTGCTTACGGTGGGGCACGCCGGACGTCGACCTCATGGCGTCTCGGTTAAACCACAAGGTCCCATCCTTTGTAGCTCGGTCCCGCGATCCGCTAGCGATCGCCCAGGACACGCTAGTCATATCATGGTCACAGTTCCAGCTGCCCTACCTCTTTCGCCCTCTACCTTTGATCCCTCGAGTCATCAAAAAGATCAAGACAGAGGGAGTACCGGTCATCCTAGTAGCCCCAGACGAGTCTGGTACTGCCAGACCGTCCTGATCTTCTCTATCAAGGGCCTTTTCTTCATCAGAGTTGTCGTTCTCTGAATTTAATGGTATGGCCGTTGAGGCCGCGGTGTTGAAGAAGGCTGGTTTTACTGACAACGTCATTCAGACCCTAATTAACGCCAGAAAACCCGCTACCTCGCGCATATACCACAGAAACTGGAGAGCCTTTTTTCGTCACTGCGAACAGAATCAGCTGGCTCCCATGTCTTTTCCTTACCGGTCATTTTGGCCTTTCTTCAGTCTGGCCTGGAGGTGGGACTCTCTCTTAGCACTCTCAAAGGCCAAGTTTCGGCCTTGTCCATTCTTTTCCAACGCAGCTTGGCTGGCTGTCCTCAGGTCAAGACGTTTCTGCAAGGGGTGGCCCACTTGGCGCCTCCTTATTGCCCTCCAGTGGACCCATGGGACCTTAATATGGTCCTAAGCGTTCTACAACAGCCCGCGTTTGAACCCATTCAGGACATCTCAGCCTCTCTTCTCTCCTGGAAGGTGGCTTTTCTGGTAGCGGTTACCTCAATAAGGAAGGTTGCAGAGCTCTCAGCTCTCTCTTGTCGGTCGCCTTTGCTGGTCTTCCATCAGGACAAGGTAGTGCTCAGGCCAGTGCCTTCCTTTTTGCCAAAAGTGGTCTCCTCTTTTCACATTAATGAGGACATTGTTTTGCCTTCCTTTTGCCCGGCTCCAGTGCATCCACGGGAGCAGTCCCTGCACAAACTGGACCTGGTCAGAGCTCTATGTGTGTACCTTTCTAGAATGGCCTCCCTTCGTCGTTCGGATGCCCTCTTTGTCATCCCTGAAGGGCATCGCAAGGGTCTTCCTGCTTCCAAGTCAACCATCGTCCTTTGGATACGTTCGACCATTTTGGAGGCATATCGCATCTCTGACAAACCTCCCCCTCCGGGAGTAAGGGCTCACTCCACCAGGGCGGTGGGGGCCTCTTGGGCGGTCCGCCTTCAAGCTTCTGCTTCTCAAATCTGTAATGCCGCAACTTGGTCTTCACGCCACACCTTTTCAAGGTTTTACAAGGTCCACACTTATTCTTCGGCTGATGTCAGTCTTGGACGGAAGGTCCTGCAGGCGGCGGTTGCCGCAGTCTGACCTAGTCTGTGACTATCTAGTGTTCTCCCACCCAAGGGCCTGCTTTGGGATGTCCCATGGTACTGTGTCCCCCAATGAAGCGATAGAGGGATTTTTGGTACTCACCGTAAAATCTCTTTCTTGGAGCCTTCATTGGGGGACACAGCACCCTCCCTGATTTTGGGCATATGTCCAGTTGGCCCTGTTGGGCATCTCATTCAGTTTTCACGGTTGTGTCCCGTTGGGCACTGCATTGTTGGTTTTTTTATGCTTCTCCTACTGCTTTATCCACTAACTGGTGAGCTTGGTGCCCGTAGGCGGGTGCACACTGCGGAGGAGGAGCCATTTTTCGTTTTTGCCTAGTGTCAACCTCCTAGCGACAGCAGCATACACCCATGGTCCTGTGTCCCCCAATGAAGGCTCCAAGAAAGAGATTTTACGGTGTTTTTCTGCACCAAACACTTAAAGTGTGCACATACCCTTAAAGCAGATTACAATACACTATACAGTTGTAAATGCAGTATAATTAATGTACAAATGATCACATGCTCCAAGGGGAACAATTAAGCAGTTTAAAACTTTTTTTTAATAAAAAAAAAATATATATAATTAAACCTCCCCCTGTATTGGACCAGACCTCCTCCTGTACTGTCACCCTCTTGTACTGTGCACCCCCTGTACTGGACCAGACCTCCCACTGTACTGTGCACCCCCCTGTACTATTCACCCCCTGTACTGGACCAGACCTCCCCCTGTACTGTGCACCTGCCTTTACTGGACCAGACCTCCTCCTGTACTGTGCACCCCCCTGTACTGGACCAGACCTCCCCCTGTACTGTGCACCCCCCTGTACTGGACCAGACCTCCCCCTATACTGTGCACTCCCCTGTATTGGACCATACCTCCCCCTGTACTGTGCACCCCCTGTACTGGACCAGACCTCCCACTGTACTGTGCATCCTCCTGTACTGGACAAGACCTCCTCCTGTACTGTGCACCCCCTGTACTGGACCAGACCTCCCCCTGTACTGTGCACCCCCCTGTACTGGACCAGACCTCCTCCAGTACTGTGCTCCCCCCTGTACTGGACCAAACCTCCCCCTGTACTGTGCACCCAGCTGTACTGGACCAGACCTCCCCCTGTACTGTGCACACCCCTGTACTGTGCACCCCCTGTACTGTGAACAGACCTCCCCCTGTACTGGACCAGACCTCCTCCTGTACTGTGCACCCCCTGTACTGGACCAGACCTACCCCTGTACTGTGCACCCCCCTAATCACTGGAATTCTAACACAAAGTAGAAGTCATTGTACTTTACATTGTCTCAGCTTTACTAGCTCCCTGGTTCATCCTTTTAACTGTCACTGCAGAGATTTAAAGGGGCAGTACATTGTAGATAAAGGAAAAGTTTCATCATTCACAAAAATCTGTAGCCTGTGCAGTTTTACATGCACTGAGGTCATGGGGAATGGAAACATAGGGCACTGAAAGGAACTGAAGTCTGGAGGAGGACAGAGGAGTCTGGAGGAGGACAGAGGAGTCTGGAGGAGGACAGAGGAGTCTGGAGGGGAACAGAGGAGTCTGGAAGGAAACAGAGGAGTCTGGAGGAGGGCAGAGGAGTCTGGAGGAGGACAGAGGGGGCTGGAGAGGAACACAAGTCTATGCAGGATAACAGAGAAGTCTGGAGGTGAACAGAGGAGTCTGGAGGAGAACAGAGGAGTCTGGAGGGGACAGAGGAGTCTGGAGGGGAACAGAGGAGTCTGGAGGAGAAAACAGGAGTCTGGAGGGGAAAACAGGAATCTGGAGGGGAAAACAGGAGTCTGGAGGGGAACAGAGGAGTCTGAAGGAGAACAGAGGGGTCTGGAGAAGACAGAGGAGTTAGGGGAACAGAGGAGTCTGGAGGCGACAGAGGAGTCTAAAGGGGACAGAGGAGTCTAAAGGGGACAGAGGAGTCTGGAGGGGAACAGAGGAGTCTGGAGGGGAACAGAGGAGTCTGGAGGGGAACAGAGGAGTCTGGAGGGAACAGAGGAGTCTGGAGGGGACAGAGGAGTCTGGAGGGGAAAACAGGAGTCTGGAGGGGAAACCAGGAGTCTGAAGGGGACAGAGGAGTCTGAAGGAGAACAGAGACGTCTGAAGGAGAACAGAGGCGTCTGGAGAGGAACAGAGGAGTCTGGATGGGAAAAGAAGAGTATGGAGGGGAACAGAGGAGTATGGAGGGGAACAGAGGAGTATGGAGGGGAACAGAGGAGTATGGAGGGGATTAAGGAGTCTGGAGTGGACAGAGGAGTTTGGAGTGGACAGAGGAGTCTGGAGAGGACAGAGGATTCTGGAGGGGTCAGAGGAGTTTGGAGGGGAACAGAGGAGTCTGGAGAGGAACAGAGGAGTCTGGAGAGAAACAGAGGAGTCTGGAGAGAAACAGAGGAGTCTGGAGGGGAACAGAAGAGTATGGAGGAGAACAGAAGAGTATGGAGATGAAAAGAGGAGTCTGGAGAGGGCAGAGGAGTCTGAAGGAGGACAGAAGAGTATGGAGGAGAACAGAGAAGTCTGGAGGGGACAGAGGAGTCTGGAGGGCAACAGAGGAGTCTGGAGGGCAACAGAGGAGTCTGGAGGGCAACAGAGGAGTCTGGAGGGCAACAGAGGAGTCTGGAGGAGGACAGAGAAGTCTGGAGGAGAACAGTGGGGTTTGGAGAGGAACAGAGGAGTCTGGAAAGGAACAGAAGAGTATGGAGGGGAACAGAGGAATCTGGAGGGGAACAGAGGAGTCTGGAGGGGAACAGAGGAGTCTGAAGGGGAACAGAGGAGTCTGAAGGGGAACAGAGGAGTCTGAAGGGGAACAGAGAAGTCTGAAGGGGAACAGAAGATTATGGAGCAGAACAGAAGAGTATGGAGGAGAACAGAGGAGTTTGGAGAGGACAGAGGAGTCTGGATAGGACAGAGGAGTCTGGATAGGACAGAGCAGTCTGGATAGGACAGAGGAGTCTGGATAGGAACAGAAGAGTATAGAGGAGAATAGGAGAGTATGGAGGGGAACAGAGGAGTATGGAGGGGAACAGAGGAGTATGGAGGGGAACAGAGGAGTATGGAGGGGAATAGAGAAGTATGGAGGGGAACAGAGTAGTCTGGGGTGCAACAGAGGAGTCTGGGGGGCAACAGAGGAGTCTGGAGGAGGACAGAGGAGTCTGAAGAAGAGAGAGGAGTCTGGAGAAGAACAGTAGGGTCTGGAGGAGAACAGTGGAGTCTGGAGGAGAACAGTGGAGTCTGGAGGAGAACAGTGGGGTCTGGAGAGGAACAGTGGTGTCTGGAGAGGGAAAGTGGGGTCTGGAGAGGATAGAGGAGTCTGGAGAGGAACAGAGGAGTCTGGAGGGCAAAAGAGAAGTCTGCAGGAGGACAGAGAAGTCTGAAGGGGAACAGAAGAGTATGGAGTGAACAGAGGAGTTTGGAGCAGAACAAAAGAGTATGGAGGAGAACAGAGGAGTATGGAGGAGAACAGAGGAGTATGGAGGAGAACAGAGGAGTATGGAGGAGAACAGAGGAGTATGGAGGAGAACAGAGGAGTATGGAGGAGAACAGAGGAGTATGGAGTGAACTGAGGAGTATGGAGCAGAACAGAAGAGTATGGAGGAGAACAGAGGAGTATGGAGAGGACAGAGGAATCTGGATAGGACAGAGCAGTCTGGATAGGACAGAGCAGTCTGAAGGAGAACAGAGGTGTCTGGAGATGACAGAGGAGTCTGGAGATGACAGTGGGGTCTGGAGGATAACAGTGGGGTCTGGAGGATAACAGTGGGGTCTGGAGGATAACAGAGGAGTATGGAGAGGACAGAGGAGTATGGAGAGGACAGAGGAGTCTGGATAGGACAGAGGAGTCTGGATAGGACAGAGCAGTCTGAAGGAGAACAGAGGTGTCTGGAGAGGAATAGAGGAGTCTGGAGGAGAACAGTTGGGTCTGGAGGAGAACAGAGATGTCTGGAGAAGACAGAGGAATCTGAAGGAGAACAGTGGGGTCTGGAGAGGAAGAGAGGGGTGTGGAGAGGAACAGATGAGTCTGGAGAGGAATAGAAGTGTATGGAGAGGAACAGAGGAGTCTGGAGGGGAACAGAGGAGTCTGGATGGGAACAGAGGAGTCTGGAGGGGAACAGAGAAGTCTGGAGGGGAACAGAGACGTCTGGAGGGCAGCAGAGGAGTCTGGAGAGCAACAGAGGAGTCTGGAGAGCAACAGAGGAGTCTGGAGGGCAGCAGAGGAGTCTGGAGGGCAGCAGAGGAGTCTGAAGGGCAACAGAAGAGTCTGAAGGGAAACAGAGGAGTCTGGAGGAGGACACAGGAGTCTGGAGGAGAACAGTGGAGTCTGGAGAAGACAGAGGAGTCTGGAGAAGACAGAGGAGTCTGGAGGAGAAAAAGTGGGGTCTGGAGAGGAACAGAGTAGTCTGTAGGGCAACAGAGGAGTCTGTAGGGCAACAGAGAAGTCTGTAGGGCAACTAAGAAGTCTGGAGGAGGACAGAGATGTCTAGAGAAGACAGGAATCTGAAGGAGAACAGTGGGGTCTGGAGAGGAACAGAAGAGTATGGAGCAGAACAGAAGAGTATGGAGCAGAACAGAGGAGTTTGGAAAGGACAGAGGAGTCTGGACAGGACAGAGCAGTCTGGAGGGGAACAGGGGAGTCTGGAGGGGAACAGGGGAGTCTGGAGGGGAACAGGGGATTATGTAGTCTGGAGGAGAACAGAGGAGTCTGAAGGAGAACAGAGGAGTCTGAAGGAGAACAGAGGAGTCTGAAGGAGAACAGAAGAGTATACAGGAGAACAGTGGGGTCTGGAGGAGAACAGTGGGGTCTGGAGGAGAACAGTGGGGTCTGGAGGAGAACAGTGGTGTCTGGAGGAGAACAGTGGGCTCTGGAGGAGAACAGTGGGGTCTGGAGGAGAACAGTGGGGTCTGGAGAGGAACAGAGGAGTCTGTAGGGTAACATAGGAGTCTGTAGGGCAACAGAGAAGTCTGGAGGGCAACAAATTAGTCTGGAGGAGAACAGAGAAGTCTGGAGAAGACAGTGGGGTCTGGAGAGGAAGAGAGGGGTGTGGAGAGGAACAGAGGTGTCTGGAGAGGAACAGAAGAGTATGGAGCAGAACAGAAGAGTATGGAGCAGAACAGAGGAGTTTGGAAAGGACAGAGGAGTCTGGATAGGACAGAGCAGTCTGGATAGGACAGAGCAGTCTGAAGGAGAACAGAGGCGTCTGGAGAGGAACAGAGGGGTCTGGAGAGGAACAGAGGGGTCTGGAGGGGAAAAGAGGGGTCTGGAGGGGAAAAGAGGGGTCTGGAGGGGAACAGAGGGGTCTGGAGGGGAACAGAGAAGTCTGGAGGGCAGCAGAGGAGTCTGGAGAGCAACAGAGGAGTCTGGAGAGCAACAGAGGAGTCTGGAGGGCAGCAGAGGAGTCTGGAGGGCAGCAGAGGAGTCTGAAGGGCAACAGAGGAGTCTGAAGGGAAACAGAGGAGTCTGGAGGAGGACACAGGAGTCTGGAGGAGAACAGTGGAGTCTGGAGAAGACAGAGGAGTCTGGAGAAGACAGAGGAGTCTGGAGGAGAAAAAGTGGGGTCTGGAGAGGAACAGAGTAGTCTGTAGGGCAACAGAGGAGTCTGTAGGGCAACAGAGAAGTCTGTAGGGCAACTAAGAAGTCTGGAGGAGGACAGAGATGTCTAGAGAAGACAGGAGTCTGAAGGAGAACAGTGGGGTCTGGAGAGGAACAGAAGAGTATGGAGCAGAACAGAAGAGTATGGAGCAGAACAGAGGAGTTTGGAAAGGACAGAGGAGTCTGGACAGGACAGAGCAGTCTGGAGGGGAACAGGGGAGTCTGGAGGGGAACAGGGGAGTCTGGAGGGGAACAGGGGAGTCTGGAGGGGATTATGTAGTCTGGAGGAGAACAGAGGAGTCTGAAGGAGAACAGAGGAGTCTGAAGGAGAACAGAAGAGTATACAGGAGAACAGTGGGGTCTGGAGGAGAACAGTGGGCTCTGGAGGAGAACAGTGGGCTCTGGAGGAGAACAGTGGGGTCTGGAGGAGAACAGTGGGGTCTGGAGAGGAACAGAGGAGTCTGTAGGGCAACATAGGAGTCTGTAGGGCAACAGAGAAGTCTGGAGGGCAACAAATTAGTCTGGAGGAGAACAGAGAAGTCTGGAGAAGACAGTGGGGTCTGGAGAGGAAGAGAGGGGTGTGGAGAGGAACAGAGGTGTCTGGAGAGGAACAGAAGAGTATGGAGCAGAACAGAAGAGTATGGAGCAGAACAGAGGAGTTTGGAAAGGACAGAGGAGTCTGGATAGGACAGAGCAGTCTGGATAGGACAGAGCAGTCTGAAGGAGAACAGAGGCGTCTGGAGAGGAACAGAGGGGTCTGGAGAGGAACAGAGGGGTCTGGAGGGGAAAAGAGGGGTCTGGAGGGGAAAAGAGGGGTCTGGAGGGGAACAGAGGGGTCTGGAGGGGAACAGAGGGGTCTTGAGGGGAACAGAGGAGTCTTGAGGGGAACAGAGGAGTCTGGAGGGAAACAGAGGAGTCTGGAGGGGATTATGGAGTTTGGAGGGGACAGAGGAGTCTGGAGAGGACAGAGGAGTCTGGAGGAGAACAGAGGAGTCTGGAGATGACAGAGCAGTCTGAAGGAGAACAGAGGAGTCTGGAGAGGAACAGCGGAGTCTGGATGGGAACAGAGGAGTCTGGATGGGAACAGAGAAGTCTGGATGGGAACAGAGAAGTCTGGAGGGGAACAGAGGAGTCTGGAGGGGAACAGAGGAGTCTGGAGAGGATTATGGAGTCTGGAGGGGATTATGGAGTCTGGAGGGGATTATGGCATTTGGAGGGGACAGAGGAGTCTGAAGAGGACAGAGGAGTCTGAAGATGACAAAGGAGTCTGAAGGAGAACAGAGGAGTCTGGAGAGGAACAGCGGAGTTTGGATGGGAACAGAGGAGTCTGGATGGGAACAGAGGAGTCTGGATTGGAACAGAGGAGTCTGGATGGGAACAGAGGAGTATAGAGTGGAACAGAGGAGTATGGAGTGGAACAGAGGAGTATGGAGGGGAACAGAGGAGCATGGAGGGGAACACAGGAGTCGGGGGGGCAACAGAGGAGTCTGGAGGAGGACAGAGGAGTCTGGAGAAGACAGAGGAGTCTGGAGGAGAACAGTGGGGTCTAGAGGAGAACAGAGGAGTCTGGTGACGAAAGAGGAGTCTGGAGGAGAACAGTGGGGTCTGGAGGAGAACAGTGGGGCCTGGAGAGGAACAGAGGAGTCTGGAGAGGACAGAGAAGTCTGAAGGAGAATAGAGGTGTCTGGAGAGGAACAGAGGAGTGTGGAGGGGATCAGAGGAGTCTGGAGAGGATCAGAGGAGTCTGGAGAGGATCAGAGGAGTCTAGAGGGGAATAGAGAAGTCTGAAGGGGAACAGAAGAGAAATGGAGCAGAACAGAAGAGTATGGAGGAGAACAGAGTAGTTTGGAGAGGACAGAGGAGTCTGGATAGGACAGAACAGTCTGGATAGGACAGAGCAGTCTGGATAGGACAGAGGCGTCTGGATAGGACAGAGGCGTCTGAAGGAGAACAGAGGCGTCTGGGGAGGAACAGAGGCGTCTGGAGATGAACAGAGGCGTCTGGAGGGGAACAGAGGAGTCTGGAGGGGATTATGGCGTTTGGAGGGGACTGAGGAGTCTGAAGAGGACAGAGGAGTCTGGAGAGGACAGAGGAGTCTGGAGGAAAACAGAGGAGTCTGAAGATGACAAAGGAGTCTGAAGGATAACAGAGGAGTCTGGAGAGGAACAGCGGAGTTTGGATGGGAACAGAGGAGTTTGGATGGGAACAGAGGAGTCTGGATGGGAACAGAGGAGTCTGGATGGGAACAGAGGAGTATGGAGGGGAACACAGGAGTCGGGGGGGCAACAGAGGAGTCTGGGGGGCAACAGAGGAGTCTGAAGGAGAACAGAGGAGTCTGGAGGAGAACAGTGGGGTCTGGAGGAGAACAGAGGAGTCTGGAGATGAAAGAGGAGTCTGGAGTAGAACAGTGGGGTCTGGAGTAGAACAGTGGGGTCTGGAGGAAAACAGTGGGGTCTGGAGGAGAACAGTGGGGTCTGGAGGAGAACAGTGGGGCCTGGAGAGGAACAGAGGAGTCTGGAGAGGACAGAGAAGTCTGAAGGAGAATAGAGGTGTCTGGAGAGGAACAGTGGGGTCTGGAGAGGAAGAGAGGGGTCTGGAGGGGAACAGAGGAGTGTGGAGGGGAACAGAGGAGTCTGGAGGGGAACAGAGGAGTCTGGAGAGGATCAGAGGAGTCTGGAGGGGAACAGAGAAGTCTGGAGGGAAACAGAGGCGTATGGAGGGAAACAGAGGCGTATGGAGGGGAACAGAGGCGTCTGAAGGTGATTATGGAGTCTGGAGGGGACAGAGGAGTCTGAAGAGGACAGAGGAGTCTGAAGAGGACAGAGAAGTCTGAAGAGGACAGAGGAGTCTGGAGGAAAACAGAGGAGTCTGAAGGAGAACAGAGGAGTCTGAAGGAGAACAGAGGAGTCTGAAGGAGAACAGAGGAGTCTGAAGGAGAACAGAGGAGTCTGGAGAGGAACAGCGGAGTCTGGATGGGAACAGAAGAGTATAGTGGAGAATAGGAGAGAATGGAGGGGAAAATAGGAGTATGGAGGGGAACAGAGGAGTCTGGAGGGGAACAGAGGACTCTGGAGGGGAACAGAGGAGTATGGAGGGCAACAGAGGAGTATGGAGGGCAACAGAGGAGTATGGAGGGCAACAGAGGAGTATGGAGGGCAACAGAGGAGTCTGGAGGAGAACAGAGGAGTCTGGAGGAGAACAGTGGGGTCTGGAGGAGAACAGAGGAGTCTGGAGATGAAAGAGGAGTCTGGAGTAGAACAGTGGGGTCTGGAGTAGAACAGTGGGGTCTGGAGGAGAACAGTGGGGTCTGGAGGAGAACAGTGGGGTTTGGAGGAGAACAGTGGGGCCTGGAGAGGAACAGAGGAGTCTGGAGAGGACAGAGAAGTCTGAAGGAGAATAGAGGTGTCTGGAGAGGAACAGTGGGGTCTGGAGAGGAAGAGAGGGGTCTGGAGGGGAACAGAGGAGTGTGGAGGGGAACAGAGGAGTCTGGAGGGGAACAGAGGAGTCTGGAGAGGATCAGAGGAGTCTGGAGGGGAACAGAGAAGTCTGGAGGGGAACAGAGGCATATGGAGGGGAACAGAGGCGTATGGAGGGGAACAGAGGCGTCTGAAGGTGATTATGGAGTCTGGAGGGGACAGAGGAGTCTGAAGAGGACAGAGGAGTCTGAAGAGGACAGAGAAGTTTGAAGAGGACAGAGGAGTCTGGAGGAAAACAGAGGAGTCTGAAGGAGAACAGAGGAGTCTGAAGGAGAACAGAGGAGTCTGAAGGAGAACAGAGGAGTCTGGAGAGGAACAGCGGAGTCTGGATGGGAACAGAAGAGTATAGTGGAGAATAGGAGAGAATGGAGGGGAAAATAGGAGTATGGAGGGGAACAGAGGAGTCTGGAGGGGAACAGAGGACTCTGGAGGGGAACAGAGGAGTATGGAGGGCAACAGAGGAGTATGGAGGGCAACAGAGGAGTATGGAGGGCAACAGAGGAGTCTGGGGGGCAACAGACGAGTCTGGGGGGCAACAGAGGAGTCTGGAGGAGGACAGAGGAGTCAGGAGAAGACAGGAGTCTGGAGGAGAACAGTGGGGTCTGGAGACGACAAAGGAGTCTGGAGGAGAGCAGTGGGGTCTGGAGGAGAGCAGTGGGGTCTGGAGAGGAACAGTGGGGTCTGGAGAGGAACAGTGGGGTCTGGAGGGGAACAGAGGGGTCTGGAGGGGAACAGACTCATCACGCCCATTCCAGCTGAAGTCAATGTCTTCTGCAATAAAAGTAAAATAATAAAGCAACCTCATCCTTACCTTTCCATGGTTCCCAGGACGGCTCCAGCTCTGCTACATCCACATAACAGGCTGGATCGCAGCCGAAAGCTGCCATCCAGCTTGCTATGCCGCAGACACTGAGAAGTGCAGGCATGCTTGCGCTCCTCAGTGTCTGGCTGTGACGGCATCCAGATGAGCCGAGTTCATGTCCAATGAACTCAGCTCACCTCGTGCATGTCACTGACAGCGTGGGAGAATTCTCCTGCGCATGCGGTGAGCGTGAGAGAATTCTCCTGCGCATGCGGTGAATGCAGGAGAATTCTCCCATGCTGTCAGTGACGTGCATGAGGTGAGTTCATGTCCAATGAATTCAACTCACCTCATGCATGTCATTGACACCGTGGGAGAATTCTCCTGTGCCCAGCGCTTGAGCAGGAGAATTCTCCCACGCTGGGATGGCATTGAGATGACAGGCTGGATCGCAGCTGAACGCTGCCATCCAGCTTGTCATCCTTCATAGACACTGCAGAGCGCAGGCATGCTGGTGCTCTGCAGTGTCTCTGAAGGATGAAAAGCTGGGTGGCAGTGCTCAGCTGCGATCCAGCCTGTCATCTCAATGCTAACCCAGCGTGGGAGAATTCTCTTTCTCAAGCGCTGAGCGCAGGAGAATTCTCCCACACTGTCAGTGACATGCATGAGGTGAGCTGAGTTCATTGGACATGAACTCGGCTCATCTGGATGCCGTCACAGCCAGACACTGAGGAGCACAAGCATGCCTGCGCTTCTCAGTGTCTGCTGCATGGCAAGCTGGATGGCAGCTTTCGGCTGCGATCCAGCCTGTCATGTGAATGTAGCAGAGCTGAAGCTGTCCTGGGAACCATGGAAAGGTAAGGATGAGGTTGCTTTATTATTTTACTTTTATTGCAGTAGACATTGGCTTCAGCTGGAATGGGCGTGATGATAAGCATGGTTTAATTTAGAACATTAAAAAATTGTGTTTATTTCAATTAAAGGACTTTATTCTGGGTGTTGTGGTTTTTTTAAATACTTTACTAGAAATTCATGGCGGTCATGTCTAATATTGGCGTGACCCCATGAATTTCGGGCTTAGGGCCAGCTGATAATACCAAGCTGGCCCTAACCCCTTTATTACCCATTGAGCCACCGCGCCAGGGCCCTGGATGAGTTGGGTACAGCGCCAGAAGATGGCGCTTCTATGAAAGCGCCATTTTCTGGGGTGGCTGCGGACTGCAATTTGCAGCGGGGGGGGGGGCAGAAAGCGAAGCCCCACGTAATTTTTTTTTAAATTATTCCATGAAATTCATGAAATAATGAAAAAAAAGGGGCTTCCCTATATTGTTGTGTCCGGCCAGGTACAAATAGGCAGCTGGTGGTTGGGGGCAGCCAGTTCCTGCCTGCTGTGCATGGCTGGACACAAAAATAGGGCGGAGCCCCACGTCAATTTTTTTCAATTATTTTGTGAAATTCATGAACCGATTCAGGTACCGAGTCCCCTATATTCCCCCTGGGTGACACATCTCTCTTTCCTGGCGTCACGAACAGGATTTCGTGCCCGTTGCCACCGGGTACTGTGTGTCGTATTTGAACTGTGTATTTGAACATCGCTGCTATTACCGCGCCGCCAAGAGGGAAGAAGAGGGGCATAACCGCGGGAACCAGAGAGTTGTGACCGTTGGAAGCTCGCGAAGCTCAAGCTCCGCCTCACGCTCTGACGCAGCACCAGGAAGCGTCAGGTCCTGGAAGGAGACCGTCGTCTGCGGAGCTGCGGCCTACCCGATTAAAGTAAAGGAGGTAGGCTACGGTTCACTAAGGGGGCGCAACCATGGCCGACGACCAGCAAAATGCCGGAGCACCGGTTAACGCTACTGATGCTCAACTCGCGCCCGGCGCTGCTCAGGCCGGAGCAGCCGCCCCACCAGCAGGGGTCGCGATTCCCGTCATGCCCATGGCCCTGCTGTACATCCCCGGAGCAAAATGGCTTCCCCAGTATGATGGAAGGCCAGACACCCTGTCTGGATTCAAGAGAAAGATATGCGGTGTATTGGACATGTATTCAATGACTGGTAAACAGAGGGCCGCTGTTGTGCTGGGACAATTGACTGGTGCCACAGAGCGGGAAGTTGAAACCTGGCCAGCCGCAGACCAGGAATCAGTATCCATTATCTTTAAGAGACTGCAAACTGTGTTTGAAAATCGCACTGAGACAGATCTCCGGATGAGGTTCTACCACTGTACCCAGAAACCTAAGGACAGTATCTGGGACTACGCCTGGCGCTTACAGGAAGCCCTGCGGGCCCTGAAACAGGTTAGTCCATCCAGCATACATGGTGAGGACAAAATGCTGACAGAACAGTTCATCCGGGGGTTCAGGTCCCAGGTGGAGAACAGAATCGCACGGTGGTGGGCCTTAGATCATCCAAATGCCACCTTTGATGCCCTGAAGGACATGGCTATTAAGGGTCTGCAGCCCCTGGAACCATCAGATACTGCTATCCAGCGTTACCAGGGTGGGGCCACCCCAGTGCCCGCAGCACCCACTGCTCCTTCATTAACGGCTGAAACAAAGATGCAAACAGTGCCCGCTAGCGAGCTGGACAGCCTGCGCTCTGAAGTCTGTCAGCTAAGTAAAACCCTGACCACTGTCCTGAGCGCCCTGCAGCTACAGGCGGAGCCCGAGCCGGAGGGAAGGATCCTACTCGCCGACAGTCCTGAGGATGTCCCCTGGATGAGGAGAAGAAGGACAACGCCACCCTGTAGGAGGACAACGCCACCCCGTGGGAGGACCAACGACAAACGTCACCCTCCAGGAGACTTCATCTGCTACCATTGCCACAAGGCAGACCACATCGTGCGGAACTGTCCTTTAAAAGGGCAAACCCTGGGGCCAAGGGCCGACACCCAGGAGTAGATCAACCAGGCCCATCCAGCTGGTACGACCTGTTTGTAGGAGGAAGGCCTTTCCTGTCCATTGTGCTGGACGGCATAGCAACACCAGCATTATAGATGAACTCCACCCGCCAGCCCCGAACCTCTCTGTGTATGCCTCTAACGGCCTTCCTCTTAACCTACTAGGGGTTAAGGATGTGACAGTGAAGGTGGGGAGAGTGGAACTAAAGGACCAAGGACTAATTGTCATAGAATCTAACCCCGGTGATACCAATCCGTACATGATACTTGGTACAAATATTGTTGGTAACTGTTTGGGAGAAGTGTTGTTTTTACTCCAACAGATTGCTGACACTGCCAAACCAGGGCAGAGGAAAGTGCTCCAGAAAGAAATTCGAGCCCTCCTGTACCAGCAACAGGTAAAGCTAACAGGTGGTGAGATTGGTAATGTATGGGTGACAGACCCGATACCCATTGTGATTCCCCCAATGAGTGAAATGCTGCTTTGGTGTAGGGCAGCAATAGGTCTCAAGGGACAGAACTACCAGGCGGTAGTGGAGCCCATTAGCTCAGAGCACAGACCTACACTCCTAACTGCTAGAGGGGTAGTTGATGTACGCAATGGAAGGGTACCTGTACGTCTCCTAAATTGTGGGGAGGAGGAAGTTAAATTGCCAAGATACGCCACTGTTGCCAGATTGTATACTGTGAATAATGATGCCATACACACAGTGGAATCCTTGACCCCACCGGATACAGTGGAGGACAATGACTCCGAAGCTCAGCTGGAGGAATGGTGTCAACAGCTCCATGTTGGGACTGACGCCACTCCTGTCCATCAGAAACACGGTGTTTACAGAGTGGTTCAGGAATATGAACAGGTATTTAGTAAACACCCACTTGATTTTGGAAGGGTTAAAGGGGTACAACACCACATACCCACCGGTAACCATCCACCCATTAAGGAGCGTTACAAACCCGTACCACCAGCACATTACCAAAAAGCCAAAGAAATGTTGCATGACATGAAAAAGGCAGGGGTAGTAAGGGATAGCTGTAGCCCCTGGGCAGCTCCCCTGGTCCTGGTCAGAAAGAAGGACGGTAGCATGAGGATGTGTGTAGATTATATAGACAAATTAATCGAATAACACATAAAGATTAGTGTTGAGCGAGTATGTTCTGTCCGAGAATGCTCGGGCTGAGCTCCGAGCATTTATAGCTGCTCGGTGATATGCTTGAATCGCTCCCGTGTGCATGATTTGCAACTGTTTGGCAGCTTTATTACATGTGAGGAATGTGTAAGAAACTGTCAAACAGTTGCAAATCATGCACATGGGAGCGATTCAACCATATCAACGAGCAGTTGTAAATACTCGGAGCTCTGCCCGAGCATACTCGGAGAAAGGGTTAACAGAACATACTCGCTCAACACTAATAAAGATGCATACCCTTTGCCCCGTATAGAGGAATCCCTGGCTGCACTAAAATCTGCCAATTACTTCTCCACATTGGATCTCACTAGTGGGTACTGGCAAGACTCTGTTGCTGAGGAAGACTGGGAGAAGACAGCCTTCACCATCCCGATGGGATTATGCGAGTTCAACAGTATGCCGTTTGGGCTCTGCAACACCCCCGGAACGTTCCAGAGGCTGATGGAGTGTTGCTTAGGACACCGGAACTTTGAGACAGTGCTGCTGTACCTGGATGACGTTATGGTGTACTCGAGGACGTATGAAGACCATCTGAAGCACCTGGCGGAGGTATTTGAAGCATTGTCCTGGTATGGAATGAAACTAAAACCTTCCAAGTGCCACCTGCTCAAACAAAAGGTTCAGTACCAGGGACAGGTCGGAGGGAGTAGCACCAGACCCGGAGAAGGTCACTGCCATCCAGAAGTGGCCTGAACCGAAAAACATCAAGGAAGTACGTCAGTTTCTGGGACTGGTCGGGTACTACAGGAGGTTCATAAAGGATTACACCAAAAAGGCATCACCTTTACAAGATCTCCTGGTAGGACAGTCCAAGAGAGGTAAAAGTCCCCCATTCCAGTGGGATAAGGAGCAGACTGAGTCCTTTGCATCAATGAAGGAAGTCCTAACCTGTGAAGAAATCCTGGCTTACCCTGACTACAGCCAGCCTTTCCTGTTGTACACCGACGCCAGCAATGAGGGACTGGGAGCTGTGTTGTCCCAGAAGCAAAATGGCAAAGAAAAGGTAATTGCGTATGCCAGTAGGAAGCTTCGCCCTACTGAGAGGAATCCGGAGAATTACAGTTCCTTCAAGCTGGAGTTCCTGGCCTTGGTCTGGGCTATCACTGAAAGATTCAAGCATTACCTAGCCTCAACTAAATTCATAGCCTTTACCGACAATAATCCCTTAGCACACCTGGAGACAGCCAGGTTGCGAGCCATGGAACAGCGTTGGGTGGCCAGACTGTCGAATTATCAGTTCACAATCAAGTACCGGGCAGGTCACAAGAATAGCAATGCTGATGCCTTGTCAAAAATGCCCCACCAGTCAGACACCGAGGACGAAGTGGATGATCTCGAAAAAATTGAACTACCTGTTTTCCACAGAAATGGAATGGTCCACGAGCAGCACGCCTCCAGAAGATGTCATGGTAGGATGCCAAACCCTCTACCTCATCACAGCTGGAAGGAGACCCAGGACAGTGACCCGGTTGTCAGCCTCATCAAAAGACTGATAACCCAAGAAGATTCTCACCTAGAGAAGGATGCTCCTCCACAAGCCAAACACCTGTGGTATGAGAGAAGCCGGCTGTTCATCTACAGAGAGAAGCTGTGCAGGAGGTATGTCAACACCAAGACCCATGAAATGGTGTGGCAGATTGTTGTACCCAGGACAGATATCTAGATGGTGTTAGAGGCCTACCACGACCAAGCAGGTCACTTTGGCTGGAAGAAGCTGGAAACCCTGCTGAAGGACCGGTTCTATTGGGTTGGAATGCGGAGTTCCATAGAAAGGTGGTGCCGGAATTGTGGACCCTGTAGCCTCAGAAGGAAAGACTACGGCAGCCAGAAAACACTCTTGCAGTCCATGAAAACAACCCAACCCCTGGAGATTGTCGCTCTGGATCATGTCAAACTGTCACCCAGCAGATCAGGCTACTCCTATGCCCTGACCATGGTGAATCACTATTCCCGGTTCCTGGTGGTAGCCCCTGTCAAGGACCTGACAGCAGAAACTGCAGCAAGAACGTTCCAAGCCTACTTCTGCAGACCCCATGGATATCCGGAAAAGGTGCTCACAGATCAAGACCCTGCTTTCGAAGCTGAGCTATTCAAGGAATTCTGCCACCTGTATGGATGCAAAAAGATCCGGACTACGCCATATCCTCCGCAGACCAACGGTATGTGCGAGAAAATGAACAACATCATTATAGACCTGTTGAAAACCATACCTTTGGAAGAAAGGAACCAGTGGCCAGAAAAGCTACTGTGACGCCTCGCTCCCGCTCGCTGGCCCTACCCTGAGAGATGGGGGTACTCGGAACCGGGCCTCCTGGTGTAAGGTGGATGCAGTCGTGGCGTAGGCCCGGCCCGTGCCCAGGGGCATCACGGTAAAAATAAGGGCCAGGAGGGACGGTGGTAATCGAGTGGATATAATGACTATGCCACCTGTGGTGCCTGGTGATTCGCCACCAGCGCTGCGGCAATCCTCTGAGGCGGGATGTCGTGGCAGCAGAAGATGGTACTACTTCCCACAGGCGGAGCAGGGCCTCAGGGCAGAGAAGACGGATCAGGGGGGGGTCGTAGTGGCTTTACTCACATTATTAGGTGACAGCTGCAAGGCTTCTCCTTGCTCCTCACAGCGCGCTGCGGCCACCAGGAAGGGGTTCAGCACACTCCGGGTAGTTCGGGTGCATCAATCAGGACCCCCTGCACCAGAGTATTTCTAGACTTTCCCACTAGGTTCTCTCCTGTCCGTATGTGGTGCGTGTTACAAGGCTGGGTCTCCCTCTGGCTATACACAGAACAAGGGTACGGGTGGCAACTCCGCTCCGTCCGTTACCAGGTGGGATCCTCTAAGCCTCCGGGCTTTTCTGACTAGGACATGAAGTAGCAAAGCCAGATATCGGGGGCCGGTACCCCTTTTGCAGCAAGAGTCCCTCTGACTAGGCGAGAATAGTGAGGACAAGTGGCGTATGCCGCTCCGTCTGCATCCCCCTGGGATCCTTTTGCCTGTGGAGCTTGTCTCCTCTGCTCCCCTCCAGGCTTTCTTAGGTAGGGACCTTGACCGGGTATAGACAGCCGTTAACTCTAGCCCACTCCTCGCCTCAAGACCGGAGAACGAGAACCGTGTATCTCCAATCAGCTGCAGGTTCCACCGGAAAGCCACTTTCAGTGATGAAGACCACAATCAAAGGACCATGAACCCAAGATGGCCGCTGATTAAATATGATTTTAGCAAGTGTAACCTAAAGTGCGTCCTCCACCCTCACCCACTACATGGTTCCCCCTATCTTTTGGTTCCCCCATCTCCTCTATCCCGGCTGGGGCAGCACTATGGTGCCTTAAAGCCCCCCTCGGGACAGGAGTGGTGTAGTGTTGAATGGATGGCTGAGTCCTGAGAGGTGCTCCACCCTTACCTCGGAGAGGAGATACCACACCTCGGTCTGAGGTGCAGTACCCCTGTGGCGACTGAACTCTCAGGGGCGCCACATCCCCCCCTGGTGAAACACAGCACGTCCGCAGGCTGAAAAGAGAGCAAAGCATTGGTACAGACTTTTTAAATTTTTCATAACAGTAAAAACCATCTTCCTTTTATGGGAGGCTCAATTCTTGAACGTTGCAATAATATATGTACAATATAAATATAGAAAAACATTAAGTGGCATTATGCATGTATAAAAGACATTATGCACACATGGGAGACATTCAAGAGACATTATGCAAGTAGACAGTTCTGTAGAAAATATTGTAGAAAAGAGTCAGTTCAGCAGCATGAGCGACCTGTCCCAAACCCTCAACGTAGGCCCAGGGGTGGCTGCATGGCATGGAGATCCTGGGTTGGACCTCCAGGAGAGCCACTCCAGACAGGTTTTGCTTCTGAGGTCTGAGTTAGTAGTAGAGCGGTTTTGCATAAAACCAATAGGGAGCACCTAAAGAGATGCAGAACTATTTACAAAGTGAGTCTTTAAACCGGGAGGAAAACCAACATACAACTTAAAACAGTAACTTAGTCAACAGGGAAGTACAACCTCCGGGGCTGCTCAGAAACGGTATCCCCACTTAGGAAAAGGCTCATTCTTGCCAACTGAGCCTGACCGGTCCTCTGTGGGCAGGGGAGTGGGGGAATCCTCTTTGAACACCCTGTGGACGTGCAGGGCGTACCATCCACGCTCCCCATGGTGGCGGGTGTAGGACACCAAGTCGCCCGGGTAGAGGTTCGGGTCAGGGTGGCCTTGCTCCAGTTGCGGCTCAACGTCCCGTCGATTCACGAAAATGTCCCGGTGGAAATGGGGGCTGCGAATGAAGCCCCATCCGGCCTCCTGGTGGAATCTGACTATCAGGCCTTCCTCCCGGAGGCTTGGACGGGCGGCCTCTGCCTGGCGGGCCCGTTACTTTGCGGCCTTGGTCCGCACCTCCAGGCGCTCACAGCGGACCTCCGTTTGGCGTTGCTCTTTATCAAATTGGAGGAGCTGCTTTCTGCACGTCTCCTCACTCCTCCGCGCTGCAGCCTGGGTCTCCTGGGGGAAGCCCATCAGGTCCCCCCCTGGTCGTCCCAGGCCATCTCTTCCACCGCTGGACAGGTGCCCGGGGGCGCGTGTAGCGGGGTCAGCAGGGGTTCCTGCTAGTCCTCGACCAGTACGGACCAGTCCGGGTTGGAGCTGGGAGTCTCCTCAATAAGGGCAGGAGGTTGGCCGGGAGTCAGGAGACACAGCAGGCCTCCGGTGGTGGCGGTAACTTGGGCCTCCAGCTGCGGAGCTAGAAGCTGCTCCCACTGGATGGCGCCCGGGGACAGGGGTGCCGGCAGGATACTCAGGAGAGGTACAGTACGCTTTGCGCCTGGGACGGGGGTTTCTTGCTTACCCACTCCTGGGCTGCACGAGGCCTCCTGGGTTTCCTCTGTCTGGGCTACGGTTCCACTGGACAGGCTTGCAGAGCTCTGGTGGTGGGCCCAAATCTTGTGGAGCACCTCTTCTCGCCACTCTCCAGAGACCAATCGTTGCGCCTCCGCGATCCTCCTGGTGAGGTCCTGCGCTTCCTCGCGGAGGAACTCGGCTTCCTCTGGGGTCAAGCGGATTCCTCCCATGCCACGGAAGGTAGCAGCTTGTGGGCCAGCGCTGGAGGATTCAGGAGAACTCTCCTCATCGGCGTCCATCACTGCTGCAGGGTGCGGCGAGTCTGGGATTGTTGCGGCCACACCTCGTTGTTGCTTTCGTCTCCTCCTCTTTTCGGGGCGGCTCCAGGGCGGCTAGCTGACGGGCACTCCCAGGGACATCCCATTCGCTTTGACGGACATTACCTTGCGGAGTGTCTCCACTGCAGGGGGAGGTCTGCACTTTTGGCGCCATGAAGGAGCCAGGCCCATGATGGGAGGTGCTGGGTTGCTGTCCTTTCTGCACATAATGGCGTCCGTTCTTCTTGGGCGGACGCCACATGGAATGTGAAACGACAGGCTTTCTGTAAAGGCGCGCAGTACCCGGTAGCAATGGGGACAATTTCTTCCATTGCTGCGGGTACGCCATCCTGCCGACTACGCCAGGTCTGTGACGCCTCGCTCCCGCTAGCTGGCCCTACCCTGAGAGATGGGGGTACTCGGAACCGGGCCTCCTGGTGTAAGGTGGATGCAGTCGTGGCCTAGGCCTGGCCCATGCCCATGGTCGTCACAGTAAAAATTAGGGACGGTGGTAATTGAGTGGATGTAATGACTACGCCACCTGTGGTGCCTGGTGATTCGCCATCAGCGCTGCGGCAGTCATCTGAGGCGGGATGTCGTGGCAGCAGAAGATGGTACTACTCCCCACAGGCGGAGCAGTGCCTCAGGGCAGAGAAGACGGATCAGGGGAGGGGTCGTAGTGGGTGGTGCGGTGTGCTGTGCGCTAAAATAAGGAACTGGAGGCAATGGATGCAGTCTTCCAAGCTTTACTCACATTGTTAGGTGACAGCTACAAGGCTTCTCCTTGCTCCTCACGGCGCGCTGCGGCCACCAGGAAGGGGTTCAGCACACTCCGGGTAGTTCGGGTGCATCAATCAGGACCTCCTGCACCAGAGTGTTCCTAGACTTTCTCACTAGGTCCTCTCCTGTCCGTATGTGGTGCGTGTTACAAGGCTGGGTCTCCCTCTGGCTATACACAGAACAAGGGTACGGGTGGCGACTCCGCTCCGTCCGTTACCCTGTGGGATCCTCTAAGCCTCCGGGCTTTTCTGACTAGGACATGAAGTAGCAAAGCCAGATATCGGGGGCCGGTACCCCTTTTGCAGCAGGAGTCCCTCTGACTAGGCCAGAATAGTGAGGATAGGTGGCGTATGCTGCTCCGTCTGCATCCCCCTGGGATCCTTTTGCCTGTGGAGATTGTCTCCTCTGCTCCCCTCCAGGCCTTCTTAGGTAGGGACCTTGACAGGGCAGAGACAGCCGTTAACTCTAGCCCGCTCCTCGCCTCAAGGCTGGAGAACAAGGACCGTGTATCTGCAATCAGCTGCAGGTTCCACCGGAAAGCCACTTTCAGTGATGAAGACCACAATCAAAGGACCATGAACCCAAGATGGCCGCTGATTAAATATGATTTTAGCAAGTGTAACCTAAAGTGCGTCCTCCACCCTCACCCACTACATGGTTCCCCCTATCTTTTGGTTCCCCCATCTCCTCTATCCCGGCTGGGGCAGCACTATGGTGCCTTAAAGCCCCCCTCAGGACAGGAGTGGTGTAGTGTTGAATGGATGGCTGAGTCCTGAGAGGTGCTCCACTCTTACCTCGGAGAGGAGATACCACACCTCGGTTTGAGGTACAGTACCCCTGTGGCGACTGAACCCTCAGGGGCGCCACACTACCTGACCTAGTGGACCTGTATAACCACATACCTGTGAGTTCTACTAATTGTACCCCAGCGTACCTCATGAGAGAAAGACCTGGAAAATTTCCCATGGACCTGGGGCTCGGAGTGGTAGGACCTTCTGCAGATACGTCCACTGAAGACTGGGACACAAGTCAGCAAGAGCAGTACAGGAAGGTACAGGCCTGTGTCGAAGGCAGTCTAAACAAGGTGAGGGAAAGACAGGAAGAGCAGTATAACAAACATGCACCAGCAGAACCCTTGGCACCTGGAGAGATAGTGCTAAAGTGGAAAAGAAGAGGTCACAAGCTCGATGACCAGTGGGAAAGAGAGCCCTACACGGTGCTAAACTCCAGATTTGACAACAGTAAAACCTGCCTGATTAGTAAGGATGGAGGTAAGACAACCGCAACAGTCTCAAGAGACCACTTGAAGGTGTGCCCAGGTCTACTGAAAACAACGGAGGAAGAAGTACCTCCTATAGCACCGGAAGAACCCAAGAAAGATGTGCTTCACACAGTTCTAGGAGATTTCCCTACTTACTGGCCACACCTTGATGGAGCAGTTATTATACCAGTAATACACTTCTATCAACCACAAGAAGAACCTGTGGGCGCCCTAGAGGAACCTGCTCAGGAGCAGGAAGAGTCCCCAGTCAGAGGAGGATCACCCGTTGAAGCAGAGCCTGAAGGCCCAGTAATCAGTGCACTTGCCAGTCCCTTAGAGAGATTGGGGCAGTTTTATAATCTACCAGGACATACACCTGATAGGTTAGCAGAGAGTGTATGCACAAACACCAGTACCACCCCAGTGCTACGAAGATCCACATGCAGCACACAAGGCCAATCCCTGCCAGGTTTAGGGATTAAAATACAAAATGCCTAAAGTATAAATAGTTACCCAGTTGGGTATTGCCTATTGTTTATTGTATAAACTGAAATTAATGTGTGCCTGTAGTTACCCGTCAGGTTACAGAGACTTGTATGCTGAGGACTGTGAGCAGCCAAAAAACTGTCCTTGTAAATAGTTGCACTCATCAAAAGTGCCCCCCTTACTTGACCACTGAACAAAAACCCGTTTGGCGTGGCCGAAGACGTGGTCCAACACCTGGATCACTTATGCCCTGTAGCCACTCCCCGGGCCTACGTTGAGGGTTTTCAGGCGGGTCCCTCATGTTACTCATTTTTACGCATCTTCGGTGAAATCGACACCGGGTTACGGGACTTACTGTAACTTTATTATTGTTATTATTATAAAAATTGTTGTAACCTGTTACAAAATGCTTCAGTCCAGGAGTACTGAATAGTACTAGGGGGGATGTGGCACCCTGCTGTTTACAGGTACCACAGGACCCAAAATGGTGCATGGGTGGACTTCTCCACAAGAGGCCCTCACTACAAACAAACACCTCCACCCTTCCACCTCATACCACCAGAGGGAGCCCTGATAGGGATATAGATATGGAGGGTGGAGCCAGGCAGTCAGTGAGTTCAGAGAGTGTGCTGCCACTGAGAGCAGTGAAGACGCAGCACGTCTGCTACTGGATTGAGGGCCCCGAGTGTGGCTGGAGGCAGTAAGGAAAGGAGAAAGGAGTTGAGGGGGCAGAGGAGAATCATAGGCTCACCCCAAGACACGAACCGGACACCGGGTCCATGCCTACAGGGTCCTTTTAACCCAGTACGGATCACCGCATACAGGAGGACTACAAGTCCCTGGTTGACCTGAAGCTAAACCCTTGACTAGACTAGGAACCACGAAGGCCCCGGCGTCCAGGGATAGTGGTTGCCAGAAAAAAGTCCAACTACCAAGCGAAAGGTGAAGGAACAGCACGACACAGAAGCTAGGCACAGTTGCAGGCTGGCAAGGAGCTTAGAGAGAGGGAGACACGGACCAGGAGGCCTTATACCCGCTCACTGGGGAGAAGTCCTGAAGTGCACCCTTCCTACCGAGTACCCTGGACCGCACCTGACATCCACACCAGTAAAGGTACTAAAGTGAATCCCCTGTCTCTGTCAGTTACTCCTGCTGCGCCATCTCTCCTGCACTACAAGCCCCAGCATCACCACCATCTGCACCTACACTGCCCCGGGGGCCCGCTCCACCTGTGGGGAGCAGGAACATCCCAGCTGCCATCCTATCACCCCCGGAGGTCTGCAGCAGTGCCAGTAACCATTACCGGAAACCACAGGTGGCGTCACGAGACAAACTGTGCACTAAAACGCCCTTTTAAAGAGAGACCCAGAGTACGGGCCCGGGAGCCGACTGCTGTGATCTTCTAAACAAGGTAAAAGGCCCGGGTACCGAGTCCCCTATATTCACCCTGGGTGACAAAATGACTTGGGCTTTTATTCTTGGAGTGGACTACAGGATGGCGATCCACTCCCTCCAGCCAAGGTCTTGCATATGGCTCATGTCCACAGTTTTCATTTAAAAACCTGCAGCAAAGGTTTGGGTGTGTCAGTGGTTTGTTTGCAAGCTGCAGAGCAGAAGGCTCGGTGCACAGCAAGCTTGTATGAAGACATTGCACACGACAACTAGTTTATACGGACTGTTTAGAGCACCCAGCTGCGATCCGTAGGACACCATTTGCATTTAAGTTGTGAGTTTTTGCAAATAAAGACATTTAAGTTGAACTTTCCTTTACTCAGTGCCTCATTACCGCACAGTGTGAACACCGCCGCACTACAATATGGTGGAGAACGTGGGCAGTGTGAACTGAGGCATACCAAAAAAAGCTGCATGTCCGTGAAGAAGCCTGCAAAGCTACAGGTCTGGCCGGCTGATACCATGGAGAAGCTACTAAAGCAATTGGTACTCACCCAGCAGCAGTAGCAGCAGCAGCTGTAACAACAGCACAATCAGCAACAGCAGCTACTGTATCAACAGCAGCAGAAAATGAACAAACTGATTTTGCAGCAGATTGCAGCCCTGCGAGAGAAGCCCACAGTCCCGATTCGTTCAGCGGCCCAGGACAAAGTCAGGTCAGAACTGAGGAAGATAAGTCCTGAGGACGACATGGAAGCTTTCCTCACCGTGTTTGAACGCACAGCAGAGTGAGAGAGCTTGCCAATTGCTCAGTGGGCTGAGGTTGTTGCCCCGTTCCTGATGGGAGATTCCCAGAAGGCGTACTTTGACCTCATCCAGGAGGATGCCTTGAATTACGGGAAGCTGAAAGGTGAGATCCTTGCCCAACTGGGGGTTAAAACATATGTGTGGGCACAACGCATGTACCAGTGGTCCTTTGCGGAGTACCGACCCGCTAGGTCTCAGGTATATGACTTGTTACAGTTGGCAAAAAAGTGGCTCCAGCTTGAGACCTTGAGCCCAGCCCAAATGGTAGAGAGGGTGGTGGTGGACCGGCTGGTGCAAACTCTGCCAGCAGCCATACAGCGTTGGGTGGGGCAAGGGGACCCGGGTAACCTAGACCAGGTGGATAGCCTGATCGAGCGGTATACAGTCACCTAGTACTTTCTACAGGACTCAACCCCACTGCGAGTAACCCATTGGCCCCTGCAAGCCCAGGAGCCTGGAAGGGGGTCATGTCCCTCTGCTGGGGACAGTCGGAACCAAGCCCACACCGACACACTGAGGGGGTACCCCGGAATGAGGGTGGCAGGAGTCCAGCTTCCCCTAAATCAGCCTCCAGGACTAGTGGTGCCACCGCTATTAGATGTTGGCGATTCCAAGCGCCAGGACACGTGGCTGCCAACTGCCCACTGACTGTTGAACCCATGGACTGCAGGTACAACTGCAGGTTGTCTATGTATGCTAGGACCGTCTACACCGCGGACCCCCATAGGTCCAACAGGCGAGCCCCATCTGTGCCAGGTGTGCGTCAATGGACATCGAGCCTCTTGGACTCAGAGAGCCTAGTGACTGTTATCTACTGCAACTAAGAAATAAGGAATAGGGGGGAAAAGCTTTCCCTGCACTGAGACTCAGCTTAAACCCTACACTGGGGTGGGTGCCCTATTCCTTGTGAATAGCCCCACCAGCACTCCTTCACTGAACTCAAAAGAAGACCTGAAGGAAGGGGAAAGGGGTCCCTAAAAGATCTAAGGACTGGGAGCAAAAACAGGAGACCTAACAGAAAAGTTAGTTGCAGAAACGAAGACTAAAGGGAACAAAACTGGTGGAACAAGAAGTACCAGGATATCAATTGTCCTAAGCACAAAGAACTAACAAGGTTACTAAGCCAGAGAACAAGCATAACAACACTAATGTCCAGCGGGGAATGGGAGACAGGTGTTGAGTAATAAAGAGTGAAGAGATCACGTGACCAAGACACCCAGCACCAGAGGAAAAGACTAGAAGCCAGCAAACCACAACAAGATGGCCGATAGTAAAACAAGATTCTAACAGTGACGCTTGTCCATGGGTTATTGATCTCTGGGTTAGAACCCACTGGGGGGAAAAGTTGGGGTCGTATGCATACATGGCGAACTCAGCAAGTATCCAGCGGTGGAGGTTACCTATTCCACTCTGTGTGGAGAGGTTAAACATGTGGTGGGAGTGGTAAAGACTCTTCCTTACGGGTCTGTGCTGGGAAGAGATTTACCACTGTTTTGGTCGTTGAGGGAGAGCAATAAAGATGTGTCCGGAACCCGAAGATCCCGAGTCAGGGATACCTGCCTGTAGGGGTTGCCAACCTAGGGACAGAGTGTGAACCCGATAGGTTTCGCCTAGATGTATTGGCAAGAGAGGTCAAGGAGACCCCATTGATCCCAGAGCTAGAAGTGTCCCGGGGAGCATTTGGGACAGCTCAGTTACAGGATCCTACCCTGACCTAGGCATGGGAAAGGGTAATAGAAGTAAATGGGGTGGCTCAGCAACCGTGTGCAGAGACAGCTTTTCCGCGCATGGCGGTCAACCAAGATTTACTCTATAGGATTGACAAGATCCAGGATGAGGTCGTGGAACAACTAGTAGCGCCTGAGTCACGCCGTCAGGCGGTACTCGAGATGGCCCACACACACCTGCTAGGGGACAGCTAGGGGTTAAAAAGACACAAGAGCGCATCTTGCAATGGTTCTTTTGGCCTGAGATTTACGCTGAAGTACAAAGGTATTGTGAATCTTGCCCAGAATGTCAGCTGACCAAACCCACCGCAAGCTTCCATAGCCCATTGGTACCTCTGCCGGTTATAGAGGTAACTTTTGAATGGATTGTGATGGATTTGGTGGGGCCCATTGTAAAGTCAGCACGTGGCCACCAACACATATTTGTGGTCGTCAATTATGCCCAGAGGCCATTCCGCTACGCCACACCTAAACTTATTGCACAGGAGCTGTTTGCCATGTTCTGTCGCCTTGGGCTGCCTAAGGAGATCCTTATAGATCAGGGTACTCTTTTTATGTCCAAGGTGACGAAGGAACTGTGTAAGCTGCTGAAAATAAAACAGTTGCGCACATCGGTGTACCACCCACAGACCGACGGTTTAGGCGAACGATTCAAGTCGAATGGTTCAATAAAACCCTTCAAGTCCATGTTAAAAAAGGTGGTTTCCAAGGATTGGGACTTGTTACTGCCCTATTTGATGTTCGCTGCCTGCGAGGTACCACAGACATCCAAGGGGTTCTCACCCTTTGAGCTGTTCTATGGCAGGCATCCTAGGGAGTTGCTGGATGTAGCCAAAGAGACGTGGGAACAGGAGCCGACTCCGCATAAGAGTGTAACTGAGCACGTGGCAAATATGCAGGATCGGATCGCAGTGGTCATGTCTATAGTAAAAGAGCATCTAATGGATGCCCAGGCAGCGCAGAGTCGCACGTATAATAAAAGGGCCACAGTCGGGTCCTTTAAAGAAGGGGATCGGGTATCGGTATTAGTGCCCACTGCAGAGAGTAAGCTCTTGGCCAAGTCGCAAGGGCCTTATGAAATCCGGGAGAAGGTTGATGAGCTAAATTACAGAGTGTAGCAACCCAGAAAGAGAAAACCAGAACAACTGTATCATCTGAACCTGCTAAAAGCCTGGAAAGATCGGGAATGTTTGATTGTGGATGCGACTCCGGTTGTACCGTCTGGGAACCCTTTGTCACCGGCCAGGGACGAGGCCGGAGGAAAGGTAAAGATAAGTGATGCCCTCACTAAGCAGCAGCGGCGGGAGGCTCGGAAATTAGTGCAGCAGAATACGGACGTATTCTCCGAACTGCACGGCCGCACCGCTGTCATCCAACATTACATTGAGCCTCAGGTGAGGGTGCGAATGAAACCGTACCATGTACCAGAAGACCAGAGGCGAGCCATTGCAGTGGAAGTAAAACAAATGCTCAAACTAGGAGAAATCGAGCAATTCCGAAGAGAGTGGGCTAGCCCCATTGCTCTGATTCCGAAGCCGGACGGATCGTTACGATTCTGTAATGACTTCCGAAAATTGAATGTGGTGTCAAAATTTAACCTTTATCCAATGCCCCGGGTGGACGAGCTTATTGAGAGACTGGAGCAGGTCCAGTACTTCACCACGCTCGATCTGACCAAGGGTTACTGGCAGGTGCCTCTGACAAAATCGGCAAATCACTATGTCATCTTGCCTTTTGGGTTACATGAGGCCACGGCTACATTCCAGAAGCTGATGGACATAGTTTTGGAGCCCCACCAGAATTACGTGTCCGCATATTTGGATGACATTATCATCTTTAGTACTGATTGGCAGACCCACTTGTCCCAGGTACAAGCAGTAGTGGATTCGCTCAGAGTAGTGGGCCTGACAGCGAACCCAAAAAAATGTGCAATAGGTCTCGAAGAAGCCCGGTACTTGGGGTATGTGATTGGCGGTTGGGTTATCAAATCCCAAATAAACAAGATCAAGGCCATTCAAAACTGGCCCAAGCCTGTGACTACTAAACAAGTGAAAGCGTTCCTTGGCATCGTCAGGTACTACCGATGATTTATACCTAACTTTGCTGGGAGAACGGTGCCCTGAACGATCTGTTAAAGGGTAAGAAGTCGGTTAAGGTTCTGTTACGGATCAGGGTGGTGGAACCTCTGTGCTGCGGTGCAAGGAGGGACCAGAGGGGCATAACTAGGTATCAACTCGGACCGACCAAGGTCGTACGGAGGCTCAATCGACTCTGTGACCAGGGAAGGACCAAGCAGAGGGACCAGGTGCTACTCTGGGACCAACCTTGTATGAGAGCAGGTGACTCCCACGGGTCAGAAGGCAGGGACTGACCGGTACAGCATATCAGCACGGGAGGCAGGCTGACGGGTGATCCGGGTAGACGGACTGGCAGACACGGCAGGTAACATGCTGGAGCCTCCAGGTAGGTTGTTGGCTGGTAACAGGCAGGTGCTTCCAGGTAAGCGGGCTGGCAGGTACGGCAGGCAACAGGCAGGTGCTTCCAGGTAAGCAGGCGGCAAGGCCCATAGACAGACTGGCGGACTGGACTGTGGACAGACTGTCGGGCTGGAGAGTAGACAAGCTGGCGGACAGGACTGGTAGTCAGGCTGAAGGACAGGACTGGTAGTCAGGCTGGCGGGCTGGACTGGTAGTCAGGCTGGCGGGCTGGACTGGTAGTCAGCGGGACCTGAGGGCTGAAGCAGAGTTTAACACACAAAGCTACAACCTTGCACGGGCACCTCCATTTTGGAGGAGGTGCCTTTTATATGAGAGGTCCTCCGGCCATTGGCCGGGGACTCCTTAGGACGGTGCTCGCGGTCCCTTTAAGAGGGAGGGGGCGCGCGCGGTACCTTTAAGAGGGAGGGGGCACGCGCGGTCCCTTTAAGAGGGAGGGAGCGCGCACGCCCTAAGCACAGTGCCGGGGAAGCTGCGCGCGCCGGCAGCAGTAAAAGCAGGAGCGCCGGAGGACGCTGGGCGGGGAGCGAGGCGGTAAGAGGCACGGCGTCTCTGCCTGTCAGGAGGCAGAGACGCCGGTACTACAGGTTCGATGGGACCCTCAAAAGGAGGAAGCGTTCCAGTCCATGAAGTCAGCGTTGTGTGGACAGCCTGTCCTCACCAGCCCCAACTTCAAGAAAGGCTTCATCATGCAAATGGATGCCTGTGAGCTAGTCCTAGGACCGGTACTGTCGCAAGAGGTGAACGGAGAGGAACATCCGGTCACCTACTTGAGCAGGAAACTTACTCCAGCAGAAAAAAATTATAGCGTAGTGGAGAAGGAGTGCTCGGCTATTAAGTGAGGCTTGGAGTCCCTATTCTATTATTTGCTTGGGAGACAGTTTCGTTTGGTAACGGACCATTCGCCCCTCGTCTGGATGAGAAATGCAAAGGAGAGGAATCCTTGGGTCACCAAATGGTTCCTGTACCTACAAAACTTTAGTTTTTCAATGGAACAGCGGGCTGGGAAGTCGCGGGAAATGGGGATGCCCTGTCACGGGCACCCTGTATGGTGACAAATGTTCAACCCCACAAGTTTGAACGGGGGAGTATGTGAGGCAGTGAAGGGAATTATATGCGAGGGACGTTATGTATCCCCCAGAATGCGCATAGAAGCATATTGAACCCGTTGGAGTGCATTGCAATCACAGACACAGCTGTGATTGCAGTGCAGAATAAAAGTAAGTTTGGACTTGGTCAAGCTATTTGACGAAGGCAGATTTACTAAAACCCGGGAAGGGGTTTTATTCTTGGAGTGGACTACAGGATGGCAGTGGGGTGGTCCACTCCCTCCAGCCCAGGTCTTGCATGTGGCTCATGTCCACAGTTTTCATTTAAAAACCTGCAGCAAAGGTTTGGGTGTGTCAGTGGTTTGTTTGCAAGCTCCAAAGCAGGAGGCTTGGCGCACAGCAAGCTTATGTGAAGGCATAACACAGGCCTGTGAAGGCAAAGCAACAGATGAACCTCAGAGCAAGACGGCACGGCCGTCGCCCATGGCAACCAGCTTATACGGACTGTTTGGAGCACCCGGCTGCCATCCGGAGGACACCATTTGCATTTAAGTTGTGAATTTTTGCAAATAAAGACATTTAAGTTGATCTTTCCTTGGGTCACTGCCTCGTTACTGCACAGTGTGAACACCGCCGCACTACAGCAGGCACCCACAGAGAGGAGGTAACGCAAGCTTACGAATCTGACAGTCCATTGAGGTACATGGCCAGGAGACCTGATTGTCCCAACTTGGCTTCTCCAAATGTATCCATAAAACCAGGTGATTGGAGGGTCCCAACCTGGCTTCTCCGAGTGTATGCTTGGGTTTCAGGTGACCGGAAGGTCCCAACCTGGCTACCCCAAACATCTCCTAGGGACCCGGTGACCAGAGGGTCCCAACTAGGCATCCCCAAATGTATCCATGGGTTCTGTGATAGTCAAAGGAGCAAATCTGTATTCCTCCATCCAGGGCCGTGGTCCCTTAAGCTGCCATCCTGTAGAATCCAAATCTATGTCCCTCTTTGATGAAGCCATGTTGCCCTAGCTGTTGCTCTGGCAAGTCACTCAGATTCCTCTTCCAGAATGATGGAAATCACTTTTTATACCCACATACAGTATGTGGCTCAGGTCATCATCCACAGGTCAGGAGGGAGGTGGCAGGGGCTCATCTCTTTTGTTTGAGCAGTTAATCAATTTGCATACTTTGTTCTCCATTGCTGTGCAGGTCAACAAGCCACATTAACTTATACAATGGTAATCAAACATCCATTGTTTCATGACACTGTCGTCCTTGTCCTCCAGAGAAAACAGACAATAAGTTATAACAAACATCAACTCAAGTGTCAACATTCAGACAATATGACAAAGTCTCCTGACCTACTGAAAATAGACATCTGGATAATTAACCCCATTACGTTCAATGACGGGGATAACCTGTTATGGCTGGGTGCGAGTTCGCGCACCAGGACGGGTTATCCCTGCCACTGTAAACACACAGTGAC
Organism: Phyllobates terribilis; assembly: GCF_046119375.1. Taxonomy (NCBI): domain Eukaryota; kingdom Metazoa; phylum Chordata; class Amphibia; order Anura; family Dendrobatidae; genus Phyllobates; species Phyllobates terribilis. The sequence continues at coordinate 481,457,078 of NW_027362762.1, forward strand.
AGTTCTGTGCTGACAGCTGTCATAGACAGATGATCAGTATAGGAAGAGGTGCAGGGACCCATGTCGGCGGTCCACACACCCAGATGGCTGTGATGTGTCAGTCAATCTAATTGACCGATCACAGCAAGATCACGCAGGAGATGCTGAAATATCAGCATTTACTGCCTGATCAGAGCAGGAGCTCAGCGCTGCCAGTGGCCGAACTCCTGCATGAAACAGCCAGGAGCAGTGTCAGCGTCGCCCCGGCTGTTAATCCCCTAAATGCTGCGATCGCAACATTCAGGAGGCAGGATGAAGGATGGGAGTTCCCTCTGCCTTCAGATCGGCGTCATCGCGGGGGCCCGACCATTGCCATGGTGACCGGGCGTCATGATGACCACCAGGTCACAAGCTACGGAAAGCTTTGGAGACCATGCTCACAGCATGGTCTCAGAAGTATTCTGCACAGGTATAATGCACTGCAATCTAGTTCACAGCAATGCATTATAGCTGTAGAAAAAGTAAAAAAAAGTGAAAGTCCCATAGTGGGACTAAGTAAAAAAGTTTAAAAAAAGTAAAAAAAATTGTAAAAAAAAAAAAATGTTAAAAATAAAAAAAAATATTACACTAATAAATGCACATTTTTATGGTATCACAACGTCCAGAACAACCCGATCTATAAAAACATTACACTAGTTAACCCCTTCAGTGAATGGCATAAAAAAAACAAACAAACATGGGAAACTATGCTTTTTCGTCATACTTCTGGAAAAAAGTGGACTAAAACATGATCAAAAAGACGAATGTAAATAAAAATGGTACCACTGAAAACGCTATCTTGCCCCATAAAAATCAGGCCACCATTCAGCTCCATCAGCCGAAAAAATAAAAAGTTACAGCTCTCAGATGCAAAGATAATAAAAACTTTTATAGAAAAAATAATTATGTAAAAGCACAAAAACATAAAAAAGTGACATAAATTAGGTATCGCTATAATCGTACTGACCCAAAGAATAACGCTGCCTTATCAATCTTACCGCACAAGTAACAATATAAAAAAAAAATCCTGAATTGCGGGTTTTTGTACATTCTGCCTCCCCAAAAATCAGAATAGAAAGCGATCAAAAAATTTCATGTGCCCGAAAATGGTACCAATAAAAATGACAAATTGTCCCGCAAAAAACAAGTCCTCACATGACTCTGTTGGCTGAAATATGGAAAAATTATAGATCTCAAAATATGGAGATGCAAAAACTAGTTTTTGCAAAAAAAAAGTGTCTTTTAGTGTGTGACAGCTGCCAAACATAAAACCCAGATATAAATCTGGTATCGCTGTAATCGCACCGACCCGAAGAGTAACGTCGTCTAATCACTTACACCGCACGAGGAATGGCGTAAAAAATAAATAACACCAATTCTTCACCAGCTGCTGATTTGTTCATTCTGCCTCCCAAGGATCGCAGTACGGTTTGGCTCACATTTATCCTTTTCTGTGCGCTGAGCGCTTCCACCGAGGTTTCCGTGTAAATCTCTGAAAAACGTGATTCAGGCAGAAACTCCGGTGGAAGATTCCCTGTAATGGGGCAGATGGAGGCACCGTGGAAGCTGTCTGGCCTGTGATTCGGCAGTGTCCATCTTTTTAGGCGTGTGTAAAAGCGCGCAGTCACCCACAGTTTTGTGAACCTCTGAAAAGAGGGACACCGCTGAACAGAGGCCAGACGGAGGCCAGAGTAACTTTGTTGCTTCATTATAGTGAATGGATCCCTTGGGGATTTCATCTGAATCACGTCATTTGGAGATTTAGGTGGAAACCCCAAAGTAAGTGCTCAGTGTAGAGCACAGGATAAATGTGATCCCAAATGTTATGGAAAATGTTCTTAGTATTATAACAAGAAAAGAAGAATGTATAGACAGGGATCACCAGAGTACATAAATTCATATCATTTTATTATACAAATAAATAGACAAACATTCCAAAATTAAAAACAGTTAAAAAGCACAAAGCTTAAACATGACAATAAGCCACAACACAATGTTGTATTGGCTAAACATCAACAAACAGGGTCACCAATAAATATAGCTTACACACTCTTAGATATAATATAGCATAGTACACCATATTAATGTTAGAAATAGGGGGGGGGACACCACAATGGCACTCACATTAATAGAGTTATTTATGCTGTAGGCACAATTCACCCAAAATAGCTATGAAAGCTGCTGTCATAAAAGAGTGTAGGTAATAGCCATAAGTAAAGTTTATAGGTAAATACACACTAGAGGTATAGAAGGACCCCCAACCCCATGCATATCGTTTCAACAGGGGAGAAAAATGTTTCCAAAAAAAGCTGCACATGAAAAGCCCCCACTCTGGTCCTTTATCTGTTAATAGAAATATAGGGGGCTTCCATGTGACTGGTAATACAAAGGTTCTGTAAAAGCGAAATGGCTCCTCACTCCCCAAAAGAAATTCAGCAAATTTTGTGCTCCCAAATCCAAATTCCTCCTCCCTTCCGAGCACCACAGTGTGTCTAAACCACATTCAGCGTTCACATGTTTGGCAGGGGTATAATTTCCAAAATGGGATCACTTGAGGGGGGGAATCTGCTCTTCTAGCACTTAGGGTCTCTGTATATGGAGTCCCAAACTATTCCAGGAAAATCTGCCCTCCAGCAGGCAAATAGTGCTCCATTGCTCCCTAGTCTCACCATGTGGCTAAGCAGTACAGTACAATTGTAGAACTGTGTTCTACTGTATTCAGTAGATTCAGTAGAAACTGCACAATAATTTTTGCCATCCATTTTCTCTTGTTACCCTTGTGAAAATAAAAAAATTGGGGCTAAAAGATCATTTTTGTGGAAAAAAATAGAATTTTTATTTTCATGGCTCTACGTAATACATTTCTGTGAAGCACCTGGGGGTTCAAGGTGTTCAGCACACATCTAAATACGTTCCTTGAGGGGTCTAGTTTCCAAAATGGGGTCATTTGTGGCATGTTTCCACTGTTTAGGCATATCAGGGGCTCTCCAAACGCAACATGCTGTCCGCTCTCGATTCCAGCCAATTTTGCACAACAAATTTGGGGGCCCCTTTTTATCCTGATACCCTTGTGAGAATAAAAAAATTTGACCTAAAGTAAAATTTTTGTGAAAAAAAGTTAAATGTTCATCTTTTCCTTCCACATTGCTTCAGTTCCTGTGAAGCACCTAAAGGGTTAATAAATGGTGATGAGCGAGCATGCTCACTACTGCTCGGTGCTCGCCCGAGCAGCTCACTGCTCGAGATGCTCGGCGCTCGCCGAGTATTTCCGGGTTGCTCGGGCAGGAACTCAGGTCCCCTATGTTATGATCTGCAACAAGTACTAAGGAAAGATAAGGGAAAACTTTCCCTACAGTAAAACTAAGCTGAATCCCTATGATGTAGTGGGCTGCCTGTTCCTAGCGAACAGACCCGCCTAGTCCTCGGCTAGTCTGAACGAAGACGTATAGCATAAGGGGTGGGATCCCTAAAAGAACTAAGGACTGGGACAAAAATGGGACACCTCCTAAACAGAGAAGTTGTTGCAGAACACAAAAAGAAAAACAGACAAAAAAGTACTAGAGGTCCCAGAAGGACAAAATAAACTGACAGAGAAAGGCACAGAAGCACCTGGCTAGAGAAACAGTCAAACACTGAAGTCCAGCACAGCCAAAAGGGCAGAGCTGGAAAATAAAGGCAGATGGTCACGTGACCACAAAACACAAGATGGAAAAACCAAACAGGAGGGTTCTAACAGTACCCCCTCTTTTATAAGGATCCTCCAAATCCTCCAGGCCCAGGCTTATCCGGAAACCTCTTGTGGAAAGCTTTAACAAGCCTAGGAGCAGAGACATCATCTGTCCTTACCCAGGAGTTGTCTTCGGGACCGAAACCCTTCCAGGAGACAAGATACTGTAACCTCCCTCTATGCCATCTAGAATTCAAGATACGAGAAATTTCATATTCGCCATCTTCCACCACAAGAGGAACTGAGACAGTGTCATCCCTATCTGATACATCATCCTTTTTCAACAAGGAAACATGAAACACAGGATTAATCTTCCAGGAAGTAGGGACATCCAACCTAACAGCAGATGGATTAACAACCTGAAGCACTTGAAATGGACCCACAAACTTAGGACTCAGTTTTTTAGAGGGAATCCTCAACCGCAGGTTCTTTGAGGACAACCAAACCATGTCACCCACAGTAAACAAAACCTCCTTACGTTTCCTGTCAAAATACTTCTTAAGACTTCTTGTTAGCTTCTTGCAGGTTGCAACGTACATTAGTCCAAACTCTCTCCAAATCACCAGAAAAATTCTCCTCCTCCGGCACCGCCGACCCCAATTTGGAGAACGAACCAAAAGACGGATGTCTCCCAGTACAACAAAAAAAAAGGAGAACACCCAGCAGAGGAGGATATATGATTGTTAAGAGCAAATTCTGCGAGAGGCAGAAACTCAGACCACACCTCTTGATTGTCTGCCACAAAACAATGCAAAAACTCTTCAACATCCTGGTTCTTTCTTTCAGTCTGTCCATTAGACTCAGGATGATACCCAGACGAAAATGACAAATGGACTCCCAACCTGTCACTAAAAGCGCGCCAAAAGCGAGCCACAAACTGAGGTCCTCTATCAGAAACAATATCCGTGGGAACACCATGGAGCTTGACAATCTCCTTAACAAATGCCTTAGCGAGTGTCTTGGAGCAGGGCAACTTAATGAATGGAACCAAATGACACATGTTACTAAAACGGTCCACGACCACCCAGATGACAGTAAAACCCTCGGACACAGGAAGATCAGTAATAAAATCCATTGTGAGATGCGTCCAAGGCGCACTAGGAACCTCCAGAGGGCAAAGCAACCCCACAGCAGGAGTATGTGAAGCCTTTGACCTAGCACACACAGTACCCTGACTCACCCACTTCCTTCTGCCATCCAGGCCACCAAAAACTGCGACTGATAAGTCTCTTAGTCTCTGAAATTCCTGGATGACCTGCCAACCGACACTCATGACACTCCACAAACAAATCTCTCCTAAAGGCTCTAGGCGCGAACAACCTTCCATGGGGAGTGTTAGATGGAAAAAAATGTAGGATTTGGACTACCAACCATATCAGTGTAAATATAGCATGGTAGAAGGTATATTAAAATATAACTTTTAATGATTAGATGATAAAAATGGCCAATGGCTCAATAAAAATAGACAATAGACACGATAAACCAACAAACGACACACATAGACATTTAGTCACAAATCCACGGGGGCGAAGGTAGAATTACCCAATATTACAACCCCCCAGCAATAAGGCAGTGACATGTAAATAAATGAGAAAGGAACAATCTCACCGATAGTTGGAGTATAGCCTTACTCAAAGCACAAGAGGATCCCCACTTGGCTGGTTACTTCATCCAGAGAGGTACAATCCACAGAAGAGATACAAACAAATGGCGGGGGGAAGACTACCCACACATTACCCATAAAGCGATATCTCATGTATAAATAGGTGAGCCGGGGATCTATTGCACACGTCCCCAAAAATTTCCCATTCCCTACGCGTTTCGTTAGTCACTCATCAGGGGATAGTGAGGAAATAGGGGACCGCTGTATAAGCACAGCATGATAGGATTCCCAAAAACTAAATACAAAAGGGAATTACATGTGCTGCATGCTCAGATAATGGGTGGCGTTTTAAATATGCTCACTTTTAGCGCCAATTACAAACAAACAAACATCACTTCCGGTGCGCTATGTGACGCACAACAGTGTTCATGTGACCATACTGAAGGCGCAGGTAATGATAGGGTAAAGTGTTCCATGCTGGAACTCATCGTCGATCAGGGAGGACCCGGAAGGGGCAGGACAAACATGTAACATCCGGTCCACTGCGCTCCAGCGTGGAACGCATAGGTCAGGTATCGTGCGGCAGTGACAGCACTGCGTCACTTTCGGTGCGCTATATGGCACGCCACAGTGCTAATGTAACCGGACTATACACGAGGGCACCAACAAAGCGATGCGTTCCACGGTGGAACGCATGGCCAAACCATGAAAACTGGCTCACTGCGCTCCATTGTGGGGACACACCTGCAAAGTCCCACACAACATGTCACCAATAGTGTTGAGCGAACATGCTCGACACTGCTCGGTACTCGCCCGAGCATCATGCTACTCGGGATGTTCGGCGAGCACCGAGCATTTCCAGGTTACTCGGGCGGGAGCTCGGGTCTCCGCCCTGCATGTTTGGCGCTCTTTACAGAGCCAATGAACATGCAGGGATTGCCAGCCAGTCACTGTAATGCCGCAGCCATGTTGGTTGTGGGCATTACATTGATTGGCTGGCTGCACAGCGTCACCTCGAGTATTTAAAACCCGGCGTCGCCATCTTGGACACAGACGGCTGGGATCAGACAGTGTAGGGACAGTGCTGCTGATTTAGGGAGAGATATATACTGCGAAATAGTTAGTGTAGGGTCTGTAAAGGCTGCCAAATCAAACAAACAGTCCTTCTCAGGACTAAAGCCCCAGTCTCACATAGCGAGATCGCTAGCGAGATCGCTGCTGAGTCAAGGTTTTGGTGACGCAACAGCGACCTCACCAGCGATGTCTCTATGTGTGACACTTTGCAGCGATCAGGCCCCTGCTGTGAGGTCGCTGATCGCTGTAGAATGTCCTGGACCTTTTTTTGGTCGTTGCCCTCCAGCTGGTCAGCACACATCACTGTGTGTGACCAGCGGGAGCAGCGATCAGGCTGGTAACCATGATAAACAGCGGGTTACTAGGGGCGCGCGCACCTAGTAACCCGCTGTTTATCATGGTTACGAGCCTGCTACGGTGAGCGGTAACCTCCCGCTCACCATAGCAGAGCGGTAACCATGATAAACAGCGGGTTACTTGGTGCGCATGTGCCCCTAGTAACCCGCTGTTTATCATGGTTACGAGCCTGCTACGGTGAGCGGTAACCTCCCGCTCACCATAGCAGAGCGGTAACCATGATAAACAGCGGGTTACTTGGTGCGCATGTGCCCCTAGTAACGCGCTGTTTATCATGGTTACCAGCCTGCTCCTGCTTCAGCAGGCTGGTAACCAGGAGGAGGACATCGTGGAAAGATTCTTTCCACGATGTCGCTGCTCCCCTGATCGTTGGTGAGCCTGCCTGTTTGACAGCTCACCAGCGACCACATAGCGACGCAGCCACGATCCCTGACAAGTCATATCGTTGTTGGGATCGCTGCAGCGTCGCTATGTGTGAAGGCGCCTTAATATCCTTCCCAGATATCAGGCAGGCAGGCTGTTTAGGAGACGCAGTGGTTATACCAGCAAACGCTGCATTACAGTCCTGTGTTCTCCTGTCGCTGAAATTGCTGGACTTCACACTGTACAAATACCCATCTTATTAACCTTTTGGTGTCCCCCCCCCCCCCAAAAAAAAAAAAATTGTGTCTGTGACAGTTCAGACACAAATATATCTGTTTAAAATAGTCTGGTGTAGTCCAGAGAAACAGAAGTGTGGTTTTGCAGTTCCACGGATTAAACCTCTGTATTATCCACTTTTGGGCCATTTGTATCTCAAAAAAACCAGTTTGACTGTGTCGCTCACTGTTCAGCCGCAAATATATATATTTAAAAAAGTCTGGTATACACCAGTAAATTATAACTGTGGTTTTGCTGTTCCACGGTAAAAAAATCTCTATTATCCTGCTTTAGGCATTTTTTGCCGTAAAAAAAAACTGTAATAGTGTCCCCCTGATTGTTCAGATTGTTTAAAAGAGTCGGGTGTAGGCCAGAGAAATAGAACTGTGGTTTTCCTCTTCCACGGTTCTAATCTACTTTTTATTACCCTTTTTCCATTGGTAGTGCGAGTGTAAGCTATTTTACTTCCTTAACAATGGGCAAGGCGCGTGGCAAGGGACTTGGAACTGGACGTTCTGATGATGGTGCGTGCAGAGGACGGGGCCGTGGCCAAGGTAAAAATGTGCCACAACCAACAGCCACATCTTCTCGTTCCCACTTCTTGACCGAATTACTAGGGAAGCACAGAACAACACCAGTATTGTGAACTGATCAGTGTGAACAGGTTATTAATTGGATAGTAGATAATACTTCCAGTTACCTGGGCACCACCACCTCCGGTCTGTCTTCCACACGGTCAATTCTCAGTAGCCGTGAGTCTCGACCGCATTCTCCTCCTCACCCTGATGCTACTTCCTCCCACCATGCCGAGTGTCGTCAGACAGCAACTGATCCCACACTTGGACACTCTGAAGAGCTGTTCACTGGTCCATTTCCAGATTTGTGCCCCTCGCCTGCTCCGCTTGAAGTGGTGGAAGAGGAGATCCCATGTAGCGATGCCCAAATATTTGAACAGCCACGGCCACAGGACGTCGACGCTGGCAATTTGTCACAAGAGGTGGACGATGACGAGACACAATTGCCAGGAAGTGAGGAGGAGGATCGTGGTGCGCAAGTGGAAGAGGAGGAGGTGGTGGATGATCTAGTAACTGACCCAACGTGCCAGGAGGACATGCAGCACACAGGGTGAGGGTGAGGGTGAGGGAGGCAGAGTACCCCAAGAGGCAGGAAGAAGCAGTGTGGTGGCCGCACACAGAAGGCAGGCAACAGTTCTCCGTAACACCAACACGAGGGATGTTGCCAGTAGTGTTGAGCCACCCCCGTAGTGTTCGAGTTCGGTTCGGTTCGTCGAACACCCTTGTGTTCGCCGAATTGTTCGTCGAACACCTTCGAACACCGTTAAAACCAATGGCAGGCAAACAAAAACACATAGAAACACATAGAAAACACCTTCAAATGTGTCCAAAAGCTGACAAACTGCTCAGAAGACATAACTAACACATGGAAAAGTGACAAGTACATATAGTCATGCGAAAAGAAAAGAGGTGGAGGAGTAAAAGGAGGGGGAGACACAGATATAGGCATGTCATGCCCTTCTAAAATCCAAAAAGTGAGAAGCCGACACGGCCAGTCCGTTCCTGCCCGTGCCACCTCCGTGTCGCTGGTTTTGTGCCAGAGCCGCGGTGGACCCTGACGGCCAGCCCCCCTCTCCCAATACTGGTGCCTGTCCGCTGGTGGGTCGAGTGAACCCCCCTGTGGTGGAGGCAGCTCTAAGCTTTTTAATTTAAATTGTCTCTCTAATTTGAATGAATACACTTTAAATCCTTTTACAAGGATCTATTGAAGGGCAAGTCTCATGCCAGCAGCCGCGTAATTCCAGCTCCAGTAGCGTCCACTAAAGCTGCTGCAGTTAAAAAGCTTTTATAAGGATCGAGCTCGGCTGTCCACCGCAAGGCGTCCTACCGCTAGTCCCAGTCCCTATGCCTTGGGGTGCCTCCTGATGCTCTTCACTGAGTATCCCGTGGTCCCGAAGCATTTCCTTTGAAAAAATTAAGTGTCCAAACTACAGGTGGTGTAGCTTGCTTAACAGCCGGGATAATCCGCTGACTAGCAGACACTGCTACTAGGCACAAAGTATTTCCTGGGCTAGATGCAGTTAAAAATTTGTAATTAGATACTCTCGTTGGATGCTGAGAAAGTATTCCATAGAGTCTCCTGGCACGCCATATATTATTCTCTTAAAAAGCTTGGGGTAGGGGTCTAGGGGACACTTTTATAGCCGAAATCACGGCCCTGTATCGCAATGCGTCACCTAGGCTGAAGATAAATGGAACTGTAGCACCCCAAGGGCTCAGTTGCTGCAGAGGTATGGCACCTCACCCAGAGGTGTGATATCTCACTCTCAGGTAAGGATGGAGTGTGGATCAGGACCCCGACACCTGCATGCATTACACCACATTGCCGTGGGGCAGGGCGACCAATAAGCCCCTGAGATGGGCACGACAGTCCCTGTCCCTGGCTGGAGTGGGGGGAGGGAACACTGAGGAAGGGGAACCCTGTAGTGCAGGAGCAGGGAGGAAGCAGTTCCTGGGTGCATTGAGAAGGGAGTATAAAAGGTGGGCACCATCTTAGTTCAGTGCAGAGAAGTGACAGGGAGCAGGGACTCTGCATGAGCTCTGCTCCAGAGGCGGGCCTAGTAACAGAGGCCCAGGCCTGTAAGAGGGAGAAGGAAGGAAGAGGAGCGGAGAAGGCTCCAGGAACGAGGAACGAAGGGATCCCAGGGGTGTGGACGGGCGAGTCGCCACCGCACGCCCGAATCCACTTGCGTGGAGGGGTCAGGCCAAACGGGGAGACCGGTCCCCGAAACTAGTGGAGGCGGGAAATGACCCTCAGCTAGAAACCGGAGGCTGTGACATTTTATGTGGCGCAGCCCCTCGCTACACCCGCTAGGAGGGCAGCACATAGGGTCAGGGAAACTGGCGCCAAGTTTACCAAGAGAAGGCCCGAGGCAGCCGGACAGAAGGGTTGGTAAGAAAGGCCAGACAAAGGACACACAAAGGGGGTCCTGTGAAGCGCTCCAAAGTTATCTGGGAGTTGTCTGAGCCCCTCACCTGGTGAGCACAGTACGACGTGGGCAGCCGTTACCTGCAGAAGTGGTCTGGATAATAAGAGCTGTGAGGAAAGGCCCTGGACTGCATCACTGACTCCGTGTTGTTACTGCTGCTGCCCTGCACCATCACCCTCATCCTCCGCATACACTGCCCTGAGGCTATACTCCTCCCGTGGAGAGTTATGCTACGCTCTGCTGCACCCACAACACCAGCCTCAGCGGTCTGCCCTGCAGCGGCGGTTCACTCTGACCGCAATCCACGGGTGGCGTAGTCAGACATTTAAACATCAAAACCACATAAATAGTTCCGCCACTGGTTTGACCGCCCTGAGCCACGGAACCGGGTCGCCTCCACGGAGACTACAACCACCAGCATCCTCCAAAAAGGGTCCGGCTCCGGATGTCCCAAGGCCCAGGGGGCGCGTCAGAACATTTTCATCACCTTTCATAATCACCAATGGGACAAGGCAGGGATGTCCTCTGTCCCCTCTCTTATACATCCTAGTGACGGAGCACCTGCTCTCATCAATTCGCCATAACCCCAATATTAGGTGGATTGAGGTGGAAGGCACCGAGTACAAGTGCTCTCTATTTGCTGATGATGTCCTAGTATATATCACTCAATCACATATATCCATCCCTGCTGTTATGGCTGAAATAGATCACTTTGTTACATGGTCAAATTTTAAAATCAATACAGCGAAGTCTGAGGCCCTCGATGTCTCCATCCCCAAATCCATACAGGATTCCATCCAGTCCAACTTTCCCTTTGCCTGGCCCTCACAGGGTATCAAATTCTTAGGAATTCCTATTCATAGAGACCTCTCCCGTCTATGTTATCTTAATTTTGGGCCCTTTATTGAACAACTCCATACAGACCACGGTTGGCAAGTTAGAACTGTAAGATTCACTACGTGAACCACTGGTGTTTTGTGGAAAAGCACATGTACACTGTGTTCCAAATTATTATGCAAAAAGTGTTTAGGAGTGATAAGGGAAGAATTTGTTTGTTTGTCAGTTAAACTCATTGATGGTGATGTGTGTCAGGGCTCTTTATATCACTGTAAGCAATTGCAGACACCTGTGCTAATTAGTTTGGCAGGTGTGTCCAATGAACGACAAGACTACTTAAGAAGGCTGTCCCACATTATAAAGCAGCCTACATTTTCTGCCAAAATGGGAAAGAAAAAGGATGTGTCGGCTGCTGAGAAGCAACAAATTGTGGAGTGTTTAGGTCAAGGCATGACTACAATCAACATTGTGTGATGATCAGGATGAAGTGTCTTGGCAATCAAGAAGTATGTAGCTGATTCACAGTACACACGTGTGCGTGCTGATAAGGGCAAATTGAGGACTCTTTCCTACAGGCAATTATGTCAGGTTAAAAGAGCAGCGCAAAAAGCCTTGTCATAGCAGCAGACAAGTTTTTGAAGCTGCTGGTGCCTCCAACGTCCCCCGAACAACAAGATGCAGGGTCCTTCAGAGGTTTGCAGCTGTGCGTACGCCATCCTGTCAACCTCCTCTATCCACTGCACACAAGCAGAAACGGCTCCAGTGGGCCAAACATTACATGAAGACTGATTTCAAAACTGTTTTGTTCACGGATGAGTGCCGTGCAACGCTCAATGGTCCAGATGGATGGAGTGGAGGATGGCTGGTTGATGGACACCCCACGCAAACACGGCTACAGCACCAACAAGGAGGAGGTGGAGTAATGTTTTCGGCTGGAATCATGGGGAGAGAGATTGTCAGCCCCTTTAGGATCCTTGAAGGGGTAAAGATGAACTCCATAATGTATGTTGAGTTTCTCAAACAGCACTTCCTGCCATGGTTCTTTAGCTTTATCTAGCTTTGCTAGATTTATCCAAATGCTGTGAAAAAAACTTGCACAGCACTGGCACAGACCTGCCTGGCAAAAACTGATAGGAACTGATGTAACTTAGTCCTGAAAAGGACTGCAATTACAATTAGTCTTTACTCCCAACCTATCTATTTAAGAGCACAGACCTGCCTGATAAAAGTCGTAGGAAATGCAGTAACCTAGTCCTTAAAAGGACTGCAATCACAACTATTCCCTACTCCCAAGCTATCTGTAGATTTGTGCGAAAATTGGCTTGAAATTAACAAGGTAGAGCGCACACAGCAACAGCGGTGCCGTCTAACACGCAGCTGCAGCAGTGAGAAAATGGTGGCGACGGGGAAAATGGCTGGGTCTTATAGGGCAAGGACATGTGACATACGCTGCCAATGACACATGCCCTTGCTTGTGTGAAAAAAAGCACTTCACTCCGTGTGTGCGCTGCTGATAGGCTGACAGATTGCACCTCCCCACTGTAAATGCGGGAAAGAGAAAAAAAAAATGGAGATCTTCATTATTCCTGCAGAGATCCATCCCCTGCCCCTCCCCCCGCCCCGCTGTACACTCAAACTGCGTATTAACATTAATTTTCATCATTACTGAGAAAAAATCCAGTTATGATTTTGGTGCACGAACAGTTATCGAACATAACCTCGAACAGCTGAATTTTTTTCAAATCGTTCGTGTTCGTCAAACGGCTCGAACACCGCCCAAAACAGCTCGAATTTGAGATTGGTGAACAGTTCGAGTCGAACAACGCTCATCTCTAGTTGCCAGTACAACCTGTAGGTCTTCCAGAGTCTGGAATTTTTTTAAAGACTCTGCTGATAACCCCAAAAAGGCCATTTGTACCACCTGCCAGGCCAGCATCAGCAGGGGTGACAAAATTACCAGCCTGACCACCACCAGCATGATCAGGCACATGTCAGCAAAGCACTCAACTTTGTGGGGCGAACCCCAGGGTACACGACCAGTGTCAGCGGGTGTCACCACTGCTTCTTCCGCTGTTGTGCATGCAATAGAACCCTCTGTTGTGTGTGCAAGGCAATCCCCTGTCCATACTGCATGCAAAGATGCCCCCTCCTCTCAGTATTCACTTGTTATGGCAGTTTCTCAAGAAACAGCATCAACGTCCACGTCCATGTCCCACCGCTGCGTTCAATTGTCCATATCCCAGACCTTTGAACAAAAGCGGAAATTCGCAGCTAACGCCCCACAGGCCACAGTCCTAAATTCACACATTTCACGACTGCTTGCGCTGAAAATGCTGCCTTTTAGGCTGGTGGAGACGGAATCCTTCCGCAACCTTATGGCAGTGGCCATCTCTCGGTACTCGGTCCCCAGCCGACACTATTTTGCCCGGTGTGCCATCCCCGCACTACACAAGCACGTGTCCCAAAACATCTGCCGTGCACTCAACAACGCAGTTACTGGGAGAGTCCACCTGACAACGGACACGTGGACAAGTGCTTGCGGCCAGGGACGGTACATCTCCCTGATGGCACACTGGGTAAACTTAGTGGAAGCTGGGACCCAGTCGGATCTTTGGACGGAACACATCCTCCCCACACCAAGGATTACGGGCCCTATGTCAGTCAGAGTTGCCCCCACAGTGTACAGCTCCTGCGCATCATCCTCCTCCTCCTCCTCCTCATGTTCAGCCTCCATCTCAGATATCACCACATCAGTTACAAGCTGAAAGCACTGCAGTACTGCCTCCGCCAAGCGGCAATAGTCTGTACTGAAACTCATAAGCTTAGGTGAGAAACCTCACACTGCTTGTGAGTTGTGGACAGCTGTGAAAGAGCAGGCAGATCTGTGGTTGACACCGCTGAACCTACGTCCAGGCATGGTCGTGTGTGACAATGGCCGTAACCTGGTGGCGGCTCTGAGGCGAGGCGAGGCGAGATCACACACGTACCATGCCTGGCTCATGTGCTTAACCTCGTGGTTCAGCGGTTTCATAAATCGCACCCCGAGTTGCCAGATCTGCTCGTCAAAGTACGCCGCCTGTCAGCTCATTTTCGCAAGTCGGCTACAGCTTCCGCCGCCCTTGCTGTGTTGCAGCAGCATTTGCAGCTTCCGTCACACTGACTGGTGTGTGATGTCCCCACACATTGGAACTCTACCCTCCACATGTTGCAAAGGATTTGTGAGTATAAGAGAGCAGTTGTGGACTACCAGCTGCAACAAGGCCGTCGATATTCAGGTCAGACTCCACATATAAGACCTCAGGAGTGGACCTGGATGTCTGAAATATGTACCATCTTGACAAACTTTGAGGAGTCCACCAAGATGGTGAGTGGCGATGATGCCATCATTAGCATCAGCATTCCACTTGTCTGTCTTCTGCACCGCTCTCTGCAGAGAATGAAAGAGGAGGCATTGCAGCCAGAGTATGATGAGATGGATCAAGAAGCCGTAGCGGTCGATTACACACAGCTCAGCCTCATCTCATCCCAACGTGCATTGGGGAGAATGAGGGAGAGGAGGAGGAGGAGGAAGTGTGAAGCCCAGCTGTGCTTGGTCTCAGAGATCCTAGAGGGGTGTATTACCGGATTCCTCCACAAGAGGCCCTCATAAGCATTCACACATCTCCACCTTCCACCTCAGACCACCAGAGGGAGCTCCTTAGGGAGATATAAAAGGGAAGGTGGAGCCAGGCAGCCCAGAAAGTGATTCAGCAGTTTCCTGCTCAGACACAGAAGGACTCAGTGCAGTCGAGCCAGAGCCTAGCAGTTCCTGCAGAAAGAGTTCAGTATAGTCTGTAGAGTGAGTCCAGACTAGAACTCACAGAGCTCAGGATAGAGAGCTAGGAGTGTGCCGACGCTCTGAGAGCGGCGAAGAAGAGCAGTGTTCCGGTGTCAGTAGCCTAGTGAGGGCCCCGAGTGAGGCTGAAGGCGAGTGGAGAGTTAGTACATAGGGGGCAGAGGAGCTTAACTGGCTCACCCCGAAGAAGTTACCGGACACCGGGTCCGAAGCTTGCCGGGATCTCCACGACCCAGTAAGATAAACCGGAATCCCTGGAGAACTACAGGTCCCAGGATCGCTAAAGTGCTGATACGTACCAGAGCCAGGAGACACATAGGTCCCGTAAGTCGGGAGCGTGCACTCCAAGAGAAGGCCCTACCACAAGGTCAGCCAGCGCAGGACAGAGACAAAGTTAGGCCTAGCTCCAGGCAGGTCAGAAACTTACTACGCAGAAGCCAGAACCAGGAGGCCCAAAACCTGCTCATTGGGGAGGATCCGGACATACACCCTTCACCCTACAGTGCTCCGGGGAGTGCCTGAAATTCCACCAGTAAAAGGTACTGAAGTGACTATCATGTCCGTCCCTGTTCTTGCTCTTGCCCGGCGTAGTCTCTTTGTCCTGCATCATCGTTCCTATACAGCCCTGAGGCCCAGCTCCACCTGTGGGGAGCTATACCATCAAGCTGCCTTATCATCAGCCTCAGTGGACTGCGCAGATCTGGTGATCCTCACCATAAGCCACAGGTGGCATCACGAACTATAAACTTAACCAAAAACACCAACCCTTTTAAAAGAGAGGCCCAGGGTACGGGCCCGGGAGCCGACCACCGCAACATCCCTAAAGGCCAGGCTAAAGGCCCGGGTACCGAGTCATCCCCATTCCCCTGGGCTAGTCAGAAGAACAGGAGCTTGTATAATGCGCTGTAGACGGTAGTACCTGTACAACTGTCATACCGTCGGTTCAGCGTGGGTGGCCTGAGGACAGGGGGGAGGAGGAGGAGAGCATGGTCAGTCATCATCTTGGTGAGGACACGGAAGTCTTGCCCGTTACCAGTCTGGCACGCATGGCTGACTTTATGTTACGCTGCCTTAACCATTACCCTCGCGTTGTCAAAATGTTGGGTGACAGTCAGTACTGGTTGGTGACACTTTTAGACCCCCGCTACAAGGAGAACGTTCACTCTCTTATTCCTGAGGTGGAGAGGTCTACAAAAATGGGTCAGTACCAGAAGGCCCTTGCTGCAGAACTGTTAAAATAATTCCCATCTGAACACGCTAGTGGCAGAGATCACAGTTCGTTGCCCAACCAAGGTGTACATGCGAGAGAGATGCAACTCCAATCCATCAGAGGCAGGGGAACACTGTCAACGTTCTGGGACAGTTTTCTCAGACCCCCCCTTCGGACAGACCCTGAGGCGCGGGGTACTCTCACAAGGAGTGGAAAGTTTCAAAAGATGGTGAGGGAGTACCTTGCCGACCGTACCAGCATCCTCCGTGATTCCTTTGTGCCTTTTAATTATTGGGTATCCAAGCTGGACACTTGGAATGAACTCGCTCTGTACGCCTTGCAGGTCCTGGCCTGCCCTGCCGCTAGCGTGTTATCGCAGTGTGTTTTTAGTGCTGCTGTCGGAATTATAACTGATAAGTGCACTCGCCTGTCAACTGACAATGCTGACAAGCTGACCCTTATCAAAATGAACAAGGGCTGGATTGGGCCAGATTTCTCATCACCATCAAATGACAGCAGAGTAACATAAAGTCAAATCCACTGTGTTATTTCGGGAGGTGTATTCACATGCACCGCTTCACACCCACACATGGGTATACGCTTCCTCATTCCGGCTGTTTTATGTTCTTCTCCTTATCCTCAGCCTCCACCACCACTATACCACCAGGGTGATCGTGGTCCACCTTGCCATTATTGAAATTTCCTCCGTCCTTATTTTTGTCATCTTTTGCTTGGAAGGCATAGGCAAAGACTATGGGAGACCCACTCCCCAATAATTGGAATAATGTTTGTAATATGCTGTACTGCATGGCTCTTGTAAGGGGCATTGTAAGTTCCTCCATCCTAATTTTTGTCAGCTTTTGCTTGGAAGACATAGGCAAAGACTATGGGAGACCCACTCCCCAATAATGGGGATAATGTTTGTAATATGCTGTACTGTATGGCTGTTGTAAGGGGCATTAAAACAGTCTTGTTAAGCTACTGGGACCTCCACGTCTCTTCCAAGGGGCATTAAAACCATCTTGTTAAGCTACTGTGACCTCCACCACTATTCCAAGGGGCATTAAAACCGTCTTGTTAAGCTACTGTGACCTCCACCACTTTTCCAATGGGCATTAATACCGTCTTGTTAAGCTACTGTGACTTCCACTACTTTTCCAAGAGGCATTAAAACCGTCTTGTTAAGCTACTGCGACCTCCACGTCTCTTCCAAGGGGCATTAAAACCATCTTGTTAAGCTACTGGGACCTCCACGTCTCTTCCAAGTTGCATTAAAACCATCTTGTTAAGCTACTGTGACCTCCACCACTTTTCCAAGGGGCATTAAAACCGTCTTCTTAAGCTACTGTGACCTCCACCACTTTTCCAAGGGGCATTAAAACTGTCTTGTTCAGCTACTGCGACCTCCACGTCTCTTCCAAGAGGCATTAAAACCATCTTGTTAAACTACTGGGACCTCCACGTCTCTTCCGAGGGGCGTTAAAAGCGTATTTTTAAGCTACTGGGACCTCCACGTCTCTTCCGAGGTGCATTAAAACCGTCTTGTTAAGCTACTGGGACCTCCACGTCTCTTCCGAGGGGCATTAAAAGCGTCTTGTTAAACCACTCTGAACTCCACAGCTCTTCCAAGGGGCATTGAAATGTTGTTTTTAATAAACTCTAACCTCCACAACTCTTCGAACGGGCATTGCATTTCCTCCTAATTTTTGTCAGCTTTTTCTTGAAAGGCATAGGCAAAGACTATGGGAGACCCACTCCCCAATAATGGGAATAAAGTTTGTAATATGCTGTACTGTATGGCTCTTGTAAGGGGCATTAAAACCGTCTTGTTAAGCTACTGTAACCTCAACGTCTCTTCCGAGGGGCATTAAAACCATCTTGTTAAGCTACTGTGACCTCCACCACTTTTCCAAGGGGCATTAAAACCATCTTGTTAAGCTACTGTGACCTACACCACTTTTCCAAGGGGCATTAAAACTGTCTTGTTCAGCTACTGCGACCTCCACGTCTCTTCCAAGAGGCATTAAAACCATCTTGTTAAGCTACTGGGACCTCCACGTCTCTTCCGAGGGGCATTAAAACCGTTTTGTTAAGCTACTGTGACCTCCACCACTTCTTCAAGGGGCATTAAAACCGTCTTGTTAAGCTACTGTGACCTCCACGACTCTTTCAATGGGCATTGCATTTCCTCCTAATTTTAGTCAGCTTTTGCTTTTCAATGCATAGGCGAACACTAAGGGAGACCCACTCCCCGATAATGAGTAGAAGGTTTTTAGTATGCTGTAATCCACGTCTGTTTCAAGGGGCATTGCAGTTCCTCATAATTTTTGGAAAGCCTTCCATTCACTGTTTAGGCCAACAGTGCACAGGAGACCCAGTTGCTATAAATGGAAAAAATGGTTTAGTTAAAGCCCTCTGACCTGCATGTCACTTCCAAGGGGCATTGGAGCGCCTCTAAATTTTTGGCAAGCATTGCACTCACTGTATGCCCTATAACTGTGTAGCCGAACCGCTCCTTTTGGTACAGAAACATATCCTACAAGACATGTGTGGTTGACTGGCCTGATATTGATGTGAATGGTCCCTGTTCCTCCTGCTCTTTCTCCTTTGCCACCAACTCATCCATCATTTATCACCTGAAGCTTTGTTTTAATGGGAGTCATAGAAATGGAATAGTAGCAGGAAAACATCCAGCAATACTCGGAGGAGGTAGGATATGCGCCAAAAAGCTGACCACCTCAGGCCTAGCCGCTACTACATACATGCGCTTGCATTCCAAGAAAAAAAAGCAGATGCTAACTTCTATCATCATCATGCTCCTCACCTTGGCACTCTCAACTCCCCTGATGGAGAAGTCAGGGCCCACCGGAGGAGTCTGGTTCTCTAGTGGGCTCGTCCAATGCTGCCCTAAAGCAGGCTAGGCTAAGAAAAGTGTGGGAAAAGTTACCGGGACAAATAGTGGCGGCTGGGGACTGAGTATGGAGACCTCGCTGCCGAAGCAGCCATGAGGTAGTGGCCAGCTTCAGCCTCCTCCTAACTAAAAGGCCCCATTTCAAGTGCAAGCTAGCAGTATGGTATTGCAGTCTGGGGGTGGGTAGGTGGCAGGCTGCATATTTGCGCTTGCATTGCAAGGAATAGGGGAGGTACAATTGAACACTGCCCTGGGACAAGGACTTGCACGGGGATAGTTGCAAGTCTGCATCTTCTGATGCGGCAAGGATCACTTCTGATGGGCATACTTTTAGGCAGTGACCTGGGTGTCAGAGATGCTTCCAGGGGTCTTCCCCATGCTGTTCCCATGTCTTTTCAGCACTGTGTGCATGTGTAACACAGCACATAGCCAGATGAGATTGTAAAATGTTAAAATGACATTTCCCAGTGAATGCGTTTGTCACGGTTGAAAGCAATACAAAAGTGCAAACAAGCATAAAAAATGCTACTTGTGAACATAGCCCAAGATGTGGAGGAGTATTTTTTTTTGGTCATTTATTTTACCTTATATGTGTCACCCCAGGCCTGGATGCCACAAACTTGTAAGGCTGTGTCTGAGAGCAGGAGGGAGGTTCTCTGGTCATGGACCATTTGCATGCAGCACCTCCTGTCCCAGGCCAGTAGGGGGAGCAGGCTGCCCATATAAAAGCTGGAACTGAGGGAAGGGTTAGAGAGACCAGGACCCACTTCTGAAGCATCCAGAAGGGTTCCCAGAAGAGAGGGACAGGTCAGCCGCAGCTGAGGAGTCCAGGAGGCAAAGGAGGAACAGAAAGCCAGGGACAGAGGCGACGAGAGCCGGTCCTGGCAGAGAGAGAACTACACAACCGGACACTGGGGTCCGAGGCTGTCAGGGTTGCAAGTCCTGCAGCAGATCACCTACCTGCGAGGGATTTTAGGTCCCTTGGCCTGAGAAGCCTGGAGGCTCCGCCACACAAAGGGACCGGTACAGCACGGAGAAGCTACAGGTACCTAAGGCCTGAGTCGCAAGCCATACAGGCGTATTACACGGCAAGCTCAGGGACGTGGGCTATCATACCACTAAAGGGGGAGATAGTCAGCAAGGGCAGAGAGAGAACGGTAGGCCTACCCACTCACCCTGGCCAGTGGAGCTTGCCCGAATGCCCTCAGACACCTAGGCCCATTCCTACCCTGTACTCCAGGTGGGTCTGTGATAAGTTCTGCAGTAAAAGACCCTGGACTGCATTATTGGACTATGTGTGATTACTGCACCCCCAACATCCTATTACACTGCCCTGAGGCTACACTCCTCCCGTGGGGAGTTGTACTATTCCCTGCTGCATCCCCAACACCAGCCTCAGCGGTCTGCCTTGCAGCGGCGGTCCTTCCTGACCGCAATCCACGGGTGGCGTAGTCGGACTTTCAAAACCTACAAATATACAGCCACAGCATTTGTTCTGACCACCCTGAGCCACGGGACCGGGTCGCCACTAGTACTCCCAGCATTGCCCTGAAGCCCGCTTCCGAGTGCCCCACGGCCCAGGGGACGAGTCAGCTTTGGCGTAGTCAGCAGGATTGTGACCAACCCGCCACAAACGGGTATTGCGTGCCTGAAAAAGACTGTACACGTACCTTAAAAGGAGATTTCCCGCCATCCGGAGCTGTTTCCCGCCATTTTCAGCCGTCTCCCGCCATCTTCAGCAGTCTCCCGCCATCTTCAGCAGTTTCCCGCCATCTTCAGCCATTTTCCCCCCATCGGACACCATCAGCAGGACGCCGAGCGGGAAGAAGAGGGGCGAGGACGTCCAAAGCGCGCGAGACTTGAAGCCCCGCCCTACGCACCGACGCTGCGAAAGGTCCTGGAAGGGAGAGAGAGTGACGCTGACGTCACCAGGACGCGACGCAAGGTCCTCGCACGGAGCAGCATCAGCGGAGCCGCGGCCTACAGAAGAGGATCGTCGGAAGGTAGGCCACGCTTAACTAGGGGGGAGAAAGATGACGGACGCGGAGGGTCCTTCTACAACCAGCGGGGCTACAGCAGCGGTGATGCCGTTCTCTATGCCCTACATCCCCGGAGCGGCCTGGCTGCCCCAATACTCAGGGGACTCCCATACCTTGACTGACTTTAGGGAAAGACTGCACAGTTTATTTAAAGTTTATCCCCTGACAGAAGAACAGAAAGTGAGCATTCTGACGGGGCAGCTAACCGGTGCAGCCCAGCGGGAAGTGAAATCATGGTCAGATGAGGAGAAAAGGACAGTAAAGGACATTCTGACCCGGCTGCGGAGTACTTTTGATACCCGTACCTCAGCAGAAATCAAAATGCGGTTCTATGGCTGTAAGCAGCAGGCCCAGGATAGTATCAGAGACTATGCCTTGAACCTGCAAGAAGCCCTGAGAGCTATCAAACAAGCTGACCCTGGCAGCGTGCAGGACACTGATAAACTGTTGACTGACCAGTTCATAGAAGGTCTGCTGTCCAGCGCCCACAGAACCCAGCTGCGCCTCATGGTCCTACAGAACCCCGATTTGGCTTTTGCGCAGTTCAAGGATAGGGCCATCCGGGTGCTCAGAGAACCCGCAACAGGTGGCGCTGTAGCTTCCCGGCGCCCTGCCATCACTTACCACCAGGGGGCAGTGCCCTACCCCGCAGACCTTGTGGGGGCTGATGCACAGGCCCTAAATCCATCCCAGCCTGCAGCCCTACACCATCAGGTCCAGGAGCTAACAAACAGTGTGTCTGCATTGACCAGGACCGTACAGTCGTTGCAGGTGGAACAGTCAAGACCAATCAAGCTGGCTTCCAGTCCGGAGGATGTCCCGTGGCGTCGACAGAGGAGGATCCCGCCGTTCAGAGGGAGGCCCGCCGACCGCTACACTGAGGATGGACAGCCGATTTGCCGCCGTTGCAGTCAGCCAGGACACATAGCAAGGTACTGTACTTTAAATGGGTCCGACCTGGGGCAGAGGGCCAACCCCCAGGCATAAGGTCATCAGGCCCGTCTAATTGGCGTGATAAGTACGTGGGGGGACGCCCAGTCTTACCCGTAGTGCTGGACAGTATCCCCATGAGTGCACTGCTGGACACCGGGTCTCAAGTGACTACCATCCCCTATGTACTTTTCAAGCGGTACTGGAGTGACGCTGACATAACCCGCTATCCAGACGATGACTTGAGCATCATCACCAGCAATGGCCAGCCCGTGCCACAGGTGGGGTTCAGAGAGATAATCAGTTGATTTATTCCACAACTCATGCAAGACGTTTCAGCCTGTCCAAGGCTTTTTTCAATTGTGGTTAAATACATTCAGTCAAGACATTTATACACAAATCCACGGAAATGACATAATTCTCATTAACATAAAAAAAGAGTAGACCAACAAGACAAAAAATATATAACAAAACTTTACAACAACATACAAAAATTAAACAATAATACACTTGAATTCCACAATAAAAAAGAACAAGTGAATTCATATATTTAAATAATCCCCAACTAAGTGTAAGAACATATAGATCGCAGATTATAAAATTTATTGCATGAATGTACCACATTTCAATATCTATATTTCTCCATATTCTTTTTGCTAAATATATGTAACATTTCATAGTTTCTCCAGAAAAAAAAAATTCCTTAATATTTTAAGATTTTTTAATATTTCCCATAGAATCTAATATATCAATAACAAATAAATACATATATCTAAATAGTCTCCAACCAAATATAAGAATATAAATCCTGAGATATGGATTCCATTTCATAAATATATCATAAATGTTCCAATCTAAATTTCTCAATGTTCTTTTTGTTAAACATATCCAACATTATATAATTTTTTTGGAAAAAATTCTTTCATATTTTAAGATTTTTCAGAATATTTATTAGAACAAAACTGCTTGTTACATTAATATATACAACTGATTCCTCATGAACAGCCTGCATCAAGTGACTGAATCTATCGTTTATTTTCTTCTCCCTTGTAATCATATTAGTAAATAACTTATAAAGAGAACAATATACTGCCATATTCCCATAAATCCTAATTTACATCATAGAAAAAATTCATCATATTATTCCTATATCACTTTATATCTCATTATTAATTGTAACTACATACAAAGCTACTGCTAAAGGAATAATCACAGACGTACGGGAATAGGGAACATCTGTAATGTAAGTGATTCTCACCTCCCCCAGATCGTTATCTGAGATAAGAGAGACTTTTTAAATTCATCCTTTGTTATCATCTATCCCCTGAACAAGACTTTATTTATTTCGTTAAAGGTGACGGTATAATTCATTGTCTCTCCATCATTCCTAGAGTTATCGTAAATACATAGGGAAACCATCCATCTGACATCATGTCTTATCTCAGTTCTCAATCTCATTTAACCCAACAAAATATGGCAAGTATAATATGCATCCCATTTGTTCCCTATTCCCGTACGTCTGTGATTATTCCTTTAGCAGTAGCTTTGTATGTAGTTACAATTTATAATGAGATATAAAGTGATATAGGAATAATATGATGATTTTTTTCTATGATGTAAATTAGGATTTATGGGAATATGGCAGTATATTGTTCTCTTTATAAGGTATTTACTAATATGATTACAAGGGAGAAGAAAATAAAGGATAGATTCAGTCACTTGGTGCAGGCTGTTCATGAGGAATCAGTTGTATATATTAATGTAACAAGCAGTTTTGTTCTAATAAATTTTCTGAAAAAATCTTAAAATATGAAAGAATTTTTTCCAAAAAAATTATATAATGTTGGATATGTTTAACAAAAAGAACATTGAGAAATTTAGATTGAAACATTTATGATATATTTATGAAATGGAATCCATATCTCAGGATTTATATTCTTATATTTGGTTGGAGACTATTTAGATACATGTATTTATTTGTTATTGATATATTGGATTCTATGGGAAATATTAAAAAATCTTAAAATATTAAGGAATTTTTTTTTTCTGGAGAAACTATGAAATGTTACATATATTTAGCAAAAAGAATATGGAGAAATATAGATATTGAAATGTGGTACATTCATGCAATAAATTTTATAATCTGCGATCTATATGTTCTTACACTTAGTTGGGGATTATTTAAATATATGAATTCACTTGTTCTTTTTTATTGTGGAATTCAAGTGTATTATTGTTTCATTTTTGTATGTTGTTGTAAAGTTTTGTTATATATTTTTTGTCTTGTTGGTCTACTCTTTTTTTATGTTAATGAGAATTATGTCATTTCCGTGGATTTGTGTATAAATGTCTTGACTGAATGTAATTAACCACAATTGAAAAAAGCCTTGGACAGGCTGAAACATCTTGCATGAGTTGTGGAATAAATCAACTGATTATCAACACGTGCACCACCCTAGCTATACGGAGTGCCGACTATTCTTTTTTGACACCGGTTCAGAGAGATGACCATCAAGATTGGTAAGGTGGAACTGCCGGCACAGGGAGTGATCATTGTGGACATTGACCGTCGTGAAAGTCACCCTAAATTAACCTTGGGTACTAATGTGATTGAAAACTGTCTTTCAGAAGTAATTGTGATTTTACAGCAGGTGGCGGTGAATGCGAGCTCCAGCCAACAGAGGGTCCTCCAGAAAGAGATAAGAGCCCTGATGAGACGGCAACAGGTAGAACTGTCTGGTGGTGAGATCGGTAGCGTAAGAATGAGTGACCCATTCCCCATTTCCATGCCTTCCAAAAGTGAAATGATGATCTGGTGTCGGACTGCAATCGGGTTGAGAGGCAGAGACTACCAAGCCATGGTAGAACCCGTGTACTCAGACAGCAGGCCCACCATTTTGACAGCCCAGGGGGTGGTTGATGTCTGTCATGGGAGGGTGCCCGTTCGCATTCTCAACATTGGGGAGAGGGAGGTACACTTACCCAGGTACGCTACACTTGCCAAACTGTTTGCCGTCCAACACAATGCTATCAGGGTTGTGGAACCCTTGCCTCCATCTCCTCAGGTGGAGGGTAATGGCTCCCAGAAACAAAAGGAGGACTGGTGCCAGAAACTCCATGTGGGTGCTGACTCCACTCCCCTGCACCAAAAACAAGGAGTCTACCGGGTGGTTCAGGAGTACGAGAGAATTTTTAGTAAGCACCCGCTGGACTTCGGCAGAGTAAAAGGGATAGAACACCATATCCCCACAGGGAGCCACCCATCAATAAAAGAGAGACACAGGCCTGTACCACCTGCACATTATCAGAACGCCAAGGGTATGCTGAGAGAAATGAAAGAAGCTGGGGTCATTAGAGATAGCTGTAGCCCCTGGGCAGCTCCCTTAGTTTTGGTAAAAAAGAAAGACGGTACCATGAGAATGTGCGTGGACTATAGACAAATCAATCATATCACCCATAAAGATGCGTACCCGTTACCTAGGATAGAGGAGTCTTTAGCAGCTGTAAAATGAGCTAATTTCTTCTCTACTTTGGACCTTACTAGCGGGTAGTGGCAGGTTCCTGTGGCAGAGGCTGACAAGGAGAAGACCGCCTTCACCACCCCGATGGGACTGAGTGAGTTCAATTGTATGCCCTTGTATGCCCTTCGGGCTCTGCAACGCACCAGGGACCTTCCAGAGGCTGATGGAATGCTGTCTAGGGCACCGAAACTTCAAGACTGTCCTCCTTTACCTGGACGACGTGATCGTCTATTCGAAGACTTACAAGGACCATCTAAAGCACCTGGCCGAGGTATTCGAAGCCCTGGCAGGCTACGGCCTGAAAGTGAAGCCTTCAAAGTGCCACCTGTTAAAACCGAAGGTCCAGTACCTAGGACACGTGGTGAGTGCAGAGGGAGTAGCCTCCGACCCCAACAAAGTTACAGTCATCAAGAGCTGGCCAAGCCCCTCTAACATCAAGGAAGTGAGGCTATTCCTCGGGTTTGTAGGCTACTACCGAAGGTTCATCCCCAGGTTCACTAAGATGGCAGCCCCTATGCAGGACCTCCTGATAGGGCAATCTAAATCCAGAAGTCACAAGCCACCCTTCAAGTGGGACAAGCATGAAGAGGAGTCCTTCCGCCAGTTTAAGATGGCCCTCACGGGGGATGAGATCCTGGCCTACCCCGATTATGGCCAACCTTTTATCCTCCACACAGATGCCTGTAATGTGGGGCTGGGAGACGTACTGTCACAGAACCAACAGGGCAGAGAAAGCGTGATCGCGTCTGCCTGCCGGAAGCTGAGGCCCACTGAAAGAAACCCGGAGAATTACAGCTCCTTCAAGCTAGAATTCTTGGCAGTGGTGTGGGCCATCACAGAACGGTTTAAGCATTACCTGGCCTCCGCAAAGTTCACTGTGTACACGGACAACAACCCGTTGACACATCTGGACAATGCAAGACTAGGTGCCCTAGAACAGCGGTGGATGGCCCGGCTATCCAATTACGACTTCACAATCAAATACCGGGCAGGCAGAACCAACGCCAATGCAGACGCCCTATCAAGAATGCCCCACCTACCTGAAGGAGAAGACGACTCAGAAGAGCTGGAGGAAATAGAGCTCCCTGCGTTCCACCGGTATGGGGCCACTCAGCATTCTCACCGGGTAAGAGACAAAGACTTAACCAACGTCATGTTCAACCCCTTACCCCAACACGGCTGGGCTGAAACGCAGGATAGCGACCCTGCAATACGCCTGGTGAAAGACATGTTAACCCAGGAAGACGCTAACCCTGGCCCGGATGCTCCAGAGGAAGTCAAGCAGATATGGAAGGAGAAAAGCAGGCTATTCCTCTACGAGGGTAAGCTGTGCAGAAGGCTTGTCAACCACCGGACGCACGAGCTGACCAGGCAGATAGTGGTCCCAAGGCGAGATGCAGCAATGGTCCTAGAGGCCTACCATGACAGAGTGGGACACTTCGGGTGGAAGAAACTGGAGTTCCTACTGAGAGAGCGGCATGAGAAGGGCCATCGAGAAGTGGAGCAGGGACTGCGGCCCATGTCACCTCAGAAGTAAGGACCGTACCAGCCAGCAGACACCCTTGAGGCCCATCGTCACCAGGCAGCCTCTTGAGCTGGTAGCTCTGGACCATGTGAAATTGGCTCCAAGCCGGTCGGGCTACGTCTATGCCCTGACAATTGTGGACCATTACTCCCGGATCCTGGTGGTGGTTCCTGTTAAAGACCTGACAGCCCAAACAGCGGCCAGAGCCTTCCAGCAACACTTCTGCCATCCACATGGGTATCCGGAACAGGTCTTGACAGATCAAGGTCCAGTGTTTGAGGCTGAAGTATTCCAGGAGTTCTGCAACCTCTACGGCTGTAGGAAGATTCGGACGACGCCTTACCACGCGCAAACCAACGGGCTGTGTGAGAAAATGAACAATATCGTCATCGATCTCCTCAAGACGTTACCCCTGGAAGAACGCAGCCTGTGGCCGGAGAAGCTGCCAGACCTGATTGACTTGTACAACCATATCCCGGTGAATGCTACAAATTGCACCCCGGCTTACCTGACGCGAGCAAGACCAGGTAAGCTGCCGATCGACCTGGAAATGGGAGTCCTGACACCTGAGGACACCTCCCCAGACGTGGACTGGGATACGGAACGGCGGCTACAGTATAAGAAGGTACAGGAGAGTGTGAAGAGGAGTCTGGCTCAAGCGAGAGAAAAGCAAGAGAGGCTCTTCAACCAACACACCCCTGCTGGTCCCGTGGAACCTGGTGAGCAGGTCCTGAAGCGGAAGAGAAGGCTTCACAAGCTGGACGACCAGTGGGAGAGAGACCCGTACACAGTACTGCAGTCCGACCACGACAACCCGAAGGTATGTGTGATCACCAAGGATGGAGGAGAAACCACTAGTACTGTTTCCAGAGACCACCTAAAACGGTGCCCCGAGCAACTACAGAGTCCAAGTGAAGATCAAGGTGACCTTGAACCCGCAGAGGACGAGGAAGAGATGATCAGCACATTTCTCGGAGAGTTCCCCCGGACCTGGACTCAGATAAATGGCGCAATAGTGGTACCCGTCCTACACTTCCTTCAGCCTACCCAGCAGGAGCCTACAGAAGAACAAGAAGAACAAGCAGCCCCGGAGGCAGAAGAACCCACGCCAGCAGCCCAGGAGAGTCAACCCTCTGCTGACAGTGAGCCTGCCATGCCTGCGGTAAGCCAAAGGACCCGCAGACAGCTGCCTGCCCTGCCTGTACACCCAGCTAGTAGCTGTACCCTCAATGATAGTGGGGAAAGCCAGGTTGGTCCACCACCAGACAGTGGGTTAAGGAGGTCAACCAGGAGCACTAGGGGTCAAACACCAGCTCGCTGGAGGATATAGGTACAAGATCTGAACGTACCATGTATATATGTAATATGTTTGTTACCTGTAACTAATAGTGTTTTCTCCAGTTTTTCTAGATATATGGACTGACAGCTTATGGACGGTGAATAACCGGAACTCCCTTGTAAATAGTTGCACTTGGTGCCTCTTGCGAAGACGGCCACGGAAGAAAAACCTGTCTGGCATGGTCCCAAGTGGTCCAAAGTAGTTTGCTTCGCCTTGCAGCCACGCCCAGGGTCAACGCTTGGGGTTTGCTTTGGACAGGTTCCCGCACCAGTTCAGACTTCGCCTTCCTGGGTGAAACGGACACCCGGTCACAGACCACACTGTGACCTAAAGAACTCAATATGTGGTGTTGTTTTTTGTTTTCTTCTCTGTTGTGTTTATGTTATAATTTATACCCTGTATTTGTGCTTCTTGTTTAGTCCCAGAGTACTAAAATTTTACTAGGGGGGAATGTGTCACCCCAGACCTGGATGCCACAAACTTGTAAGGCTGTGTCTGAGAGCAGGAGGGAGGTTCTCATGGACCATTTGCATGCAGCACCTCCTGTCCCAGGCCAGTAGGGGGAGCAGGCTGCCCCTATAAAAGCTGGAACTGAGGGCAGGGTTAGAGAGATCAGGACCCACTTTTGAACCATCCAGAAGGCTTCCCAGAAGAGAGGGACAGGTCAGCCGCAGCTGAGGAGTCCAGGAGGCAAAAGAGGAACAGAAAGCCAGGGATAGAGGCGATGAGAGCCGGTCCTGGCAGAGAGAGAACTACACAACCGGACACTGGGGTCTGAGGCTGTCAGGGTTGCAAGTCCTGCAGCAGATCACCTACCTGCGAGGGATTTTAGGTCCCTTGGCCTGAGAAGCCTGGAGGCTCCACCACACAGAGGGACCGATACAGCACGGAGAAGCTACAGGTACCTAAGGCCCGAGTCGCAAGCCATACAGGCGTAGTACACGGCAAGCTCAGGGACGTGGGCTATCATACCACTAAAGGGGGAGATAGTCAGCAAGGGCAGAGAGAGGACGGTAGGCCTACCCACTCACCCTGGCCAGTGGAGCTCGCCCGAATGCCCTCAGACACCTAGGCCCATTCCTACCCTGTACTCCTGGTGGGTCTGTGATAAGTTCTGCAGTAAAAGACCCTGGACTGCATTATTAGACTCTGTGTGATTACTGCGGCGCCTGCACCAGCACCCCCAACATCCTATTACACTGCCCTGAGGCTACACTCCTCCAGTGGGGAGTTGTACTATTCCCTGCTGCATCCCCAAAACCAGCCTCAGCGGTCTGCCTTGCAGCGGCGGTCCTTCCTGACCGCAATCCACGGGTGGCGTAGTCGGACTTTCAAAACCTACAAATATACTGCCACAGCATTTGGTCTGACAACCCTGAGCCACGGGACCGGGTCGCCACTACTACTCCCAGCATTGCCCTGAAGCCCGGTTCCGAGTGCCCCACGGCCCAGGGGGCGAGTCATATACACAAGTCTTTACCCTGGAAAGGAACTTCTTTAACATATTTCACAGGAAAGCAGTTTCAGTTTCGTTTTTGAACGTTTTATTGTGAGCCCTTAAAAGTGGCTTAATACCTCTGACCACGTTGTTGACAGCAGTGACCTGGGGGTCATAAATGCTTCCTGGGGCGATCCCCATGCTGTCCCCATGTCATTTGAGCACTGTCACTATCGTTTTGGGCACTTGTTAGGCTTTTAAATGACTGCCGGGGGTGCCGCCGCAAAAATGCTCGGGTCTCCCATAGACTAACATTGGGCTCGTTGCTCGGGTCGAGTATCACGGCGAGCTCGGCCCGAGCTTCGAGCACCCGAGCATTTTAGTGCTCGCTCAACACTAGTCACCACCATATTGATGAGGGGAAGTGCAACTAACATATACCTGCGCTCAATAAAGAACACCCAACCATGTATACACTCAAATGAGGTGCAATTACCATGACAACCACCACTATAAGGGGGTGAAAGAAGCAAGAGAGCATCACATAAATACAGTAGAGGTATAAATTCATGTCTATAAATATGGCTATTATAGCAATCTAGTAACCAAAAGATAGACACATCCACCAAAAATAATGATACAATTTCTCACTTTTATTCAATACTTGATGATAAAAACATAATAAAAACACACAAAAATAGTAACAAAAGGGAAAGGTGATAAAGACACTCCCATACAGAGAACACTTAGGGTAAAATATTATTAACTTATTAATTGGACAGGTATCACATGCGAAAAAATCAAATGTATCTTACGTGTATACATCCACAAAAAAAGTGCACTGTGCTATTGCATAAAGAGTAAATATATAAATAAATAAATATAAATATAATTATCATCATATTCATAATAAATAGATCCTAGTGGATAAATAATGAATCAATATAACTATAAGTATAAACATATTAAGGATATTGCACTAAGATAGTAAAATTCGCAAGGTGAAAGATAAATAGAGAAATACAGTTATATGAAAAAGTTTGGGAACCCTTATTAATCTTAAGCTTATTGTTTTATAAAAATTGGTGTTTTTGCAACAGCTATTTCAGTTTGATATATGTAATAACTGTTGGACACAGTAATGTTTCTGCCTTGAAATGAGGTTTATTGTACAAACAGAAAATGTGCAATCTGCATTCAAACAAAATTTGACAGGTGCATAAGTATGGGCACCTCACCAGAAAAGTGACATTAATATTTAGTAGACCCTCCTTTTGCAAAAATAACAGCCTCTAGTCGCTTCCTGTAGCTTTTAATGAGTTCCTGGATCCTGGATGAAGGTATTTTTGACCAGTCCTCTTTACAAAACAATTCCAGTTCAGTTAAGTTTGATGGTCGCCGAGCATGGGCAGCCCTCTTCAAATGATCCCACAGATGTTCAATGATATTCAGGTCTGGGGACTGGGATGGCCATTCCGGAACATTGTAATTGTTCCTCTGCATGAATGCCTGAGTAGATTTGGAGCGGTGTTTTGGATCATTGTCTTGCTGAAAGATCCATCCCCTGCATAACTTCAACTTTATCACTGATTCTTGAACATTATTGTCAAGAATCTGCTGATACTGAGTGGAATCCATGCGTCCCTCAACTTTAACAAGATTCCCGGTGCCGGCATTGGCCACACAGCCCCAAAGCATAATGGAACCTCCACCAAATTTTACTGTGGGTAGCAAGTGTTTTTCTTGCAATACTGTGTTTTTTTGCCGCCATGCATAACACCTTTTTGTATGACCAAACAACTCAATCTTGGTTTCATCAGTCCACAGGACCTTCTTCCAAAAAGAAATTGGCTTCTCCAAATGTGCTTTTGCATACCTCAGCCGACTCTGTTTGTGGCGTGCTTGCAGAAACGGCTTCTTTCGCATGACTCTCCCATACAGTTTCTCCTTGTGCAAAGTGCGTTGTATAGTTGACCGATGCACAGTGACACCATCTGCAGCAAGTTGATGCTGCAGCTCTCTGGAGGTGGTCTGAGGATTGTACTTGACTGATCTCACCATTCTTCTTCTCTGCCTTTCTGATGTTTTTCTTGGCCTGCCACTTCTGGCCTTAACAAGAACTGTCCCTGTGTTCTTCCATTTCCTTACTATGTTCCTCACAGTGGAAACTGACAGGTTAAATCTCTGAGACAGCTTTTTGTATCCTTCCCCTGAACAACTATGTTGAATAATCTTTGTTTTCAGATCATTTGACAGTTGTTTTGAGGAGCCCATGATGCCACTCTTCAGAGGAGATTCAAACAGGAGAACAACTTGCAAGTGGCCACTTTAAGTAGTTTTTCTCATGATTGCATACACCTGGCTATGAAGTTCAAAGCTCAATGAGGTTACAAAACCAAAAAAAGTGCTTTAGTAAGTCAGTATAAAGTAGGTAGGAGTATTTAAAACAAGAAAATGATAAGGGTGCCCATACTTATGCAACTGACAAATTTTGTTTGAATGCAGGTTGCACATTTTCTGTTAGTACAATAAACCTCATTTCAAGGCAGAAACATTACTGTGTCCAACAGTTATTACATATATCAAACTGAAATAGCTGTTGCAAAAACACCAATTTTTATAAAACATTAAGCTTAAGATTAATAGGGGTGCCCAAACTTTTTCATATAACTGTAGGTACTAACCCAAAAGTATATAGTGTGTCATGTGTGAGTCCTGCATCCAACGCGCGTTTCGCTGTCGCTTTCTCAAGGATATTGATTCATTATTTATCCACTTGGATCTATTTATTATGAATATGATGATAATTATATTTATATTTATTTATTTAGATATTTACTCTTTATGCAATAGCACAGTGCACTTTTTTTGTGGATGTATACACGTAAGATACATTTGATTTTTTCGCATGTGATACCTGTCCAATTAATAGGTTAATAATATTTTACCCCAAGTGTTCTCTGTATGTGAGTGTCTTTATCACCTTTCCCTTTTGTTACTATTTTTGTGTGTTTTTATTATGTTTTTATCATCAAGTATTGAATAAAAATGAGAAATTTTATCATTAGTTTTGGTGGATGTGTCTATCTTTTGGTTACTTGTTTGGTATTGACACAATCATCGTATTTACTTATATGTATTTGTTGTTATTATAGCAATCTATAAAATAAGCCATAACGCCTAATCAAAAATGCGAAGACAGATAATCTCAAGAATTCATAGAAATCCAAGGGTAGACATAATGCTATATAATTACAAAAACACCCTAATAATTTAGGTAAAAGGAATCCTACAACCCAGGATATAACGCAACCGGGGGAGGACAAAATATTTTTTAACGTGGTAGTTGAGGCGGGCCAATTGGCCAAGGGTCATGAATAATCATGAAAAAATCCTAAAATTTGCAGACACACAGATGGGCAATCGAATTGGAGAAAAAGAAAGACAAAAGGAAGGCCCTAATGTACCCTAGTTCAACTATTCTGGCAACCTACCTGACAGCGGAGGTTGGCACCCTAAGGGAAAACGAGAATGGCGCCCCCGCTCCACGACGACTCTCCCTAAATATCCCTGATAGGCCCTAAGGTTAAGGGAGATAGATTTAAAGGAAATAACCAAAGGTTAAAATCTCATTGAGGCCAAGTGGGGATTGGGTTTTGAGACTGAAAATCCACCTGGTCTCACATTGAAGGATTTGTTTGTCCCAATTACCACCCCGTAAGGGGACGTCAACCTTATCAATTCCCATAAAGGTCAACAGTGAGTCGTCTCCCCAATGTGCTGTATTGATATGTCTCGCAAGAGGGGTGTCCCTTTTATTGGCAATGTGCCTCAAATGTTCCCCAATTCTTCTTCGTAATTCGCGAGTGGTCTTTCATATATTCTAAACTGCATTGACAGGTGGCTTTGGAGATGACTCCCTTCGTGCGACAATTGATAAGGGAAGGAATGGTGTACTCCTTTCCTGTGACATTGCTTAAGAATTTCTTCCCTGTTTTCAGGACTCGGCAAGCGATGCAACCACTGCATCTATAACAACCCTTAATGTTATTAGATGTAAGCCAAGTGAAATGGTGAGGGGGACAAAATGACTATGCACCAATCTATCACCAAAGGTGATAAGGGGGTGCAAGCCAATCAATTCACCAATATCGATGTCCATCTCTAGTACCAGCCAATGTCTCCGTAGGATAGAACGAACCTCCTGCGAGCTATTGTCATTAGTGGTAATGTAGCGAATCGACGTCTGCTCTGTTTCTTTAGGTTTAGGAACCAATAATGATGCTCTGTCCCTAGATTTGGAGTCATTGTACGCTTTCTTAAGTATACCATCCGGGTACCCCCTATTGTGAAAGCGCCTTCTAAGATCCTTTGCCTGTCTTTCAAAGGATTCGGGCAGGGAACAGTTTCGCCGGGCTCGAAGATATTGTCCCTTAGGAATGTCCTTTGTCTGGGAAGCAGGGTGATTGCTATCCCATCGCAACAGGGCATTCAAGGAAGTAGATTTTCTATATGTTTCTGTTGATAAATGTCCTTCTGTTGTTTTTCGGATCATAATGTCCAAAAATGCTAACTCCCTCTTGTGACATTCATGTGTGAAGTATAGTCCCAGAGAATTGTTGTTCAAAACGATTGTTTCTTCCCACCAGCCCCGGAGCAGATTAGCATAAGCGGGGGCACAGGGGCTCCCCATTGCCGTGCCCCTGAGCTGGTGGTAGAACTGTCCATTAAATATGAAAAAGTTCTTCTATTTCCTCACTATCCCCTGATGAGTGAATAACGAAACGCGTAGGAAATGGGAAACTTTTTGGGACATGTGCAATAGATCCCCGACTCACCTATTTATACATTAGATATCTCTCCCTAAATCAGCAGCGCTGTCCCTACACTGTCTGATCCCAGCCGTCTGTGTCCAAGATGGCGGCGCCCGGTTTTAAATACTCGAGGTGACGCTGTGCGGCCAGCCAATCAATGTAATGCCCACAACCAACATGGCTGCGGCATTACAGTGACTGGCTGGCAATCCCTGCATGTTCATTGGCTCTGTAAAGAGCGCCAAACATGCAGGGCGGAGACCCAAGCTCCCGCCCGAGTAACCTGGAAATGCTCGGTGCTCGCCGAACATCCCGAGTAGCATGATGCTCGGGCGAGTACCGAGCAGTGTCGAGCATGTCCGCTCAACACTAGTGGTGACATGTTGTGTGGGACTTTGCAGGTGTGTCCCGACAATGGAGCGCAGTGAGCCAGTTTTCATGGTTTGGCCATGCGTTCCACCGTGGAACGCATCGCTTTGTTGGTGCCCTCGTGTATAGTCCGGTTACATTAGCACTGTGGCGCGCATATAGCGCACCGGAAGAGACGCAGTGCTGTCACTGCCACGCGATACCTGACCTATGCGTTCCATGCTGGAGCGCAGTGGACCGGATGTTACATGTTTGTCCCGCCCCTTCCGGTTCCTCCCTGATCGATGATGCGTTCCAGCATGGAACGCTTTACCCTGTCATTACCTGTGCCTTCAGTCTGGTCACATGAACACTGTGGTGAGTCACATAGTGCACCGGAAGTGATGTTTGTTTGTTTGTAAATGGCGCTAAAAGTGAGCATATTTAAAACGCCACCCATTATCTGAGCATGCAGCACATGTAATTCCCTTTTGTATTTTGTTTTTGGGAATCCTATCATGCTGTGCTTAAACAGCGGTCCCCTATTTCCTCACTATCCCCTGATGAGTGACTAACGAAATGCGTAGGGAATGGGAAACTTTTTGGGACATGTGCAATAGATCCCCGGCTCATCTATTTATACATGAGATATCGCTTTATGGGTAATGTGTGGGTAGTCTCCCCCCCCCAATTTGTTTGTATCTCTTCTGTGGATTGTACCTCTCTGGATGAAGTAACCAGCCAAGTGGGGATCCTCTTGTGCTTTGAGTAAGGCTATACTCCAACTATCAGTGAGATTGTTCCTTTCTCATTTATTTACATGTCACTGCCTTATTGCTGGGGGGATGTAATATTGGGTAATTCTACCCTCGCCCCCGTGGGTTTGTGACTAAATGTCTATGAGTGTTAGATGGAGCATCATCTTGAGCTTTCAGAATCCCATTCTCCAAAACTGAGTCCAATGCCGCCACCGCAACTCATATCTGTAAAATGCTCTCCTCCTCGGCACTGTAGGAGAGAAGCTGCGAGATAAAGCATCGGCTTTAACATCCTTAGTACCAGGGATATAGGTAACAGAAAAATGAAACCGAGAAAAAAAAAGTGCCCACCTAGCTTGACGGGCATTCAAGCGCTTGGCAGCATCCAGATAGATCAAATTCTTATGATCTGTGAAAACCTGAAAAGGAAATCTAGCGCCTTCCAAAAAATGACGCCAATGTTCAAACGCGAGTTTAATAGCCAGCAACTCCCGATTTCCAACATCATAATTCAGTTCGGTTTCTGAAAATTTTTTCTAAATGAAGGCACAAGGATATACTCCATCCTTGTTCTCCTAAGACAAAACTGCTCCGACCCCCACCGATGAAGCATCGACCTCGACCAAAAAAGGCTTGGTCTCAGTCTCATCAGGCTGCATAAGGATAAGGGCAGAAGTGAACCTCTCTTTGAGATACTCAAATGCTTCAATGGCCTCAGTAGTCCACTGGACCGTATTCGCACCTTTCCTGGTGAGATCAGTCAGAGGCTTAACAATTAGAGAAAAATTCTTAATGAATTTCCTGTAATAATTGGCAAAACCCAAAAATCTATGTATAGATTTCAAACCAATAGGCCTTCACCGGGTCCATCTCAAAGCCCTCACTGGAGACAATGTAGCCCAAAAAACTAATTTTCCGCACAGCGAACTCACATTTCTCCAGCTTAGCAAAGAGTGAATTATCACTCAATAACTGCAAAACTTTACGTACACTCTCTGCCAATGGGACTCTAGATCTGGTGAATAAATCAAAATGTCATCCAAATACACAACCACATTCTTACCAATCAAAGGTCTCAGGATGTCATTAATAAGGTTCTGAAAAAATGCAGGTGGATTGGTAAGACCAAAAGGCATCACCAGATTCTCAAAATGACCTACCGGAGTGTTAAAAGCAATTTTCCATTCATCACCCTCCTTCACTCGTAACAAATTGTATGCCCTCCGGAGATCAATATTAGAGAACCACTTGGCCCCCACCAACTGGTTAAACAAGTCAGGAATTAACAGGAATTGGTAGGAATTGCGTACGGTAATCTTATTAATTTCACGAAAATCCAGACATGGACGTAAACCCTCATCCTTTTTTTTAACAAAGAAAAATCCAACTGCCACAGGCGACTTAGAATGTCTAATTTGACCAGCAGCCAGGCTTGTTTGTATGTACTCCTCCAAGGCCTTTCTTGGATAGTCAGATTAAACAAGCGACTCTTGGGAAGAGTAGCTCCAGGAACAAACTCAATGGCGCAATCATAGTCCCTATGAGGAGGTAAAACTTGCAACTCCTTTTCTCAAAAAAACCTCCAAAAATCTTGAATAGGTACAGGTAATTCCCCTTTTTCCACAGCCGCCATGTGACCATTACAACATTTATCATAGCACTTCGGACTCCAAGACTTAATCACATTAGTAGACCAGTCCAGCAAAGGATTGTGCAGTTTTACCCAAGGCAATCCTAGAACGACCGGAGAGGGTAAATTATCAAATACAACCAAGTCCAAAATTTCTTGGTGAACTCCATTGATAGTGAGGGGAAATGCAGCAACCTTGTGAGTAATACATTTCAAGGGAATGTTATCAATTGCAATCACAGAAATAGGTGATGATAAAGGTTTGGATTTCAATTTAAGGTTTTCCAAAAACCCTTTAACAATCACATTAAGTGTTGAACCACAATCCACAAATACCTGAAATGCAATCAAATTTTCCTGCAAAGTAGTACTCCCAGAAAGAAATACTCCTGCAGAGCGTAAACAGGCTATAACTAACCTTTTTTTTTCTTTACTTAAACGAAGCTCACAATTCTTAATCAAATGGTCAGCTTTACCACAATAAAGACACAATCCCTCAGCGAACCTACGGTCTCTTTCCTGAGAGGGGAGCGACTTCTCCCCATCCTCCATCGGTTCTCCGCTGTCAGAGCAGATTTTCTGGGGACTAGGACCTGGCATTACAGGAGTCTTTACCTCATTCTGTCTAAATCTTAGTCTCCTATCCACACGAACAGCTAATTGCATGGCATCCTGCAGCGTCCCAGGTGCGGGGAATGCAATTAGCAAATCCTTAACCCTTTCACTCAGACCAGAAAGAAATAGACATTTCAGAGCTGGATCATTCCATTTAACTTCTGAGGCCAATCTTCTGAAGTGTGTGGAATAATTTTCACCATCACCTGACCCATGATTCAAATGCCTGAGTTCTGCCTCAGCAGATGAGATTCGATCAGGATCATCATATAATAGCCCCACAGCAGAAAAAAATTCTTCTACAGACCTTAAACATGGATCATTAGGTTGGAGAGAAAAGGCCCACCCCTCTGGTTCTTTGCGCAAAAGTGACATAATAAAACCAATGCGCTGTGATTCATTCCCAGAGGACCTTGGTCTCAAACGAAAATATAACAAACAAGCATTTTTAAAGGAAAAAAAATCTTGCTGTTTACCATAAAAAACATCAGGCAGTCCTACCTTGGGTTCCACAAAATGCGCTTCAGAACAGCTACTCATGTGTTGCTGGAACTTGGCTACCTCCAGAGACAATCCCTGCAGGCATTGATCCAAATCCTGGACGGAAACCATACTGATCCCTGGATTTCTTTCGTTTTAGTTTTTTTTGGGCTGAACTTACTGTTATGATCTGCAACAAGTACTAAGGAAAGATAAGGGAAAACTGTCCCTACAGTAAAACTAAGCTGAATCCCTACGATGTAGTGGGCTGCCTGTTCTTAGCGAACAGACCTGCCTAGTACTCGGCTAGACTGAACGAAGACCTATAACATAAGGGGAGGGGTCTCTAAAAGAACTAAGGACTGGGACAAAATTGGGACACCTCCTAAACAGAGAAGTTGTTGTAGAACACAAAAAGAAAAACAGCCGAAAAAAGTACAAGAGGTCCTAGAAGGACAAAACGAACTGACAGAGAAAGGCACAGATGCACCTGGCTAGAGAAACAGTCAAACACTGAAGTCCAGCACAGCCAAAAGGGCGGAGCTGGAATATAAAGGCAGATGGTCACGTGACTGCAAAACACAAGATGGAAAAAACAAACAGGAGGGTTCTAACACCCTCCCTGCATGTTTGGCACTCTTTAGAGAGCCAATGAACATGCAGGGATTGCCTGCATTGAACTGTAATGCCGTAGCCATGTTGGTTGTGGGCATTACAGTGATTGGCTGGCCACACAGCGTCATCAGGTCTAAATCAGAACTGGCGTCGCCATGCTCGTCACAGTCACTCAGGATCAGACAGTGTAGGGATAGCTGCTGCTGCGTCAGGGACAGATTTGATTGTGTATTAGGTAGTGCAGGGAGTAAAAACATACATTACACATATCCATCTTAACAAACAGTCCTTCTGAGGACTAATCCATCTGCAGAGATATCAGGCAGGCAGGGTGTATAGGCAGGCTGTGTATATAGCAGACTACAGTGCATATAGCACAAGAGGCTCCATTCCAATTCTGCCTTCTGCTGCTGTTAGATATTTCTGTAACGGGTCTGGGAGGCGGAACCTCTGAGCTACTATACAAGGGGGCGGTCCTTGTAAGGGAGCGGGTGGCGACCAGGCAGGCAGTCACAGCAGGTGACCGGGACAGTCTCTGGAAGAACGGGCAGGAGGTCACGGCAAGTGACCGGGGCAGTCTCTGGATGAACGGGCAGATGGTCACGGCAAGTGACCGGGGCAGTCTCTGGGTAAAGGGTTGGTACGACCTGTGGCGGCTGATGGTAGACGTGAGCTCCCAGGTGAGCAGGCGAGAGTCTCTGGATAAACGGGTGGTCACAGCATGTGACGGCGGAGTCTCCAGGAAGACCAACAGACAGGCGGCAGATGAGCGCTCCCAGGTGAGCGGGCAGAAGTCTCTGGACAGGCGGGTGGTCACAGCACGTGACGGCAGAGCCTCCAGGTAGGCTAGCAGACAGGCAGCAGATGAGCGCTCCCAGGTGAGCGGGCAGGAGTCACTGGACAGGCAGGTGGTCACAGCACGTGACGGCAGAGCCTCCAGGTAGGCTAGCAGGCAGGTAGCAGATGTGCGCTCCCAGGTGAGCGGGCAAGCTGGTTCATAGACAGACTGACAGGAGTTGGAAGGCAGACCGTCGGACCTCAGGCAAGCAGGCAGGTAGCTGATGTGCGCTCCCAGGTGAGCGGGCAAGCTGGTCCTTAGACAGACTGACAGGAGTTGTAAGGCAGACCGTCGGACCTCAGGCTAGCAGGCAGGTAGCAGAATATCAGGCAGGAATAAGACAGCAAGCTGGCAGGAATCTGGCAGGTATCTGGCAGATAACTGGCAACGGGACCTGAGGGCTGAAGCAGAGTAGTGAACAGTGCAACAACATTACTTGGGCACCTCCATTTTGGAGGAGGTGCCTTATATATGGTGAAGTCCTCCGGCCCCTTTAAGAGGGAGGGAGAGCGCGCGCGCGCGCCCTAAGCACAGTGGCCGGGAAGGAGCGCGCGCTGCCAGCAGAGTGGGAGGAGAACGCCGGGCACGGAGCAGAGAGGTGAGGGGAACAGCGTCCCTGCCTAGCAGAGGGCAGGGACGCCGGCGCTACAATTTCTATACAAAGGCCCAGGTCTCAGGGGCCAGGAATACTTTTCTTTGGATCTTAATCCTCATTAATTGCTTTAAAAGCAATCTAGAGAACACCATTTTTTCTGTGCCATTTGCCTGTTGGCACTGCAGAATACAGCCAGGTCCTTTCCATATTAAACGCTAGAAATCCAGCTATTTAAAACCGTGTTTTCTCCGTCAAACGGATCACATATACATTGTCAGAAAATACTGCCATTTCTGGCCTCCATTAAAAATTTCCTTTAGTGTGTCATGGAAGCAATTCACTGTGGTTTGCTGTTCAAACTACTTACCTACAGGCCAGGTATGTAAAACCCTGTTTTGTACGTCACACGGATCACATATACGTTGTTAGAAAATACTGCCATTTCTGACCTCCGTTAAAAATTTCCTTTAGTGTGTCAATGAAGCAATTCACACCAGTTTGCAGTTCAAACTGCTTACCTACAGGCCAGGTATTTAAAACCCTGTTTTCGCCGTCACACGGATCAGATATACGTTGTCAGAAAATATTGCCATTTCTGGCCTCCATTAAAAATTTCATTCAGTGTGTCAGTGAAGCAATTCACAGCAGTTTG
Organism: Phyllobates terribilis; assembly: GCF_046119375.1. NCBI lineage: Eukaryota > Metazoa > Chordata > Amphibia > Anura > Dendrobatidae > Phyllobates > Phyllobates terribilis. Next base: position 481,498,430 of record NW_027362762.1, read on the forward strand.
CTGGTCAAACTACTTACCTACAGGCCAGGTATTTAAAACTTTGTTTTCTCCATCACACGGATCACATATAAGTTCGCTTCAAACTCAGTCATTTGTAGTGAGCGTGGAAGATACTGTCCTCCATTTAAAATGGGCAAGGCATGTGGCAATGGACGGGGAACTTGACGTGATGGTAATGGTGCGAGGACAAGACATCGGTCAAGCCCAAATTGTGCCACAACAAACAAACACATCTTCTCGCCTGACCTTCCTATCCCAATTTCTAGGGGACCACAGCACACCACTATTGAACCCAGAGCAGTGTCAAAAGGTTGTTGGTTGGATAGCGGATAATGCTTCCAGTCACTTAGCCACCACCACCACCACCCTGTCTTCCACATCGTCAAGTCTCATTAGCCGTGAGTCTGGACCGCATATTCCTCACCCTGATCCTCCTTCCTCCCACCATGCTGAGTATCCAGAGACAACTGATCCCACACTTGGACACTCTGAAGAGCTGTTCACTTTTCCATTTATAGATTCGGGCCTCTCGCCCGGTCCACTTGAAGCGGGGCAAGAGGAGATCGAGTGTAGCGATGCCCAAATATTTGAGCAGCCAAAGTCACACGAAGGCTACGGTGGAAAAGTGTCACAAGAGGTGGACGATGATGAGACACAATTGCCAGAAAGTCAGGAAGAGGACCAGGGTGCAGAAGTGGAAGACGAGGTGGTGGATGATATAGTAACTGACCCAACCTGGCAGGAGGACATGCAGAGCGAGGACAAAAGCACACAGGGGGAGGGAGGCAGAGCACCCCAACAGGCAGGAAGAAGCAGTGTGATGGCTGCAGACAGAAGGCACGCAACTGTTCCCCGTAACACCAACATGAAGGAAGTTGCCAGTACAACTGTTAGGTCTCCCCGAGTCTGGTTGTTTTTTAAAGACTCTGCCGATAACCCCAAATAGGCCATTTGCACCACCTGCCAGGCCAGCATCAGTAGGGGTGGCAAAACAACCAGCCTGACCACCACCAGCATGATCAGGCACATGGCAGCAAAGCACCCGATTTTGTGGGCTGAACCCCAGGGTCCAGGAACAGCGTCTGCGGGTGGCACCATTGCTTCTTCCGCTGTTGTGCATGCAAGCCAATCCCCTGTCCATGATGCATGCGAAGACGCCTTCTGCCCTGCACCTGTCGTTGCACACTCTCAAGTAGCAGCATCAGGAAGAACATCCATGTCCTTGTCCCAGCGCAGCATTCAGTTGTCCTTACCCCAGTCGTTGGAACACAAGCGCAAATATGCAGCCAATGCCCCACAGGCCACACTACTAAATTCTCACATTTCACGACTGCTTACATTCGAAATGTTGCCTTTTAGGCTCGTGGAGACGGAAGCATTCCGCAACCTGATGGCGGCGGCCGTCCATCGGTACTCGGTCCCCTGCCACCACTCTTTCTCCCGGTGTGCCATCCCCGCATTACACAAGCACATGTCCCAAAACATTAGGCGTGCTCTCAACAGCGCAGTTACTGGTAAAGTCCACCTAACCACGGACACATGGACAAGTGCTTGTGGGCACGGACGGTACATCTCGCTGACGGCACACTGGGTTAACATAGTGGAAGCCGGGACCCAGTAGGACCTTGGGACGGAACACGTCCTCCCGGCGCCAAGGATTGCGGACCCTAGGTCTATCAGGGTTGCCCCCACGGTCTTCAGCTCCTGCACCTCATCCTCCTCAGCCTCCTCCTCCTCTTCAGCCTCCATCTCCGAAATGACCACATCAGACACAAGATGTAATCACTGCAGCACTGCCTCGGCCAAGAGGCAACAGGCTGTGCTGAAGCTAATATGCTTAGATGAAAAACCGCCCAATTTTGAAGAGTTGTGGACAGCTCTGAAAGAGTAGGCATATCAGTGGCTCACACCGCTGAACCTACAGCCAGATATGGTCGTGTGTGACAATGGCCGGAACCTGGTGGCGCCTCTGAGGCGAGGAGAGCCCAAACACGTACCATGCCTGACCAATGTGCTTAACCTCGTGGTTCAGCAGTTTCTCAAATCCTACCCGGAGCTGCCGGATCTGCTTGTTAAAGTACCCCGCCTGTGTGCCCATTTTAGAAAGTCAGCTACAGCTTCCGCCGCCCTTGCTGTGCTTCAGCAGCGTTTGCAGCTTTCGGCTCACAGACTGGTGTGTGATGTCCCCACGCGTTGGAACTCTACACTGCAGATGTTGGGAAGGATTAGTTGTTGAGTACCAGCATCAACAAGGCCATCGGTATTCAGTTCAGACTCCACACATAAGACCTCAGGAGTGGACAAGGATGTCAGACATATGTACCATCCTCCAAAACTTTGAGGACTCCACCAAGATGGTGAGCGGCGATGACGCCATAATTAGCGTCACCATCCTTCTCTGTCTTCTGAAACGTTCTCTGCTCACAATCAAAGAGGATGCATTGCAGGCGGAGCACGATGAGATGGAGCAAGGAACCACACAGGGTGATTACACACAGCCAAGCCTCATCTCATCCCAACGTGGATTGGGTGACAATGAGGAAGAGGAGGAGGAGGAAGGACAGGAGCTAGTTTCATGCACTATAGATGGTACAACCTGCACAGCTGTCATACCGTCTGTTCAGCGTGGATGGCCAGAGGACAGAGAGGAGGAGGAGAGCATGGTCAGTCATCCTCTTGGTGAGGACACAGAAGTCTTGCCTGTTAGTAGTCTGGCACGTATGGCTGAGTTTATATTACGCTGCCTTTCCCATGACCCTCGCATTCTCAAAATTTTGGGTGACAGTCATTACTGGTTGGTGACACTTCTAGACCCACGCTACAAGGAGAACTTTCTATCTCTTATTCCTGAAGCGGACAGGTCTACAAAAATGGGGCTGTACCAGAAGGCCCTTGTTGAGGAACTATTAAAGAAATTCCCATCTGAAAACGTTGGCGGCAGAGGGCACACTTCGTTGGACAACCAAGGAGTACAGGCGAGGGAGACACAACTTCAATCCAGCAGAGGAAGGGGAACACTGTCAAAGTTCTGGGAGAGTTTCCTCAGACCCTCCCATCGCACAGGCCCTGAGGCACGGGGTACTCTCACAAGGAGTGCAAAGTTTGGGTAGATGCTGAGGGAGTACCTTGCCGACCATACCAACATCCTCCGTGATTCCGCAGTGCTTTATAATTATTGGGTATCCAAGCTGGATACGTGAAATGAACTGGCTCTCTATGCGTTGGAGGCCCTGGCCTGCCCTGCCACCAGCGTTTTATCAGAGCGGATTTTTAGTGCCGCTGGTGGAATTATAACTGATAAGCGCATCCGCCAGTCAACTGAAAATGCTGACAGGCTGACTGTTATAAAAATGAACAAGGGCTGGATTGGGCCAGACTTCTCAACACCACCGAATGATAGCAGCGTAACATAAACTCAAATCCAGTGTCTTTTCTTGGGAGGTGTATTCCCATGCACCTTTTCACACCCACACATGGGTATACGCTTTCTGATTTTGGCTATTTGCTCTTGTCCTCCTCCTTCTCCTCATCCTCCACCACCATATCACCAGGGTGACCGTGGTCCGTGAAGCAGCACCCACATAAATTTTTTAAAGGGTGTTTATGATGCCTGTAAAAAAAATTGTTTATACAGTATGTTCATGTATACCCCCAGAGGTAAATGTTTGTCAGCCCATACATTTAGTGCATGGGCATTACAAGAATAGGAGGCCCGCTCCTTTCTAATGGGAACATTTTTTTATGAGGCCCTCCTCCACGTCTCTTCCAAGGGTCATTGAAGTGCCTCCAAATTTTTGACAGCCCTTGCATTCACTGCATAGGCCAACACTATGGGAGACTCTCTCCTTTCTAATGGGAATTTGTCATGACTGTGGCCCTGCTCTATGTGTCTTTAAATTCTTAGTGGGGTTTTTCCTAAATTTGGTCAGCTGTTGGACTCACTGCATACCCTATAACTGTATAGCAGACCCTCTCCTTTCTAATGGGAACATGTCGTACCTTGCTACTGTGGCCCTGCTTTATGTGTCTATAATTTCTTAGTGGGGTTTTTCCTAAAATTGGTCAGCCATTGGACTCACTGCATACACTATAACTGTATTGCAGACCCTCTCCTTTCTAATGGGAACATGTCGTACCTTGTTACTGTGGCCCTGCTCCATGTGTCGTTAAATTCTTAGTGAGGTTTTTCCTAAAATTGGTCAGACGTTGGATTCACTGCATACCCTATAACTGTATAGCAGACCCTCTCCTTTCTAAATGGAATTTGTCATTACTGTGGCCCTGCTCTATGTGTCTTTAAATTCTTAGTGGGGTTTTTCCCAAATTTTGGCAGCCCTTGCACTCACTGCATGGGCATTACCCACCCGCTCCTTTATAATGGGAACATTTTTTTTACTGAGACCCTCCTCTATGTCTCTTCAAAGGGGTATTGGGTTGCGTCCAAATTTTTGGTAGCCCTTGCAGTCACTGGATACGCAATAACAGTATAGGAGACCCAGTTGTTAATAATGGAAACAACACAGCATAGCCGGCTGATGGCTCTCTAACAATAGCGAGGGCCGACTGCTGGCCTTTTAAGAATAGTAAGGGCCGTCTGATGGCCCTATAAAAATAGGCTTTATGACTTTCAGAGTCCCTCCATCATACATAAAACAGGATGTGTCTGATGATGTGTCACACACCACATTGCCAGATAAGGTTGTAAAATGTTAAAATGACATTTCCCGGTGAATGCATTTGTCTTAAAAAATAACGTAAAAAAAACAAAACAATAGGATCTTTCTTTAGTATAAAAAACAGCATCACCAATTTAACCTCAATGTAATTACATTGTTCAGCTCATGCACTTCCTCCTCCATCTCCAAAATGACTACATCAGTCACAAGCTGACAGCACTGCAGCACTTCCTTGGCCAAGCGGCAACATGCTAAATGCTTAATTGACAAACCGCCCAGCGCTGCAGAGTTGTTGAAAGCTGTAACACAGCAGCCTGATCTGTGGCTCTCACCGTTGAACATACAGCCAAGCATGTTCGTGTGTGACAATGGGCGGAACCTGGTGATGGAGAAATGACAGCCGGGGTAGATACAGTTTCCCTCTATGCCAGTCCTTTCACCGAGCTAAAGAATATGACTGTGGTGAAATACAACTCCCACTGAGAAGATGTTTCAGATTGAAAAACATTGTGTCCACCAGAGGATTTGATTCTGAGGGATAACCTTTCTCACCTGCTCAAGAGCCCCATAGCAGCTGCAAAGTTAGCGCTATCATGAACTCTCCTGAGGTAGAAGCCAAGGCACACCAGAGGATTCTCAACCCTCTGCTTCTCGGCAGGGACCGTTCAACCCTGCCGAGAAGCAGTCCTTGCTAAGAAAACTGTGTGGGAAGGTTCCCGAATACTATTTTTACTGAGGAGGAAACACACGCCAACACGGGGAGAACATACAAAGTCCTTGCAGATGTTGTCCTTGCTGGGATTTGAACCCAGGATCTCAGCGCTGCAAGGCTTCAGTGCTGACCACTAATCCAATGTGCAGCCGTTCACCCTCTAATATCTAACGGGCAGGAGAAACTTACACCTACTGCCACTCTATCCTCAGCTCCTTTGTGAGAAAATGTATTTGGGCAGCCACTCAGTCTACCAAATAAAATTCCTGAGAAGGAAATTGGGGATGGCTTCGCTACTGGTACTGGGGGCAGTGCTAATACCATAGCGTTGTACCATAGTTTGCTGGAAATATTCCAGGCTGGTAGGAGGCAAGCAAATTCCCACAGAAAAGTACCAGCAGTAATGTTCAGGCCACATTTCAAGTGAAAGCAGCTTTAGAGACCTTCCTGGGAGAAATGACACACAGGGTAGATACAGTTTCCCTCTATGCCAGTCCTTTCACCGAGCTAAATACAACTCTCAGCAAAAAAAGTTGTGGACTGGCTCCGTACCGTCCCTGGCCACATTCACCTGCCCATGTGTTTGTGGTTAGGCGGTCCTTCCCAATAAGTGCACTGCGGAGGGCACGGGTAATGTTGTGGGACCCGTGCTTGTGGAAGGTGGAGGCGATACCGGGAAATATAGTGGCGGCTGGGGACCGAGTATGGACACCCGGCCGCCGCCGGAATGAGGTTGTGAAAAGCTTCCGCCTCCACGAGCTTAAAAGGCCATATTTCAAGCGTAAAGAGCTGCCCAGAAATCTGGCAGTTTAGTGTTGCGTCCTGTGGGTGGGTGGGTGGCTGGCTACATACTTGCACTTGCATTCCAAGTAACAGAAAACTAAGCAGATGGTGGCCTCTATCATCATCATGGCCTCACCTCGGCACTATGAACTCTCCTGAAGGAGAAGCCAGGGCCCGCCGGAGGAGTCTCCGGTTCTCTGGTGGGCCCGTCCAACCATACCGAAAAGCAGCCCTGGCTAAGAAAAGTGTGGGGGGAGGTTCCCGGACACTCTATGGCTGCTTTTTTAAAGTGGATCGGCCATGCTTATGCATGTTATTTCTCAAAACGCATTACAGATCAGGCCATTGTCCAACTTTGTATTCAAGACATTAAATGCGCAAAGAAAGATGTGTGTGTGTGAAAGCACCACCGACAAGTGCGAGTTGATGTTGGATGGGCTGCCATTGCTTCTGCAACAAGCTCAATTACAGGACTTCCTGGGAGAAATGACACGCAGGGTAGATACGGTTTCCCTCTATGCCAGTCCTTTCACCAAGCTAAATACAACTCTCAGCAAAAAAAGCTGTGGACTGGCTCCGTACCGTCCCTGGCTACAATCACCTGTCCACGTGTTTGTGGTTAGACGGTCCTTCCCAGTAAGTGCACTGGGGAGGGCACGGGCAATGTAGTGGAACGCGTGCTTGTGGAAGGCAGAGGTGATACCGGGAAATATAGTGGCGGCTGGGGACCGACTATGGACACCCGGCCGCCGCCGGCATGAGGTTATGAAAAGCTTCCGCCTCCACAAGCCTAAAAGGCCACATTTCAAGTGCAAGCAGCTGTCAAAAATTTGGCAGTATAGTATTGCAGCTTGTGGGTGGGTGGCTGCCTGCATACTTGCGCTTGCATTCCAAGGAAAGGGGTAGGGACAACTGAACGCTGCAGTGGGACAACGACATGGACGATTATTGTTGCAAGTCTGCAATGACAGGTGCATGGCGGGAGTCATCTTCGCATGCGCCAAGGATCACTTGTGACCTGCGAGTCAGAGATGCTTCCAGAGGTCTTCCCCATGCCATGTCTTTTCAGCACTGTATGCATGTGTCTGATGATGTGTCACACACCACATGGCCAGATAAGGTTATAAAATGTTAAAATGACATTTCCTGGTGAATGCATTTGTCTTGGTTAAAAGCAATTCAAAAGTGCAAAAATGCTACGTGTGAACATAGCCCAAGTTGTGGAGGAGTATTTTTGCTTTTGGTTATTTATTTTGCCTTATATACAAGTCATTACCCTGGAAAGGATGTTCCTTAACATATTTCCCAAGAAAATCAATTTTGGTTTCGTTTTTGTATGTTTTATTGTGAGTCCGTAAAAGCGGCGTAATACTCTGATCACATTGCTGACAGCAGTGATCTGGGAGTCAGAGATGCTTCCAGGGGTCTTCCCCATGCTGTTCCCATGTCATTTGAGCACTGTTCCCATCGATGTGGGCAATTTTTAGGTCCTCTGCAGACCGCCAGGGATAGCCGCCTGAAAAATGCTCGAGTTTACCATAGACTTACATTGGGCTCGTTTCTTGGGTAGAGCACCTGAGTATTCCAATTTGCTCGACCCGAGCAACGAGTACCCAAGCATTTTAGTGCTTGCTCATCACTAATGATGATCTATAGAAAAGCTTCTGAGACCTCGTTTAATCCGTGAGGTTTTAGTGAGTTTTATCTATACATCCAGTAGATCTCCTTACTGTTTAGATTCTGGACGCAGTTGGGTATGTTACAAGTGATGTGTTCAATAGGGCTGATCCTCAGTTGTTTATAGTCCCTACTGTGTTTAATGGAATAGTGCCTTGATAAGCCATGTTTTAGAAAACCTCTTTTGATGTTATATCTATGTGAGTTAATCCTTTTATGAAGTGATTGAGTGGTTTTGCCAACATATTGTTTAGTGCAGCCGCACGTTATTACATATATCACATAATCAGTACAACACGTTAAGTGTTGATTAATTATGAAGTTCTCCTCAGTAGAGGTAGACAAAATTATTAGTGCCGTGATTAATGGATAGACAACATAGAAAACCATTTGACATGCATTTGAAAAAGCCATTCACTGCATTTGTGGATGACGGTGTCATGGGAGCACCATTCATTCGAAGGCGGCTCGGAGCCAATGTACTTTACAGTTTGTGCCCTGCGAAAAGTTATAGTAGGCTTATTTGGCAGAGTTTTTCCTAGAATAGGATCGTTTAGGAGTATATGGCAGTGCTGAAGGAAAATTTGGCATAGCTCCATATGGTAGGAGTTAAATTGAGTAACAAAGCTGAAATTATACTTATTTCCACTTTCTGGTTTGACTTTTTTCACTAGCAGTGATTGCTAGTCAGAATTTCGTGAGCTTGTTAGGGCTTGTTTTACCATATTCTTGGGGTATTTCTGAGATAAAAATCTCTCTTGTAGGATTTTAGATAGATTTTCATAAAAAATGGAAAATATTAAAAGACAGTGCAAAACCCTCAAAAAACTGGGGAAATGAGACACAGCAGTAAATAGCCCTAAAAGGTAAAGAAACACAGATAAAAATAGGGTTGAGAGCATAAATAATCCCAATATAAAGGCAAGGACAACTAAAGTAAAAGGTCTATTAATGTCCAATGTAATCAGTATACCAATAAGTGAGGATCAGACAAAGTGGAAAGGCTGCAATCAAAGTAACATGCAAGTGCATTAATATAAATGCCACCAACCCTTTAGGCTTTATTAGAGCTAATCCTAGGTTCTAGTTCATGATTGCTATGTATAGGCATCACTATCTATCCTATTAATCAGAAGGTATTACCTGGTAATGCAGTCAATTGGAGAACAATAGGAAAGCTGTGTATCTCCCCACACCCGACGGATGCCATTTCGCTGATCGCTTCTTCCGGGGGCGTGTCACACCAGTGGAAGGGAGTCATGTGATGAATAAATATGCCCATTAACCAGTCCAAAGGTATCGTGCACAGGTGGCATGTGTGGTTTCACTTAATGTCTCCACGGCGCATACCGCAGGGACTCCGCCTCCCAAAACTAAAGGGAGTTCCGGAGTAGTGCAGGGTGACATGCAGTGGAACGCACTGCGGTCACCTGGTATAGCATATCCAGAATTCAAAGGCGGACCAGACCCTGTGTTACGCTGGCGTGTCCTTAAATAAAATAAAATAAAACTCAAAGGACACGTCGGGGTCCACCGGACTGCAGAGGGGCTGCAGCAGCTGAGTCCCAGAGGAATGTTCAGCGAAGCACAGAGAAAGAAATAAACTAGTGTGTTAAGTGCACACACAAGTAGTAACTAAACAAGGTACAATGCTGGGAGTTAACAACACTCCAGAAACAAAACTAATAAACTTCTGCACTGCAATACACCACTGTGCAGAGCAGGAAGGATTTGGCAGCATGAAACACCCGAGCACTAGATGGCGGCGTATAGAGCTGCAGATAGCTGCAGGACAGGAAAGGCCTGGAACCTAAGTTCCTAAAGAGGAGGAGAATCTCTGCAGCACCCAACACATGGGTGTAAAAGCAGCAGTGTGACCACACATACAATGGCGGAGACCTGGAATGCTGGATCGGTAGCAAGGACGCCTCCGTGGCGTGGACACCAACCGGTGAATCGACACGGTAGAGCGTGCTGCTCACAGCCTTCCCCTAGGCCTAATTGATGGCTAGGATGACTAGGGAGCACACAGCAGGAACCCTTGACAACGACTCTCACACACTGCATTTACTGCCAGAGACCTCACCCTAGGTTAGAAAGAGATAGACTAGGCACCGGGGCGGAGCCCACGGAGCCCTTAAATACACTAGAGACAGCCCCAGCCCCCCAGGACAACCAACAACGCTGTACCAGACAGCAGGGGGCATGGTTTAGCAGCACATGACCGCAGGGGGGGCGTGGCTTAGAGGCACATGACCGCAAGGGAGTGGCTTAGCGGTACATGAGCAGAAACGCAGAAACCACACTTAGAATCCCTAGAACGGAACCTAAATGCTGACAATTACTGACCAGCAGGAAAGGGCCTGGCCGGACGCCGCGAGAAAGCCCTTCTCCTGCGTACCGGCCTAACACCCTGCGCATGCGCTCTGTCATGAGTAAAGCCATGGGCTAACGAGGGATGGAAGCGGATCCAGGACCAAGGTAATACGTTAAAGGCGTGGTAAAGGTGATGATGCCATTGTCTACCTGGAAAACATTCAGGATACAAAGCAGGATTAAGCTCATTAATTCAGCGATCGGAAATAAATAAATAAATAAATGATAAATACCCTATAACCCCCATAAGGGGACTCGATGCTATAAAACCTCATATGTAATATCTATTTTATATAACCCTAAATGAAGAATAATAAATAATATCTAATTATTAAGATGCTAACACCTTATAGGCTAAAGAAAAAGAAGCTGAAAATAAATATAAAAATAATAAGACATACAGTGCTGGCCAAAAGTATTGGCACCCCTGCAATTCTGTCATATAATACTCAGTTTCTTCCGGAAAATGATTGCAATCACAAATTCTTTGGTCTTATTCTCTTCATTTAATTTGCTTGCAAGGAAAAAACACAAAAGAGAATGAAGCAAAAATCAAATCATTGATCATTTCACACAAAACTCCAAAAAAGGGCCGGACAAAAGTATTGGCACCCTCAGCCTAATACTTGGTTGCACAACCTTCAGCCAAAATAACTGCGAACAAGCGCTTCGGGTAACCATCAATGAGTTTCTTACAATGCTCTGCTGGAATTGTAGAGCATTCTTCTTTGGCAAACTGCTCCAGGTCCCTGATATTTGAAGGGTGCCTTCTCCAAACTGCCATTTTGAGATCTCTCCACAGGTGTTCTATGGGATTTAGGTCTGGACTTATTGCTGGCCACCTTAGAAGTCTCCAGTGCTTTCTCTAAAACCATTTTATAGTGCTTTTGGAAGTGTGTTTTGGGTCATTGTCCTGCTGGAAGACCCATGACCTCTGAAGGAGACCCAGCTTTCTCACACTGGGCCCTACATTATGCTGCAAAATTTGTTGGTAGTCTTCAGACTTCATAATGCCATGCACACGGTCAAGCAGTCCAGTGCCAGAGGCAGCAAAGCAACCCCAAAACATCAGGGAACCTCCGCCATGTTTGACTGTAGGGACCGTGTTCTTGTCTTTGAATGCCTCTTTTTTTTTCCTGTACACTCTATGTTGATGGTTTTTCCCAAAAAGCTCTACTTTTGTCTCATCTGACCAGAGAACATTCTTCCAAAACATTTTAGGCTTTCTCAGGTAAGTTTTGGCAAACTTCAGCCTGGCTTTTTTATGTCTCGGGGTAAGAAGTGGGGTCTTCCTGGGTATCCTGCCATACAGTCTGTAGCGTCGGCGTCCCTGCCTCCTGCTAGGCAGGGACGCTGTTCCCCTCACCTCTCCGCTCCGTGCCCGGCGTCTTCCTCCCACCCTGCTGCCAGCGCGCGCTGCTTCCCGGCCACGGTGCTTAGGGCGCGCTCCCCCTCTCTTAAAGGGGCCGCGCGCGCCGTCCTAAGGAGTCCCCGGCCAATGGCCAGAGGACTTCACCATATATAAGGCACCTCCTCCAAAATGGAGGTGCCCGAGCAATGTTGTTGCAAAGCCTTCACTCTGCTTCAGCCCTCAGGTCCCGTTACCAGTTACCTGCCAGTCACCTGCCAGATTCCTGCCTGTTACCTGCCAGTCACCTGCCAGATTCCTGCTTGATACCTGCCTGATATCCGTTTACCTGCTTGCAAGCCTGCGATCCGACGGTCTGCCTTCCGACACCTGTCAGTCTGTCTATGGAACAGCCTGCCCGCTCACCTGGGAGTGCTCATCTGCTACCTGCCTGCTAGCCTACCTGGAGGCTCCGCCGTCACTTGCCGTGACCACCTGCCTGTCCAGAGACTCTTGCCTGCTCACCTGGGAGCGCTCACCTGCTACCTGTCTGCTAGCCTACCTGGAGGCTCTGCCGTCACTTGCCGTGACCACCTGCCTGTCCAGAGACTCTTGCCTGCTCACCTGGGAGCGCTCACCTGCTACCTGTCTGCTAGCCTACCTGGAGGCTTTGCCGTCACTTGCCGTGACCACCTGCCTGTCCAGAGACTCTTGCCTGCTCACCTGGGAGCGCTCACCTGCTACCTGTCTGCTAGCCTACCTGGAGGCTCTGCCGTCACTTGCCGTGACCACCTGCCTGTCCAAAGACTCTCGCCCGCTCACCTGGGAGCGCTCACCAGCCACCTGCTTGCTGTCCTTCTACCCAGAGACTGTCCCTGTCACTTGCCGTGAGTACCCGTCCTTCTACCCAGAGACTGTCCCTGTCACTTGCCGTGACTACCTGCCCTTCTACCCAGAGACTGTCCCTGTCACTTGCCGTGACTACCTGCCCGTCTTCCCTGGGAGCCACCCGCTTCCTTACAAGGACCGCCCCCTTGTATAGTTGCTCAGAGGTTCCGCCTCCCAGACCCGTTACAGTTTGCTCGGGCCATGGAACCCGGTGGCACCCAAGCTCCCTCGCTCTCGGATCTATGTCATGAACTGTCCCGTCAGAGGTCCCAACAGGAGTCCATCCTGAGTCACCTGCGGAATGTCAACTCTCGCCTGGACACTCTGACTGCTCCACCAGCTACCACCGCTAGTGTCATGACTCGCAACCCGGCAGCGCCGCTGCCCACCAATACCATGGTATCCTGCCCTGGACCCCGGCTTTCTTCACCTCCTCGCTTTGGAGGTGACTCCGCTCAAGCTCGGGGCTTCATAAACCAGTGCACCCTGCACTTTGAACTTTTGTCCCACCAGTTTATCTCTGACCGGTCCAAAGTAGCCTTTATCATGTCCAACCTCACGGGGGAGGCTCTGGCTTGGCTAAATCCTCTATGGGAGAGAGGAGACCCCCTGGTGTCCGACCTGCCAGCCTTTCTCACGGCTTTCCGTCTCTGCTACGCCTCCATCAAGGAAATCTCACCGTAGGCCAATATGCCATACGGTTCCGTACCCTTGCTTCGGAGCTGGCCTGGGATAACGACGCCCTGGTGTCTGTCTTCTGGGAGGGTCTGTCCGGCCGTATTAAAGATGAACTCGCCGGTCGGGACATTCCTACCACTCTCGACGACTTAATAACACTTGCCACCCGGATTGACATCCGGTTCCAGGAGCGCGCCAAAGAGGTCACCCGTGAGAGGAGGTTTCCACGTCTAGCTCCTACCTTCCAGAAACCCTTCACTCCCTCCGTTACTCCCCAGGCACACTCACCTGAGGCTATGCAGGTCGACCAGACCAAGATGGTCAAAACCCGTCAAGACTTACGCCGTGCCGAGGGGAGCTGCTTCTACTGTGGCAGTAAGGAGCACCGGATCCGTTCCTGCCCAGAGAGGTCGGGAAACGCCTGTGTCTAGGATCGCTCAGAGAGGTCGCCCTAGTCAAAAGTAAACCCTCTCCATCTCTGATGCTATCAGTCTCTATCATCTGCGGAGAGAACCGCTATTTTGAACTGGCTCAACTTGACTCAGGAGCTGCTGGAAATCTCATCTCTCAATCCCTGGTAGAGAAATACCATATTCCCACCAAACATCTGGCCGTACCTTTATCTGTCGCCGCCGTGGATGGGGGCCTCTTACCACATCCCATCCAACTCATCACCGAATCTCTAACTCTACAGGTGGGAATGCTGCATTCTGAGAGCATCTCCTTTCATGCTCTGCCTGGACTCTCTCACGCACTCTTGCTAGGCCTACCTTGGCTCCAGAAACATGCACCCGTGCTTGACTGGCAGACCGGAGAAGTCCTTCGCTGGGGACAGGACTGCCATAAGACTTGTCTAGTTCCCGTTCATCCTGCTCGTCCTTCTCCTACCCCAGTCAATCTACCCGGTCTACGGGTTCCCTATTGGTCTTATGCGGATGTCTTCAATAAAAAAGAAGCAGAGACATTACCCCCTCATAGACCATAAGACTGCCCAAACGACCTGATACCCGGCTCTACTCCTCCCCGTGGGCGTATCTACCCTTTGTCCGCTGCTGAGACCCGGTCCATGTCAGAATATATTGAGGAGAATCTGGCCTGGGGATTTATCCGGAAGTCTACCTCCCCGGCGGGAGCAGGCTTCTTCTTCGTCAAGAAGAAGGACGGCTCACTCCGTCCATGTATAGATTATAGAGGCCTTAACCAGATTACAGTGAAGAATAAATACCCCCTCCCGCTCATTCCTGAATTATTTGACCGTCTGAGGGGGGCTAGAATCTTCACCAAACTGGATCTCCGTGGGGCGTATAACCTGGTCCGTATCCGTCAGGGGGATGAGTGGAAGACGGCATTCAACACCCGGGACGGCCACTATGAGTACTTTGTAATGCCCTTCGGTCTCTGTAACGCTCCTGCCGTCTTTCAAGAGTTGGTCAATGACATCTTCCGTGACCTTCTCTACTCCTGCGTGGTGGTGTACCTGGACGACATCGTGGTCTTCTCTTCGGACCTTCCTACTCACCGGAGGGATGTTCGTCAGGTCCTGCTCAGGCTCAGGCAGAATCACCTCTACGCTAAATATGAGAAGTGCATCTTTGAACAGACCTCTCTTCCATTTCTGGGCTACATAATCTCTCAGACCGGCCTACAAATGGATCCTGAGAAACTGTCTGCCATCCAGAAGTGGCCCCGACCAGAGGGGTTGAAGGCTATTCAGCGGTTCCTGGGCTTCGCCAACTATTACCGCCTCTTCATACTGCACTTCTCTTCCCGGACTGCCCCTATCTCTGCGCTCACCCGTAAGGGCACTAATCCCAGAAGATGGCCGCCCGAAGCTGAGGAGGCCTTTCTTTCCTTAAAACAGGCTTTCTCCTCCGCCCCGGTGCTGCATCGTCTGGACGGCAACAAACAATTCTTCCTAGAAGTTGACGCTTCCTCCTCCGGAGCCGGGGCGGTACTTACCCAAAAGTCATCTTCCGGAAGAATGGTAACCTGCGGTTTTTTCTCCAAACTCTTCTCCTCTTCTGAGCGCAATTACTCTATTGGAGACCGAGAATTGTTAGCCATTAAGCTGGCACTGGAGGAGTGGCGTTACCTGCTCGAGGGGGCTCTTCACCCGGTAATAATTTACACGGACCACAAGAACTTGGCTTACCTTCAGAGCGCCCAGAGACTTAACCCGCGCCAAGCCCGGTGGTCCTTGTTTTTTTCCCGCTTTGATTTTGTTCTTCATTTTCGCCCGGCAGACAAAAACATCAAAGCTGACGCCTTGTCCCGATCCTTCCTGGTATCTGATCTAGAGGAGGAACCTAAGCACATCATTGATCCCGCCAGAGAAATGCAAGTGGCCCCTGTGAATCTAAATCGTCTCCCTCCCGGTAAGACGTTCGTAACTGTACCTGATCGGAGGAGGGTCCTACACTGGGGTCACTCGTCTAAGCTAGCTGGCCACGCCGGTCAGAAAAAGACCCTCCAGCTCATTACCCGGCATTACTGGTGGCCTACCCTGCACAAGGATGTAATAGACTTTGTTTCTGCCTGTGTGTCTTGCGCCCGAAAAAAAGTTCCGAGACACCTGCCAGCCGGACGCCTCCTTCCTCTTCCAGTTCCTGCTGCCCCGTGGCAGCATATAGCTATGGACTTTATAACGGATCTCCCTGTCTCTGCCAGTTGTACGGTCATTTGGGTGGTCGCTGATCGCTTTTCCAAGATGGCGCACTTCATTCCCCTGCCGGGCCTCCCGTCTGCACCCGAACTGGCTAAAGACTTTATCCGCCACATCTTCCGTCTCCATGGCCTGCCCCTCCACATCGTGTCAGATCGTGGGTTTCAGTTCACCTCACGCTTCTGGAGAGCCACATGTAAGTTGCTTGACGTCACTCTGGACTTCTCCTCCGCTTACCATCCACAGTCCAATGGTCAAGTGGAGTGGATCAATCAGAACCTGACCAGTTACCTCCGGCACTTCGTTAATGCCCACCATTCGGACTGGGTGGATCTCCTACCATGGGCCGAGGTCTCTTACAATAATCACGAGAGCGAATCTTCCTCCAAATCCCCGTTTTTTGTAGTCTTCGGTCAGCATCCTCGGATCCCGTTTCCCGTCTCCACCTCGGTGGACAATCCGGCTGCGGAATCTCTCGTTAGCAAATTCTCCTCCATTTGGGAGAGTACCCGATCCGCACTCCTTCAGTCGTCCGAGCGGATGAAAAAACACGCTGACAAAAAACGCCTGGATCCTCCACAATTCCGTCCTGGAGATAAAGTCTGGCTCTCGTCCAAGTATGTCCGGCTCAAGGTTCCTTCCTACAAGTTAGGGCCTCGGTTCATCAGCCCACTGGAAGTTATCAAACAGATCAATCCGGTGGCCTATAAATTGAAACTCCCGGCCAACCTACGGATCCCTAACTCCTTGCATGTATCTCTCCTCAAACCCGTGGTACTTAACTCTTTTTCCAAGTCTACAGGTACGCCTCCTGCTCCGGTTTCCGCTGAGAATGAGTTTGAGGTAGAGAACATTCTGGCTACCAAAAGGGTAAGAGGAAAAACCTTTTTTCTGGTAGATTGGAAGGGGTTTGGTCCTGAGGAGAGAACGTGGGAGCCTCGGGAGAACATCCATGCCCCTCTCATCCTTGATAAATTTCTCTCTGGCCTAAAAAAGGGGGGGCCTAAAGGGGGGGGTACTGTAGCGTCGGCGTCCCTGCCCTCTGCTAGGCAGGGACGCTGTTCCCCTCACCTCTCCGCTCTGTGCCCGGCGTCTTCCTCCCGCTCTGCTGGCAGCGTGCGCTGCTTCCCGGCCACGGTGCTTAGGGCGCGCGCGCTCCCCCTCTCTTAAAGGGGCCGCGCGCGCCATCCTAAGGAGTCCCCGGCCAATGGCCGGAGGACTTCACCATATATAAGGCACCTCCTCCAAAATGGAGGTGCCCGAGCAATGTTGTTGCAAAGCCTTCACTCTGCTTCAGCCCTCAGGTCCCGTTACCAGTTACCTGCCAGTCACCTGCCAGATTCCTGCCTGTTACCTGCCAGTCACCTGCCAGATTCCTGCTTGATACCTGCCTGATATCCGTTTACCTGCTTGCAAGCCTGCGGTCCGACGGTCTGCCTTCCGACACCTGTCAGTCTGTCTATGGACCAGCCTGCCCGCTCACCTGGGAGCGCTCATCTGCTACCTGCCTGCTAGCCTACCTGGAGGCTCCGCCGTCACTTGCCGTGACCACCTGCCTGTCCAGAGACTCTTGCCTGCTCACCTGGGAGCGCTCACCTGCTACCTGTCTGCTAGCCTACCTGGAGGCTCTGCCGTCACTTGCCGTGACCACCTGCCTGTCCAGAGACTCTTGCCTGCTCACCTGGGAGCGCTCACCTGCTACCTGTCTGCTAGCCTACCTGGAGGCTCTGCCGTCACTTGCTGTGACCACCTGCCTGTCCAGAGACTCTTGCCTGCTCACCTGGGAGCGCTCACCTGCTACCTGTCTGCTAGCCTACCTGGAGGCTCTGCCGTCACTTGCCGTGACCACCTGCCCGTCCAGAGACTCTTGCCCGCTCACCTGGGAGCGCTCACCTGCTACCTGCCTGCTAGCCTACCTGGAGGCTCTGCCGTCACTTGCCGTGACCACCTGCCTGTCCAAAGACTCTCGCCCGCTCACCTGGGAGCGCTCACCAGCCACCTGCCTGCTGTCCTTCTACCCAGAGACTGTCCCTGTCACTTGCCGTGAGTACCCATCCTTCTACCCAGAGACTGTCCCTGTCACTTGCCGTGACTACCTGCCCTTCTACCCAGAGACTGTCCCTGTCACTTGCCGTGACTACCTGCCCGTCTTCCCTGGGAGCCACCCGCTTCCTTACAAGGACCGCCCCCTTGTATAGTTGCTCAGAGGTTCCGCCTCCCAGACCCGTTACACAGTCCCTTTTCATTCAGACGTCGACGGATAGTATGGGTTGACACTGTTGGACCCTCGGACTGCAGGGCAGCTTGAACTTGTTTGGATGTTAGTTGAGGTTCTTTATCCACCATCCGCACAATCTTGCGTTGAAATCTCTCGTCAATTTTTCTTTTCCGTCCACATCTAGGGAGGTTAGCCACAGTGCCATGGGCTTTAAACTTCTTGATGACACTGCGCACGGAAGACACAGGAACATTCAGGTCTTTGGAGATGGACTTGTAGCCTTGAGATTGCTCATGCTTCCTCACAATTTGGTTTCTCAAGTCCTCAGACAGTTCTTTGGTCTTCTTTTTTTTCTCCATGCTCAATGTGGTACACACAAGGACACAGGACAGAGGTTGAGTCAACTTGAATCCATGTTAACTGGCTGCAAGTGTGATTTAGTTATTGCCAACACCTGTTAGGTGCCACAGGTAAGTTACAGGTGCTGTTAATTACACGAATTAGCAAAGCATCACATGATTTTTCAAAAGGTGCCAATACTTTTGTCCAGCCCCTTTTTTAGGTTTGGTGTGGAATTATATCCAATTTGGCTTTAGGACAATTCTTTTTGTGTTTTTTTCATTGAAGATAAATTAAATGAAGATAGTAATACCAAAGAATTTTTGATTGCAATCATTTTCAGGAAGAAGCTAAGTATTATCTGACAGAATTGCAGGGGTGCCAATACTTTTGGCCAGCACTGTAAAGATGCAAAAAAAGTAAATAAATAAATAATAATACAGTAAATAACAAAGGAATAAACAAGCATAAAAAGAATATATATGAATATAATTAACAATGCTAAGAAACCATTGTTGTAAAGAAATAATAATGAATAATTAAATAAATACCCGTGTATGGAAAAGAAAAATGGGAAGAAAAAAAAAATTGTGCAAGTGATAGAGAAATCCCTGGAAGATCTAAACCCTGAAAGTGGACCAGATTGTATGGAAAAGGACTTACCAAATGTATGCAGGTTCCAACTCAATAGAAAAACAAGTGCAAATTATACTATTCAATATTGTGAAAGGACTCTAAACAACTCTTCCACTCCTGAACAAAATATATTCAAGGCGATCCAATAAGACAGTGAGGAATAAATGACTGGAAGAAGTGTGTACACTATGTGTTTATTAAAGCGAAGAATAATAAATATAGATTATTCTAAATTATAAATTATGACTAAAGTGCCAAGTGCATCTCTAATTATTGGACCAATAAAAACAGTCCATTATAAAAAGAATACAAAAAGAAGGGAAGGAAAAGTGCTCCACCAAAATCAGCCACCCAAATGAACATGAATGTTCAATTATAAATGTACCAAGCATAAAGTGCCACGTGCTTAATCCAATTAAAATGGCTTAAAACATTCTCTCTCTCATTATTCTGGCATTTGGCAAATACTAAATATTATGGTAATCTTAATTGACCTAAAACGGGAAAGATTTATTCTGATTTCATGTCAGATATTGAGAAAAACATGCATGTGTGTCTTTTTATATAGTGTATGTAGACTTCTGGTTTCAACTGTATATATCTCCTTACACATTTTTTTCCTTAATAATAATAATCTTTTTATTATTATAGCATCAACATATTTCGCAGCGCTTTACAATTCAGACAATTTACAGACATTATCAGCACTGTCCCCATCCCCTATCAGTATGTCTTTGGAGTGTGGGAGGAAACCCACACAAACATGGGGAGAACATACAAACTCCTTTCAGATGTTGTCCTTGGTGGGATTTGAACCCAGGACCCCAGCGCTGCAAGGCTGCAGTGCTAACCACTGAGCCACCGTGATGCCCTGTTTCTTCACTTGAACCGCATCATGTGTCTACCCTATGAACTTTGATACATTATCATGTGTTTCTTTTGGCATTCTTTTTTAAAATGCTCCTCTATATAAACCTTTGTGAACCCTGTATATGCATATGGTTTTGTTCCTGAAGAAGAAGTGGGTTACACTTTGAATTGAGTAGAAAAATAAAAGAAACCTTTTTTTACATTATCCCTGGCATTTGACGTCACTTCATCAGTTGGAAGCGCAGATACAGACCAGACACTTCCATTTTTTTACATTTTGAACATGAGATACAAAGATGGTAGTTGCATTGCCTTCAGTGGGACCCTAAATGCCATGGTGACCTATTAGCTCCCTGTGCTGGGCCGAAGGGCAACTTAAATGAAAACACACAGACTTAACTCCTGCATCAAACTACTTAAAACAGCTTGTCATAGAAAAGAAAATATTAAAATCTTTACACCACACGAAATTGCAGGGGTAAAAATAGGTGACAGTCAGAGTCAGATTAATACAAGGGGCATTCATTCCCAACCCCTCCCTCCTCTACTCTCTCTGGTGCAGTAGCAAAAAGGGCTTGTAACTCACAAATCTCTTTTAGTAGTTGAATTACACAGTTTAACATATAGTAAATTAGTTAGGAGAGTGAACTATCTTAACTAACATGCAAAAGCTCCTTTTAGAGCAAAAGACCCCGGCAGTACTAACGAGGATGTCTATTGAGCATAGACAAAGAGTTATAGATTGGACAGATAATTAAGGCAGGAATCCTTTTGTCCCCAGGAAATACATTGTCCTTTTAGGGGCAATGTCCCTGTAAGGAAAATATTGCACCTGCAATAGAGTTGATGTCTCCAAAAGAAAATGTAGAATATGGAAGTTTTTATCAATTCGATACTTATGGGACATAACTTTTCAACTTCAGGGATAATAGGGGAAGAAGATGCATATTTTTTCCTAATTGTAACCCCTGCCTATAGGCCACAAATCAATAATGGGCAAATCGCTGACAGCAGCAATGTCATGTTTGGTCTCTGGGTAATGGTAAAATCCCAATAAAAAATATGGTGGGGACCTCTAACTTCTTTGATTATCCGGAGGGGAGTTATCACATAAGTTGAGAATTCCATAAAATCCTGAAGGACTGAGAACAAAACACAACCCGGTCCACGTGAGGTCATAACCGGGGGGTGTGTGGGTGTAACTCAGGTGCTAATAAAAGATTAAGCTGAATTATGATGTGGGTTCTTGTAAAAAAGTTACACACATTGTGTATTCATGAAGCCCGTTTCCTAAATGTCCCCAAGCGAAACGCTCTCCTTCGGCTAAGTTGACTCAACTCTGTGAGTGACGAGTGGCGTAGTAAGTTATTTTGTTTATACCTTTTATTTCATGTAACTGTATATGCTGTATTGTTTTGTCCCCTTTGTTAAATATTTTATATATTTTTCATAAACACTCCCTAATTTTTAATTAAATATAAAATGTAATAATTCTGTTCCTTTTGCTCTGTAAACCACGCCTCAAAGTCATATGGTACCAGAAACCAGGCCTCCAGTCAGCCTGTATAAAACACGACTGGTGGTGGCGAGTAAGTAGTGCTGGGTTTATAGTGGAGATAGCAGTGACGGTAAGATGGTATATACATATATTCTGTACATTGGCATTGGAGATGTATATACCATACGCTCACTGTTAGTTTCCGGATAACTGGCCTATTAGTGCAATCAGCCTGCGGCCTCCTTCATTGATCGTCAGCCAATCATGTAATTGCTCAGAGGATAGGGGGTAGCAGAGAGCTGTTCGACCAAAGATCACAGAGGGTGGTTCTGCGTGACCTTCTCAGGGTCTGATCTTTGACACCGCATCTAAGTGGTTAAATAGAGGCAATTCAAGTCCAGTTGTTAGAAGCAGGTGCCAGCTGTATAAAGCAGCTAGCACCTACTATATATGAATTGGGCTATGCTCCATAACTCTTTCCATAGAACCACATTAGACATATGACATACATGTAGATTGCATGTTGAGAAGGGGATATTTTGTTCTTAAGCACAACACCACTTGTACCCTAGTTAACGTGTGCAAGAAAGGGGGTTGATAATCAGCCATGTGTGATGGTAATGACTATACAAAGTAGTCCAGTGCTATGTATATTTTGCTGTATTGTAAAGTTCCATAAGGAGACTCAGATACACATGATATATGTTGACTTCTTTACTAACTTTATTCAAGTTGGATAGTGTGGAAGTTTCCATTAGAAGTCAGGACAATAGTTTTAAATGTGGCCTTGATGATGATAATGTTGATTGGCCACATCGTGAGTTGATGGACTCACGAAAAGTCATCCTTTAGCACTCAGGAGAGGAAAAACCCCCAATGGAGGAAACCTCTAGGGAACCATGGTTAAAGGACTGCCCTTCCCTTGGGCTGTGGATTGGTGAAAGCAGAGTCCAAGCCCGGAATCTGTCTCTTCTTACAGCAGGTACCTCACTTGTGTCATGAGTACACTTGGCTGCTGAAAGTCTGGCAAATGTCATATTAAAGGGTGAGAGCAGAGACCGAGCCCGGAATCTGTCTCTTCATGCAGCAGGTAAGTCACTTATCTGTGAACACGTCTGACTGCGGAAAGTCCAGCAAGTGTCATATCCATGGGTGAGAGCAGAGACCGAGCCCGGAATCTGCCTCTTCATGCAGCAGGTAAGTCACTTATACGTGAACACGTCTGACTGCGGAAAGTCCGGTAAGTGTCATATTCTTGGGTGAGAGCAGAGACCGAGCCCGGAATCTGTCTTTTTGCTTAAACACAAGTTGTTTGATCCTCACATGGCAGCCACCATGTAATGAAGTCGTCGCCTCCTGCTGGATTCCTTATCCATTGTTGGAACTCAGCGAGCCTTCTTTCTCGATTTTTCTGCAGAAACAGTAAAGGATTATTATGACTAAACTTGCTAAGAGGATGTTGATTTTTAACAAAACATCCCCTTAGCAGAATCTAGATAATATTACAAAACCCGGGGCCTATTGCAGAATCCAGTTTGATATAAATGACAGTTTGTATCCTATAGATCAGATCTCGTGGCTATTCTATAGAAAATATAGACTTTCATACAAAACTAATTCCTAGCTTTAAATTCCCATCTCATCCATTTATGGCATATCCACCCAATAGTTTGTAAGAAAAAATCACCATTGATGAGAAAAAAATAGGATGAAGTAGATGCACTTAAGAAATTAGAAACTAATTTCTTTGCAATATTCACTGTATTCATCCAAATAATGAGACAGGGCAGCAATAGTTAAATCCTGTGGTCTGCTGGAATACAGCGATGTAACATTGCACATCAACCATTTTGCAACACACAATTTTTGCAGAACATCTATACTGCACCCTGAAATCTCTCGCATTAGTGGCTGTAATATTTACTCACCCAAGACTCCAGTCTTTTAATGAATTAACCTATTCCCACCACAATGGAGTACATGGAAGGTGGAAAAAAGACTTGAGAATTTTAGTGAATGAAATATTGGCGTCATTGGGTTACCCACCAATAATTAATTATTCCACATTTTTTTCAGACAATACTCTTAAAACAACTTTTTTGCACCGGTCTTGATGAGGAGGCACACTGAAGTCAGACGCTCCTGATTCTTGAAGATGTATACACCGATTCTTGATTCAGGAGTGTCGGACTACTGGTGTGCAGTTCTGGTGAGCGTGTTTCGTGGCTTAACAAACACCGCCGATTAACATGAATTTGACAAGTGGTATTTGCCACGCCACCCATCCTGCCCAAGCTCCGGCACATTGTCGGAACTGGGCAAAAATGGCATGAGAAGGCCAGAAGTCACAATATTTTACTGCAGCCTGGAGATTCGGCAAAATTTTGTGACTGTTCAAAGCTTTTTACATCAAAATACTGGTGTAAAAGATTTGACAAATTGGGCCCCTAAGTCCTTTTGAAAGAAATGAAAGATGATCTTCTGCTAATATTTGAGCTGAGATATGAAAAACACTCACTTTTTTTCCAGCCTTGTTAGTTTCGGAAATATCTTATTTGACATCCAGGTTGTGAGGACTCAGAATCATATGAGTAAACATATCGATTATCCGATTCTTCAAAATAAACTGTTTTCCCTTTGTTTTTATTTTTCATTTGACTTCCTTTTAGAATAGATGGAGGTGTCTGTTTGTAATCATTTAAGTCCGGCTTAATCTCGGACTCTTTCATCTCCACTATACCGGCCTTATGCGGCATTATAATGTCTCTAGAAGTACAGAAGATGTCAGATTCTCCTGAAACATAAAGTATTGAAAATAGATTTAATAAAATGCAAGCTTCTATATGATTAAAATGATTAACATTTACAGGTTATTATAACTTCTATATAGTACATTAGACTGAGAAAAGAAGGACCCAATCTTCAGAGCAATGCTCCAGCGTTTCAGAGAAAGCATAATTTGAAGAGCCACCTGGGGACTAAAGTGAGAGTCCTTACTGGTCCGACGCTGCTCCCAGCCGGCTTCTCCTTGCGCCGCTGCACTTCATTGACAGGTCTACCCTAATTAAGATATGGGAGAGACCTGTCAGTCAACTACAGCGATATGGGGAAATGCCAGCTGGGGGAAGCACCAAGGTTTGTCAAGTCTCTCCTTGTATTCACTGGACTGCTCTGCAAAGTATGTTTTCTACAGACGTGCAGACTCTCAGACTATATATTAGTAGATTTATTATCTTGGACTTTTCTGTTATATTATTTAAAAAAAATAGTTTTATTACTCTTTAAATATATTTCTTATAATAGTTCTGAAACTTACCGTCAGAAGGGATGACCACATTCCCATCAAGGCTGCTGGTGGGGTCAGTGGGGTGAGACATGGTGATTTTGGTGTCTTTGAGGACGTCTCCCTTTTCAGCCACAGGTCCATGAGGAACATCCTCATTTGTAATAGTTGTTTTGACCTCCTGATCTGTAATGGAAAAAAATTATTGGAGATTATCAGTATATATGTTATTAAAACCTCTAGAATGGTACATTGAGCTATGACAATAGAGGGGCTGAGCCTCTCTGGCTACCAGTATATTAACAGTTCATTCACTGACAAGTTCCTATAGGAGACCATTTTTTTTATTTATATGTTAGTTTGTTTTTCTGTTAAATATATTTCGTAAAAACCCTGAGAACTTACTGTTAGAGAAGGTGACCTCATCCTCATCTGGGCTGATATTGGTTATTACATCAGGGGGTCCTGAGAGGCCGTCTATCTGTTCATTCCTGGATCCATGAGGAAAATCATCAATTGTGATTGCTATGTAGTCCTCATGTTTTCCTAGAACACAGAAAATTGAAATCAACATTTCTAAAATAACAGCTTCCATTATGTTTCTACTCTGTCTAGGGATCATTTTTTAACAAGATAATTTTTTCTATAATGTTGTTTTTCTATTAAATACAGTTCATACATTGAAGAAGACAAATCGGAAGGTCCTCAGTGTCAGTAACAGACTTTACAATGCGGACTGCTTCCATGTAATATAAAAACCGGCAATAACTGCCAATATCAAAGAAGCACTCTGAGCTAAATTATTATTGCTAATCACTTCTGCACACATCAGTAGTGTAGTGTATATGGTAAAGCACTGATTGCTGTCTTCTCCGGTTTGCAGCACAGCTCCAGTCCTCTGCTGAATCATGTGACTGTAAATCGGACTGGCGATCACAATGTCTTTCTTATGTGTGGACTGGAAGTTGCTGTCTCAATGTAAGCATATGGAACCTCGCTCTGAGTCTCATAGGCTTACATTGGGAAAATCGTTATCACGCCACACATAAGATGCTGTGTGACTGACAAAGCTGAATAGCGGTCGTATGGTTCAGAAGACAACCAGAATTGCGCTGGAAACCAGAAAAGATGGCAAATGGTAAGTATTTTATCACTTGTACCCTACACCACTGATATATCTAGAAGGGATTACACAATACATATTTAGCTGGATTACACAATACATATTTAGCTGGAGTGCTTCTTTAATGTCAGATTTGTCAAGCTATAGTTACCATTTAGTTTGGTGTTGCTCTCTTTAAAATCATCGGCGCAATATTGGCTTTCATCATCTTTCATTGGCTTCTTTTTCAGATAGCTATAAAATTGTAAAAATAAAAGTCACATTGTAAATCACAAATTAAGGACAGGGTTAGCCTAGCATGTTTTACTAAAACCATGGCCTGAGTTCACTAGGTGTGTCAGTCTGGTGGATGAAGCAGCGTTGAGTGTGCTGGAGCTGAGTCAGCCAAAATGTGACCTATAGCTAAGAGAGAGACGTGCTGAGATCTCTCTCTGAACGAAGACTGCATGGGTCAACTTGGAAAGCTGAGCAGTCTGTGTGCTGGAGTTGCAGAGAACCGTGTTGAAGCTACCGCCTTTTCAGTGTGAACTGTGACCAGAGTTGGGGCTGAGGGGGATATCAAGATTGGTGGGATCTCTTCTGTGTATGAACTTTTCTCTGGGAGAAAGGATAATCTGTTTGGGTTTGGGTGAGCCTGCTCTAAAATATGTACCCTGCTAAATGAACTGTTTATTTGCTATGATACCTTTATGCCCAGGAGAGGCTGTTTTTGGTTTTGAATCATTGGAGTTTTATGAAAGCAATAAAACTGCACTGATTTGGACCAAACCACATTGACTGTGTTAACGATAACTAATGCCTACCTGAGACCCTACAAAGTATAAATTATATCCATCAGTTACCCACAGGGCACAAACCTTTGGGTGACATGTGTGAGCCACAAGAAGTCTACATTAAAATATTCCCATTACTGGAGTAACCTGAAGATGTGACATTTCCTCTACAAACTCCTGTGTAGCCCAAAAATCACCTTACTATACTTACCAATAGATGACACAAATGGCAACAATGATTATTGCAAGGACAAAGAGAATGGCAGCAGCTATAACAATCTTAATGACTGTATCCTCAGAAGTTTTTGGAGGGACGGTGCCATGCACTAAAAAGAGAGAGAACATAAGTGATCAGGTAACCAGAGCTGGAATGTGTTCAGAAGTAGAAACCAAATACATGGAATGGGCGGAATGAGGAACCAAATATGACTATTAAAAAGAGGGGTATTTAGTCTGGAAAAATGATGCATGACGTCATATCACTATATAATGGACAATACAGAGATGTGTTTTTTTATATTCCTGGAATAGGGAACAAACACGATGGGAGATGACACCTTAAATTACAAGCAAGACAGGAACATTTCTCCAATCCATGAAACATGTGACCTCCGGTCACATAAGAAAAGTTATAGAGCCCCTAATGACGCAGAGTCTGACTCTCATAACCTTGGCCTTATTAATGGATCCCAATGGTTTCTGGGGCCGGATGTGAAATGTTACATGTGAAGAACATATTTGAATTCTGATTTGCTTACCGCATGCTGCTGAGCAAGGACCATGGTGCAGGTCTCCTTTGTCACCTAGAAAGTAAAAATAGACATTAAAGAAGAACTCCACTGACTAATGAGAAGTCACCATTATCCCCTGTATCTCTTGTGGGCACCTTCTGCTACATGTAGTAGTGAGTGTATCCAGTAAGGAGAAAACAGTATTAATGCTCTATGTCTCATCTAAGTTAAAAATGAAAACGACACTTACTTTTTATGCCGTAAAATAAAATAACAAAAGAACATGGCGGAGCTGCATTTTTTCCCCAATTCAACATTGAATGGTAAAATGAATGTCATTCAAAACTACAACTCGTCCCGCAAAAAAATAAACAAGTCGTTATACAGCTATACGAATACAAAAAAAAAGTTATAGCTCTTGGAAGAAGTGGAGGAGAAAAAAAAGTGCAAAAACGAAAATTGGCTGCGGAGGCAAGGAGTTAAGAGTCAGAGTATATCTGGTAATGCACTTACCTGCAGGGATCCTGATCTGCGCCCTTGACGGATGGTTGCGGATAAAGATGGGAGCACTTTCCGCAGATGCTAATAGCACGCTGAGAATTAGAACTAGTCTAAACAGCATTTTAGCCTGGAGGAATATCGCTTAATGTGTAGTGCACAATCAGCCTCTCCAGACAAAGGATATCACTGCAAAATCGCTGGTTATAACCAAGGATTCCGTGACATCACTATTGGAACCTAATTGTGACATCACGGGGGCAAAGCTACACATGAGTGATGTCACAATTGGGGCTCAACCACTAAACTTTCCCAATTTCTTTCAGACCGGCTAAATGTAGCAAGACTTTACGTGATATGTTGGTAAACGGTCATCATATTCCTCCGGCATCAACATTTCTATTTGGTTCAAAAGGGCACCTGAAACTGTGGAAATTGCAAAGTGTGCAGATATATTGACTAAACAGATATCTTTTCAGATTCAGCAAGAGAGCGCAATTTCAAGATATTACATTTTATTGACTGCAGGACAAGCTTAGTTATTTATCTTGCAACTTGCCCTTGTGGTCTGATTTATGTCAGAATGACAACGCCAAGGGGGTTAAATGAACAATGGGGTTTTGGACGTTTACTATAAAATATTGGTATCTTGTCCGTTATTATATACACGTCAGATATTTATATTTGGCTCTTCTTTTGTCTTCTTTTCTCATTTTACTTTCCCAGTTTTGCATTTAAATATTTTTTCTTGAGGTGAATACATACAGTATCTCACAAAAGTGAGTACACCCCTCACATTTTTGTAAATATTTTATTATATATTTTCATGGGACAACACTGAGGACATGACACTTTGATACAATGTAAAGTAGTCAGTGTACAGCGTGTATAACAGTGTAAATTAGGTGTGCCCTCTAAATAACTCAACACAGTCATTAACGTGTAAACCACTGGCAACAAAAGTGAGTACACTAAAAAAGTGAGTTTCACTAAGTGAAAATGGCCAAATTGTGCCCAATTAGTCATTTTTCCTCCCAGTTGTCATGTGACTCATTAGTGTTACAAGGTCTCAGGTGTGAATTGGGAACAGGTGTGTTAAATTTGGTGTTATTGCTCTCACACTCTCTCATACTGGTCAATGTAAGTTCAACATGGAACCTCATGGTAAAGAACTCTCTGAGGATCTGAAAAAAATAATTGTTGCTCTACATAAAGATGGGCTAGGCTATAAGAAGGTTGCCAACACCCTGAAACTGAGCTGCAGCACGGTAGCCAAGATCATACAATGGTTTAAAGGGGTTGTCCACTACTATTTAAAATATCAAAAAGAAAAAGGAGAGAAGGCGTGCAAATAAAGGTATTTAATCGAGTGATAATATATAATTTCACAGCTTATTTCTGGAACAAGACAGCTGGGCACAAAAGGGGTCAATGCGTAGCTCACAAATATACAATCAAATGTATACAACCATAGGTCCAAAAAATATATTCTGTATAATAATTCATTTACAGGACAAATAGCATGTTGTAACAAGATGGCAGTGCCGCATCCATGTAAATAAAAAACATCTTTAAATGCAAAAAAGTTGTGAGTAAAAGCAAAACGGAGAAGCTTGAGTATAAGGTCATTCATCACGCCATCCCGACAGGTAGACATCAGAAAAAATCTCACTGCCTCCAGGCCACCATCATGGCGGATGCACGTGTGCAGGATTCTATGTCAGCAGTAACAATTAACACATCATGTTCCACAAAGATGCTGTCGATCCTCGTCAGGACATCCGCCGAGTCACGCACATAGGAGGGAAGAGTCTCTACCAATGGTTTTAGATAAAAGTCAATGAATTGACATATTGGTTCACATAACCCCCCTATGCAGGACACGATCGGGCGCCGCGGCGGGACCGCACCATCCTTGTGGACTTTTGGTAACAAATAAAAGGTCGTGACATTAGGAAACCTTACCATCAGTCCATCAACCATCTGTTTATTAATGATTCCCTGCTCACATGCACCCCCAAGGATGGACTGGAGTTGTTCAGAGAAAGAGGCAACAGGATTAGAATGGAGTCTCACATAGGTGTCACGATTACGTAATTGACGAGGTGCCTCCCGCTCATACATATCAACAGGCAGATCACAATGTTTCCCCCCTTGTCTGCTAGTTTACTGACAACATCAGCTTTGTGTTCCACTTCAAAGAGTGCCTTCCTCTGCTGATGTGTAAGATTGTCATATCTGCATTTGGTCCATACCTCCAAAAAGTCCTCTATCACCAATTTGGTGAAAATATCAACCGCAGGACAGACAGACAGGGGGGAAACCTCATTGATCTGGTCCTGGTGCAAGGAGGAAACTCACCTTGCAGGTCTGGTGGAACCTCATTCGCCTTTTTCTCAAGGTTCTCAAGAGCCTCCATTTCATTTGCTTCAAAGGTGACAGGGGAAGAGAGCTTCTGAGTATGTAATTTTTTAAAAAACAATTTGCGGGAGAACAGGTCCTTCATGGCTGTCAAAAAATGGAAAGGGTTAGTCGGAGAAAAAGAAAGACCCTTAGTGAGCACTTCAATATGTACCGGAGAAAGTGTATGAGTAGACAAATTAATCGTCTGTAAAGCCCTGTCGTCTTTATTGTGAGGATTCTTAGAGGTAGCTCTAGGCATCTGCGTCTTGGATTTAAAGTGAGTGACCACACCGATGCTAGACATATCGGAATCAGACTCATCTGTACCTCTCGTAATAGAGCCTCCAACAGCGCCTCTAAAAGGAGGACATGAGGGTGTCTTTTTTTAATCTGATGTCAGGACGTAATTTCGGACGGCCTCTCTTATCATTGTTCTTCCACTTATATACATGATTCGAGTGGAAGTCGGTCTGGTCACACTGAAATTTTTTGATTTTATATGCCTGAATCTCCTTCTCTATTTTGGCTAATTCATTATCAATGTCCTCCTTAAATTTAGTCAGGGCTTCACTAGATGATAGGTCCTTGATTTTCTCCGACAAATCATCCATTTCACTTTCCATAATGTTCAGGGACTCAGTATTGAGTTTGCTGAGGAATTTCAAAAACCCTAACGAGCACTCACTGGCCACCTCCTCCCACCGCCCTCTAAAGGACTCATTGTCAATAGGAAAGGAAGGAAAATTTGAATCCTAAGTCCTATTGGTATAAGATTTTTTTCGACATACTTGTTCAGGAAGGCCCGATTCCACCAAATCTTTGTCCGGTTTTTGAGGAGTTCCCTATATTTCTTAGTATGCCCCTGAAGTGTGTCATCACTAGAGATGAGCGTTGTTCTACTCGAACTGTTCGCCAATCTCAAATTCGAGCTGTTTTGGGCGGTGTTTGAGCCGTTCGGCGAACACGAACAATTTGAGAAAAATTCGGCTGTTCGAGGTTATGTTCGATAACTGTTCGTGCACCAAAATCATAACTGGATTTTTTCTCAGTAATGTTGAAAATTAATGTTAATACGCAGTTTGAGTGTACAGCGGGGTGGGGGGAGGGGCAGGGGATGGATCTCTGCAGGAACAATGAAGATCTCCATTTTTTTTTTCTCTTTCCCGCATTTACAGTGGGGAGGTGCAATCTGTCAGCCTATCAGCAGCGCACACACGGAGCGAAGTGCTTTTTTTCACACAAGCAAGGGCATGTGTCATTGGCAGTGTATGTCACATGTCCTTGCCCTATAAGACCAAGCCATTTTCCCCGTCGCCACCATTTTCTCACTGCTGCAGCTGCGTGTTAGACGGCACCGCTGTTGCTGTGTGCGCTATACCTTGTTAATTTCAAGCCAATTTTCGCACAAATCTACAGATAGCTTGGGAGTAGGGAATAGTTGTGATTGCAGTCCTTTTAAGGACTAGGTTACAGCATTTCCTACGACTTTTATCAGGCAGGTCTGTGCTCTTAAATAGATAGATTGTGGGAGTAAAGACTAATTGTAATTGGAGTCCTTTTCAGGACTAGGTTACATCAGTTCCTATCAGTTTTTGCCAGGCAGGTCTGTGCCAGTGCTGTGCAAGTTTTTTTCACAGCATTTGGCTGAATCTAGCAAAGCTAATCCTTTTTGGCCTATTGCAGAGTGTGTTAGTCAGTGGATTAGCCTATCTGTGTTGCAAGATATACCACCTGTGTATAGAATACCAATTTTTTTACTGCACCTAGTGAAGTAAAATCTTTTGGGCATAGCATCATTCTATTAGTCCATCTATACTGACCTCCATCAGGTTGCAAATTGAATATAATTTTTTTCTGCATCTAGCTCTGAAAAAATATTGGGCTTCTAGCTGTGTGTGGGACTTGTTGTATTAGTCCATCTATACTGACCTCCATCAGGTTGCAAACTGCATATATTTTTTTCTTCATCTACCTCTGAAAAAATATTGGGCTTCTAGCTGTGTGTGGGACTTGTTGTATTAGTCCATCTATACTGACCTCCATCAGGTTGCAAACTGAATATATTTTTTTCTGCATCTACCTCTGAAAAAATATTGGGCTTCTAGCTGTGTGTGGGACTTGTTCTATTAATCCATCTATACAGACCTCCATCAGGTTGCAAACTGAATATATTTTTTTCTGCATCTACCTCTGAAAAAATATTGGGCTTCTAGCTGTGTGTGGGACTTGTTGTATTAGTCCATCTATACTGACCTCCATCAGGTTGCAAACTGAATATATTTTTTTCTGCATCTACCTCTGAAAAAATATTGGGCTTCTAGCTGTGTGTGGGACTTGTTCTATTAATCCATCTATACAGACCTCCATCAGGTTGCAAACTGAATATATTTTTTTCTGCATCTACCTCTGAAAAAATATTGGGCTTCTAGCTGTGTGTGGGACTTGTTGTATTAGTCCATCTATACTGACCTCCATCAGGTTGCAAACTGAATATATTTTTTTCTGCATCTACCTCTGAAAAAATATTGGGCTTCTAGCTGTGTGTGGGACTTGTTCTATTAATCCATCTATACAGACCTCCATCAGGTTGCAAACTGAATATATTTTTTTCTGCATCTACCTCTGAAAAAATATTGGGCTTCTAGCTGTGTGTGGGACTTGTTGTATTAGTCCATCTATACTGACCTCCATCAGGTTGCAAACTGAATATATTTTTTTCTGCATCTACCTCTGAAAAAATATTGGGCTTCTAGCTGTGTGTGGGACTTGTTCTATTAATCCATCTATACAGACCTCCATCAAGTTGCAAACTGAATATATTTTTTTCTGCATCTAGCTCTGAAAAAATATTTGGCCTTCTAGCAGTGTGTGGGACTTTCTCTATTAGTCCATCTATACTGACCTCCATCAGGTTGCAAATTGAATATAATTTTTTTCTGCATCTAACCCAGCCAATAGTTTTGGCCTAATACCACAGTTTGGCCACTCAGCTCTGCTCGGTTCCCATCCATTGTTTTTTTGTGCAAACAACTCCAGAGTTGTTAATTAGTTAACCACCAAAATGAGTGGAAAAAGGCCTGCTGCTGGTGGAAAGGGGAATAGGCGTGTTGGGAAGGGGAAAAAAGGTTGTGTCCGTGGGGTAGGTGTTAAAGCAACAGTAACATCTGCAGAAGAAAGACCATCTTCCAGCCAAACTAAAATGTCTACTTCTTTTAGCGGACAATGTGATAAGATCCCTTTCTTACGGCCACGCCAATCGCTACAAATTCCAGATGAGGCAGAAAAACAGCGGGTGCTTCAACGGATATCAAGTGCTCCTTTAAGTGGGCTCTCCTCCACATCAACTTCAACATCACAAATACTCCAGTCCTCAAAGGTGTCACCCCAATCGCACTTGCTTCCTCACAGCTCCCAAATCTCCAGCTGCCCGTCTGAGTATGAGGTAGAACAGATGGTTGAGTCTGCAGAGCTGTTTACTCATACTATAGCCTGGGAATCAGAGGTCGACTCCAGCGCTTCTGTGAATCCAGACGAGGAAATGATCTGCACTGATGCCCAGAATCTTTATGAGTCGGATCCAGGACCAGACGCAGAAGGTTCTGACCATAATGTAGACCCTCATTCCCAAACTGTAACTCCTGTTGGTGGAGACAATGAGGAAGACGATGATAAGACTCAAATACCTGATTGGAGCGACAACTTTAGTTTTTTGTCAGGGCAGGAACAGGTTGGCTCTGAGGACGACGGGTGTGATAACGCACAGGGTGATGATGATGAGGTTGGAGATCCCACTTACTGTCAACCCACAGTCAGCCAAGAGATGAGGTCAGCAGAGGAGGTGGAGGAAGATGCTAGTGACGACGAGGTCAGGTTGCGCCTTCCTGGACAGAGACGTAGTACTGGAAGCACGTCAACAACTGCATCCTCAAACACAACTCTGCCTCTCACCACAAGTCGTGGTGGCTCTTCAGGTCGCATGGGTGCTAAGCCTTGCATAGCCTGGGCATTTTTTCAGATCGATAAAGATGACCCAACTCGTGTTATCTGTAACATTTGTCAGCAAAAGCTAAGTAGAGGCCAAAAAATACATAGTTTGAGTACTTCATGCATGAACCGGCACATGGACATGAAGCATAAGTTGCAGTGGGAAGCTCAGTGTGCTACAATGCGGCCTAGCCGGCCGGGCCAACCACCGTCTACCATATCTTGTGCATCCGCGGCCTCTTCATCCTCTGTGACTGGGGGGACAGCAGTCACACCTGTTTTGGGGCGCAGACCTGCCACCTCTTTACCCGCAACAGCCAGCGTGATTGGCAGGTCATCATTTTCTTTGGAGGTGGTAACACCAGCTGGTGTTGAGCGCTGTCCGACATCGATAGCACCACCTTTGGATCAAGGCAACCTAACATGTCCGCCTGCATCTTCCTCACAGACCGGCAGTTTGCCGGGGACACCCTTATCAACCCCGTCTAAGCACAATAGCCAGCCCTCGGTCCCTCAGATGTGGACAAGTAAAAGACCATTTCCTCCTAGCCATGAGAAAACTAAGAGGTTGAATTTCACCATCTGCAAGTTCTTGGCTACAGAAATGCTGCCTTTCCGCCTGGTGGACACAGAGGATTTTCGAGACCTTATGTCCGTCGCAGTGCCCCAGTACCAGATGCCCAGTCGGCACTACTTCTCAAAGAAAGGTGTGCCTGCGCTCCACCAGCATGTCGCACACAACATCACCGCTTCTTTGAGAAACTCTGTGTGTGACAGGGTGCATTTCACCACAGACACTTGGACGAGTAGGCATGGACAGGGGCGTTACATGTCGCTGACTGGGCACTGGGTAACTATGGTGACAGCAGGACAAGGGGCTGCTGTCCAAGTCTTGCCGTCCCAACGAGTTGTGCGTCAATCCTCTTTATGTCAAAGTTCCTCCACTGCTTCTGCCTCCTCAACCTCATCTCGGTCTTCCACCTGCACCCAAAGCCTGTCTGGTCATGCCACAAGCTTTCTAACTGCGCAGAAGGGATCCTGCACACCTACTTACTATGCTGGCAGTAGGGCTCAACGTCATCAGGCGGTTTTTACATTGAAATGTCTGGGAAATGTGAGTCACACAGCTGAGGAGTTGTGGTCAGCTCTGGAAAACCAATTTCATGAATGGTTGTCTCCACTGGACCTGAAACCAGGGAAGGCCGTGTGCGACAATGCTGCAAACCTGGGTGCGGCCCTTCGCCGGGGCAATGTCACACACGTGCCTTGTATGGCTCACGTGTTGAACCTGGTTGTCCAGCAATTTTTAGCCCACTATCCCAGACTAGATGGCCTTCTGCAGAGGGCACGGTCGCTGTGTGCTCACTTTCGCCGTTTGCATCCCGCAGCTCAGCGACTTACATCTCTACAGAAGTCGTTGGGCCTGCCACTTCACCGGCTAAAATGCGATGTGCCTACCCGGTGGAATTCAACTCTGCACATGTTGCAGCGACTGTGGCAGCACCGACAAGCCCTGGTGCAATACGTTCTGACGTATAGCCTGGGCCAACGAGATCCAGAGGTGGGGCAAATCACGCTGGAGGAGTGGTCTCAGATCAGGGACCTATGCACCCTTCTGCACAGTTTTGAAATGGCGACGAAGATGTTTAGTGCTGACGATGCCATTATCAGCATGACTATTCCGGTGATTTACATGCTGGAGCACATGTTAAACAGAATTCGGAGTCAGGTGGTGGCACAAGAGGAGGTGGAGGAAGTAGAGGAGGAGGAGTTGTATGCGGAAGGGCTAACATCTGCAAGGTCCAGACGGTCGGCAGCACCAAGGCGGCAGGCATGTGAGGGTGGGGTAGATGGTTTTACCAGGGCGCATGGTAGCAGCCAAACTAGTGAGGAAGGTGCAGGAGCCCAGGAAGAAGTGGAGGACGAACTGATGGAAGACTCATCAGATGAGGGAGACCTTGATCACATTTCTGTTGTGCGAGGTTGGGGGGAGAGGACAGAGGAAGGAAGCATGATTGTTACCTCGCCACCAACACAACAGGGACTTGGTGCTCCTGGATGCGCAACACACATGAGTGCCTTCTTGCTGCACTACCTGCAACATGACCCTCGAATTGTGAGAATTAGAAATAATCCTGACTACTGGGTTGCCACACTGTTAGATCCCCGGTACAAAAGTAAATTTGCAGAAATTATTCCTGCCATAGAAAGGGATGCACGCATGCAGGAGTATCAGCAGAGACTGTTGCAGAATCTTACTGTTATGTTCTGCTACCAAAGCTAAGGAAAGAGAGGAGATCTGTCCCTACTATAGGACTCAGCTGAATCCCTACGATGTAACAGGGAACCTGATCCTGCGATCAGACCTGCTAAAGTCCTAATCTAGTCTGTACGGAGACCTATAGATGTGGGGAGGGAATCCCTACAAGTACTAAGGACTGGGAGGAATATGGGACACCTCCTAACAGAAATAGTAGCAGACAGACGAACAAACAAAATAGATAGAACATAGAGGTCCGTAGACCAAGCAAACTAACAGAGCTAGATACAGAGCACAGGCTAGCTAGAAAGTAGATATACAATGAAGTCCAGCAAAGCCAGAAGGGCGGAGCAGGATTAAATAGGCCAACAAGGTCATGTGACCAGCAAAGGAAAAAAAACCTAACAGCAAGGTTCTAACAGTACCCCCCCTTCTAAGAGGATCCTCCGGATCCCCTAGGACCAGGCTTATCAGGAAATCTCCTGTGAAACGCTCTGATAAGTCTGGACGCGGAAACATCATCTGACCTCACCCAAGAGTTATCCTCGGGTCCGAAACCTTTCCATGCCACAAGATACTGCAAACTACCTCTATACCATCTAGAGTCAAGGATGCGAGAAATTTCATATTCCCCATCCTCCACCACCGGAGGAACAGAGGCAGAGGCGTCACCATCCGACACAACAGCTTTTTTTAACAGAGAGACATGAAAGACCGGATTAATTCTCCAGGAGGTAGGAACCTCCAACCTAACAGCAGATTGGTTGACAACCTGAAGCACCTTAAAGGGCCCTACAAACTTGGGACCCAATTTCTTAGAAGGAATCCTCAACCGCAGATTCCTAGAGGACAACCAAACCATGTCACCAACAGCGAACAAAACCTCCTGTCGTTTCCTATCAAAGTAGTCTTTAGATTTTCTGTTGGCCTCCTGAAGATTACCACGCACATCCGTCCAAACTCTTTCCAAATCACCGGAAAAATTCTCCTCCTTAGGCACGGCAGATCCCAACTTGGAGAACGACCCAAACGACGGATGTCTCCCAGAACAACAAAAAAAAGGCGAACAACCAGCAGAAGAAGATGTATGATTGTTCAGAGCAAATTCAGCAAGTGGCAGAAACTCAGACCACCCCTCTTGATTGTCTGCCACAAAACAACGCAAGAACTGCTCAACATCCTGGTTTTTCCTTTCTGTCTGGCCATTAGATTCAGGATGATATCCGGACGAAAACGACAAATGAATTCCCAACCTGTCACAAAAGGCACGCCAAAAACGAGCCACGAACTGAGGACCCCTATCAGAAACAATGTCAGTAGGAACGCCATGAAGTCTGACAATTTCCTTGACAAAGGCCTTAGCGAGAGTTTTAGCGCAGGGCAGTTTGACGAAGGGAACCAAGTGACACATCTTGCTAAAACGGTCCACGACCACCCAGATGACAGTAAAACCCTCAGAGGGGGGAAGGTCAGTTATAAAGTCCATAGCCAAATGTGTCCAAGGAGCACTGGGGACCTCCAAAGGACAAAGTAACCCCGCAGCAGGAGTATGTGAGGACTTAGATCTAACACATATAGTACATTGGCGCACCCACTTAATGACTTCCTTCTGCCATCCAGGCCACCAAAAACTGCGACCCACCAGTCTCTTGGTCTCAGAGATTCCGGGATGACCTGCCAACCGAGATTCGTGACACTCAACAAACAAATCTCTCCTAAAGGTCCCAGGCACAAACAACCTCCCATGAGGAGTGTTAGATGGGGCATTCTCCTGAGCTTTAAGAATCTCATCTTCCAAAACGGAGTCTAAAGCAGCTATCACAACACCTTCTTGTAAAATGTTTTCCTCTTTCTCAGCACCGACTATGGGAGAAAAACTGCGAGACAAGGCATCCGCCTTAACATTCTTAGTACCAGGGATGTAAGTAACGGAGAAATTAAACCGCGAGAAAAACAGTGCCCACCTAGCCTGACGGGCATTCAGGCGCTTGGCAGCATCAAGATATATCAGATTTTTATGATCCGTAAGAACCTGAACGGGAAATTCCGCACCTTCCAAGAAGTGGCGCCAGTGTTCAAATGCGAGTTTAATAGCCAATAATTCCCGATTACCAATATCGTAATTCAATTCAGTCTCCGAAAATTTTTTTGAAAAAAAGGCACAGGGATGTAATCCATCCCCGTTATCCTGAGACAATACTGCGCCAACCCCCACAGAGGAAGCATCAACCTCAACCAAAAACGGCCTAGTAACATCAGGCTGCATAAGGATGGGAGCAGAGGTGAACCTCTCCTTGAGATACACAAAAGCTTCAATGGCCTCAGAAGACCACTGAACCGCATCAGCACCTTTCCTGGTGAGATCAGTCAGAGGTTTGACAATACTAGAAAAATTTTTTATGAATTTTCTATAGTAATTGGCGAAACCCAAAAACCTCTGTATCGATTTCAAACCAATAGGCCTAGGCCATTCCTGCACAGCCTGAACCTTAACCGGATCCATCTCAAAACCTTGGCTGGAGATAATGTAGCCCAAAAAACTAATTCTCTGTACAGCGAACTCACATTTCTCCAGCTTAGCAAAAAGCGAATTGTCCATTAATAACTGTAATACCTCACGCACGCTCCGCCAATGAGACTCCAGATCTGGCGAATAAATCAAAATGTCATCCAAATACACAACCACATTTTTACCGATCAAAGGTCTAAGGATGTCATTAATCAGATTCTGAAAAAATGCAGGAGCATTAGTAAGACCAAAAGGCATAACCAGATTCTCAAAATGACCCACAGGAGTGTTAAAAGCAGTCTTCCATTCATCACCCTCCTTCATGCGCAACAGATTGTATGCCCCCTTAAGGTCAATTTTAGAGAACCACTTGGCCCCCAATAACTGGTTAAATAGATCAGGAATCAATGGCAGTGGGTAAGGATTGCGTACCGTAATTTTGTTAATCTCACGAAAATCCAGACAAGGACGTAAACCGCCGTCCTTTTTTTTTACAAAAAAAAATCCAACCGCCACAGGAGACTTAGAGGGCCTAATGTGACCGGCGGCCAAACTTGTCTGTATGTATTCCTCCAAAGCCTTCCTCTCAGGAATAGTAAGGTTAAATAAACGACTTTTAGGAAGAATCGCTCCAGGGACAAATTCAATAGAACAATCATAGTCTCTATGGGGAGGCAAAACCTGCGATTCTTTCTCAGAAAAAACTCTCCAAAAATCCTGAATAGGAACAGGCAATTCTCCCCTATCCAAAGCTGCAATACGCCCGTTACAACACTTGTCATAACATTTATGGCTCCAGGATTTAATTTCACTGGTAGACCAATCCAGTACAGGATTGTGAAATTTTAACCAGGGCAAACCCAATATTACTGGAGAAGGCAAGTTATTCAACACTACCAAATCCAATTTCTCATGGTGAACACCATTAATAGTGAGAGGAAATTCACTGACCTTGAGAGTAATATTCTTCAAAGGGGAGCCATCCACAGAAACCACAGCAATGGGGGATGATAAAGGTTCAGGTTTTAAATTGAGTTTTTCCACGAATCCCCCATCAATTACATTCAGTGTAGACCCGCAATCAACAAACACCCGAAATTCCATTAATTTTTCCTGAGCAATCGTGGAAGCAGCTAAAAATATACCCTTGGAATTTAAACAGGCAATACGGGCGTGACTGACCATTTTTTTTTCTTTCTTCATACGAAGCTCACAGCCTTTAATCAAATGACCAGATTTTCCGCAATAGAAACACAAGCCTTCCGAAAAACGACGGTCTTTTTCTTGAGAGCGAGGTGCCACCGATCCAATCTCCATCGGTTCACCACTGTTAGTACACACATTATCATAACCAGAAACTGACATAGCAGAGGATTTGCTCTCATTAACCCTAGCACGCAGTCTTCTATCCACCCGTATAGCTAATTGCATAGCCTGTTGCAAATCCTCAGGTGTAGGATAAGCAATTAGCAGGTCTTTAACCCTTTCACTGAGCCCAGCAAGAAATAGACTTTTCAGAGCAGAATCGTTCCACCCTGTTTGAGTGGACCAACGACGAAAATGAGTACAATATTTTTCCACATTACCTGATCCTTGTTTTAAACGTCTCAACTCAGTCTCAGCTGATGCCACACGGTCAGGATCATCATATAATAATCCTAAAGCAGAAAAAAAACTATCCACTGATCTGAAGCATGTATCACTAGGTTGCAAAGAAAAGGCCCACTCCTGAGGCTCTTTGCGCAAAAGTGACATTATGAACCCTACGCGCTGGGATTCATCCCCAGAGGACTTGGGTCTCAAACGAAAATACAATAAGCAAGCATTTTTAAATGAAAAAAATTCTCGATGTTCACCAAAAAATAAATCCGGCAAACATACCTTAGGCTCCAAGAAATATGCTCCAGGACAGTTACTCACGTGCTGACGGAGCTCGGCCACTTCCAGAGAGAGTCCCTGCAGGTGTTTAGTCAAATCCTGAACTGACACCATGATGGAACAAAAAAAAAAAAAATCTTTCCTTAGAGAATTTGCAGGCTGGACTTACTGTTATGTTCTGCTACCAAAGCTAAGGAAAGAGAGGAGATCTGTCCCTACTATAGGACTCAGCTGAATCCCTATGATGTAACAGGGAACCTGATCCTGCGATCAGACCTGCTAAAGTCCTAATCTAGTCTGTACGGAGACCTATAGATGTGGGGAGGGAATCCCTACAAGTACTAAGGACTGGGAGGAATATGGGACACCTCCTAACAGAAATAGTAGCAGACAGACGAACAAACAAAATAGATAGAACATAGAGGTCCGTAGACCAAGCAAACTAACAGAGCTAGATACAGAGCACAGGCTAGCTAGAAAGTAGATATACAATGAAGTCCAGCAAAGCCAGAAGGGCGGAGCAGGATTAAATAGGCCAACAAGGTCATGTGACCAGCAAAGGAAAAAAAACCTAACAGCAAGGTTCTAACACTTACATGTGCTTTTCCACAAAATACCAGTGGTGCACGTAGTGAATCTCACAGTTCCAACTTGCCAACCGTGGGACCGTCAAGTGTTCAGCACTCAAACCGTAACAGAACCAC
Source organism: Phyllobates terribilis (assembly GCF_046119375.1). Taxonomy (NCBI): domain Eukaryota; kingdom Metazoa; phylum Chordata; class Amphibia; order Anura; family Dendrobatidae; genus Phyllobates; species Phyllobates terribilis. Next base: position 481,539,937 of record NW_027362762.1, read on the forward strand.
AGTATCTGCTGGTAACATCAATTTTGCGGAATCATTTCACCACTTTTTTAGCCCATCCTTTGCAAGGCCACAGGAGACAAGAAGTCTGACACATAGTCAACGCCTAGAGACGATGGTACAGGAGTATCTCCAAGTAAACATTGAAGCCACGACTGTGTCACTGGACCCTTGCTCTTTTTGGGCTTCCAATCTGGATAAATGGCCGGAGCTAGCCACTTACGCCTTGGAGATCTTGTCATGCCCCGCAGCCAGCGTTCTGTCTGAACGTGTGTTCAGCGCTGCTGGTGGTGTGCTGACAGATAAGCGCACGCGACTCTCCACTGATAATGTAGACAGACTCACGTTCATAAAGATGAACAAATCATGGATCCGAAACGACTTTTCTACCCCTGTGTCATCCTGGGGAGAGTAAAAGCTTGATGATTGGTTAAAATCACCCTACCAACCGTTTTAAGCTTTCAAATTACTAATCATGTTTATCTGTATCTTGGCTGGAAAATAATTTGGGCTTTGTAGCAGTGTGCAGCACTGATTCTATTAGGCCATCTATAATAAGCTCCACCAGATTTAAAATTACTAATCATGTTTATCTGTATCTTGACTGGAAAATAATTTGGGCTTTGTAGCAGTGTGCAGCACTGATCCTATTAGGCCATCTATACTAAAGCTTCACCAGATTTAAAATTAATAATAATTTTTAGCTGCATCTAGCCCGGAAAATAATTTTGGGGCTCCGAGATGCGCAAGACACATAAGTGCCTTCTTGCTGCACTACCTGCAGCATGACCCTCATATTGTCAGAATTCGAAGTAATCATGACTACTGGGTTGCCACACTCTTAGATCCCCCAAACTTTTCGATCAACCTTTTCATTTTAATAAAGACCAAAAAAATGGTCATTTTTGAAATTATAAGCATTAGCAGGTTGTTAGAAACTGAAATCAAACAGTTTTCAACTCAAAACTTTATTCTAGGTGATGTTACATTTTCACATAGGACCCCTTGTTCGAAAGGAGCTTCTGAACTCTCTCGTCCATTGAATTTGTCAGGTTTTGGATGGTTTCTGCTTCAATTGTTTTGCATGAGGACAGAATACCCTCCCAGAGCTGTTGCTTAGATGTGAACTGCCTCCCGCCATCATAGACACTCCTTTTAATGATGCTCCAAAGGTTCTGAATGGGGTAGAGGTCAGGGGAGCATGGGGGTCACACCATAAGTTTGTCCCCTTTTATGCCCATATCAGCCAGAGATGCAGATGTTTTATGTGCAGCATGAGATGGTGCATTATCATGCAGAAAAATTATCTTGCTGTGAAATACACGGTTCTTCTTCTTGAACCATGGCAGGAAGTGCTGTTTGAGAAAATCCACATACATTATGGAGTTCATCTTTAGCGCCTTCAGGGATCCTAAAGGGGCCGACAATCTCTCTCCCCATGATTCCAGCCCAAAACATTACTCCACCTCCTCCTTGTTGGCGCTGTAGCCGTGTTTGCGTGGGGTGTCCATCAACCAGCCATCCTCCACTCCATCCATCTGGACCATCGAGCGCTGCACGGCACTCATCCGTGAACAAAACAGTTTTGAAATCAGTCTTCATGTAATGTTTGGCCCACTGGAGCCGTTTCTGCTTGTGTGAAGTGGATAGAGGAGGTCGACAGGATGGCGTATGCACAGCTGCAAACCTCTGAAGGACCCTGCATCTTGTTGTTCGGGGGACGTTGGAGGCACAAGCAGCTTCAAAAACTTGTCTGCTGCTATGACAAGGCTTTTTTGCCGCTGCTCTTTCAACCTGACGTAATTGCCTGTAGGAAAGAGTCCTCAATTTGCCCTTATCAGCACGCACACGTGTGTACTGTGAATCAGCTACATACTTCTTGATTGCCAAGACACTTCATCCTGATCATCGCACAATGTTGATTGTAGGCATGTCTTGACCTAAACACTCCACAATTTGTTGCTTCTCAGCAGCCGACACATCCTTTTTCTTTCCCATTTTGGCAGAAAATGTAGGCTGCTTAATAATGTGAGACAGCCTTCTTAAGTAGTCTTGCCTTTCATTGGACACACCTGCCAAACTAATTAGCACAGGTGTCTGCAATTGCTTACAGTGATATAAAGAGCCCTGACACACATCACCATCAATGAGTTTAACTGACAAACAAACAAATTCTTCCCTTATCACTCCTAAACACTTTTTGCATAATAATTTGGAACACAGTGTACATGTGCTTTTCCACAAAACACCAGTGGTTCACGTAGTGAATCTTACAGTTCTAAATTGCCAACCGTGGTCTGTATGGAGTTGTTCAATAAAGGGCCCAAAATTAAGATAACATAGATGGGAGAGGTCTCTATGAATAGGAATTCCTAAGTATTTGATACCCTGTGAGGGCCAGGCAAAGGGAAAGTTGGACTGGATGGAATCCTATATGGATTTGGGGAGGGAGACATCGAGGGCCTCAGACTTCACTGCATTGATTTTAAAATTTGACCATGTAACAAAGTGATCTATTTCAGCCATAACAGCATGGATGGATATATGTGATTGAGTGATATATACTAGGACATCATCAGCAAATAGAGAGCACTTGTACTCGGTGCCTCCCACCTCAATCCACCTAATATTGGGGTTATGGCGAATTGATGAGAGCAGGTGCTCCGTCACTAGGATGTATAAGAGAGGGGACAGAGAACATCCCTGCCTTGTCCCATTGGTGATTGTGAAAGGTGATGAAAATGTTCTGACGCGCCCCCTGGGCCTTGGGACACCCGGAGCCGGACCCTTTTTGGTGGATGCTGGTGGTTGTAGTCTCCGTGGCGGCAACCCGGTTCCGTGGCTCAGGGCGGTCAAACCAGTGGCGGAACTATTTATGTGGTTTTGATGTTTAAATGTCCGACTACGCCACCCGTGGATTGCGGTCAGAGTGAACCGCCGCTCCAGGGCAGACCGCTGAGGCTGGTGTTGTGGGTGCAGCAGAGCGTAGCATAACTCCCCACGGGAGGAGTATAGCCTCAGGGCAGTGTATGCGGAGGATGGGGGTGATGGTGCAGGGCAGCAGCAGTAATGACACGGAGTCAGTGATGCAGTCCAGGGCCTTTACTCACATTTCTTATTATCCAGACCACGTCTGCAGGTAACGGCTGCCCACGTCGTACTTTGCTCACCAGGTGAGGGGCTCAGACAACTCCCAGATAACTTTGGAGTGCTTCACAGGACCCCCTTTGTGTGTCCTTTGTCTGGCCTTTCTTACCAACCCTTCTGTCCGGCTGCCTCGGGCCTCCTCTTGGTAAACTTGGCGCCAGTTTCCCTGACCCTATGTGGTGCCTTCCTAGCGGGTGTAGCGAGGGGCTGCGCCACATAAAATGTCACAGCCTCCTGTTTCTAGCTGAGGGTCGTTTCCTGCCTCCACTAGTTTCGGGGACCGGTCTCCCCCTTTGGCCTGACCCCTCCACGCAGGTGGATTCGGGCGTGCGGTGGCGACTCGCCCGTCCGCACCCCTGAGATCCCTTCGTTCCTCGTTCCTGGAGCCTTCTCCGCTCCTCTTCCTTCCTTCTCCCTCTTCCAGGCCTGGGCCTCTGTTACTAGGCCCGCCTCCGGAGCAGAGCTCATGCAGAGCCCCTGCTCCCTGCCACTTCTGCTCAGACTTCTCTGCACTGAACTAAGATGGTGCCCACCTTTTATACTCCCTTCTCAATGCACCCAGGAACTGCTTCCTCCCTGCTCCTGCACTACAGGGTTCCCCTTCCTCAGTGTTCCTTCCCCCCACTCCAGCCAGGGACAGGGACTGTCGTGCCCATCTCAGGGGCATATTGGTCGCCCTGCCCCACGGCAATGTGGTGTAATGCATGCAGGTGTCGGGTCCTGATCCACACTACATCCTTACCTGAGAGTGAGATATCACACCTCTGGGTGAGGTGCAATACCTCTGTAGCAACCGAGCCCTCAGGGTGCTACAGTTCCATTTATCTTCAGCCTAGGTGACGTATTGCGATACAGGGCCGTGATTTTGGCTATAAAAGGGTCCTCTAGACCCCTACCCCAAGCTTTTTAAGAGAATCATATATGGCGTGCCAGGAGACTCTATGGAATGCTTTCTCAGCATCCAACGAGAGTATCTAATTACAAATTTTTAACTGCATCTAGCCCAGGAAATACTTTGTGCCTAGTAGCAGTGTCTGCTAGTCAGCGGATTATCCCGGCTGTTAAGCAAGCTACACCACCTGTAGTTTGGACACTTCATTTTTTCAAAGGAAATGCTTCGGGACCACGGGATACTCAGTGAAGAGCATCAGGAGGCACCCCAAGGCATAGGGGCTCGGACTGGCAGTAGGATGCCTTGCGGTGGACAGCCGAGCTCGATCCTTATAAAAGCTTTTTAACTGCAGCAGCTTTAGTGGACGCTACTGGAGCTGGAATTACGCGGCTGCTGGCATGAGACTTGCCCTCCAATAGATCCTTGTAAATGGATTTAAAGTGTATTTATTCAAATTAGAGAGACAATTTAAATTAAAAAGCTTAGAGCTGCCTCCACCACAGGGGGGCTCGCTCGACCCACCAGCGGACAGGCACCAGTATTGGGAGAGGGAGGCTGGCCGTCAGGGTTCACCGCGGCTCTGGCACAAACCCGGCGACACGGAGGTGGCACGGGCAGGAGCGGACTGAACGTGTCGGCTTCTCACTTTTTGGATTTTAGAAGGGCATGACATGCCTATATCTGTGTCTCCCCCTCCTTTTACTCCTCCACCTCTTTTCTTTTCGCATGACTATATGTACTTGTCACTTTTCCATGTGTTAGTTGTGTCTTCTGAGCAGTTTGTCAGCTTTTGGACACCTTTGAAGGTGTTTTCTATGTGTTTCTATGTGTTTTTGTTTGCCTGCCATTGGTTTTAACGGTGTTCGAAGGTGTTCGACGAACAGTTCGACGAACAGTTCGGCGAACACACGGGTGTTCGACGAACCGAACCGAACTCGAACACTACGGGGGTGGCTCAACACTAGTCATCACCCCCAGATCCACTGGTGCATTACCCTCCTCGTCCAGAGCTCGACTCAGCTGCGAAAGCCAGGCATCGTCCCGGGCACGAAAATCCATATTGCACATTGGAAACGCTGTGGAAACCGCAGAAAACAATATTAGGTATGAAACTTCCATACAATCCATAAAATGTGTCTGAGAGACTATAGTCAACAGACACATGAAAACTCCAATTATGAATAACACAAAGAAAAAGAAGGTTGCCAACACCCTGAAACTGAGCTGCAGCACGGTAGTCAAGATCATACAATGGTTTAAAGGGGTTGTCCACTACTATTTAAAATATCAAAAAGAAAAAGGAGAGAAGGCGTGCAAATAAACGTATTTAATCAAGTGATAATATATAATTTCACAGCTTATTTCTGGAACAAGACAGGTGGTTACAAAAGGGGTCAATGCGTAGCTCACACAAATATACAATCAAATGTATACAACCATAGGTCCAAAAAATATATTCTGTATAATAATTCATTTACAGGACAAATAGCATGTTGTAACAAGACATGCTTAATAGTAGAAAAGATTGTATCAATACACATCAATTGTATATTATTATAATTACAAATAACCATATTTCTCTACAAACCACAAAGATTGTAAATAATCATGACACAAAAGGTGTAACCACGAAAACTGAAGCATTATGTTGCAAATAGAAAATATGGTTAGAAGATACCATGACCAAATTAGGCACAGTGTAGTGCCATGCACGGACCCCACCGTGGAAGAATCCCCCGTTTACAAACGTACATTTCCTCTTTTAGTTATAGCTTCATCAGGGAGGAATATGATGATTAGGCATTAACCAATTTAATATCAAATTTATGTATAAATTTGATACTAAGAAAGTGGAGTTTTTGGACATGTTAATAGAGGTGGGTCCAGATCGCTTGATTACAGCTGATGTGTATCATAAACCCACCTCTGTTAATGCCCTTCTACATGTATCTTCTGCCCATGACAGGTCTACGATTCGCGCCATCCCCACCGGTCAGTTCTTGCGTATGAGATGCATCTGCTCTTCGGATTCACAATTTGAGGAGCAGGCGGCTGATTTGGCATTGCGTTCAGAGAGAGAGGCTACAGCAACCGGAGTGAGAGAGAGAGGCTACAGCAACTGGAGTATCAAGAAGGGATCTCCGGATCTCCCCACACACCGGAGGGATGTTCGTCAGGTCCTGCTTATGCTCCGGCAGAACCACCTCTATGCCAAATACGATTAGTGCCTCTTCGACCAGACCTCCCTTCCATTCTTGGGTTATGTTATCTCCCAAACAGGTCTACAAATGGATCCGGAGAAGCTCTCTTCTGTTCTAAAATGGCCCCGTCCAGAGGGTTTGAAGGCGATACAGCGATTCCTGGGCTTCACTAATTACTATCGTCTTTTCATCCCACACTTCTCGTCCCGGACTGCTCCCATATCTGCGCTTACCCGTAAGGGGGCATATCCCAAGGTATGGTCGACTGAAGCCGAGGAGGCCTTCCTTTCCTTAAAGAGAGCCTTCGCCTCTGCCCCCATCCTGCATCGTCCGGACTATAATAAACAATTCTACCTGAAGGTTGATGCCTCCTCCTCCGGAGCCGGAGCGGTACTCACCCAAAAATCTTCTACCGGAAGAATGGTAACCTGCGGCTTCTTCTCCAAAATCTTCTCCTCGTCTGAGCGCAACTACTCCATAGGAGACCGTGAATTGCTAGCCGTCAAATTGGCACTGGAGGAGTGGCGCTATCTGCTAGAAGGGGCTCTCTACCCGGTAATCATCTACACGGATCGCAAAAACCTGGCATATCTCCAAAATGCCCAGAGACTCAATCCTCGCCAGTCCCGGTGGTCGTTGTTTTTTGCCCGCTTCGACTTCATTCTTCATTTCCGCTCGGCGGACAAGAACGTCAAAGCTGATGCCTTGTCCCGGTCCTTCCTGTCCTCCGATCAAGAGGAGGAGCCTACGCACATCATTGACTCCTCCAAGGTGATGATTGTGGCCCCCTTGGATCTGACTCGTCTTCCACCCGGTAAGACGTTTGTAGTAGTATCAGATCGGGAGAGGATTCTTCGCTGGGGACATTCTTCTAAACTAGCTGGCCATGCGGGCCAAAATAAGACCTTCCAGCTCATTTCCCGGCATTACTGGTGGCCTACCCTGCGTAAGGACGTTGTAGACTTCGTCGCAGCCTGTTCATCCTGTGCCCGTAACAAAATCCCCAGACATCTACCAGCTGGTCATCTCTTGCCCCTGCCCGTACCTGCTGCTCTATGGCAGCACATTGCTATGGACTTTATCACCGATCTTCCTGTTTCTGCCGGTTGTACAGTCATTTGGGTGGTCGTTGACCGCTTTTCTAAAATGGCCCACTTCATTCCCCTGCTTGGTCTCCCATCTGCACCCGAGCTGGCTAAAGACTTTATCCGCCATATCTTAGGTCTCCATGGCCTACCCCTCCACATCGTGTCGGATCGTGGGGTTCAGTTCACCTCACGCTTCTGGAGAGCCACATGTAAGCTGCTAGACGTTACCCTGGATTTCTCCTCCGCTTACCACCCACAGTCCAATGGTCAAGTGGAGCGAATCAATCAGATCCTGACCAGCTACCTCCGGCACTTCGTTAATGCCCACCATTCGGATTGGGTGGATCTCCTACCATGGGCCGAGTTCTCTTATAATAACCATGAGAGCGAATACTCTTCCCAATCCCCGTTCTTTATTGTCTATGGCCAGTACCCCCGGATTCCAGTTCCTGTCTCCGCTTCTGTGGACAACCCTGCCGCAGAGTCTCTTGTCAGCGAGTTTTTTACTATTTTGGAGAGTACCAGGTCTGCTCTTCTTCTGTCCTCCGAGCGGATGAAGAGATATGCTGATAAGAGACGTCTGGATCCACCTCAATTCCGTCCAGGAGACAAGGTTTGGCTCTCTTCCAAATATGTGCGGCTCAAAGTACCCTCCTACAAGTTGGGCCCTCGGTTCATCGGACCCTTCGAAGTCCTCAGGCAAATTAACCCAGTGGCCTACAAATTAAAACTCCCGGCCACCCTACGCATTCCTAACTCCTTCCATGTATCCCTCCTCAAACCCGTTATCCTTAACACTTTTTCCGACAATCCAGGTACTCCTCCTACTCCGGTTTCTGCTGAGGACGTCTTTGAAGTGGAGAGTATCCTGGCCACCAAGAGGGTAAGAGGGAGAACCTTTTTTTCTGGTGGATTGGAAGGGGTTTGGTCCTGAGGAAAGAACTTGGGAACCCAGGGAGAACATCAACGCTCCGCTTCTCCTTGAGAAATTTCTCTCTGGCCTAAAAAAGGGGGGGCCTAAAGGGGGGGGGTACTGTAGCATCGGTGTCTCTGCCTCCTGCTAGGCAGAGACGCTGTCCCTCTCACCTTCCTGTTCAACGCGCGGCGTCCTCCTGCGCTCCTTCCCTCACTGCTGCCGGCGCGCGCTCCTTCCCGGGCACTGTGCTTAGGGCGCGCGTGCGCGCGCTCCCCCTCTCTTAAAGGGGCCACGCGCGTCGTCCTAAGGAGTCCCCGGCCAATTGCCGGAGGACTTCCCATATATAAGGCACCTCCTCCAAAATGGAGGTGCCCGAGCAAAGTTGTTTGCACTGTTTCTCACCTGTGCTTCAGCCCTCAGGTTCCGCTGCTAGCCTGACTTCTCGTCCTGCCTACCTGACTGTTACCTGCCTCGTCTGTCAGACCGCTCACCTGGGAGCGTCCATCAGTTACCTGCCTGTTACCTGCCGTGTCTGTCTGACCGCTCACCTGGGAGCGTCCACCAGTTACCTGCCTGTTACCTGCCTCGTCTGTCTGCCCGCTCACCTGGGAGCGTCCACCAGTTACCTGCCTGTTACCTGCCTCGTCTGTCTGCCCGCTCACCTGGGAGCACCCGCCTGTTACCTGCTGTGTCCATCAGCCCGCTCACCTGGGAGCGTCCACCAGTTACCTGCCAGTTACCCGCCTCGTCTGTCTGCCCGCTCACCTGGGAGCAACTGCCTGTTTCCTGCCAGCCTGCCTGGAGACCCTGCTATCACTTGTTGTGACCATCTTTCTGGTAAAACCTATAGACTGCTACCTGCTCTGCTTTCTCGAACTGTGTCCACCTGCCAACTACCAGAGACTTCCGCCTGCTTGCCGTGTCCATCCGCCATACCGGTCAGTCCCAGCCATCTGACCCGTGGGAGCCACCTGCTCTCTTACAAGGTCGTCCCCAGAGTAGCACCTAGTCCCTCAGCCTGGATCCTCCCTGGTCACGGTGTCGTTTGCTGCCGTACGACCAGGGTCGGTTCGGGTAGATACTTAGTCACGCCCCTCTGGGTCCCTCCTTGCACCTCGGCACAGAGGTTCCACCACCCGGCCCCGTAACAGGCATGATGTCTCAAACCGTGAGAGCACATGCCTGGGAGTCATGGTGACGTCTCCCTACTCCTGGACATGCGCTCACTTCTTGCTGCGGTGACGCCATTGCACTTCCGGTTTGGAGGTGAAGGACAGGAAGCGACGTAGCATTGCAAAGTGTTCGGCGTAGGGCATTTCAAAACGCCATATGGCATATAAAGAGGCTGCGGCTTGGGGCTCATCATATTCCCCCCTGATGAAGCTATAACTAAAAGAGGAAACGTACGTGGGGGTTTGTAAACGGGGGATTCTTCCACTGTGGAGTCCATGCATGGCGCTACACTGTGCCTAATTTGGGCATGGTACCTTCTAACCATATTTTCTATTTGCAACATAATGCTTCAATCTTCGTGGTTACTTATCATTGGTCCTTTGTGTCATGATTATGTACAATCTTTGTGGTTTGTAGAGAAATATGGTTATTTGTAATTATAGTAATATACAATTGATGTGGATTGATACAATCTTTTCTACTATTAAGCATGTCTTGTTACAACATGCTATTTGTCCTATAAATGAATTATTATACAGAAAATATTTTTTGGACCTATGGTTGTATACATTTGATTGTATATTTGTGTGAGCTACGCATTGACCCCTTTTGTAACCACCTGTCTTGTTCCAGAAATAAGTTGTGAAATTATATATTATCACTCGATTAAATACGTTTATCTGCACGCCTTCTCTCCTTTTTCTTTTTGTTATTCACGGTTGGAGTTTTCATGTGACTGTTGACTATAGTCTCTCAGACACATTTTATGGATTGTATGAAAGTTTCATACCTACTATTTAAAATATGCCAAAGCGTTTTTATGATGAAAAGCAGCTTCGTTGTAATTACCTCCCTCTGCTTTTTCTGCCTGTGAGCGGCGCTATCACTGGCAGCTCACAGGCATCACATGACCCCCGGCTGCAGCCGGCTCTGACATCCGCTGACATCACGACAAGTCCAGGCTACAGCCAATGGTCTCTCTCTTCCGTGTTCCATGGTGGCGGCTGGGTTGTGGGCGGAGTTATCCCCGCGCGTCACACCCAGCATCCACCGTGCGCTCTCCCTCTCCCCATTCATTGGATGCTGGGTGTGACGAGGTGGGCTAACCCCGCCCACAACCCAGCAGCCACCATGGGGAACCCAGCGCTGAGTCATGCCTCAATAGACGGGACGTAAGCGAGGGTCACGTTCTGCCTGTGAGCGGCCAGTGATAGCGCCGCTCACAGGCAGAAGAGGCAAAGGGTGGTAATTATAAAGAAATTGCTTTTCATCATAAAAATGCTATGGCATATTTTAAATAGTAGTGTACAACCCCTTTAACAAGACAGATTCCACTCAGAAGAGGCCTCACCATGGTCGACCAAAGAAGTTGAGTGCACGTACTCAGCATCATAACCAGATGTTGTCTTTTCAAAATAGACATATAATTGCTGCCAGTATTGCAGCAGAGGTTAAAGGGGTGGTGGATCAGCCTTTCAATGCAGATCATACGCTGTACACTGCATCAATTGGTCTGCAGGGCTGTTTTCCCAGAAGGAAGCCTCTTCTAAAGATGGTGCACAAGAAAACCTGCAAACACTGTGCTGAATTCAAGCAGACTAAGGACATGGAATACTGGAACCATGTGATGTGGTCTGATGAGACCAAAATAAACTTAATTGGTTCAGATGGTGTCAAGTGTGTGTGGCAGCAACCAGGTGAGGAGTACAAAGACAAGTGTATCTGGCCTAGAGTCAAGCATGGTGGTGTAAGTGTCAAGGTTTGAAGCTGCAACAATTCAGTTCTTTAAGGGACCCATGAATGCCAACATATACTGTGACATACTGAAGCAAAGCATGGTCCACTCCCTTCGGAAACTGGGCCACAGTTCCATCATTCTAACATGATAACGACCCCAAACACACTTCCAAAACAACCACTGCCTTGCCAAAGAAACTGAGGGTAAAGGTGCTGGACTGGCCAAGCATGTCTCCAGACATAAACCCTATTGGGCAACTGTGGGGCATCCTCAAATAGAAGGTGGAGGGCAAGGTCTCTAACATCCATCAGCTCAGTGATGTCGTCATGGAGGAGTGGAAGAGGATTCCAGTGGCAATCTGTGAAGCTCTAGTGAACTCCATGCCCAAGATAGTTAAGGCAGTGCATGAAAAGAATGGTGGCCACACAAAATATTGACACTATGGGCACAATTTAGCCATTTTCATTTAGGGGTGTACTCATTTTGTTGCCAGTGGTTTAGACATTAAAGGCTGTGTGTTGAGTTAGTTAGAGGGCACACCAAATTTATACTGTTATACAAGCTGTATACTGACTACTTTACATTATATCAAAGTGTCATATGTACAGAGTTGTCCCATGAAATGATATAATAAAATATTTACAAAAATGAGAGTTTTTAGTTGTCTAGATTGTGTGTTATCAATAATAATAAAATAATTTTCTTTTTATATTTTTTCTAGGACATAGAATGCAACACAAAAATATGTTTTTATATGTATGTATAAGTGTGCATGTATATAATAATTTTACAAAAAGAAAAAAAAGGAAAGGAAAACGAAAAATAAATCATTAAAAAAGAAAAATAAACATTTTTTTACACATACTCACATTTATTATTATATTTTTATATACTTTTATACAACAAAAAATTGTTCCCTTTAGGGAGAATAATCTTTTTCTTTCAACATTCACTCACACATTTTTTAATTTCATTATTTTGCTTTCAACTTTATTTGTATTTTTATTTATGTTCACACATTTGCACATCCATACATACACACATAGAAACTTTTTTCCTTCATTTCTCATTTAATAGGTTTTTTCACTATCATTAGATCACTTACATTCATATTTTTCTTTTTTCACAATATCCCCATTTTCTCTACACATTTTCAACACATTTCTTTGAAGTTATTCTGCCAATTCCCATTCCAATTAAAGATGGCTGTGCCCCTTTGTGCATAGTGATCTACAGCCATATTATCACTAATTACCTTCATTAACTCTTTTTCCCATTTTAAAGATGGCTGCGGAGATCATTGTGCACCACCCTGCACATGCACTGAGCTTGGCTCCTGACTGGCTAGCGGGTCCACATAATGAACGGCGACATTGTTGCATTTCATTGATACACATCTTGCTGCCGGGGTGCAACAGATGCCATGCCCATGCGCACGTGGCGGCACCCAGTAAGGCGACGTTTCCCCTGATTACCTATTTGCGGCAGCTGTATCTACACTATATTAACCAGCCAATACCCCTCCACAACACTCCCTTTCAAAGTAGAAGCGAAACGCGCTTTGGATTGTTGTGAAGGGTCTGTGGCGTGCTCACTTGGTCTTTATTATGGATATACTCTGATATCATGTCTATATTTAATAATAATAATAATAATAATAATAAAAATAATAAGGATAATAATAATTTTATTTATATTATATTCCATAGCACTTCAAAATTAAGTGGAGACATATAAACATATAGACAATAAATTCAGTACAAGGTAAGACAGTTAAACAGTTACAGGAGGAGTGAGGTCCCTGCTCGCAAAGTTACAATCTACAAGGAAATTGATGGGGACACAATAGGTGAAAAGTGCTTGTTATTTCAGATCCAGCCTGCGAAGACACGAGGGTCTCCAGGGGGCATAATACTACTTAGACCACACAGAGTGAGGGTAAAACAGATATGTATAAGCAAAAGCAACTTCACAGACAAAAAAACAGTCCCAAGACCTGATTCGCTAGTTAGTAATTTTGCAGCAAAAAAAGTGAAGTTCAAGCATAACCTTTACTACAATGGTTAAAATACAATAACCACCCAAAACACACAAGATAAAACAAAACAACAAAATGCCCTTGTCCCTGTGTAGGACACACAGTGACCATAGTCAGCTACTTCAGAATGCTGGGCAAGATTCAATAATAATCTAGATATTGCACAATAACTTAACAATAGAGCTAATATTCAGCTCTTTCAAGTGAATAATAAAGTGCAATGCAATGTAAACCAATCTTTTTAAAAAAGAGAGAAAATTGAAAAAGTCTCACCCGTCTTGTAGCATGGGTCATCCTATCTGAGGTTCCTCATACCTCTCAGGATAGGATATATATCATGTTTTGGGTGATTATTGTATTTTAACCATTGTAGTAAAGGTTATGTTTTAACTTCGCTTTCTTTTCTGCAAAATTAATAACCACCAAACAGACCATGAACATATAGAACAGTCCCAGCAAATACACAGGATGGTGCAAATTACAGCGTCTCACTCTTCCGCTGACTCGCCGGGATTAGAGCAGCTGCAAATTTGGGGCTTCCAGGGCTAACTACCTCCACCAGTGACATGCCACTTTTGGCGGTGTGAGGCAGTGAGGGGAATTATATGCGAGGGACAGTATGTAGCCCCCAAAATGCGCATAGAAGCATATTGAACCCGCTGGAGTGCATTGCAATCACAGGCACAGCTGTGGTTGCAGTGCAGAATAAAAGTAAATTTGGACTTGGTCAAGCTATTTGACCAAGGCAGATTTAGTAAAACCTGACATGGGCTTTTATTCTTGGAGTGGACTACAGGATGGCAGTGGGGCGATCCACTCCCTCCAGCCAAGGTCTTGCATATGGTTCATGTCCACAGTTTTCATTTAAAAACCTGCAGCAAAGGTTTGGATGCGTCAGTGGTTTGTTTGCAAGCTGCAGAGCAGGAGGCTTGGTGCACAGCAAGCTTGTGTGAAGGTATTACACACGACAACCAGTTTATACGGATTGTTTCGAGCACCCGGCTGCGATCCGTAGGACACCATTTGCATTTAAGTTGTGAGTTTTTGCAAATAAAGACATTTAAGTTGAGCTTTCCTTTGGTCACTGCCTCATTACCGCACAGTGTGAACACCGCCGCACTACAATATGGTGGAGAACGCGGGCAGTGTGAACTGAGGCCTACCCCAAAAAGCTGCATGTCCGTGAAGAAGCCAGCAAAGCTACAGCTCTGGCCGGCTGATACCATGGAGAAGCTGCTAAAGCAATTGGTACTAGAGATGAGCGGTGTTCGACTCGAACTGTTCGCGAATCTCAAATTCGAGCTGTTTTCGGGCGGTGTTCAAGTGGTTCGACGAACCCGAACAATTTGCAAAAAATTTGGATGTTCGAGGTTATGTTCGATAACTGTTCGTGCACCAAAAGCGTAACTGGATTTTTTTCACAGTAATACTGTTAATCAATGTTAATAGACAGTTTCAGTGTAGAGTGGGCGGGGGGAGGGGCAGGGGATGGATCTCTGCAGAAATAATGCTGATCTCCATTTTTTTTCTTTCCCGCATTTACAGTGGGGCGGTGCAGTCTGTCAGCCTATCAGCAGCGCACACACACAGCGAAGTGCTTTTTATCACACAAGCAAGGGCATGTGTCATTGGCTATGTATGTCACAAGTCCTTGCCCTATAAGACCCAGCCATTTTCCCCGTCGCCACCATTTTCTCACTGTTGCAGCTGAGTGTTAGATGGCACCGCTGCTGCTGTGGGCGCTATACAGTATAACTGTGTGAATTGCACGCGAATTTGCAGTTAAATAGAGAGATAGGTTTAGGGAGTAGGGACTAGTTGTAATTGCAGCCCTTTTGAGGGCTAGGCTACAGCAGTTCCTAGCACTTTTTGCCAGGCAAGTCTGTGCCAGTGCTGTGCAAGTGTTTTTTACAGCATTTGGCTAAATGTAGCTAAGCCAATCCTTTTGGGCCTGTAGCAGTGTCTGTTAGTCATTGGAGTAGCCTATCTGTGTTGCAAGCTACACCACCTGTGTATCTAATACCAATTTTTTACTGCATCTAAGCTAGCCAATCCTTTTGGGCCTGTAGCAGTATCTGATAGTCAGCGGAGTAGCCCATCTGAAGCAAGCTACACCACCTGTGTATCTAATAACAATTTTTTACTGCATCTAGCTCAGTAAATCCTTTTGGGCATAGTAGCAGTGTCTGGTAGTCAGCGGAGTAGCCTACCTGTGAAGGAAGCTACACCACCTGTGTATCTAATAACAATTTTTTACTGCATTTAGCCAAGTAAATCCTTTTGGGCCTGTAGCAGTGTCTGGTAGTTAGTGGAGTAGCCCATCTGAACCAAGCTACACCACCTGTGTATCTAATAACAATTTTTTACTGCATCTAGCCCAGTAAATCCTTTTGGGCCTGTAGCAGTGTCTGTTAGTCAGTGGAGTAGCCCATCTGAACCAAGCTACACCACCTGTGTATCTAATAAAAAATTTTTTACTGCATCTAGCCGAGTAAATCCTTTTGGGCATAGTAGCAGTGTCTGGTAGTCAGCGGAGTAGCCCACCTGTGAAGCAAGCTACACCGCCTGTGTATCTAATAAAATTGTTTTACTGCATCTAACCCAGCCAATCCTTTTGGGCTAGTACCACAGTTTGGCCACTCAGCTCTGCTCGGTTTCCATCCATCGTTTTTTGTGCAAACAACTACAGAGTTGCCAATTAGTTAACCACCAAAATGAGTGGCAAAAGGCCTGCTGCTGGTGGAAAGGGGAATAGGCGTGTTGGAAAGGGAAAAAAAGGTTGTGTCCGTGGAGTAGGTGGTAAAGCAACAGTAACATCTGCAGAAAAAAGACCATCTTCCAGCCAAACTAAGATGTCTACTTCTTTTCGTGGACAATGTGATACGATTCCTTTCTTATGGACACGACCATCGCTACAAATTCCAGATGAGGCACAATAACAGTAGGCGCTTCAACGGATATCAAGTGCTCTTTCAAGTTGGCTCTCCTTCACCTCAACTTCAACATCACAAATACTCCAGTCCTCAGAGGTGTCACCCCAATCGCACTTGCTTCCTCACAGCTCCCAAGTCTCCAACTGCCTGTCTGAGTATGGGGTAACACAGATGGTTGAGTCTGCAGAGCTGTTTACTTATACTATAGCCTGGGAATCAGAGGTCTGCTCCAGAGCTTCTGTGAATCCAGACGAGAAAATGATCTGCACTGATGCCCAGAATGTTTAGGAGTCGGATCCAGGCCCAGATGAAGAAGGTTCTGAGCATAATGTAGACCCTCGTTCCCAAACTGTAACTCCTGTTGGTGAAGACAATGAGGAAGACGATGATGAGACTCAAATACCTGATTGGAGAAACAACTTGACTTTTCGGTCAGGGCAGGAAGAGGTTGGCTCTGAGGACGACGGGTGTGAGAACACACAGGGTGATGATGACGAGGTTGGAGATCCCACTTACTATCAACCCACAGTCAGCCAGTCGATGAGGTCAGCAGAGGAGGTGGAGGAGGATGCTATTGACGATGAGTTTAGGTTGCACCTTCTTGGACAGAGACGGAGTACTGGAAGCACGTCAACAACTGCATCCTCAACCACAACTCTGCCTCTGACCACAAGTCGTGGTGGCTCTTCAGGTCGCATGGGCTAAGCCTTGCATAGCCTGGGCATTTTTTGAGATCAATAAAGATGACCCAACTCATGTTATCTGTAACATTTGTCACCAAAACCTAAATCCATAGTTTGAGTACTTCATGCATGAACCATTACATGGATATGAAGCATAAGTTGCAGTGGGAAGCTCACTGTGCTACAATGCGGCCTAGCGGGCCAGGCAAACCACCATCTGCCCCATCTTGTGCATCCACAGCCTCTTCATCCTCTGTGACTGGGGGGACAGCAGTCACACATGTTTTTGGACGCAGACCTGCCACCTCTTTACCCGCAACAGCTAGTGTGATTGGCAGGTCGTCAGTTCATTTGGAAGTGGAAACACCTGCTGGTGTTGAGCGCTCTCTGACATCGAGAGCACCACCTTAGGATCGAGGCAACATAACATGTTCGCCTGCATCTTCCTCACAGACCGGCAGTTTGACGGGGACACCCTACTCAACCCCGTATAAGCACAACAGATAGCCCTCGGTCCCTCAGATGTGGACAAGTAAAAGACCATTTCCTCCTAGCCATGACAAAGCTAAGAGGCTGAATTTCACCATCTGCAAGCTGTTGGCTACAGAAATGCTGCCTTTCCGCCTGATGGACACAGAGGATTTTCGAGACCTTATGTCCGTCGCAGTGCCCCAGTACCAGTTGCCTAGTCGCCACTACTTCTCAAAGAAAGGTGTGCCTGAACTACACCAGCATGTCGCACACAACATCACCGCTTCCTTGAGAAACTCTGTGTGTGACAGGGTGCATTTCACCACAGACACTTGAACGAGTAGGCATGAACAGGGGCGTTACATGTCACTGACTGGGCACTGGATAACTATGGTGACAGCAGGACAAGGGGCTGCTGTTCAAGTCTTGCCATCCCCACGAGTTGTGCTTCAATCCTCTTTATCTAGAAGTTCCTCCACTGCTTCTGCCTCCTCAACCTCCTCTCGGTCCTCCACCTGCACCCAAAGCCTGTCTGGTAATGCCACCCGCGTTCTAACTGCGCAGAAGGAATCCTGCACACCTCCTTACTATGCTGGCAGCAGGGCTCAATGGCATCAGGCGGTGTTTACTTTGAAATGTCTGGGAAATGTGAGTCACACACCTGAGGAGTTGTGGTCAGCTCTGGAGACCGAGTTTCAGGAATGGTTGTCTCCACTGAACCTGCAGCTAGGGAAGGCTGTGTGCGACAATGCTGCAAACCTGGGTGCGGCCCTTCGCTGGGGCAATATCACACATGTGCCTTGTATGGCTCACGTGTTGAACCTGGTTATCCAGCAATTTTTAGCCCACTATCCCGGACTAGATGGCCTTCTGCAGAGGGCACGGTCGCTGTGTGCTCACTTCTGCCGTTCGCATCCCGCAGCTCAACGACTTACATCTCTACAGAAGTCGTTGAGCCTGCCAGTTCACCGGCTGATATGCGATGTGCTGACACGGTGGAATTCAACTCTGCACATGTTGCAGCGATTGTGGCAGCACCGACGAGCCCTGGTGCAATACGTTCTATAGCCTGGGCCAACGAGATCCAGAGGTTGGGCAAATCACGCTGCAGGAGTGGTCTCAGATCAGGGACCTATGTACCCTTCTGCACAGTTTTGAAATGGCGACGAAGATGTTTAGTGCTGATGATGCCATTATCAGCATGACTATTCCGGCGATTTACATGCTGGAGCACACTTTAAACAGAATTCAGAGTCAGGTGGTGGGGCAAGAGGAGGGGGAGGGAGTACAGGAGGAGTCGTATGCAGAAGGGATAACATCTCCAAGGTCCAGACGGTCAGCAGCACCAAGGCGGCAGGCATGGGAGGGTGGGGGAGAGGGATTAACGAGAGCGCATGGTAGCAGCCAAACTGTTGAGGAAGGTGCAGGAGCCGAGGAAGAAGTGGAGGACGAACTGGCGATGGGCATGGAAGACTCATAAGATGAGGGAGTCCTTGATCACATTTCTGTTGTTCAAGGTTGTGAGGAGAGGGTAGAGGAAGGAAGCATGATTCTTACCTCGCCACCAACACAACAAGGACTTGGTCCTCCTGGATGCGCAAGACACATGAGTGCCTTCTTGCTGCACTACCTGCAACATGACCCTCGGATTGTCAGAATTTGCAGTAATCCCGACTACTGGGTTGCCACACTCTTAGATCCCAGGTACAAAAGTAAATTTGCCGAAATAATTCCTGCCATAGAAAGGGATTCACGCATGCAGGAGTATCAGCAGAGGCTGTTACAAAATCTTACATGTGCTTTTCCACAAAACACCAGTGGTGCATGTAGTGAATCTCACAGTTCTAACTTGCCAACCGTGTGACTGTCGAGTCTTCATCACTCAAACCGTAACAATAACACTGTATTATTATTATTATTATTATTTATTATTATAGCGCCATTTATTCCATGGCACTTTACATGTGAAGAAGGGGTATACATACAAGAACAATTACAATAATCTTGAACACAATGTGACGGCGACTGGTACAGGAGGAGCGAGGACCCTGCCCGTGAGGGCTCACAGTCTACAAAGGATGGGTGAGGATACAGTAGGTGAGGTTAGAGCTGGTCGTGCAGCGGTATTGGTGGAGTGGTGGTTACTGCAGGTTGTAGGCTTGTCGGAAGAGGTGGGTCTTCAGGCTCTTTTTGAAGGTTTCCACGGTCGACGAGAGTCTGATGTGTTGGGGTAGAGAGTTACAGAGTAGGGGGGAAGCATGGGAGAAATCTTGTATGCGATTGTGGGAGGAGGAGATTAGAGGGGAGTAGAGAAGGAGATCTTGTGAAGATCGGAGGTTGCGTGCGGGTATGTAGCGGGAGACTAGGTCAGAGATATTGTAACATACCTGGCGGCGCCCTTGCATGGTGGTCCATCTCCCACTGTGCAAGAGGGCGCACTTGATCTCCTGTCCAGAATGTCTCTCTGGCTTCCCTCCATGCTGTCTGTTTGTGTCTGTTTCTGCTGCTTAAGGGCGGCGCCCGATCACTTCCTGCCTTTTGTACCTGCTGTGGGTCACACCCCTTGTGCGTCCTCAGCCTATTGCTGTCTGTCACTTGGTATATAGCTCAGCAGCTCCCTTCTATCCCTGCCTGAGCATAGTGTTTCCTTCAGTGTGTGCTTGCACTCTGAAGGTGCCAGGTCCCGTCTCTTGTCTCCTGCTTTTTGTATCAGTTCCCGTGTCTGAACTGAGTCCTGTATGTCTACTGCTTTGCGGTATCAGCTCCCGTGTCTGAACTGAGTCCTTTCTGTGTTCTCTTGTCTGTCCTGTCTGAACACGCTCCTAGCCTGTTCCTCCTGCCTTCTAGGGGCCGATTACCTAGACCCGTTCCTGTATCTTGTCTGACCTGTCTGAACTCGCTCCTAGCCTGTTCCTCTCGCCTTCTAGTGGCCGATTTCCTAGACCCGCTCCTGTGTCTGGTCTGTCCTGTCTGAACACGCTCCTTGCCTGTTCGTTCCGCCTCTCTGGGGGCCGTATTCCCAGACCCGCTCCTGTATCCCTCTGCAGTGTCGGTCTCCCCCGTACACTCAGTTCCAGTCTGAACTCTCTCCTGTCCTTTACCTGTTTTGCCTCTATGTCCGTTCCCTTCCTTTTTCTGCAGAGTCTGAACTCGTACCTAACTCCTGCTTGTTGTCTCTGCAAGTACTGTGTGAGTATCTGGCTCTGTCTTTCCCTTCCTGTCTGTTCCGTGTGAACAGAGCCCTGTCCTTCCTGCTCAGCCTTGTCTGCACTCTAGCTGTGCTTGCCTGTAACCCTCTGCCTGTATTGTTCCTGAGTGGGTCAACAGCCGTGTCCGGGGTCTGTCCTGGAGTAGCACCTGGTCCCTCTGCTCGGTTCCTCCTTGGTGCACTGGCGTCGTATGCTGTCGTGCGACCCTGGTCGGATCGGGTGAATACTTAGTCACGCCCCTCCAGGCATTCACTCTCCGGCACGGTCCAGTGGAATCACTACCAATCACACGCACACGCCGCTTAGCCCGGGCGTGTGCATAACAGCATGCTCAGGCCATGGTTCCCGTTGAGCCCCACGGCCTTCGCTCTTTGAGAAGTTTTTCCAGCGAATACATGCATTAAAATAAAATAAATAAATTTTTTTTCCCCCTTTAGCTGAGTTCCAGGCGAATTACGCACCCGTCCAGATGGATCTATCAGCCCTCGTTCCTGCGGATCCGCCACGTTACTATGGGGATCCAAGACAGTGTCGTGCATTTGTGGAGCAATGCATGCTACACTTTAAGGCCTACCCTCTCTATTTTCCTTCCGATTGGGCTAAAGTGGCCTTTATGATTGACTACCTAGCGGGTGATGCCTTGAAATGGGTCACCCCCCTATGGGAAGCGTGGGATCCTGTCATCCTTGACCTGCAGGCCTTCCTGGTGGCCTTTCGTATGGTCTTCGAGGACCCTAACTCTGAAGCCCCTGCTGAAGCTTCACTTCCCAATATCCCGGAGCAGCCCCGACGGGTAATGTGTGTGGGTAGCGCAATAGTCCTCCAGCCCAATGAGACTACTGCCCACCCAGAATCCTCACAGGGTGACTACGCTTTCCGGAATACTTCTCTCAACCTCAAGAGGCAGTCCAGACGTGCTAGACTTAGAGGCAAGCCGTCACGCCAGGGTCTGTCCTCCCTGAGACCTCCTGACCCCAACCTTGAAGTCCCTACTGAAGCTTCATCTCCCTGTATCCCGGAGAAACCCCAATGGGTAATGTGCGTGGGTAGTGCACCAGTTCTCCTGGCCGAAGAGACTTCTGCCTATCCAGACTCCACACAGGAGAACTTCCTGCACCCGGCATCAGATGCTTCTTTCTCTTTAACCGGTGTGCATGTCCAAGGATGCTCCAAAGCTGTGGTTACCTCAGAGTCTGTGCACCTCTACTACCTGGCGGAGGATCCCCTGTTGCCTCCTGAACCCTCCGGGATACCACTCGATGACAAATGGAGAGAGACTTCTCTACACCCGGTACTCAATACTTTGTCCGCTTCGTCCTGTGAGCCTGACAATGGGTACCCCAAAGTGGTAGTTACCTCCGAGTCTCTACACCCCTCCGACCAGGCGGAGGATTTCCAGTTGTCTCCTGAACCCTTCGGGGTGCTACCTGGTAGCGAAAGGACAGAGACTCTCCTATACTCTGTACCTGATACCTCGCTCGCTTCGTCCAGTGAGTCCAACTTAGTGTACTCCGAAGCAGAGGTTACTCCTGAGTCTCTACACCCCTCCGACCAGGCGGAGGACCTCCAGTTGTGTTCAGAATCCTTCGGGGTGCCACCTGGTGGTGAATGGACAGAGACTTTCCTATATCCTGGATCTGATACCTCGCTTGCTTCGTCCAGTGAGTCCGACCTAGTGTACTCTGAAGCAGAGGTTACCCGTGAGTCTCTACACCCCTCTGACCAGGCGGAGGACCGCCAGCTGTCTCCAGAACCCTTCGGGGTGCCACCTGGTGGTGAATGGACAGAGACTTTCCTATACTCGGTACCCGATACCTCGCCTGCTTCCTCCAGTGAGTCCGACCTAGTGTACTCTGAAGCAGAGGTTACCCGTGAGTCTCTACACCCCTCTGACCAGGCGGAGGACCGCCAGCTGTCTCCAGAACCCTTCGGGGTGCCACCTGGTGGTGAATGGACAGAGACTTTCCTATACTCGGTACCCGATACCTCGCCTGCTTCCTCCAGTGAGTCCGACCTAGTGTACTCTGAAGCAGTTGTTTTCTCTGAGCCTCTGCACTCTTCTGACCCGGCGGAGGACCTCCAGTTGTTTCCTGAATCCTCCGGGATACCACCAGATAACAAAGAGACAGTGACTTTTCCTCATTATGTACGTGATAACCCGTCTATTTCTTCCTGTGAGCTTGACAAGATGTACCTCGAAGCAGAGATTACCCTTAAGTCTCTGTCCCCCTCCAACCCAGTGAACGACTGGCCCTCGAATTCCCTGCGGAAGATTCTGGCAGGCCTGAAGAAGAGGGGGCGTAAGGGGGGAGGTACTGTAACATACCTGGCGGCGTCCTTGCATGGTGGTCCATCTCCCACTGTGCAAGAGGGCGCACTTGATCTCCTGTCCAGAATGTCTCTCTGGCTTCCCTCCATGCTGTCTGTTTGTGTCTGTTTCTGCTGCTTAAGGGCGGCGCCCGATCACTTCCTGCCTTTTGTACCTGCTGTGGGTCACACCCCTTGTGCGTCCTCAGCCTATTGCTGTCTGTCACTTGGTATATAGCTCAGCAGCTCCCTTCTATCCCTGCCTGAGCATAGTGTTTCCTTCAGTGTGTGCTTGCACTCTGAAGGTGCCAGGTCCCGTCTCTTGTCTCCTGCTTTTTGTATCAGTTCCCGTGTCTGAACTGAGTCCTGTATGTCTCCTGCTTTGCGGTATCAGCTCCCGTGTCTGAACTGAGTCCTTTCTGTGTTCTCTTGTCTGTCCTGTCTGAACACGCTCCTAGCCTGTTCCTCCTGCCTTCTAGGGGCCGATTACCTAGACCCGTTCCTGTATCTTGTCTGACCTGTCTGAACTCGCTCCTAGCCTGTTCCTCTCGCCTTCTAGTGGCCGATTTCCTAGACCCGCTCCTGTGTCTGGTCTGTCCTGTCTGAACACGCTCCTTGCCTGTTCGTTCCGCCTCTCTGGGGGCCGTATTCCCAGACCCGCTCCTGTATCCCTCTGCAGTGTCGGTCTCCCCCGTACACTCAGTTCCAGTCTGAACTCTCTCCTGTCCTTTACCTGTTTTGCCTCTATGTCCGTTCCCTTCCTTTTTCTGCAGAGTCTGAACTCGTACCTAACCCCTGCTTGTTGTCTCTGCAAGTACTGTGTGAGTATCTGGCTCTGTCTTTCCCTTCCTGTCTGTTCCGTGTGAACAGAGCCCTGTCCTTCCTGCTCAGCCTTGTCTGCACTCTAGCTGTGCTTGCCTGTAACCCTCTGCCTGTATTGTTCCTGAGTCCCGGTGTGTACTGGGTCCTATCCCGCCTGTGTTCCTACCTGCTAGTGCCTCCCTGTCTGCACTCTAGCTGTGCTTGCCTTTACCCCCCTGCCTGCATACCCGCCTGCCTGCATACCAGTCGTGCCTGCCTATACCCACCAGTCTGTGTGCCAGCCTACCAGCCTGTTCCTGTATTCCCCTGTGTGGGTCAACAGCCGTGTCCGGGGTCTGTCCTGGAGTAGCACCTGGTCCCTCTGCTCGGTTCCTCCTTGGTGCACTGGCGTCGTATGCCGTCGTGCGACCCTGGTCGGATCGGGTGAATACTTAGTCACGCCCCTCCAGGCATTCACTCTCCGGCACGGTCCAGTGGAATCACTACCAATCACACGCACACGCCGCTTAGCCCGGGCGTGTGCATAACAGATATATGGAGGAGACAGGTTGAGAATGGCTTTGTATGTCATGGTTAGGGTTTTGACCTGGAGTCTCTGGTCAATAGAGAGCCAGTGAAGAGATTGACAGAGAGGGGAGGCCGGGGAATAGCGGGGGGACAGGTGGATTAGTCGGGCAGCAGAGTTTAGAATTGGTTGGAGGGGTGCGAGAGTGTTGGAAGGGAGGCCACAGAGCAGGAGGTTGCAGTAGTCAAGGCGGGAGATGATGAGGGCGTGCACTAGTGTTTTTGCAGATTCATGGTTGAGGAATGTGCGGATCTGGGAGATATTTTTGAGTTGGAGTCGGCAGGAAGTGGAAAGGACTTGGATATGTGGTTTGAAGGAGAGTTCAGAGTCCAGGGTTACCCCAAGGCAGCGAGCCTGAGGGACTGGGGAGAGTGGGCAGCCATTGACTATGATGGATAGGTCAGTTGGGGGGGTTGAATGAGATGGCGGAAAGATGATGAATTCTGTTTTGTCCATGTTAAGTTTTAGAAATCTGGCAGAGAAGAAGGATGAAATAGCAGACAGACATTGTGGGATTTTGGTTAGTAAGGAGGTGATATCGGGTCCAGAGAGGTAGATCTGTGTGTCATCAGCATAGAGGTGATAATGAAAGCCATGAGACTCTATGAGCTGTCCCAGGCCTAAGGTGTAGATGGAGAAGAGCAGGGGTCCTAGAACTGAACCTTGGGGGACACCGACAGATAGAGGGCGAGATGAGGAGGTGGCCTGTGAGTGAGAGACACTGACTGTCCTGTCTGTTAGGTATGAGGAGATCCAGGATAGAGCCAAGTCTGTGATGCTGAGAGATGAGAGAGTTTGTAGTAAGAGGGAATGGTCCACTGTGTCGAAGGCAGATGACAGGTCTAGGAGGAGGAGGACAGAGTAGTGTCGCTTAGATTTGTCGGTTAGTAGGTCGTTGGTGACTTTTGTCAGTGCAGTTTCAGTAGAATGGTGCGGTCGGAAACCAGATTGTAGGCAGTCGAAGAGGGAGCAGTAGGAGAGGCGGGAGGACAGCTCAGAATGGACGTGTTGTTCCAGTAGTTTTGAGGCAGAGGGGAGAAGTGATATGGGGCGATAGCTAGACAGAGAGGATGGGTCAAGGGAGGGCTTTTTGAGGATTGGTGTGATTGAGGCATGTTTGAAGCATGAGGGGAAGACACCAGTTGTTAGTGACAGGTTGAAGAGGTGGGTTAGGGGTGGCATGAAGATAGTGTTAAGGTTAGGGATGAGGTGGGACAGGATTGGGTCAAGTTTACAGGTGGTGAGGTGTGATTTGGAGAGTAAAGAGGAAAGTATCTGCTGGTAACAGCAATTTTGTGGAATCGTTTCACCAATTTTTTAGACCATCCTTTGCAAGGCCAGCGGAGACAAGAAGTCTGACGCATAGTCAACGCCTAGAGAGGATGGTACAGGAGTATCTCCAAGTGAACATCGAAGTCATGACTGTGTCACTGGACCCTTGCTCATTTTGGGCTTCCAATCTGGAAAAATGGCCTGAGCTCGCCACTCACGCCTTGGAGATCTTGTCGTGCCCCGCAGCCAGCGTTCTCTCTGAACGTGTGTTCAGCGCTGCTGGTGGTGTGCTGACAGATAAGCGCACGCGGCTGTCCACTGACAATGTAGACAGACTCACGTTCATAAAGATGAACAAATCATGGATCCGCAAGGACTTTTCTACCCCTGTGTCATCCTGCGGAGAATAAAAGCTTGAGGATTTTGGAAAATCACCTGACCAACCATTTTAAGCAACTCTGGGACAATTGATGCCACTTAAGTGGTGTCTGTGCCACAATTTTTGGAAAAAATGGAGACTCTTTTTGGAGTCCCCTTGCTGTGTTTTACATGACGTTGGCATCGTCAATTCCCGGTGGGTCGGGTCGCTCCCTCCCCCCCTTTTAACCGTAAGAAACTACATACACTATGGCTTGGGGTAACACAGATGGTTGAGTCTGAAGAGCTGTTTACTCATACTATAGCCTGGGAATCAGAGGTCTGTTCCAAAGCTTCAGTGTCTGCTAGTCAGCGTAGTAGCCCAGCTGTGAAGCAAGCTACACCGCCTGTGTATCTAATAACAATTTTTTACTGGATCTAACCCAGCCAATCATTTTGGGCTAGTAGCAGTGTCTCGTAGTCAGCGGAGTAGCCCATCTAAAGCAAGCTACACCGCCTTTGTATCTAATAACAATTTTTAACTGCATCTAGCCCAGGCAATACTTTGGGCCTAGTAGCAGTGTCTGCTAGTAAGCGGAGTAGCCAAGCTGTTTTGCAAGCTACACCACCTGTAGATCTAATTACAAATTTTTAACTGCATCTAGCCCAGGCAATACTTTGGGTCTAGTAGCAGTGTCTGCTAGTCAGTGGAGTAGCCCAGCTGTTAAGCAAGCTACACCACCTGTGGTTTGGACACTTAATTTTTTCAAAGGAAACGCTTCGGGCCCCCGGGACACTCAGTGAAGAGCATCGGGGAGGCGCCCCAAGACAAGGGGGCTGGGACTGGTGGTAGCATGCCTTGCGGCGGACCGCCAGGCTCGATCCTTATAAAAGCTTTTTAACTGTAGCAGTTTTAGTGGATGCTACTGGAGCTGGAACTCTATTTTATTAGAAAAGTAGAAACATTACAAATAACAAAACATAAAAAACTCATACAGAGCAACAAAAAAAAACAGCAAAACCTAACAGGTACCCTACCTGTTCCAACACTCTCTCACACTACATACAACAAAAACTATTACAACAAGCAATTTACAACTTCCTACCACATCCAGTTCCACTGCCCAACAATACCAAACATGACACCCTATAACACCACTAACAACAAAATCCTCAAATAATATACAGAATTTTTTTTTTTTTCCCCCACCACCTAACCTAAACCTCTACCTAAACCCACCACCCCTGATCCAACACCGGCCACCAAGTTCAAGGACAGTTTTCCGAGCTTGGGTCAGACTCCAATGTTTTTCCCCAGATGGGCCCGGGCCAGGTCAGACCAGTCCTTAGAACACCAAAACCCCCCAACCTCCCCAACCCAAAAGAAACCCACACCCCACCTAACTAAACCCCTTTACTAAAATAACCACATATTTTATATGCAGATAACCATACCTCATATTATATATTATATACAAACTTCACATTACAAAACCCATTTGCTCAAGTTTGGTGCTTGAAAACCCTCTCCGCTACTTATCAAGCCAAAACAAAACAAAAATCTAATTGTGAAAGAAACCAGCCCCCCACCAGAAGAAAAGAGTTGTAGTACTACAAGACTAAGGCACCCCAAAGGAGAACTCTCTCCAAAGCCGAGAGGCCCTCCGTGCACCCAGTCGTTCGTACTCCAAGGAGCGTACCTTCACCAGGTCACCTAAGATGTTACTGCAAACTTCTTCCAAAGGGAGGATTTTGCTACCCGTCGATACTAAGGCACGTGCATTCCATGTGAAACACCTAACTACTATGCTAACTAAGAATAAAGTGGTTCTGTCCCGACCACCAAGGTCTCTGAACTCCCCATAGTCCCACTCAGGGTAGGAGAGGTAAGCCAGCAGAGGCCAACCCATGGAAGCACCCACCCTGTTGTAAACCTCTATGTTGAAGGGACACCGAAGCAGGAAGTGCTCCATGCTTTCCAACATGTCTGCACTAGTGTTGAGCGAGCTCTAAAATGCTCGTGTGCTCGAAGCTCGGGCCGAGCTCGCCGTGATACTCGGGTGCTCGACCCGAGCAACGAGCCCAATGTTAGTCTATGGGAGACCCGAGCATTTTTGCGGCGGCACCCCCGGCAGTCTTTTAAAAGCTTAGCAAGTGCCCAAAACGATAGTAACAGTGTTCAAATGACATGGGGACATCATGGGGATCGCCCCAGGAAGCATTTCTGACCCCCAGGTCACTGCTGTCAACAACGTGGTCAGAGGTATTAAGCCACTTTTAAGGGCTCACAATAAATCGTTCCCAAACGAAACTGAAACTGCTTTCCTGTGAAATATGTTAAGGAAGTTCCTTTCCAGGGTAAAGACTTGTGTATAAGGTAAAATAAATAACCCCCCCAAAAAATACTCCTCAACACCTTGGGCTATGTTCACAAGTAGCATTTTTTTATACGTTTTTGAACTTTTGTATTGCTTTCAACCGTGACAAATGCATTCACCGGGAAATGTCATTTTAACATTTTACCACCTTATCTGGCCATGTGCTATGTGACACATGCATACAGTGCTGGAAAGACATGGGAACAGCATGGGGAAGACCCCTGGAAGCATCTATGACACCCAGGTCACTGCCTAAAAGTGTGCCCATCAGAAGTCATCCTTGCCGCATCAGAAGATGCAGACTTGCAACTATCCCCGTGCAAGTTCTTGTCCCAGGGCAGTGTTCAATTGTACCTCCCCCATTCCTTGCAATGCAAGCGCAAATATGCAGCCAACCACCCACCCACCCCCAGGCTGCAATACCATACTGCTTGCACTTGAAATTGGGCCTTTTAGGCATGTGGAGGCGGAATCTGGCCACCACGTTATGGCTGCGTTGGAGGCCTGGAATCCATACTCAGTCCCCAGCCGCCTCGCGGCCGGGTGTCCACACTCGGTCCCCAGCCGCCAGGGGGTGGCCGGTTGTCCATAAACGGTCCCCAGCCGCCCCTATTTCTCCGTGGAACATCCCCCACACACTTTTATTAGCCCGGCCTGCTTTAGGGCAGTATTGGACGAGCCCACCAGAGAACCAGACTCCTCCGGTGAGCCCTGGCTTCTCCATCAGGGGAGTTGAGAGTGCCAAGGTGAGGAGCATGATGATGATGATACAAGTTAGCATCTGCTTTGTTTTCTTGGAATGCAAGTGTAAGTGTGCAGCCTGCCACCCACCCACCCCCAGGCTGCAATACCATACTGCTTGCTTGCTTGCACTTGAAATTGGGCCTTTTAGGCATGTGGAGGCGGAATCTGGCCACCACGTCATGGCTGCGTTGGCGGCCTGGAAACCATACTCAGTCCCCAGCCGCCCGGCGGCCGGGTGTCCACACTCGGTCCCCAGCCGCACGGGGGCGGCCGGGTGTCCATACTCGGTCCCCAGCCACCCGAGGGCGGCCGGGTGTCCATACTCAGTCCCCAGCCGCCCCTATTACTCCTTGGAACATCCCCCCACACACTTTTCTTAGCCCTGCCTGCTTTAGGGCAGCATTGGACGAGCCCACCAGAGAACCAGATTCTTCCGGTGGGCCCTGGCTTCTCCATCAGGGGAGTTGAGCGTGCCAAGGTGAGGAGCATGATGATGATGATACAAGTTAGCATCTGCTCTGTTTTCTTTTAATGCAAGCGTAAGTGTGCAGCCTGCCACTCACCCACCCCCAGGCTGCAATGCCATACTGCTAGCTTGCACTTGAAATGTGCCCTCCCCAGTGCATTTAGTGGGAAGGACAGGCTATTCCGTTGTAGTGTGTGCATGCCAAACCCCTGTTCATGGTACATGCGTAGATGCCTCCCATCCTGCACCTGTCATTGCAGACTTGCAACTATCCCCGTTCAAGTCCTTGTCCCAGGGCAGTGCTCAATTGTACCTCTCCCATTCCTTGCAATGCAAGCGCAAATATGCAGCCAACCACCCACCCACCCCCAGGCTGCAATTACCTACTGCTTGCTTGCACTTGAAATTGGGCCTTTCAGGCATGTGGAGGTGGAATCTGGCCACCACGTCATGGCTATTTTGGCGGCCTGGAATCCATACTCAGTCCCCAACCGCCCGGCGGCCGGGTGTCCACACATGATCCCCAGCCGCCTGGGGGCAGCCGGGTGTCCATAAACGGTCCCCAGCCGCCCCTATTTCTCCTTGGAACATCCCCCCACACACTTTTCTTAGCCCAGCCTGCTTTAGGGCAGCATTGGACGAGCCAACCAGAGAATCAGACTCCTCCGGTAGGCCCTGGCTTCGCCATCAGGGGAGTTGAGAGTTCCAAGGTGAGGACCATGATGATGATGATGATAGAAGTTAGCATCTGCTTTGTTTTCTTTGAATGCAAGCGCATGTATGTAGTGATGGCTAGGCCTGAGGTGGTCAGCGTTTTGGCGCATATCCCACCTCCTCCGAGGATTGCTGGATGTTTTCCTACTACTATCCCAGTTCTATGACTCCCGTTAAAACAAAGCTTCAGGTGATGAATGATGGATGAGGTAGTGGCAAAGGAGAAAGAGCAGGAGGAACAGGGACCATTCACATCAATATCAGGCCAGTCAACCACATATGTCTTGTAGGATATGTTTCTGTAACAAAATGAGCGGTTCAGCTACACAGTTATAGGGCATACAGTGAGTGCAATGCCTACCAAAAATTTTGAGGCACTCCAATGCCCCTAGGAAATGACATGGAGGTCAGAGGACCTTAACTAAACCGTTTTTTCCATTTATAGCAACTGGGTCTCCTGTACACTGTTGGCCTAAGCAGTGAATGGAAGGCTTTCCAAAAATTATGAGAAACTGCAATGCCCCTTGAAACAGACGTGGATTACAGCGTACTAAAAACCTTCTACCCATTATTGGGGAGTGGGTCTCCCTTAGTTTTCGCCTTTTCATTGAAAAGCAAAAGCTGACTAAAATTAGGAGGAAATGCAATGCCCGTTGGAAGAGTCGTGGAGGTTAGAGGTAATTAAAAACAATATTTCAATGCCCCTTGGAAGAGCTGTGGAGTTCAGAGTGGCTTAAGAAGACGCTTTTAATGCCCCTTTGAAGAGACGTGGCGGTCACAGTAGCTTAACAAGACGGTTTGAATGCCCCTTGGAAGAGACTTGGAGGTCACAGTAGCTTAACAAGACTCTTTTAATGGCCCTGAGAAGAGACGTGGAGGTCCCAGTAGCTTAACAAGACGCTTTTAATGCCCCTCTTAAAAGTGGTGGAGGTCCCAGTAGCTTAACAAGACGCTTTTAATGCCCCTCAGAAGAGACGTGGAGGTCCCAGTAGCTTAACAAGATGCTTTTAATGCTCCTCAGAAGAGATGTGTAGGTCCCAGTAGCTTAACAAGATGCTTTTAATGCCCCTCAGAAGAGACGTGGAGGTCCCAGTAGCTTAACAAGACACTTTTAATGCCCCTCGGAAAAGTGGTGGAGGTCCCAGTAGCTTAACAAGACGATTTTAATGCCCCTCGGAAAAGTGGTGGCGGTCCCAGTAGCTTAACAAGATGCTTTAAATGCCCCTCAGAAGAGACGTGGAGGTCCCAGTAGCTTAACAAGACGATTTTAATGCCCCTCGGAAAAGTGGTGGAGGTCCCAGTAGCTTAACAAGACGGTTTGAATGCCCCTTGGAAGAGACGTGGAGGTCACAGTAGCTTAACAAGACTCTTTTAATGCCCCTCAGAAGAGACGTGGAGGTCCCAGTAGCTTAACAAGATGCTTTTAATGCCCCTCGGAAAAGTGGTGGAGGTCACAGTAGCTTAACAAGATGCTTTTAATGCCCCTCAGAAGAGACGTGTAGGTCCCAGTAGCTTAATAAGACGCTTTTAATGCCCCTCAGAAGAGACGTGGAGGTCCCAGTAGCTTAACAAGACGCTTTTAATGCCCCTCGGAAAAGTGGTGGAGGTCACAGTAGCTTAACAAGTTGGTTTGAATGCCCCTTGGAAGAGATGTGGAGGTCCCAGTAGCTTAACAAGATGCTTTTAATGCCCCTCAGAAAAGTGGTGGAGGTCACAGTAGCTTAACAAGACGCTTTTAATGCCCCTCGGAAAAGTGGTTGAGGTCCCAGCAGCTTAACAAGACGCTTTTAATGCCCCTCGGAAAAGTAGTGGAGGTCCGAGTAGCTTAACAAGACGCTTTTAATGCCCCTCAGAAGAGACGTGGAGGTCCCAGTAGCTTAACAAGACGTTTTTAATGCCCCTCAGAAAAGACGTGGAGGTCCCAGTAGCTTAACAAGACGCTTTTAATGCCCCTCGGAAAAGTGGTGGAGGTCCCAGTAGCTTAACAAGACGGTTTTAATGCCCCTCGGAAAAGTGGTGGAGGTCGCAGTAGCTTAACAAGACACTTTTAATGCCCCTTACAAGAGCCATGCAGTACAGCATAGTACAAACATTATTCCCATGATTGGGGAGTGGGTCTCCCATAGTATTTGCTTATGCCTTCCAAGCAAAAGCTGCCAAAAATTTAGACGTTGGAACTTGCAATGCGTATTGTTTTGTAATAGGCTAGTGTCACAATTAATACATCACCAAAGGGAGATGTTAACAAAAAAAAAAAAAGGATTTGATGCTTATAGCAATCAGTCACTTTTCGGCTCTGCCTTGACTTTGAATAGCTCTATGTCAGTGTTATTTCCAAACTAAGTATGCCCTTGTTACAAGAACTTTCAACAGGGCCCCCCAAAAGAAACTATCCGTAACAAATGTTAACAAAATAACATAAGAATCAGCTAATTAATAAAGACCGACCTTAGGACAAATGCAATACAGTACAGACCAAAAGTTTGGACACACCTTCTCATTTAAAGATTTTTCTGTATTTTCATGACTTTGAAAATTGTACATTCACACTGAAGGCATCAAAACTATGAATTAACACATGTGGAATTATATACTTAACAAAAAAGTGTGATACAACTGAAAATATGTCTTATATTCTAGGTTCTTTAAAGTAGCCACCTTTTGCTTTGATGACTGCTTTGCACACTCTTGGCATTCTCTTGATGAGCTTCAAGAGGTAGTCACCGGAAATGGTTTTCACTTCACAGGTATGCCCTGTCAGGTTTAATAAGTGGGATTTCTTGCCTTATAAATGGGATTGGGGCCATCAGTTGTGTTGCGCAGAAGTCAGGTGGATACCCAGCTGATAGTCCTACTGAATAGACTGTTAGCTGCTTTTTTTCTTGCCATAATACAAATTCTAAGTAAAGAAAAACGAGTGGCTATCATTACTTTAAGAAATGAAGGTCAGTCAGTCTGAAAAATTGGGCAAACATTGAAAGTGTCCCCAAGTGCAGTTGCAAAAACCATCAAGCGCTACAAAGAAACTGGCTCACATGAGGACCGCCCCAGGAAAGGAAGACCAAGAGTCACCTTTGCTTCTGAGGATAAGTTTATCCGAGTCACCAGCCTCAGAAATCGCAGGTTAACAGCAGCTCAGATTAGAGACCAGGTCAATGCCACACAGAGTTCTAGCAGCAGACACATCTCTACAACAACTGTTAAGAGGAGACTTTGTGCAGCAGGCCTTCATGGTAAAATAGCTGCTAGGAAACCACTGCTAAGGACAGACAACAAGCAGAAGAGACTTGTTTGAGCTAAAGAACACAAGGAATGGACATTAGACCAGTGGAAATCTGTGCTTTGGTCTGATGAGTCCAAATTTGAGATCTTTGGTTCCAACCACCGTGTCTTTGTGTGACGCAGAAAAGGTGAACGGATGGACTCTACATGCCTGGTTCCCACCGTGAAGCATGGAGGAGGAGGTGTGATGGTGTGGGGGTGCTTTGCTGGTGACACTGTTGGGGATTTATTCAAAATTGAAGGCATACTGAACCAGCATGGCTACCACAGCATCTTGCAGCAGCATGCAATTCCATCCGGTTTGCGTTTAATTGGACCATCATTTATTTTTCAACAGGACAATGACCCCAAACACACCTCCAGGCTGTGCAAGGGCTATTTGACCAACAAGGAGAGTGATGGGGTGCTACGCCAGATGACCTGGCCTCCACAGTCACCAGATCTGAACCCAATCGAGATGGTTTGGGGTGAGCAGGACTGCAGAGTGAAGGCAAAAGGGCCAACAAGTGCTAAGCATCTCTGGGAACTCCTTCAAGATTGTTGGAAGACCATTTCCGGTGACTACCTCTTGAAGCTCATCAAGAGAATGCCAAGAGTGTGCAAAGCAGTCATCAAAGCAAAAGGTGGCTACTTTGAAGAACCTAGAATACAAGACATATTTTCAGTTGTTTCACACTTTTTTGTTAAGTATATAAGTCCACATGTGTTAATTCATAGTTTTGATGCCTTCAGTGTGAATGTACAATTTTCATAGTCATGAAAATACAGAAAAATCTTTAAATGAGGTGTGTCCAAACTTTTGGTCTGTACTGTATGTAGCATATATTCTGTGGATTTGTGTGCAGAAAATCGACAGCTGAGTATTCATGTCCCATCTACACAGTGCAAAAATATTCCACCAGAAATTGACATGTGGCACAGATTTTAAAATCTGCAGCTTTGCAATACATGGGGTGAAATGAATGGAACGTCAGGATTAATTCACATATGAAGTAGATTTTGTAATGGAAAAATCCATGCAGTTACCTTGATAAATAGATGATGGCAGCATAGGTGACAGGTGATCAGGTACAGCAGGAGTGTAGGTTATAAAAACTGTCATGCTTGGGGTACATTCATACTTGACATGGAAAATCTGCAGTAGAATTCTGTAGAAGCAAAGGGGGTAAAATTTACACAAATCTCATCCACACACTGTGGAAATTTTCCATTTAGAAACTGATCTGCTGTTGTCTTATTAAACAATTAAATGTCCATTTATGTCACAGATTAATTGAAGATCTGAGTTCAAAGGAAATGTAAGCAACAAAATCCAATTGTTTTTTTTTTTCAGCCAAATACTCATAATCACTTGGTTAATTAAATTGACAGACTTACTACAGAAATGTTCCAGTACTACGTTGTTTATAACAAAAAACAAGATGCAGATGTACACTGAGCCTTTACTCTATTGTCTACAATCGTTTTGTCCATTCCACTAAAGTAGAAGCTTTGAGATCTAATATTAAATTATTGCATTAACTTTTTCTGTATATAACATAAGATGAACTTTGATTACTATCATTGCTTTCAAACAGCGATCAGAGTGAAACACTTCATCAGGCTCTTTCACACGTGGTTTTTATTCGGTCTTGTAAATAATGACTTTAACATCCTGTTTACAAATATAGAAATATTACCCCTAGATACCGGTCTGACGCCTCTCATCCAGCCAAACCATAACTCACACTTTGCACTGATGAGGGGCAGTACCCCGAAACACAGTGTCTGCAAATTGAGTTTCTGGTCTTGGCTTTTTATCCTAAGTCATGTGATAAGGCTCGTTAAAGGGTCACTACTAACTTTTAGGATTGCTACTTCTTGTAGGTGGCACTAGAGTTCTGGTCCTCTTCCTCTCTGAAGAGACAAATTGCAAACGTTTTGTGACATGTTTTTTCCTTATATTAAGGTCTATAGGAAAATGCATGAAAAAATGCACATCTGAAGCATGCTGCTTTGTGGGAAAAATGGCTGACACACAAAAAAAAGTGTCGTTTTTCCTATCGATTGACAGCCAACATCTTGCAGCAAAATGTTTCATTGCAAAACCGAATGTCCCAGAAATGAGACATTATTATTATTATTATTTTTTTTGCAAAGGACGCAATATGTGAAACCACCCCATAAAACGCAAATTAGGTTGCTATATATTGCAACAGTTTTCTTTTTTCTTCTGAGCAAAACATTAATGTATGTGAAAGGACAGCTCAGACTGGTGTCCTGATAATCATTGAGCAAATTCGTCCCTAGTTTACCTTTCTGACACACTAAAATTAGGTGTGTCTTTATAAAACGATATATATGCAAATTGTTTCTTCAAAGAGGAAGAAGACTTGAACACTAGTGCCATCTATTGGAAGTAGCAATCCTAAAAGTCAATATTAACTAACGAGCCTTGCCATATGACTTGGGATAAAAGTCAAACCAGAATCTCAATTTGCAGACATGGTGTTCCGAGGTGTTGCCCCTCATCAGTGCAAAGTATGAGATCTAATTTGGCTAGATGAGAGACTTAAGCTTGGGATCTAAGGGGTAACGTTTCACCTTGTGGAGAGTTACAAGCCAGGCCTGGCATGTCAGAGTGAGGAGACTTCCATCCATTTCTGAGTGCTTCTTGAAGTATGTTTGGGGTCATTGTCCTGCTGAAAGACCCATGACCTATGACAAAAACCCACCTTTCTGACACTGGACACTACATTGCGATTCAAAATCCTTTGGTAATCTTCAGCTTTCAGGAAGCCTTGCACACAATCAAGGCACCTAGTGCCAGAGACAGTAAAACACCAAAACATTTTTGAACCTCCACCATATTTGACTGTAGGTACTGGGTTCTTTTCTTTGTAGGCCTCCTTCCGTTTTTGGTAAACAGTAGAATCATGTGCTTCACCAAAAAGCTCTATCTTGGTCTCATCTGTCCACAAGACACATTCCCTGAAGGATTTTGGCTTACTGCAGTCTAGCTTTTTTTATGTCTCTGTCAGCAGTGGGGTCCTCCTGGGTCTCCCGCCATAGCGGTTCATTTAATTCAAATGTCAACGGATAGTTCACACTGACACTGATGCACCCTGAGTCTGCAGGACAGCTTGAATTTCTTTGGAACTTCATTGCGGCTGCTTATCCACCATCAGGACTATGCTATGTTGCAACCTTTCATCATTTTTTCTCTGCCGTCCACATCCAGGGAGAGTAGCTACAGTGCCACGGTTTGTAAATTTCTTGAAATGTTGTGCACCATGGACAAAGACATAATTTCAGACAGTTCTCTTCTCCTCGTTCTGTTCTCCATGCTTAGTGTGGCACACACAGACACACAATACTAAGATTGAGACAACGTCTCCCCTTTTTATCTGGTTTCAGGTATGATTTTAATATTGCCCACACCTGTTACTTGCCACAGGTGAGTCTGTTTCAAGCATGTGATGCTCATTCAAAGTTGTTTACCCACAATCTTGGAAAGGAGCCCAAAAATTTCTTCTGCCCATTTTTGGGTTTTTGTGTGGAACTATGTCCAATTTGCCTTTTTTTTCTGTTTTTTTTTTTTTCCAAAACACAAAAAGGAAATAAACGTGTATAACAAAACGTGTGTACTGCAATAATTTTCTGTGAAAGAAAACTTAATTTTCTGGAACAATTTCAAGGGTGCCAATACTGGCGTCATTTTGCTGAAAACCGCCAGGTGGTAAATCAGCACATGCCGCCGCCGTCACCAGCACTATTTTTCTGAAGACTGCCAGGAGATCAAGGTGCTCAAGCACTACCCGCGGCAAGGACGGCGCCGACACAAAGTTTAAATTAGGAGGACGGTAAAGACAACAGGTATCAGTAATGTATGTTCTGTGTGTAGTAACAAAAAAGCCGTTGATGTTACTTGAAAATCTCAAATTGCCATTTACTTGAAAGGTGAACATTTGCATTAAAAACTTTTGTCAAAATTAATTTCTTAAGTTGTTCATTTGTTCCACTGAAATGCATGGGCGTTAGACTATCATTACTGTTGGTCTATAAAGCCTTCAAAAACTCTAATGAATCTATCTCTTCACAAAGCAAAACTAAACAAATATCCCAATGGCCCAAAACTATATATAATAGATTTGTACAAAAGGACAAAAATGAACCAAAGTTTAAATAGGCAATCGATTTATTAAATAATGCCACAAATACGCAGAATCAGTGTAGGAGAGACCAGACTAAAAAGGCAAGCATCGGAGAAAAACCCATATAATATGTTGATCCACATCAAAAGTAACCCCTAATACAGAGACAAAACAGCCCCACCTCCCTCATCATCTATGACTGTACCGGCCAAGAGAAAAGTTTTTGTATCTATAAGGCAATGGCCCCACTATCAGTATGTGGTCAGTATTCGGTCAGTATTTTTTCTCAGAAATGGGAGCCAAAACCAGGTGAGGAACAATCAGAGAAAAGGAATAATAGAAACAAGTCACCAATTCTGCATTTATCACCCACTCCTGGTTTTGGCTCCCACTCCTGAGAAAAAATACTGACTGAATATTGACCAAATACTGATAGTGGGGCCGTGGCCTTATAATGTTTCCAGCGCCGCTCTGGTCCTTTCCGTCATCTTGTGACCACAGTTATGACTGTCTGGAAATCACTGCCAACTGTTAAATTTCTCTCTTAGGACTTGTTCATATGACCGTATTTTCAGTCCATATTTTCTGTCTGTAAAAAAATGGACAGAACCTGGGAAGAATGTTATTCAATGGGGCAGTGCAGATGAGTGGGTTTTTTTCACAAACCGAATCTGTGTGTGAAAAAAAACACAGTATGCACTAGTATCTTCCATGTGTATGAGTTCCACATTCAAGTCTATGGGTGCGTAAAAAATTGGATGCCATATGGATCTACAGTATAGCATCTGTTTTATATGGATACATTGCAATTCTGTAACATTGGAGAATGTCTTGTGAGTAGTGATGAGCGAGTATGCTCGCTACTGCTCGGTGCTCGCCCGAGCATTTCACTGCTCGAGATGCTCGGCGCTCGCCGAGTATTTCCGGGTTGCTCGGGAGGGAACTCGGGTCCCCTCCCTGCGTGTTTGGCGCTCTTTAGAGAGCCAATGAACATGCAGGGATTGCCTGCCATGCACTGTAATGCCGTAGCCATGATGGTTGTGGGCATTACAGTGATTGGCTGGCCGCACAGCTTCATCAGGTCTATATCAGACCTGGCGCCGCCATGCTCGTCATAGTCACTCTGGATCAGACAGTGTACGGAGAGCTGCTGCTGCGTTAGGGAGAGATTTGATTGTGTATTAGGTAGTGTAGGGAGAAAAACAGTACATTACACATATCCATCTTAACAAACAGTCCTTCTGAGGACTAATCCATCTGCAGAGATATCAGGCAGGCAGGGTGTATAGCCAGGCTGTGTATATAGCAGACTGCAGTGCACATAGCACAAGAGGCTCCATTCCAATTCTTCCTTCTGCTGCTGTTAGATATTTCTATACAAAGGCCCAGGTCTCAGGGGCCAGGAATACTTTTCTTTGGATCTTAATCCTCATTATTTGCTTAAAAAGCAATCCAGAGAACACAATTTTTCCTGCGCCATTTGCTTGTTGGCACTGCAGAATACAGCCAGGTCTTTTCCATATTAGAGTGTTAGAAATCCAGCTATTTAAAACTGTGTTTTCTCCGTCAAACGGATCACATATACGTTGTCAGAAAATACTGCCATTTCTGGCCTCCATTAAAAATTTCCTTTAGTGTGTCATTGAAGCAATTCACCGCAGTTTGCTGTTCAAACTACTTACCTACAGGCCAGGTATTTAAAACTCTGTTTTCTCCATCACATGTGTTATGATCTGCAACATGAACTAAGGAAAGATAGGGGAAAGCTGTCCCTACAGTAAGACTAAGCTGAATCCCTACGATGTAGCGGGCTGCCTGTTCCTAGCGAACAGACATGCCTTAGTCCTCGGCTAGTCTGAACGAAGACCTATAGCATAAGGGGAGGGGTCCCTAAAACAACTAAGGACTGGAACAAAAATGGGACACCTCCTAAACAGAGAAGTGTAACGGGTCTGGGAGGCGGAACCTTTGAGCTACTATACAAGGGGGCGGTCCTTGTAAGGGAGCGGGTGGCGACCAGGGAAGACGGGCAGGCAGTCACAGCAGGTGACCGGGACAGTCTCTGAGTGAACGGGCTGGAGGTCACGGCAAGTGACCGGGGCAGTCTCTGGATGAACGGGCAGGAGATCACGGCAAGTGACCGGGGCAGTCTCTGGGTAAAGGGTAGGTACGACCTGTGATGGCAGAGCCTCCAGGTAGGCTAGCAGGCAGATGGTTGATGTGTGCTCCCAGGTGAGCAAGCGAGAGTCTCGGGAATGTCAGGTGGTCACAGCACGTGACGGCGGAGCCTCCAGGTAGGCTAGCAGGCAGGTAACAGGTGTGCGCTCCCAGGTGAGCGGGCAGGAGTCTCTGGAATGGCAGGTGGTCACAGCACGTGATGGCGGAGCCTCCAGGTAGGCTAGCATGCAGGTAACAGGTGTGCGCTCCCAGGTGAGCGGGCAGGAGTCTCTGGAATGGCAGGTGGTCACAGCACGTGACGGCGGAGCCTCCAGGTAGGCTAGCAGGCAGGTAGCAGATGTGCGCTCCCAGGTGAGCGGGCAGGCTGGTCCATAGACAGACTGACAGGAGTTGGAGGGCAGACCGTCGGACCTCAGGCTAGCAGGCAGGTAGCAGAGGAGCGCTCCCAGGTGAGCGGGCAAGCTGGTCCTTAGACAGACTGACAGGAGTCGGTAGGCAGACCGTCGGACCTCAGGCTAGCAGGCAGGTAAGCAGAATATCAGGCAGGAATCAGACAGCAAACTGGCAGGAATCTGGCAGGTAACTGGCAACGGGACCTGAGGGCTGAAGCAGAGTAGTGAACAGTGCAACAACATTGCTCGGGCACCTCCATTTTGGAGGAGGTGCCTTATATATGGCGAAGTCCTCCGGCCATTGGCCGGGGACTCCTTAGGACGGCGCGCGCGGCCCCTTTAAGAGGGAGGGAGCGCGCGCGCGCCCTAAGCACAGTGGCCGGGAAGGAGCGCGCGCTGCCAGCAGAGCGGGAGGAGGACGCTGGGCTCGGAGCAGAGGGGTGAGGGGAACAGCGTCCCTGCCTAGCAGAGGGCAGGGACGCCGGCGCTACAAGAAGTTGTTGCAGAACACAAAAGACAAACAGACAAAAAGGTACTAGAGGTCCCAGAACGACCAAGCGAACTGACAGAGATAGGCACAGAAGCACCTGGCTAGAAAAACAGTCAACAACACTGAAGTCCAGCACAGCCAGGAGGGCGGAGCTGGAATATAAAGGCAAGTGGTCACGTGACCGCAAAACACAAGATGTAAAAAACGAACAGGAGGGTTCTAACAGTACCCCCTCTTTTATGAGGATCCTCCGGATCCTCCAGGCCCAGGCCTATCCGGAAACCTCCTGTGGAAAGCTCTAACAAGCCTAGGAGCAGAGACATCATCCGCCCTTACCCAGGAGTTATCTTCGGGACCGAAACCCTTCCAGGAGATAAGATACTGTAATCTCACTCTATGCCATCTAGCATTCAGGATACGAGAAATTTCATATTCGCAGTCTTCCACCACAGGAGGAACTGTGACAGTGGAATCCCTATCTGATACATCAGCCTTTTTCAACAAGGAAACATGAAACACAGGATTAATCTTCCAGGAAGTAGGGACATCCAACCTAACCGCAGACGGGTTAACAACCTAAAGCACTTTAAATGGACCCACAAACTTAGGACCCAGTTTTTTAGAGGGAATCCACAACCGCAGGTTCTTTGAGGACAACCAAACCATGTCACCCACAGTAAACAAACCTCCTTACGTTTCCTGTCAAAATACTTCTTAAGACTTCTTGTTAGCCTCTTGCAGGTTGCAACGTACATTAGTCCAAACTCTCTCCAAATCACCAGAAAAATTCGCCTCCTCCGGCACCGCCGACCCCAATTTGGAGAACGAACCAAAAGACGGATGTCTCCCAGTACAACAAACAAAAGGAGAACACCCAGCAGAGGAGGATGTATGATTGTTAAGAGCAAATTCTGCAAGAGGCGGAAACTCAGACCACACCTCTTGATTGTCTGCCAGAAAACAACGCAAAAACTGTTCAACATCCTGGTTCTTTCTTTCAGTCTGTCCATTAGACTCAGGATGATACCCAGACGAAAATGACAAATGGACTCCAAACCTGTCACAAAAAGCACGCCAAAAGCAAGCCACAAACTGAGGTCCTCTATCAGAAACAATATCCGTGGGAACCCCATGGAGCTTGACAATCTCCTTAACAAACGCTTTAGCGAGTGTCTTGGCGCAGGGCAACTTAATGAATGGAACCAAATGACACATCTTACTAAAACGGTCCATGACCACCCAGATGACAGTAAAACCCTCGGACACAGGAAGATCAGTAATAAAATCCATTGTGAGATGCGTCCAAGGCACACTAGGAACCTCCAGAGGGCAAAGCAGCCCCGCAGCAGGAGTATGTGAAGCCTTTGACCTAGCACATACCGTACATTGACGCACCCACTTGATGACTTCCTTCTGCCATCCAGGCCACCAAAAACTGCGACTGATAAGTCTCTTAGTCTCCGAAATTCCTGGATGACCTGCAAACCGACCTGCCAACTCCACAAACAAATCTCTCCTAAAGGTTCTAGGCACGAACAACCTCCCATGGGGAGTGTTAGATGGAGCATCATCTTGAGCTTTCAGAATGCCATTCTCCAAAATGGAGTCCAATGCCGTCACCACAACTCCTTTCTGTAAAATGCTCTCCTCCTCCTCAGCACCGACCATAGGAGAGAAGCAGCGAGATAAAGCATTGTCTTTAACATTCTTAGTTCCAGGGATATAGGTAACAGAAAAATGAAACCGAAAAAAAAACAGTGCCCACTTAGCTTTACGGGCATTCAAGCGCTTGGCAGCATCCAGATAGATCAAATTCTTATGATCTGTGAACACATGAATAGGAAATCTAGCGCCTTCCAAAAAATGACGCCAATGTTCAAACGCGAGTTTAATAGCCAGCAACTCCCGATTTCCAATATCATAATTCAGTTCGGTTTCCGAATTTTATTTCGAAAAGAAGGCACAAGGATGTACTCCATCCCTGTTCTCCTGAGACAAAACTGCCCCACCGATGAAGCATCGACCTCGACCAAAAAAGGCTTGGTCTCATCAGGCTGCATAAGGATAGGGGCAGAACTGAACCTCTCTTTGAGATACTTAAACGCTTCAATGGCCTCAGTAGTCCACTGAACCGTATTCGCACCTTTCCTGGTGAGATCGGTTAGAGGCTTAACAATTACAGAAAAATTCTTAATGAATTTCCTGTAATAATTGGAAAAACCCAAAAATCTCTGTAGAGATTTCAAACCAATAGGCCTAGGCCATTCCTGCACAGACTGAACCTTCACCAGGTCCATCTCAAAGCCCTCGCTGGAGACAATGTAGCCCAAAAAACTAATTTTCTGCACAGCGAACTCACATTTCTCCAGCTTAGCAAAGAGTGAATTATCACTCAATAACTGCAAAACTTCACGTACACTCTGCCAATGGGACTCTAGATCTGGTGAATAAATCAAAATGTCATCCAAATACACAACCACATTCTTACCAATTAAAGGTCTCAGGATGTCATTAATAAGGTTCTGAAAAAATGCAAGTACATTGATAAGACCAAAAGGCATCACCAGATTCTCAAAATGACCTACCGGAATGTTAAAAGCAGTTTTCCATTCATCACTCTCCTTCACTCGTAACAAATTGTATGCCCCCCGAAGATCAATTTTAGAGAACCACTTGGCCCCCACCAATTGGTTAAACAAGTCAGGAATTAACGGCAATGGGTAGGAATTGCGTACGGTAATCTTATTAATTTCACGAAAATCCAGACATGGACGTAAACCCTCATCCTTTTTTTTAACAAAGAAAAATCCAACTGCCACAGGCGAATTAGAAGGTCTAATGTGACCCGCAGCCAGGCTAGTCTGTATGTACTCCTCCAAGGCCTCTCTTTCAGGGATAGTCAGATTAAACAAGAGACTCTTCGGAAGAGTAGCTCCCGGAACAAACTCAATGGTGCAATCATAATCCCTATGAGGAGGTAAAACTTGTGACTCCTCCTCCGAAAAAACCCTCCAAAAATCTTGAATAGGTACCGGTAATTCCCCTTTTTCCATAGCTGCAATGCAACCATTACAACATTTATCATAGCACTTTACCAAGACTTAATCACATTAGTAGACCAGTCCAGTAAAGGATTGTGCAGTTTTAACCAAGGCAAACCTGGAACGACCGGAGAGGGTAAATTATCTAATACAACCAAGTCCAAAATTTCTTGGTGAACTCCATTGATAGTGAGGGGAAATGCAGCAACTTTGTGAGTAATACATTTCAAGGGAGTGTTATCAATTGCAATCACAGAAATAGATGATGACAAAGGATTGGATCTCAATTTAAGTTTTTCCAAAAACCTTTTATCAATCACATTAAGTGTTGAACCACAATCCACAAATACCTGAAATTCAATCAAATTTTCCTGCAAAGTTGTACACCCTGAAAGTAATACTCCTGCAGAGCGTAAACGAGCTAATCGGGCGTACCTGACCTCTTTTTTTTCTTTACTTAAACGAAGCTCACAATTCTTAATCAAATGGTCAGCTTTACCACAATAAAGACACAATCCCTCGGCGAATCTCCGGTCTCTTTCCTGAGAGGAGAGTGACTTTGCCCCAACCTCCATCGGTTCTCCGCCTTCAGAGCATATTTTCTGGGGACTAGGACCTGGCATTACAGGAGTCTTTACCTCATTCTGTCTAAATCTCAGCCTCCTGTCCACACGAACAGCTAATTGCATGGCATCCTGCAGAGTCTCAGGTGCGGGGAATGCAATTAGCAAATCTTTAACCCTTTCACTCGGACCAGCAAGAAATAGACATTTCAGAGCAGGATCATTCCATTTGACTTCTGAAGCCCATCTTCTAAAGTGTGTGCAATAATTTTCAACATCACCTGACCCCTGATTCAAACGTCTGAGTTCTGCCTCAGCAGATGAGGTTCGATCAGGATCGTCATATAATAGACCCATAGCCGAAAAAAATTCTTCTACAGACCTTAAGCATGGATCATTAGGTTAGAGAGAAAAGGCCGACCCTTGTGGTTCTTTGCGCAAAAGTGACATAATAAAACCAATGCGCTGTGATTCATTCCCAGAGGACCTTGGTCTCAAATGAAAATATAACAAACAAGCATTTTTAAAGGAAAAAAAATCTTGCTGTTTACCATAAAAAGCATCAGGCTGTCCTACCTTGGGTT
Source organism: Phyllobates terribilis (assembly GCF_046119375.1). Classification (NCBI taxonomy): domain Eukaryota; kingdom Metazoa; phylum Chordata; class Amphibia; order Anura; family Dendrobatidae; genus Phyllobates; species Phyllobates terribilis. The sequence goes on from NW_027362762.1 coordinate 481,584,711, forward strand.
CCACAAAATGCACTCCAGAACAGCTACTCACGTGTTGCTGGAGCTCGGCCACCTTCAGAGACAATCCCTGCAAGAGTTGAGCCAAATCCTGGACGGAAACCATACTGATTCCCGAATTTCTTTCCTTTTAGTTTTTTGGGCTGGACTTACTGTTATGATCTGCAACATGAACTAAGGAATGATAGGGGAAAGCTGTCCCTACAGTAAGACTAAGCTGAATCCTTATGATGTAGCGGGCTGCCTGCTCCTAGCAAACATACCCGCCTTAGTCCTCGGCTAGTCTGAACAAAGACCTATAGCATAAGGGGAGGGGTCCGTAAAACAACTAAGGACTGGAACAAAAATGGGACACCTCCTAAACAGAGAAGTTGTTACAGAACACAAAAGACAAACAGACAAAAGGTACTAGAGGTCCCAGAAGGACGAAGCGAACTGACAGAGATAGGCACAGAAGCACCTGGCTAGAAAAACAGTCAACAACACTGAAGTCCAGCACAGCCAGGAGGGCGGAGCTGGAATAAAAAGGCAGGTGGTCACGTGACCGCAAAACACAAGATGGAAAAAACAAACAGGAGGGTTCTAACAACACGGATCACATATAAGTTCGCTCCAAACTCAGTCATTTGTAGTGAGCGTGGAAGATACTGTCCTCCATTTAAAATGGGCAAGGCACGTGGCAAGGGAAGGGGAACTGGACGTGATGGTAATGGTGCATGCAGAGGCCGAGGACAAGGCCGTGGGCAAGCTGAAATTGAGCCACAACAAACACCCACATCTTCTCACCTGACCTTCCTGTCCCAATTTCTAGGGGACTGCAGCACACCACTATTTAACCCAGAGCAGTGTCAAAAGGTTGTTGGTTGGATAGCGGATAATGCTTCCAGTCACTTAGCTACCACCACCACCACCTTGTCTTCCACACGGTCAAGTCTCAGTAGCCGTGAGTCTGGACCGCATATTCCTCACCCTGATCCTCCTTCCTCCCACCACGCCGAGTACCCAGAGACAACTGATCCCACACTTGGACACTCTGAAGAGCTGTTCACTTTTCCATTTATAGATTCGAGCCTCTACTTGAAGCGGGGCAAGAGGAGATCGCTTGTAGCGATGCCAAAATATTTGAGCAGCCACAGTCACACGAAGGCGACGGTGGGAAAGTGTCACAAGAGGTGGACGATGATGAGACACAATTGCCAGAAAGTCAGGAGGAGGACCAGGGTGCGGAAGTGGAAGACGAGGTGGTGAATGATATAGTAACTGACCCAACCTGGCAGGAGGACATGCAGAGCGAGGACAGCAGCACACAGGGGAAGGGAGGCAGAACACCCCAACAGGCAGGAAGAAGTAGTGTGGTGGTCGCAGACAGAAGGCAGGCAACTGTTCTCCGTAACACCAACACGAAGGAAGTTGCCAGTACAACTGTTAGGTCTTCCCGAGTCTGGTTGTTTTTTAAAGACTCTGCCGATAACCCCAAAAAGGCCATTTGCACCACCTGCCAGGCCAGCATCAGCAGGGGTGGCAAAACGACCAGCCTAACCACCACCAGCATGATCAGGCACATGGCAGCAAAGCACCTGACTTTGTGGGCCGAACCCCAGGGTCCAGGAACAGTGTCTGCGGGTGGCAGCATTGCTTCTTCCGCTGTTGTGCATGCAAGCCAATCCCCTGTCCATGGTGCAAGCGAAGAAGCCTCCTGCCCTGCACCCGTCGTTGCACACTCTCAAGTAGCAGCATCAGGAAGCAAGTCCATGTCCTTGACCCAGCGGACCGTTCAGTTATCCATACCCCAGTACTTGGAACGCAAGCGCAAATATGCAGCCAACGCCCCACAGGCCACACTACTAAATTCTCACATTTCATAACTGCTTGCGCTCGAAATGTTGCCTTTTAGGCTCGTAGAGACGGAAGCATTCCGAACCTGATGTTGGCGGCCGTCCCTCAGTACTCGGTCTCCAGCCGCCACTATTTCTCCCGGTGTGCCGTCCCCGCATTACACAAGCACGTGTCCCAAAACATTAGCAGTGGTCTCAACAACGCAGTTACCGGTAAAGTCCACCTAACCACGGACACGTGGACAAGTGTTTGTGGGCAGGGATGGTACACCTCGCTGACTGCACACTGGGTTAACATAGTGGAAGCCGGGACCCAGTCGGACCTTGGGACGGAACACGTCCTCCCGAAGCCAAGAATTGCGGGCCCTAGGTCAATCAGGGTTGCCCTCACTGTCTTCAGCTCCTGCACCTCATCCTTCTCAGCCTCCTCCTCCTCTTCAGCCTCCATCTCCGAAATGACCGCATCAGTCACAAGCCGGAAGCACTGCAGCACTGCCTGGCCAAGCGGCAACAGGCTGTGCTGAAGCTAATATGCTTAGATGAAAAACTGCACAATGCTGAAGAGTTGTGTACAGCTCTGAAAGAGCAGGCAGATCTGTGGCTCACACCGCTGAACCTACAGCCAGGCATGGTCGTGTGTGACAATGGCCGGAACCTGGTGGCGGCTCACACACGTACCATGCCTGGCCCATGTGCTTAACCTCGTGGTTCAGCAGTTTCTCAAATCCTACCCGGAGCTGCCAGATCTGCTTGTTAAAGTTCGCCGCCTGTGTGCCCATTTTAGAAAGTCAGCTACAGCTTCCGCCGCCCTTGCAGTGTTTCAGCAGCGTTTGCAGTTTCCGGCTCACAGACTGGTGTGTGATGTCCCCACGCATTGGAACTCCACACTGCAGATGTTGGGAAGGATTTGTGAGCAGAAGAGGGCTGTTGTTATGTACCAGCATCAACAAGGCCGTCGGTATTCAGTTCAGACTCCACACATAAGACCTCAGGAGTGGACATGGATGTCAGACATATGTACCATCCTCCAAAACTTTGAGGACTCCACCAAGATGGTGAGCGGCGATGACGCCATAATTAGCGTCACCATCCCGCTTCTCTGTCTTCTGAAATGCTCTCTGCTCACAATCAAAGAGGATGCATTGCAGGCGGAGCACGATGAGATGGAGCAAGGAACCATACAGGGTGATTACACACAGCCAAGCCTCATCTCATCCCAACGTGGATTGGGTGACAATGAGGAAGAGGAGGAGGAGGAAGGACAGGAGCTAGTTTCATGTACTATAGAAGGTACTACATGCACATCTGTCATACCGTCTGTTCAGCGTGGATGGCCAGAGGACAGAGAGACGGAGGAGGAGGAGAGCATGGTCAGTCATCCTCTTGGTGAGGACACGGAAGTCTTGCCTCTTAGTTGTCTGGCACGCATGGCTGAGTTTATGTTACGCTGCCTTTCCCATGACCCTCGCGTTCTCAAAATTTTGGGTGACAGTCATTACTGGTTGGTGACACTTCTAGACCCACGCTACAAGGAGAACCTTATATCTCTTATTCCTGAGGTGGACAGGTCTACAAAAATGGGGCTGTACCAGAAGGCCCTTGTTGCGGAACTATTAAAAAAATTCCCATCTGAAAATGCTGGCGGCAGAGGGCACACTTTGTTGGACAACCAAGGAGTACAGGCAAGAGAGACACAACTTCAATCCAGCAGAGGCAGGGGAACACTGTCAAAGTTCTGGGAGAGTTTTCTCAGACCCGCCCATCGCACAGGCCCTGAGGCGCGGGGTACTCTTACAAGGAGTGCAAAGTTTGGGAAGATGCTGAGGGAGTACCTTGCCGACCATACCAACGTCCTCCGTGATTCCTCTGTGCCTTAAAATTATTGGGTATCGAAGCTGGATACGTGGAATGAACTGGCTCTCTATGCCTTGGAGGTCCTGGCCTGCCCTGCCGCCAGCGTTTTATCAGAGTGGGTTTTTAGTGCCGATGGTGGAATTATAACTGATAAGAGCATCCGCCTGTCAACAGAAAATGCTGACAGGCTGACTCTTATAAAAATGAACAAGGGCTGGATTAGGCCAGACTTCTCAACACCACCGAATGATAGCAGCGTAACATAAACTCAAATCCGGTGTCTTTTCTTGGGAGGTGTATTCACATGGACCTTTTCACACCCACACATGGGTATACGCTTCCTGATTTTGGCTATTTGCTCTTGTCCTCCTCCTTCTTCTCATCCTCCACCACCATATCACCAGGGTGACCGTGGTCCGTGATGCAACACCCACATAATTTTTTTAAAGGGTGTTTATGATGCCCGTAAAAAATTTTTTTATACAGTATGTTCATGTATACCCCCAGGGGTAAATGTTTGTCAGCCCATACACTTAGTGCATGGGCATTACAAGTATAGGAGGCCCGCTCCTTTCTAATAGGAACATTTTTTTATGAGGCCCTCCTCCATGTCTCTTCCAAGGGTCATTGAAATGCCTCCAAATTTTTGGCAGCCCTTGCATTCACTGCATAGGCCAACACTATGGGAGACTCTCTCCTTTCTAATGGGAATTTGTCATTACTGTGGCCCTGCTCTATGTGTCTTTAATTCTTAGTGGGGTTTTTCCTAAAATTGGTCAGCCGTTGGACTCACTGCATACCCTATAACTGTATAGCAGACCCTCTCCTTTCTAATGGGAACATGTCATACCTTGTTAATGTGGCCCTGCTCTATGTGTCTTTAATTTCTTAGTGGGGTTTTTCCTAAATTTGGTCAGCCGCTGGACTCACTGCATACCCTATAACTGTATAGCAGACCCTCTCCTTTCTAATGGGAACATGTCGTACCTTGTTACTGTGGCCCTGCTCTATGTGTCTTTAAATTCTTAGTGGGGTTTTTCCTAAAATTCGTCAGCCGTTGGACTCACTGCATACCCTATAACTGTATAGCAGACTCTCTCCTTTCTAATGGGAATTTGTCGTTACTCTGGCCCTGCTCTATGTGTCTTTAATTTCTTAGTGGCGTTTTTCCTAAATTTGGTCAGCCGTTGGACTCACTGCATACCCCATAACTGTATAGCAGACCCTCTCCTTTCTAATGGAAACATGTCGTACCTTGTTACTGTGGCCCTGCTCTGTGTCTCTTTAAATTCTTAGTGGGGTTTTTCCTAAAATTGGCCAGCCGTTGGATTCACTGCATACCCTATAACTGTATAGCAGACCCTCTCCTTTCTAATGGGAACATGTCGCACCTTGTTACTGTGGCCCTGCTCTGTGTGTCTTTAAATTCTTAGTGGGGTTTTTCCTAAAATTGGCCAGCCGTTGGATTCACTGCATACCCTATAACTGTATAGCAGACCCTCTCCTTTCTAATGGGAACATGTCGTACTTGTTACTGTGGCCCTGCTCTGTGTGTCTTTAAATTCTTAGTGGGGTTTTTCCTAAATTTGGTCAGCCGTTAGACTCACTGCATACCCTATAACTGTATAGCAGACCCTCTCCTTTCTAAATGGAATTTGTCGTTACTGTGGCCCTGCTCTATGTATCTTTAAATTCTTAGTGGGGTTTTTCACAAATTTTGGCAGCCCTTGCAGTCACAGCATTAGCATTACCACTATAGGAGACCCGCTCCTTTATAATGGGAACATTTTTTTACTGAGACCCTCCTCTATGTCTCTTCAAAGGGGTATTGGGTTGCGTCCAAATTTTTGGCAGCCCTTGCAGTCACTGGATACACAATAACAGTATAGGAGACCCACTTGTTAATAATAAGAACAACAAAGCATAGCCGGCTGATGGCTCTCTAACAATAGCGAGGGCCGACTGCTGGCCTTTTAAGAATAGTAAGGGCCGTCTGATTTCCCTATAAAAATAGGCTTTATGACTTTCAGAGTCCCTCCATCCTAAATAAAACAGGATGTGTCTGATGATGTGTCACACACCACATTGCCAGATAAGGTTGTAAAATGTTAAAATGACATTTGCCGGTGAATGCATTTGACTTAAAAAATAACGTAAAAAAAACAAAACAATAGGATCTTTCTTTAGTATAAAAAACAGCGTCACCAATTTAACCTCAATGTAATCACATTGTTCAGCTCACGCACCTCCTTCTCCATCTCCAAAATGACTACATCAGTCACAAGCTGACAGCACTGCAGCACTGCCTTGGCCAAGCGGCAACAGGCTGTGCTGAAGATAACATGCTTAATGCTTAATTGACAAACCGCCCAGCGCTGCAGAGTTGTTGAAAGCTGTAACACAGCAGCCTGATCTGTGGCTCTCACCGCTGAACATACAGCCAGGCATGGTCGTGTGTGACAATGGGTGGAACCTGGTGACAGAGAAATGAAAGCCGGGGTAGATACGGTTTCCCGCTATGCCAGTCCTTTCACCGAGCTAAAGAATATGGCTGTGGTGAAATACAACTCCCACTGAGAAGCTGTTTCAGATTGAAAAACATTGTGCCCACAAGAGGATTTGATTCTGAGGTATAACCTTTGTCACCCACTCAAGAGCCCCATAGCAGCTGCAAATTTAGCGCTATCATGAACTCTCCTGAAGTAGAAGCCAAGGCACACCAGAGGATTCTCTGGAGTGACCGTTCAACCCTGCCGAGAAGCAGTCCTTGCTAAGAAAAGTGTGTGGGAAGGTTCCCGGACACTCTATTTTTATTGAGGAGGAAACACATGCAAACACGGGGAGAACATACAAAGACCTTGCAGATGTTGTCCTTGCTGGGATTTGAACCCAGGATCCCAGCGCTGCAAGGCTTCAGTGCTAACCACTGATCCAATGTGCTGCCGTTTACCCTGTAATATCTAACAGGCTGGAGAAACTTGCACCTACTGCCACTCTATCTTCAGCTCCTTTGTGAGAAAATGTATTTGGGCAGCCACTCAGTCTACCAAATAAAATTCCTGAGAAGGAAATTGGGGATGGCTTCGCTACTGGTACTGGGGGCAGTGCTAATACTATGGCGTCGTACCATAGTTTGCTTGAAATATTCCAGGCTGGTAGGAGGCAAGCAAATTCCCACAGAAAAGTACCAGCAGTAATGTTCAGGCCACATTTCAAGTGCAAGCAGCTTTAGAGGACTTTCTGGGAGAAATGACACACAGGGTAGATACAGTTTCCCTCTATGCCAGTCCTTTCATCGAGCTAAATAAAACTCTCAGCAAAAAAAGTTGTGGACTGGCTCCATACCGTCCCTGGCCAAATTCACCTGTTCACGTGTTTGTGATTAGGCGGTCCTTCCCAGTAAGTGCACTGGGGAGGGAACGGGTAATGTTGTGGGACCCGTGCTTGTGGAAGGCGGAGGCGACACCGGGAGAAACAGTGGCGGCTGGGGACCGAGTAAGGACACCCGGCCGCCGCCGGCATGAGGTTGTGAAAAGCTTCCGCCTCCAAGAGCTTAAAAGGCCATATTTCAAGTGCAAAGAGCTGTCCATAAATCTGGCAGTTTAGTGTTGCGGCCTGTGGGTGGGTGGCTGGCTACATACTTGCACTTGCATTCCAAGTAACAGAAAACTAAGCAGATGGTGGCCTCTATCATCATCATGGCCTCACCTCGGCACTATGAACTCTCCTAAAGGGGAAGCCAGGGCTCGCCGGAGGAGTCTCCGGTTCTCTGGTGGGCCTGTCCAACCCTGCTGAAAAGCAGCCCTGGCTAAGAAAAGTGTGGGGGAAGGTTCCCGGACCCTCTATGGCTGCTTTTTTAATGTGGATCGGCCATGCTTATGCATGTTATTTCTCAAAATGCATTACAGATCAGGCCATTGTCCAGCTCTGTATTCAAGAAATTAAATGCGCAAAGAAAGATGTGTGTGTGTCAAAGCACCACTGACAAAGGCGAGTTGATGTTGGACGGGCTGCCATAGCTTCTGCAAAAAGCTCAATTACAGGACTTCCTGGGAGAAATGACACGCAGGGTAGATACGGTTTCCCTCTATGCCAGTCCTTTCACCGAGCTAAATACAACTCTCAGCAAAAAAAAGTTGTGGACTGGCTCCGTACCGTCCCTGGCCACATTCACTTGTCCACGTGTTTGTGGTTAGGCGGTGCTTTCCAGTAAGTGCACTGGGGAGGGAACGGGTAATGTTGTGGGACCTGTGCTTGTGAAAGGCGGAGGCGATACCGGGAAATATAGTGGCAGCTAGGAACCGAGTATGGACACCCGGCCGCCGCCGGCATGAGGTTGTGAAAAGCTTCCGCCTCCAAGAACTTAAAAGGCCATATTTCAAGTGCAAAGAGCTGTCCATAAATCTGGCAGTTTAGTGTTGCGGCCTGTGGGTGGGAGGCTGGCTGCATACTTGCACTTGCATTCCAAGTAACAGAAAACTAAGCAGATGGTGGCCTCTATCATCATCATGGCCTCACCTCGGCACTATGAACTCTTCTGAAGGAGAAGCCAGGGCCCACCGGAGGAGTCTCCGGTTCTCTGGTGGGCCTGTCCAACCCTGCTGAAAAGCAGCCCTGGCTAAGAAAAGTGTGGGAGAAATAACACGCAGGGTAGATACGGTTTCCCTCTATGCAAGTCCTTTCACCGAGCTAAATACAACTCTCAGCAAAAAAAAGTTGTGGACTGGCACCGTACCATCCCTGGCCACATTCACCTGTCTACGTGTTTGAGGTTAGGCAGTCCTTCTCAGTAAGTGCACTGGGGAGGGCACGGGTAATGTTGTGGGACCCGTGCTTGTGGAAGGCGGAGGCGATACCGGGAAATATAGTGGCGGCTGGGGACCGAGTATGGACACCTGGCCGCCGCCGGCATGAGGTTATGAAAAGCTTCTGCCTCCACGAGCCTAAAAGGCCACGTTTCAAGTGCAAGCAGCTGTCAAAAATTTGGCAGTATAGTATTGCAGCCTGTGGGTGGGAGGCTGCCTGCATACTTGCGCTTGCATTCCAAGAAATGGGGTAGGGACAACTGAACGCTGCCGTGGGACAAGGACGTGGATGGTGATTGTTGCAAGTCTGCAATGACAGGTGCATGGCGGGAAGCATCTTCGCATGCGCCAAGGATCACTTATGATGGGCACACTTTTAGGCAGTGACCTGGGAGTCAGAGATGCTTCCAGAGGTCTTCCCCATGCTGTTCCCATGTCTTTTCAGCACTGTATGCATGTGACGCACCCCCTGGGCCATATTCTTTTAGGGGACTACCCGGAGCCGGATCAGATGGGAGTTGTAGTCGCCGAGTGGCTGTGACCCGGTCCGTGCCCAGGGTGTCAAGCTCAGTTGTATGTGGCAGTCCTACAGATGTTATTAAGTTCTTTATTGTCGACTACGCCACCCGTTGTATTGCGGTCACTATGGCCGCCGCTGCAGCAGGGTCCGCTGAGGCTGATGGTGTTGGTGCAGCTTTTGATAGTATAACCCCCAACGGGTGGGGTATAGCCTCAGGGGGTCAGGTGCAGAGGATGGGGGTTGTGGTGGTGCAGCGTAGATGTTAAGTGAAGACAGAGTCGGGTTGTGCAGTTTAGGGTATTTACTCACTGCTGATGTTCCGGTCACTCCAGCTTCAAGTGACCACCCGAGCCGTGCTGCGTCCACCAGGTCCTGGATTCAGCAAACCCCCAAACAAGTCCGGAGCGTGACCCTGAGCTCTCCTTCTGTCCTTTCCTCTGGCCGTCCCCACTAGTGATCCACCTTGGTCCAGCTCCCTCGGGCCTTCTGTTGGGACACCCTTGGCCTTGGGTTCCCTGACCCTCCACGTGGTTTGCCTTCGGGGTGGATGTGGTGGGTGGCCGTGGCAGACGCTGCCCACGGCCTCCGGTCTCTGGCTAGGGTGTGCTTTTGCCCCCACCAGTTTGGGATCCGGTACCCTATTGCCGACTCTTCACCCGGGGATTGAATTTGGGTTCTCAGAGTCCTTTCTTTTTCCCTCTCTGGGTCTTTCCTTCTCTGCTCCACTCTCTCTCTGCAGGCTCATCTGGACCTCTGCTTCTTACTGACTCTGACAGACTGACCCTGATCTAAGATGGTGCCCACCTTATATACTCCCTCTATGTGTGAGCTCAGGTGACCAGCACCCAATGAGCTCCTAACTTTACCCAGGCTGCTCCCCCTATCTGCCCCTACACTACTTGGGATGTTCCACCCCCCTCCCACTCCAGCCAGGAACAGACTCGGTCGTACCTGCACATTTCTAAGTGGGAGTACCGTCGGCCTGCCCCTCGGAAATGGGATGTGTGTAGTGCATGCAGCCTACCGAGCTCAGGTCCACACTCCATCCTTACCCGGGAGTGGAATATCACACCTCTGGGTCGAGGTGCAATACCCCTGCAGCAGCCGAATCCTCAGGGTGCTACATTCCCCCCTGGTAAATCACAGCACGTCCTCGGGCTGTAAGAACAAAACACCACAAAACATACAAATTTTTTTCATATAAACAACATAGTAAAAACATATAAAATATCATATATATATCAGAAAACTTTTCATATAAATAACATTCTCGTCGCCTCTGCTCCTCCTCCGGTCACTGTGCAACGTGTGACCGGGTAAAGTGCGACAGTCTTTAGAACTCGTGGCTTTCCTATAAAACCAGTAGGGGGCGCTTTAGGACGCGCAACTATTTACAAGGGATATGGCCGCTCTCAGTCCTCGGCCAGGTATTAGGGAGGAATGACCGCTCTCAGTCCTCGGTCAGTGGGATTTAAGGGATCAACGGGTAAACAGTTCACACTTGCTGGTCCCAACGGAGACTATTATAGCAGCAGTAACAGTTCACTGTGCCCCAACGGGCAACTATATACAGCTTCTACTCTGCTGTACTCAACGACGACGTCCTCCTGCTCTTTCTTTGTGATTAACTTTAGCTTCAGACCCGTTCGGGCACGTATGCTGGGCAAATAGATTTTCACCCAGGTGCGGCACTCTAGATGTTGAGGGCGCGTTGATGGTGGCGCCCGGGTTGCCCAGGCCTTGCGGCCAGGCCTGGGGCACCTGGAAAGTGAAGGGCACCGTAAGGACGGCGGCACCCTGGGCTACCTGGCCCTGCGACCAGGCCGGGGGCTCCGCGGAGGTAGGGGGCGCTGTTGGTATTGCGGCGCCCGGGGGTACTAGGCCTTGCGACCAGGCTGGTGGTACTTCCTGCTTGGTCACGCTCGGGGTCGAGGCGTGTGACGTCACAGGGGTCGCGGCTGCGGCTTCCGGTTGAGGCCTAGTCTGTGGCGGTGACGTTGCGGTTACGGGCACGGCAGGGGGTACTTCGGGCTCTGCGACGGGGAGCTGGGGCAGGTGCGCGGTTTCCCGGTTTGGGGTAGAGACGTCCCCTTTACCTGCCTCCTTTCGTTCGGCTCCCTTCTCGGCGCCGTCTCCGGCCTTCAGTCCTCCTGCGCCATCCTCAGAGGCGGGCTGTCTCCTCGTCTCGGGTGGCGTGCTCCGCTGACAGGTCTCGGTCTGCTGGGCCATCTCACGGCTCCACTCCGCCAACGTCTCTCGCTGCACCCGGGCCATCCTCCTTGCGAGGCCCTCCAGCGCAGTCTGCGCACACTCCCGATCTCGGGGGAGCTGTGCTAGGACCTCCACTAAGCCTAGTGGGGTCGTTGCTTCCAGCAGGCTCCTGACCAACGGGTCGGTGCTGCTCTGCTCTCCTTCCACTGTTTCCAGCAGGCTCCTGGCCAGCGGGCCGGTGCTGCTCTGCTCTCCCTCCTCTGTTTCTAGCAGGCTCCTGGCCAACGGGCCGGTGCTGCTCTGCTTTCTCGCCATCTCCGGGTAAGCTCCTCCGATACTCTTCTCCAGGCTTCTTGCCTCCGGGTGCGCTCGCTCCAGACTGCTCCAGGCGGCACCCATCTTTGCTCTCTTCTTCTCAGTCCTCCCACTTCGAAGGCGGTCCCGGGGCCACTTGGTGATTGTCAGCTCCAGGGGCAGTTCTTTCACGCTGACAGACACCTCTAGCATCACAGTCTCTGTTGGTGGGGGCGGTTTCCACTTTTGGCGCCATTTTCGGTCCTGGCCCACGATGGGAGGTGGCCTCTTGCCATCCTCTGGTACGCCCATAATGGCGTCCGCTCTGACAAGGCGGGAAACCTTTGGAAATGGCGGGAATCGTCTCCCAGTGGCGGGAAACTCTGCAGATGGCGGGAAAAAGCTGTTAATGGCGGACAACCGGCGGGAATCGATCTGTGATGGAGTCCGATGGCGGGGACCCTCCGGGACCGGCAGGAGACTTCTTTTTGAGGTAAACTTGTTCTTTTCTTCAGGCACGCAGTACCCGGTTGTTGTGGGCACGTAATCCTGCCGACTACGCCAAAGTTGACGCACCCCCTGGGCCATATTCTTTTAGGGGACTACCCGGAGCCGGATCAGATGGGAGTTGTAGTCGCCGAGTGGCTGTGACCCGGTCCGTGCCCAGGGTGTCAAGCTCAGTTGTATGTGGCAGTCCTACAGATGTTATTAAGTTCTTTATTGTCGACTACGCCACCCGTTGTATTGCGGTCACTATGGCCGCCGCTGCAGCAGGGTCCGCTGAGGCTGATGGTGTTGGTGCAGCTTTTGATAGTATAACCCCCAACGGGTGGGGTATAGCCTCAGGGGGTCAGGTGCAGAGGATGGGGGTTGTGGTGGTGCAGCGTAGATGTTAAGTGAAGACAGAGTCGGGTTGTGCAGTTTAGGGTATTTACTCACTGCTGATTTTCCGGTCACTCCAGCTTCAAGTGACCACCCGAGCCGTGCTGCGTCCACCAGGTCCTGGATTCAGCAAACCCCCAAACAAGTCCGGAGCGTGACCCTGAGCTTTCCTTCTGTCCTTTCCTCTGGCCGTCCCCACTAGTGATCCACCTAGGTCCAGCTCCCTCGGGCCTTCTGTTGGGAGACCCTTGGCCTTGGGTTCCCTGACCCTCCACATGGTTTGCCTTCGGGGTGGATGTGGTGGGTGGCCGTGGCAGACGCTGCCCACGGCCTCCGGTCTCTGGCTAGGGTGTGCTTTTGCCCCCACCAGTTTGGGATCCGGTACCCTATTGCCGACTCTTCACCCGGGGATTGAATTTGGGTTCTCAGAGTCCTTTCTTTTTCCCTCTCTGGGTCTTTCCTTCTCTGCTCCACTCTCTCTCTGCAGGCTCATCTGGACCTCTGCTTCTTACTGACTCTGACAGACTGACCCTGATCTAAGATGGTGCCCACCTTATATACTCCCTCTATGTGTGAGCTCAGGTGACCAGCACCCAATGAGCTCCTAACTTTACCCAGGCTGCTCCCCCTATCTGCCCCTACACTACTTGGGATGTTCCACCCCCTCCCACTCCAGCCAGGAACAGACTCGGTCGTACCTGCACATTTCTAAGTGGGAGTACCGTCGGCCTGCCCCTCGGAAATGGGATGTGTGTAGTGCATGCAGCCTACCGAGCTCAGGTCCACACTCCATCCTTACCCGGGAGTGGAATATCACACCTCTGGGTCGAGGTGCAATACCCCTGCAGCAGCCGAATCCTCAGGGTGCTACACATGTGTCTGATGATGTGTCACACAGCACATGGCCAGATAAGGTTGTAAAATGTTAAAATGACATTTCCTGGTGAATGCATTTGTCTTGGTTGAAAGCAATGCAAAAACGCATCAAAAACGCTACGTGTGAACATAGCCCAAGTTGTGGAGGAGTATTTTTATTTTTGTTTATTTATTTTGCCTTATATACAAGTCAGTACCCTGGAAAGGATGTTCCTTAACATATTTCTCAGGAAAATCCATTTTGGTTTTGTTTTTGTATGTTTTATTGTGAGTCCGTAAAAGTGGCGTAATACTCTGACAACGTTGTTGACAGCAGTGATCTGGGAGTCAGAGATGCTTCCAGGGGTCTTCTCCATGCTGTTCCCATGTCATTTGAGCACTGTTCCCATTGATTTGGGCAATTTTTAGGCCCTCTGCAGACCGCCGGGGGGAGCCGCCTGAAAAATGCTCGAGTTTCCCATAGACTTACATTGGGCTCGTTGCTCGGGTCGAGCACCCAAGTATTCCAATTTGCTCGACCCAAGCAACGAGTACCCGAGCATTTTAGTGCTTGCTCATCACTACTTGTGAGTAATCCCATCATGCGTGATACACCCCAGACCAGCGTATATAATCCGATCATGCATGATACGCCTCAGACCAATGTATCTAATCTCATCATGTGATATGCTCCAGACCCATGTATCTAATCCCATCATGCATGATACACCCCAAACCAATGTATCTAATCCCATCATGCGTGATATGCTCCAGACCAGTGTATATAATCCCATCATGCATGATGCGCCCCAGACCCATGTATCTAATCTCATCATGGGTGATACGCCCCAGACCTGTGTATCTAATCCCATCATGTATGATATGCCCCAGACCCGTGTATCTAATCCCATCATGCATGATACGCCCCAGACACACTGTATCTAATCCCATCATGCGTGATATCACCCAGACTGGTGTTTCTAATCCCATCATGCGTGATACGCTCCAGACCCGTGTATCTAATCCAATCATGTGTGATACGTCCCAGACCTTTGTATCTAATTCCATCATGCGTAATGCGCCCCAGACTCGTGTATCTAATCCCATCATGGGTGATATGCCCCAGACCCATGTATCTAATCCCATCAAGCATGATACGCCGCAGACACATTGTATCTAATCCCATCATGTGATATGCCCCAGACCACTGTATCTAAACCCATCATGTGATACGCCCAAGACCAGTGTATCTAATCCCATCATGCGTGATACGCCCCAGACCAGTGTATCTAATCACATCATGCGTGATATGCCCTAGACCAGTGTATCTAATCCCTTCATGCGTGATACATCCCAAACCTGTGTATTTAACCCCGTCATGCGTAATACGCCCCAGACCTGTGTATCTAATGCCATCATGTGATACACTACACTGAGCCCTGTATCTAGATACATGGAGTGTATCATATGCTGCGATTATATATGCGGAGTGTAACACACACTGGGATTAATCGCAGCACGTGATACCGTCAGCGTATCTAACCCCAGTTTATGATACAGTGAGCAGCACAAACAGAATCTGAGCTGCCGGCCATCCTCGGTGACACTTTCCACATGTTAGTATCACATTGCAGTCACCAACAAAATGACTCCACACTGTGATCCTAAACTTCATCCTTTTTAATCTTTTTACAAACACCCAGAAGGAGAGGAGAGGAATGATGACACACACGTGAGCAGATCCAGCCCACATTTACTGCAGTCGTAATGTGAGCTAGTTGTACACTAGGTTTTCATGGCAAATGTCAGCACATGCTTCCCCTAGTGTTCAAAAGTGGAAATACCAAACCTTTTTAAAATATTTTTCATATTTTACTTCATTAAAAACAAATTATATTTTTTTCAAAATTAAAACATTAATACTTTACAATTTTTCAATTGTTGAAACATTTTTTTTATGGCACCTTCCCATTAAGTGCTGCTGTAAAAAACAGATTGCTTACAGATAGCACACTGATGACAAATGAGAAAAAAATCATCTTGAGTTTTCGGGATGAAACTGTGATTATTTTTTATATTCTCGCGTGAACTTGGCCTTAGTGTAAGTCTATGAGGACCTTGTTCTGACTCTCATAGACTTACATTGAGAAGTGACTTCTGGTCCATCCAACAAACACTGCGGTCACATGAAAAAAAAACTTAATGTGAAAGAGCCCTAAGAAATATATATTTTGGCCTATGTGGTCATTTTCACGTCATTATTTTGCTCCAGTACTGTCATAGCTGCAGCCAAAACACTGAGATTGAAGCAGAGCCAGAGAGCCGGCACTGGACCTGGGGAGGGTAAATAGTCTCTGGCTTTGTTATTTTACATGACCGGAAACAATTGCTTCACTTTTCTAAAAGCGGAAGATCCCTTTAAAGGTGTTGTTTGGGTACATAACATTGCTACTAGTGTTGAGCGAACATGCTCGACACTGCTTGGTACTCGCCCGAGCATCACGCTACTCGGGATGTTCGGCGAGCACCGAGCATTTCCGGGTTACTCGGGCGGGAGCTCGGGTCTCCGCCCTGCATGTTTGGCGCTCTTTACAGAGCCAATGAACATGCAGGGATTGCCAGCCAGTCACTGTAATGCCGCAGCCATGTTGGTTGTGGGCATTACAGTGATTGGCTGGCCGCACAGCGTCACCTCGACTATTTAAAACCGGTTGCCGCCATCTTGGACACAGTCGCTCCGGATCAGACAGTGTAGGGACAGCGCTGCTGATTTAGGGAGAGATATAAACTGCGAAATAGTTAGTGTAGGGTCTGTAAAGGCTGCCAGATCAAACAAACAGTCCTTCTCAGGACTAATATCCATCCCAGATATCAGGCAGGCAGGCAGGCTGTATAGGAGACGCAGTGGTTATACCAGCAAACGCTGCATTACAGTCCTGTGTGCTGCTCCTATTGCTGAAATTGCTGGACTTAGCTCCAGGTCTCAGGGGACAGGAAAAATCCTTTTTTTTTTATCTAAATCCTCTTTTTTTTTCCTCCTTCACACTGTACAAATACCCGTCTTATTAACCTTTTGGTGTCCCCCCCCAAAAAAAAAAGTTTGTCTCTGATTTTTCAGACACAAATATATCTGTTGAAAATAGTCAGGTGTAGGCTAGAGAAACAGAAGTGTTGTTTTGCACTTCCACGGTTCAAACCTCTGTATTATCCACTTTTGGGCCATTTGTATCTAAAAAAAAAACAGTTTGAGTGTGTCGCTCACTGTTCAGCCGCAAATATATCTATTTAAAAAAATCTGGTATACCCCAGTAAACAATAACTGTGGTTTTGCCATCCCACGGTAAAAAATCTCTATTATTCAGGTTTTGGTATATTTTCCGTAAAGAAAAACAGTAGTGTCTCCTGACTGTTCTGACACAAAAATATATCTGTTGAAAATAGTCTGGTGTAGGCTCGACAAATCCCAGTGTGGTTTTGCAGTTCCACAGGTCAAATCTCTGTACTATCCAGTTTTGGGCCTTTGGTATCTAAAAAAAAAACAGTTTGAGTGTGTCGCTCACTGTTCAGCCGCAAATCTATATATTTAAAAATGTCTGGTATACCCCAGTAAACAATAACTGTGGTTTTGCCATCCCACGGTAAAAAATCTCTATTATTCAGGTTTTGTTATTTTTTACGTAAAGAAAAACAGTAATAGTTTCTCCCTGATTGTTCAGATTGTTTAAAAGAGTCAGGTGTAGGCCAGAGAAATAGAACTGTGGTTTTCCTCTTCCACGGTTCTAATCTACTTTTTATAACCCTGTTTCCATTGATAGTGCAAGTGTAAGCTATTTTACTTCCTTTACAATGGGCAAGGCGCGTGGCAAGGGACATGGAAGTGGACGTTCTGGTGATGGTTCGTGCAGAGGACGGGACCGTGACCAAGGTGAAAATGTGCCACAACCAACAGCCACATCTTGTCGCTCCCACTTCTTGACCGAATTACTAGGGAAGCACAGAACAACACCAGTATTGAGAACTGATCAGTGTGAACAGGTTATTAATTGGAAAGCAGATAATACTTCCAGTTACCTGGGCACCACCACCTCCGGTCTGTCTTCCACTCTTAGTAGCCGTGAGTCTCGACCGCATACTCCTCCTCACCCTGATGCTCCTTCCTCCCACCATGCCGAGTGTCGTCAGACAGCAATTGATCCCACACTTGGACACTCTGAAGAGCTGTTCACTGGTCCATTTCCATATTTGTGCCCCTCGCCTGATACGCTTGAAGTGGTGGAAGAGGAGATCCCATGTAGCGATGCCCAAATATTTGAACAGCCACGGCCACAGGAAGGTCTTCCAGAGTCTGGAATTTTTTTAAAGACTCTGCTGATAACCCCAAAAAGGACATATGTTCCACCTGCCATGCCAGCATCAGCAGGGGTGACAAAACTACCAGCCTGACCACCACCAGCATGATCAGGCACATGGCAGCAAAGCAACCGACTTTGTGGGGCGAAACCCAGGGTCCACGACCAGTGTCAGCGGGTGTCACCACTGCTTCTTCCACTGTTGTGCGTGCAATAGAACCCCCTGTTGTGTGTGCAAGGCAATCCCCTGTCCATACTGCATGCAAAGATGCCCCCTCCTCTCAGTATTAACTTGTTATGGCAGTTTCTCAAGAAACAGCATCAACGTCCACGTCCACGACCCACCGCAGCGTTCAATTGTCTATATCCCAGACCTTTGAACAAAAGCAGAAATTCGCAGCTAACGCCCCACAGGTCACAGTCCTAAATTCGCACATTTCATAACTGCTTGCGTTGGAAATGCTGCCTTTTAGGCTGGTGGAGACGGAATCCTTCCGCAATCTTATGGCGGTGGCCGTCCCTCGGTACTCGGTCCCCAGCCGACACTATTTTGCCCGGTGTGCCATCCCCGCACTACACAAGCACGTGTCCCAAAGCATCTGCCATGCCCTCAACAACGCAGTTACTGGGAGAGTCCACCTGACAACGGACACGTTGACAAGTGCTTGTGGCCAGGGACGGTATATCTCTCTGACGGCACACTGGGTAAACATAGTGGAAGCCGGGACCCAGTCGGACCGTGGGACGGAACACGTCCTCCCCACACCGAGGATTGCGGGCAATATGTCAGTCATAGTTGCCCCCACAGTGTATAGCTCCTGCGCATCATCCTCCTCCTCCTCATGTTCAGCCTCCATCTCAGATATCACCACATCAGTTACAAGCTGCAAGCACTGCAGTACTTCCTCCGCCAAGCGGCAACAGGCTGTGCTGAAACTCATAAGCTTAGGTGATAAACCTCACACTGCTTGTGAGTTGTGGACAGCTGTGAAAGAGCAGGCAGATCTGTGGCTGAGACCGCTGAACCTACATCCCGGCATGGTCGTGTGTGACAATGGCCGTAACCTGGTGGCGGCTCTGAGGCGAGGTGAGATCACACACGTACCATGCCTGGCTCATGTGCTTAACTTCATGGTTCAGCGGTTTCTTAAATCGTACCCCGAGTTGCCAGATCTGCTCGTGAAAGTACGCCGCCTGTCAGCTCATTTTCGCAAGTCGGCTACAGCTTCCGCCGCCCTTGCTGTGTTGCAGCAGCGTTTGCAGCTTCCGGCACACTGACTGGTGTGTGATGTCCCCACACGTTGGAACTCTACCCTCCACGTGTTGCAAAGGATTTGTGAGCAGAAGAGAGCAGTTGTGGAGTACCAGATGCAACAAGGCCGTTGATATTCAGGTCAGACTCCACACATAAGACCTCAGGAGTGGACCTGGATGTCTGACATATGTACCATCCTGACAAACTTTGAGGAGGCCACTAAGATGGTGAGTGGCGATGACGCCATCATTAGTGCCAGCATCCCACTTGTTTGTCTTTTGCAACGCTCTCTGCAGAGAATTAAAGAGGAGGCATTGCAGCCAGAGTATGATGAGATGTATCAAGAAGCCGTAGTGGGCAATTACACACAGCCCAGCCTCATCTCATCCCAACGTGCATTGGGGGACAATGAGAGAGAGGAGGAGGAGAAGGAAGAACAGGAGCTGCTATCATGCGCTGTAGACAGTAGTACCTGTACAAGTGTCATACCGTCGGTTCAGCGTGGGTGGCCTGAGGACAGGGGGGAGGAGGAGGTGGAGGAGGAGGAGAGCATGGTCATCTTGGTGAAGACACGGAAATCTTGCCCGTTACCAGTCTGGCACGCATAGCTGACTTTATGTTACGCTGCATTAACCGTGACCCTCGCGTTGTCAAAATGTTGGGTGACAGTCATTACGTGTTGGTGACACTTTTAGACCCCCGCTACAAGGAGAACTTTCACTCTCTTATTCCTGAGGTGGAGAGGTCTATAAAAATGGGGCAGTACCAGAAGGCCCTTGCTGCAGAACTCTTAAAAAAATTCCCATCTGAACACGCTAGCGGCAGAGGTCACAGTTCGTTGCTCAACCAAGGCGTACAGGCGAGAGAGATGCAACTCCAATCCAGCAGAGGCAGGGGAACACTGTCAACGTTCTGGGACAGATTTCTGACACCCGCCCAGCTTACAGGCCCTGAGGCGCGGGGTACTCTCACAAGGAGTGGAAAGTTTCAAAAGATGGTGAGGGAGTACCTTGCCGACCGTACCAGCGTCCTCCGTGATTCCTCTGTGCCTTTTAATTATTGGGTATCCAAGCTGGACACTTGGAATGAACTCGCTCTGTACGCCTTGGAGGTCCTGGCCTGCCCTGCCGCTAGCATGTTATCGGAGGGTGTTTTTAGTGCCGCTGGGGGAATTATAACTGATAAGCGCACTCGCCTGTCAACTGACAATGCTGACAAGCTGACCCTTATCAAAATGAACAAGGGCTGGATTGGGCCAGACTTCTCATCACCACCAAATGACAGCAGAGTAACATAAAGTCAAATCCACTGTGTTATTTCGGGAGGTGTATTCACATGCACTGCTTCACACCCACACATGGGTATACGCTTCCTCATTTCGGCTGTTTTATGTTCTTCTCCTTATCCTCAGCCTCCACCACCACTATACCACCAGGGTGCCAGCATTGCAAGTTCCTCCTTCCTTATTTTTGTCAGCTTTTGCTTTTAAGGCATAAGCAAAGACTGTGGGAGACCCACTCCCCAATAATGGGACTTATGTTTGTAATATGCTGTACTGCATGGCTCTTGTAAGGGGCATTGCAAGTTGCTCCGTCCTAATTTTTGGAAGCTTTTGCTTGGAAGGCATAAGCAAATCCTATGGGAGACCCACTCCCCAATAATGGGACTTATGTTTGTAATATGCTGTACTGCATGGCTCTTGTAAGGGGCATTGCAAGTTGCTCCGACCTAATTTTTTGAAGCTTTTGCTTGGAAGGCATAAGCAAATCCTATGGGAGACCCACTCCCCAATAATGGGACTTATGTTTGTAATATGCTGTACTGCATGGCTCTTGTAAGGGGCATTGCAGTTCCTCATAATTTTTGGAAAGCCTTCCATTCACTGCTTAGGCCAACAGTGCACAGGAGACCCAGTTGCTATAAATGGAAAAAAAGGTTTAGTTAAGGCCCTCTGACCTCCATGTCATTTCCAAGGGGCATTGGAGTGCCTCGAAATTTTTGGTAGGCATTGCACTCACTGTATGCCCTATAACTGTGTATCCGAACCGCTCCTTTTGTTACAGAAACATATCTGTAGCGTCGGCATCCCTGCCTCCTGCTAGGCAGGGACGCTGTTCCCCTCACCTCTCCGCTCCGTGCCCGGCGTCTTCCTCCCGCTCTGCTAGCAGCGTGCGCTCCTTCCCGGTCACGGTGCTTAGGGCGCGCGCGCTCCCCCTCTCTTAAAGGGGCCGCGCGCGCCGTCCTAAGGAGTCCCCGGCCAATGGCCGGAGGACTTCACCATATATAAGGCACCTCCTCCAAAATGGAGGTGCCCGAGCAATGTTGTAGCACAGTTCATCACTCTGCTTCAGCCCTCAGGTCCCGTTTCCAGTTACCTGCCAGTTACCTGCCAGTTTCCTGTCTGATACCTGCCTGTCTCGTGTCAACCTGCTACTATTCCTGCGGTCCGACAGTCTGCCTACCAGCCCTACCAGTCGGTCTATGGATCCGTCTGCCCGCTCACCTGGGAGCGCACATCTGCTACCTGTCTGCTAGCCTACCTGGAGGCTCCGCCGTCACGTGCTGTGACCACCTGCCTGTCCAGAGACTCTTGCCCGCTCACCTGGGAGCGCTCACCTTCTACCTGTCTGCTAGCCTACCTGGAGGCTCCGCAGTCACGTGCTGTGACCACCTGCCTGTCCAGAGACTCTTGCCCGCTCACCTGGGAGCGTCCACCTGCTACCAGCCTGCTTGCCTACCTGGAGGCTCTGCCGTCACTTGCCGTGACCACCCGCCTGTCAAGAGACTGTCCCGGTCACTTGCCGTGACCACCTGCCCGTTTACCCAGAGACTGCCCCGGTCACTTGCCGTGACCACCTGCCCGTTTACCCAGAGACTGTCCCGGTCACTTGCCGTGACCACCTGCCCGTTTACCCAGAGACTGTCCCGGTCACTTGCCGTGACCACCTGCCTGTTTACCCAGAGACTGTCCCGGTCACTTGCCGTGACCACCTGCCCGTTTTCCCAGAGACTGTCCCTGTCACTTGCTGTGACTACCAGCCCGTCTTCCCTGGGCGCCACCCGCTTCCTAACAAGGGCCGCCCCCTTGTATAGTTGCTCAGAGGTTCCGCCTCCCAGACCCGTTACAATATCCTACAAGACATATCTGGTTGACTGGCCTGATATTGATGTGAATGGTCCCTGTTCCTCCTGCTCTTTCTCCTTTGCCACTACCTCATCCATCATTTATCACCTGAAGCTTTGTTTTAACGGGAGTCATAGAACTTGGATAGTAGCAGGAAAACATCCAGCAATCCTCGGAGGAGGTAGGATATGCGCCAAAACGCTGACCACCTCAAGCCTAGCCGCTACTACATACATGCGCTTGCATTCCAACAAAACAAAGCAGATGCTAACTTCTATCATCCTCATCATGCTCCTCACCTTGGCACTCTCAACTCCCCTGATGGAGAAGCCAGGGCCCACCGGAGGAGTCTGGTTGTCTGGTGGGCTCGGCCAATGCTGCCCTAAAGCAGGCCAGGCAAAGAAAAGTGTGGGAAAGGTTACCGGGACAAATAGGGGTGGCTGGGGACCGAGTATGGACACCCGGCCGCCCCCTGGAGGCTGGGGAGCAAGCGGGGACATCTGGCCACCGGGCGGCTGGGGACTGAGTATGGCTACCAGGCCGCCGACGCAGCCATGGCGTGGTGGCCAGATTCCACCTCCACATGCCTTAAAGGCCCAATTTAAAGTGCAAGCAAGCAGTATGGTATTGCAGCCTGGGGGTTGGTGAGTGGCAGGCTGCATACTTGCGCTTGCATTGCAAGGAATGGGAGAGGTACAATTGAACACTGCCCTGGGACAAGGACTTGAACGGGGATAGTTGCAAGTCTGCAACGACAGGTGCAGGGTGGGAGGCATCTTCGCATGTACCATGAACAGGGGTTTGGCATGCACACACTACAGCGGAATAGGCTCTCCTTCCCACTAAATGCACTGGGGAGGGCACAGGTAATGTTTTGGTATACGCGCTTAATCTTATGTATAAGGCACACCAGGACAAATAGGGGCGGCTGGGGACTGGGTATGGATACCTCGCTGCCGAAGCAGCCATGAGGTAGTGGCCAGCTTCAGCCTCCTCCAAACTAAAAGGCCCCATTTCAAGTGCAAGCTAGCAGTATGGCATTGCAGTCTGGGGGTGGGTGGCAGGCTGCACACTTACACTTGCATTAAAAGAAAACAAAGCAGATGCTAACTTCTGTCATCATCATCATGCTCCTCACCTTGGCACTCTCAACTCCCCTGATGGAGAAGCCAGGGTCCACCGGAGGAGTCTGGTTCTCTGGTGGGCTCGTCCAATGCTGCCCTAAAGCAGGCCGGGCTAAGAAAAGTGTGTGGGGGGATGTTCCAAGGAGAAATAGGGGCGGCTGGGGACCGTTTATGGACACCCGGCTGCCCCCAGGCGTCTGGGAACCGTGTGTGGACATCCGGCCGCGGGGCGGCTGGGGACCGAGCATGGACACCTGGCCGCCGGGCGGCTGGGGACTGAGTATGGATTCCAGGCCGCCAACGCAGCCATGACGTGGTGGCCAGATTCCGCCTCCACATGCCTAAAAGGCCCAATTTCAAGTGCAAGCAAGCAAGCAGTATAGTATTGCAGCCTGGGGGTGGGTGGGTGGCAGGCTGCATACTTGCTCTTGTATTGCAAGGAATGGGGGAGGTACAATTGAACACTGCCCTGGGACTAGAATTTGCACGGGGATAGTTGCAAGTCTGCATCTTCTGATGCGGCAAGGAGCACTTATGATGGGCACACTTTTAGACAGTGACCTGGGTGTCAGAGATGCTTCCAGGGGTCTTCCCCATGCTGTTCCCATGTATTTTCAGCACTTTATGCATGTGTCACACAGCACATGGCCAGATAAGGTTGTAAAATGTTAAAATGACATTTCCCGGTAAATGCATTTGTCACAGTTGAAAGCAATACAAAAGTGCAAAAACGCATAAAAAATGCTACTTGTGAACATAGCCCAAGGTGTGGAGGAGTATTTTTGTTTTTGGTTATTTATTTTACCTTTTACACAATTCTTTACCCTGGAAAGGAACTTCCTTAACATATTTCACAGGAAAAAAGTTTCAGTTTCGTTTTTGAACGTTTTATTGTGAGCCCGTAAAAGTGGCTTAATACCTCTGACCACGTTGTTGACAGCAGTGACCTGGGGGTCAGAAATGCTTCCAGGGGCGATCCCCATGCTGTCCCCATGTCATTTGAGCACTGTCACTATCGTTTTGGGCACTTGTTAGGCTTTTAAAAGACTGCCAGGGTTGCCGCCGCAAAAATGCTCGGGTCTCCCATAGACTAACATTGGGCTCGTTGCTCGGGTCGAGCACCCAAGTATCACGGCGAGCTCGGCCCGAGCTTCGAGCACCCGAGCATTTTAGTGCTCGCTCAACACTAATTGTTACGCTATGGGTCCGTCATCAATATCAGATTTATAGGGAGATATTTCTCTTCTCGGGGAAAATAATTTAGATGAAGGGCTTCCTACCATTAATATTCATATCACACCCCATTCTCCTATTTCTGAGGGTGTAGAGCACAGAACGAATCTCTTACAGTGCCGCTCCACTTCTGATAGGATATTATGTGCAAGGGTAACAAGTGTGTCTTTGGCGTAGACGCAATGTGAACGTTGCAGCCAATCAGTGGCCTCCAATTGGTTGTAGCGCTCATGTTACAACCTGGATGTTGCTGGTAGGAAACAGTGGAGGAGCCGGTGTTCAGTATCAAGGTATTGATTTTTTTACCATCTATTTTGGCCCTTTATTAAGGGATTTTCTTATCATGGACAAGTCCTTTAAGCAGATAATGCCTATATAATTTATTAAAAAAATAGTCTGGAAAACCCTTTGAAGGTTCAAAGGTTCCCTTTAGGAAGATGGGTGTCAGTTGTGACTTTATTTCATGTCATATGGATGACTCTTCCTCAGTTTTGTGACAGGATAACTAACTATATAATAAAACTTCAGCTACATCCTGCATTCAGACAGAACACTCCTGTCCACACTCAGTTATGGGGAAGTTGCCCATAACCAAGATGGCCGCCCGGTGACTTCCGGATATCCGCTTTCTTCGCTTGGAATTGGCTTGTAGCGCTCCTACGTCACTGTATCCGTGCAGCTTGTTTATCCTTGGCCGGTGTCGGGCAGGTCTGTTGTGAGTGCATTGTTCTGGGGCTACTAATACTCGGGGTTACATGGCGGCGGCTCTGTGGCTGCGGGGTGTGACTAGTAATGGCTGCCGCTCTGGGCTACGTTCTGCTCCGGGTGCTCCTTTGTCATGAGACTTCCAGACGCTGCCAGCAGCTCGGCTGATATGGAGGGGCTTGTCTCCCGTTATAGAGGAGCTGCCCTAATGACTGACTGGATTAGTGAGCTATTGTAATGGCTGCCACTGGTCTATCACTAGACTTGGCTCATCTTAGTGCTCTTCACCCCCCATCTCATGTCTGAAGTGCGAAAATGGGGTCTCCTTAATCCCCCTGGATGTAACGGAGTGGGGATCTTATTATGTATCACTGTAATGTAAATATTTATGAAATTGAATCCATGTTTAACGCTTTATTTGTAAACTAACAAGTTTGTGTAAAACAGGGCAATGCCCACCCCGAGCGCTTTGTATCAGTGGACCTTGCCCCATGTTATATACAGAGCACTTATTGGTTTCCCTAATAGTGAAGGTGCTGAAATCCTCTGTGCTGCGGTCCTAGTCTTGTGGAATCACGTGAGTCTCACATGAGTATCAGCTCCTCTGTCAGAAATGTATGTGCACACGGTCCTTTATGGCAGCGCTTTGAACCTAGTATACTTTATACTGTTTTCATTGACCCATGCGGATTCACCGCATCCTATACATTGCACTGAATATAATTTCTCTTGTGGAGACCAGCGACTCCGCAAGAGAAATGCTGCAGCCTGGAAAGACATGCCACATGTCCGAGTCCACGGGTGATCTGCCGGTGCATGAGATTTCTACAAATCCCATCCACCATACTGTAACATCTGGCCGCTGCGGACTGCACGCAGCACAAGTGCGCTGCATCCAATCTGCAGCAATTTCTGATCGTGTGCACGTACCCTGACCCTTTAAAGTGGGATAACCCATGGGAATTACAGCATATCCCTCTTACTGGAATTTCTTTTTACAAGCAAATTCTCTATGGTTATTGTTTTAGACAGAGTAAACAAAATGCCTGAGACCTCTGCCACCCTTGAAACCTGAGCGCAAAATAGACCCATAAAAATTAACTTTTATTAATATTTTTAAAAGCTGATGGACTCATAACAAAAGACATGAAATATCCCCCTGTAAATTACAAACACTGCATAAGGTGCCCCCCACTCAGTGTCTACACCCCCAATACCCAACCTAACAATGTGTATCCAAGAACAAAGGAAGTATATACACCCAATAGGATAAACAGATAATTTTATTGAATAAATAAAAAACAAAAACAAAATACACTAAAATAAACGGGGGAAAAAGGTACAGAACAGAGTGACATCACACCTGATGATAGATGAAATCAGCCGAAGGATAACCCATGCATGGCAATTATGGTAGGATAAAGCAGGTACTAAGAAGTCATAAAGAAAATCAAAATGCACTGGTACACTGTGGCCATCTAATGGATAGGAAAATCAAAGAATATATGGCTAAAGTACAAAAAAATATATATAATATAATCCCGGTTGCAGACAATATAAGATTATAAATTTAGAATAGTTGAAATATAAAGTGGACGAAGTGCAAAAAGGCGCTTAGAAAGACTTGGGTTTTAGAATTGACATGTCAACCATCAATGAACATAATACACAGGTATATCGTCAGGGTATAATAGAATCTTGTACACAAGTGGGGCTAGCCTTGCCCTAATATGCCCTGTCTCCTTGCCCTGCCTTGCTGCGGAGGTTGTCACCCTAATGTTAAACGGTATAGCACACCCGCTCAACGTCGATAACCTTGAGTATTCTAATGTAAACCCAAAATCAAATATAACAGAAATAGAGATGATAAGGGAATGGCCTATGCATCGAATATATCAATTAGAATGATTGCAAGACAATAAACATATGCATAGATGTATCATGCACTTACAGATTGGAAACCTATCCCACTTATGTGGAAAGGCTAGACAGTAGATGATCAAATAATCAGAGTGACGAAACAAATATGAACCATACTATAAAGAATTGACAGTTATCATTTAAGTTGTCCATGGGACAGGGACAACTTAAATGATGAGTGTCAATTCTTTATATTATTTGCAATGTGCATATTGGGGGATAATATATATATCACTGAGATGCTATTTAATGCTGTTTAAGGTGTCGGCCTGGGACAATCAGAATGTTAAGGGTTAAGTTCTTGTATTGAGTATATTTATATATTTGCTGCAGGTTTGGTCATACATTTTGCAAAAAAAAATCACAATATCTGTATGCTATCCCTGGCGATTTTGTTTCAGATTTCACCCTACTGCATTACAAAGCATTGCACAGAGTGAAATCTGCTGGTAAAATACATGAGCATCTTTCAGATCTGTAGATTCACAGCATGCTGTAACTTTTTAGCTGACTGTTTTTCCAAAACGTGTGTGTGGGGTTTTGAAACACTGAAAGGCTGAGATGGGAATAATGCTTGTAGGGAACTTGAGGAACTAATGAATGGAGATCCTACTTCCAGAACCCTTATCGATGGTGAGAATGGAAGAGATGTTTTCTCCTTACAGCTGCGCTTCCGGTCACTCAGCTGTGCCTGCTCACTTGTAATGGCTTTGCACAGCTGAGAAAAACTAGTGCCGTGTGATCTTTATTCCCCGGATCGCTGAGGGTCCCTGATCCTAGCCGTATGTCGTTACATTAAGAGATGGGAACATCCTTTTCAGCTGTGTCTGTTATCCGCTGGACAGGTGATTAGTGTTAAAGGAGCATTCTGGTGTTTTTTGTTGTTTTTTAAAAGTACCTCTTTTAGCTTTCAGTATGGTGTGTGTACATTAAAAAACGTATTGTCTTCTGCCGTTCCACCATGGCTCTGATCCCTCTCCTGCATCATGTGACCGCAGCTCACACCACAGACCGTTACTTCCTTTATTAATGGAAGCATGTTCGAGGTTCGCTCTGAGTGTCGGACTGACATACAGAAGCCACTTTATGAGTCAACAGGTCACAATTGTGATCTTGTGATGCAGGAGAGGACCAGCGTGGCGCAGGAAACTTCAGAAGACTGCAACGGGTAAGGCTGGGTTCACACAGCATTTTCTCCTACGTTCAGTGGCCCTGTCGGTGCTCATGTCTGAACGCAAAATGGATTCGGGTGTATGCACTTATTGGCCATTAACTATAATGGTGCACACAGTCAACTTGTGCTTTGTCGTGCAACATTTTCAGCCGAATACATCTATTGGAGGTGGGCAGCAAGACGTAGTCGACAACCACTTGCTGCATGCCTCAACTAGGCATGTACGCACAAACATTTTGCATGACAGAGCACAAGGAGACTCAGTGTGCACCATTATAGTCAATGACCCCAACAGCACGTACTCTCTAATCTCATTTTGCCTAGGGGTCAGGCGTACCATAAAACCTATGAGAAAACGCTGTGTGAACCCAGCCTAAGTATTAATCCACACACTTTACCCATATTACTGATCTGTAACAGAGGGGGCAATTTAAAAAAAAAAAAACAACACGTTGGAGTAGATAAACAAGGGACAGGACTGCAGTGCTTGTGGGTGAAGTTTATTTTTTCTGTCTACTTTTAGTTCTTCTGTATGTCCTGCCATTTGTGGTGTACATTATGTAATGTTCAGTATTCCATATTTCTGACTGTAGGAATTCAAAATGTCTGGCTTTTTGGACTCCGCACGCTGTTCAGAGTGCATAGACTGGGGAGAAAAAAGGAACACGATTGCATCCATCGGAGCTGGAGTTCTTGTAAGTTACCTTCATCAGATGGTATTCCGGTACATACATCATTTATGTAGCTGCACATCCTGTCTCTTTCTGATGAAATGAAGTTGCGGTTTCAGGGTGGCGTCACAGGTTTATTTATTTTTTTTGCAAATGTGCCATATGGTGTTTTTCTGGCATCTTTTGCACTGGGCCAAATGAGTGTTCATAGATGTATAGAAAAAAGTCAGCTCATCACTCATAAATTCCAGGTGCACGGAACTCCGTCCTGGTCCCACGTATGCACAATATGAAAACCAAGAGTTGTTCCAGCTCCTAGTTAAAAGTTTTCAATGCTTTGTTATTACAAACTTAAAAATTGCATGGCATCTGGTGTTCCCAAATTGCAGGACAAAGGAGAGAAAAGGCGACGCATTTTGACTGCACGCTGCCGTCTTAATCTTAGCTGAGTGTTCCAAGCCAATAGTAAATTTATGAAAATGCTACAAACTACTTATTTTTTTGTATTTTTGGGTTTATGGATTTTTTTCCAAAACAGTGTGATTTAAATGTATTATTCTTTATGCTTTTTTCCTATAAGCTTCTCTAAAAAACTACAAATTTGTATTAAAAAAGCAAAACATAGAAAGGGTTTTAAAAAGCAGAATTGCCCGATAGTTTGTGTATAGGAGCCCCCCAGCTTTTCCCCAAATAGATGATGTCAAGAGAGCTTAAGGGTCAGGCAGTTTGAATAAAGGGTTATTCCCACATTTGTATTGCTTGCCACAAAGTATAGTAATGTGTGCTCATTATTAAGGGAACCTGCAAAGTAAGATCCAGCCCTCAAATCACATATATGGACATGCAGGTCTTTGAAATGTAAATCTATTGACACTTTTATATCTTCTATTTGTGGCTGCATTTGAGAGAAATTCACATTTGAATTTGTTTGTAATTGATGTGGTAAGTCCTCTGGGGTTGATAGAGCACTTAGGTAGCCACTGGCTCCCGATGTTGTTACCTTGCCTAGCACTGGTCTCTTTATCTTGATTAATAGCTCATTGTCTGATTTCCTTGACAGGTGCCTCATAGCTCTGTCTGTGATGTCAGGAATCTGTTAAGGAAATCGGACAGTGAGCTATTAATCAAGCTAAAGAGGCCAGTGAATGGAGGGAAACAAACTCTGGAGCCAGTGGCTCCTTAAGTGCTTTGTCTTGCCTAAAGCACTTACCATCTTATTTGAATATGAATTATAATGACAATTTCTCAGAAGGCAGCAACAGATAGAAGTTTTTAAGGGTGTTAATGGATTTACATTTAAAAGACCTGCATGCCAATGTACGGAGTTTGTGGAGTGCGGTGATCTTACTGACAGATTCCTTTTAATATACAGACTAAAGCCCAACATGAAGTTTATTTCTTGTACCCTTTTGTGTCTTTTCTTTCATCTGTCTGCTCTTCAGTGCATCCAGCTTCACTTAAGTAATTGGTACTCCTATTTTTGTCTGCTAAAACTACATTTTACAGTAGCACCCTGCTTCTCCTCAATACTTATCTTCATCAAGCTAACCTATGTGTAGAATTCACTTAATGCTTCTGTGCATTCTATGATCCTCTACAGCACAGATGTCAAACTCAGACACACAGAGGGCCAAAATAAAAAACTTGGACAAAGTCGCGGGCCAACCAGTATACAGAATAATGGACTCTACGTGGTCCTCCAGATAGAATGATGGGCCCCACATAGGGGTGGTGGTTCTGGTGTTGTGAGCCAAATGTAATCACCCTGTGGGTCAGAGTTTGACATGTATGCTCTACAGTATCTTGCCTGGCTGATTTTATTTTCTGCTAACTATATCTTTATAACTGTGTGTATTATTTTACATCATTGCTAACTGTTTTCTAGCAGAGCTCAACTGCCCTGCACTTCTCAACAAGGGAGTTTATAATAACAGGCCAGAACAGATCTGAGCTGTGTTTGATGCTTGCAGCAGATAGCTCAGTGATGTCAAACTGCAAATGCTACTCTGTTAATGCATATGATAGAGAATTATCTTCTATCATATGCATCAGACAGCTATATTGATGTGAATGTCATAAAATAAAACCAGCCAGGGAAGGTACTGTACAGGAGCGTACAGTACATAGGAGCACAGAGTGTATTGTAAAAGTATAATACAATCTATATCCGTGCTGGAGGCAGAGCAGAGTTATTCTGGAAGCCTCCTGAGAGACACTGTACTGTGAACAATCAACCAAGAACACTTGAACTGCAGGAGGACGGATCCCTTTTCAGCTAAAGGGTAAATCGAGCCTGGAAGGGCATCCTTTGAGCTGTGATATGTGCACATTGGGTCAGATTTAAAGATGAGTTCTATTAGCACAAATGAATAAATATATGTGTACCTACTTATAAAACCACATAGACATGTCCATTTTTTTCCTCAAGTTTGAGAGAAAAAAAAGGTCCAGCTTCCAAATTCAATTGGAGATAAAATTGTGATTTTATTGTTACTCCATTAAAAAGATATACACATTGCAAAGATAAAATACATGAAGGGGGAGACCTCTGTAAGACCTACGCGTTTCGAACACCAACTGTTCTTAGTCCTGGTGCACAAATACATGTAGTGAGTTGCATTTTATATGTTCAGTCGCCCTATCATATGAGTGTGTTGATGGTTCCACATGCCCTATTTTTCAAAGTGAAAAAAAAATAATAGGGCGCTGAACTCCCAGAATAAAAATAAGTAATATTGAACAATTGGGATTATAATAACAAAAATGCAAAAAAAGAAGAAAAAATCTGCCACGTGTATGAAAAGTACCAATAAAGTCTATAGGTCCATGAAAAATGCCATTGGTGTGCTGTCCATGATTAGCATTGTAATAGATAAAAGAAGCTTTGAAATGTATTTATTTATCCATACGTGATGACACTAGTGCCATTGTTTTGCGTACGTGAAAAATACTGAAATCTGAATGAGGTCTTACCCTCAACTGCTGCATACCCATAGTATGGTTTATGTGTCCTGCTGTATTATTCTGCGGGCTACGGTACGTCTAACTACCTGGCTATGATGTAAAAGAAGTTTGTATATACTGTATAATGGGCTGCCTGTCCATGTATACACCCCAGAAAGTATATGAAATTATGATGTGTCCTGTCCTCATGTAAAACAAGCAAAGCAATGGGGCAGTGGGAAAAAGGACGTCTTCTAAAACAAAGTTCTGTTTTGTTTTTAGGAGTCGCGCATTTACATGTGTGTAATATTAATCTGAACTTGGCGTACTGTATATCTAGTTTTTTACAGGTTGGTGGATCATCATTGATGCTGCTGTAAATTACCCTCTTGAAAAAGATCTGAACCACTCATACCATGCCTGCGGAGTCATCGCTACTGTAGCCTTTTTAATGTAAGCGGCTCCAATCCTCTTTTTTTCCTTCTATTTTAAATGCTGCCCTTTACATCAAGCTAACAATTTACTGATTTATGAAAATGTAAAGTGGACCTTTCAGTGCTACTAACATCACTGATTTAATAAGTATATAGTCCCCAGATGACTTATCAAACCATGTTTTCTCTGAAACCGAGAAAGACATACTTGTCTGCAATTTGTGCAGCCAGGCTCTGATCCATGCTGCCTGTGGTTCAGACAGCATGGACCCAATGACAGTTTCCCTTTAAAGGGAATCTGTCACCCCCTGGCACCTATCAGACCGCTAATATGGGCATACAGGTGATAGAAATGTAAATCTATACATACCAGTATGTCCCATATTAGCGGACTTGTGGCTGTGAAATTGCTTTTTATAAAATCCTTTATCCTAGGCTTGGCCACAAGACCACTAATATGGGACATACAGGTATGTATACATTTACATTTCTATCACCTGTATGCCCATATTAGCGTTCTGATTGGTCCCAGGGGGTGACAGATTCCCTTTAATAAATTTCCAGGAAGAATAACAGAGGGTTAACTCAATGCAGTGCTTTTGTAAGAAGATATGCTTTAGAATCATTTCACAAATAATATAATTGTTTACTGAAAATGACATGAGACATAGTGCCAGGTTTCCTATTAAGGAATGATAGGGATTTTAGTTACCCAAAGTCATTTTGAATAGGCACTGCATAAAGTTGATTATTTCAATTAATTTTGTTTTGCAGGATAAATGCAGTGTCCAATGGCCAGGTCCGTGGTGACAGCTATAGCGAGGGAACTTTGGGACAAACAGGTAATGAAATAGGCTGTGCATGTGTCTGTTACTGTGATAAATTTCTGTGTAAGAAATGTATACACACAATTTATTAAGTGGGGGCAGGGGATGTATCCAGTTGGCATTTGTGAACCCATCCTACACATAATAAATAAATAAATATATATATATATATATATATATATATATATATATATATATATATATATATATATATAATCTCGTCTAATTCTGTCTTGTTTGTTTGTAACGGAAATCCCGCGTCGCTGATTGGTCGCGCCAGCCGCCCGCGACCAATCAGCGACAGGCGCAGTCCGGCCGCGAATTGGCGTGGGATTTGAACCACGCTTCTCTGATTGGTCGCGCCCGGCCAGGCGCGACCAATCAGCGATACTGGCGCAGCTACTTTAAATTAACCCCCCGATGTATCCCCCCGGGGCCCCTAATGAATTTTGTAAATACCTCATGTTGCCAATACTGCCTGTGCGCGGCACTATCGCTGACCGCGCACAGGCAGCACGTGACCCTCAGGCTCTTGCTTCCGCTTACGTCATGACTATTTGCGGCTGCAGCCAGGGTTCTCCTGTTCCACGGTGAGTGACGGGTTGTGGGCGGGCTTATCCCCCATCGCGTCACACCCGGCATCCACCGCGCGCTCTCGATGAATGGGCGCGCGGTGGATGCCGGGTGTGACGCGATCGGGGATAACCCGTCACTCACCACGGAACAGGAGACCACTGGCTGCAGCCACAAATAGTCGTGACGGAAGCGGAAGCAAGAGCCGGCTGCAGCCGGGGGTCATGTGCTGCCTGTGCGCGGTCAGCGATAGCGCCGCACACAGGCAGTATTGGCAACATGAGGTATTTACGAAATTCATTAGGGGCCCCGGGGGGATACATTGGGGGGTTAATTTAAAGTAGTGTACAACCCCCTTAAACCCCGGCCGCGACCCATATTCTAGGATACCCGATGCGTTAGAATCGGGCCACCATCTAGTAAATATATATATATATTAAAGAGGGATTGCAATCTTATAATGTTATGGCATATTGCTAGGATATGCTATAGCATTTTGATTGGTGGTAATCCTGAGACTATAGGGACCTAGAGATTAGGGTCATGTTGTAGTTCCCTGCGCAGTGGGTGGCCGGGAGCATAGCTGTGCCAAGGAATTTTTTGAAGTTTCCAATTTATTTTTGACTCTCCGAAAATTGGTAAGTGATGATATGCAATTGAAATGTCAATATGCCATCACATACTGGGAAAACCACTTTACTGGCCTGATTATCCTACCAGTCTGTGGACCTGCTTTTTAGTTCAAGACTTTATTCCTTCCCTATAATACTGAAAGTCATCTGGATATTGCTTATTTTGGGCATCAAGACTCTGCTTCATGTTCTGTTTTTACAGCTACTCATTCCCAATTATTGGTAGAGGTACCTGTCTCCTACCGTGACCCCTCCTGGATGCAGCAATTACTATTGAAGGGGTTGTCCACTACTTGAAGAACCTCTTCTCAATCACTGTGTTTCTCCCCTTATAAAGTAATAACACCTATACTCAACTCCAGTGCTGGCGCCGTTCCAGTGGTATCGTCACTGGCACTCCCGAGGCTTGCATGCCATTTTTATGTCAAACGATCCCTGGGGCCAATCAACGCTGGGTTCACTCTCCCCCCTCCTTCGGACAAATCCGACATCTGGAGGAAGTGAGAGAGCAGCTGCAGAGTGGACAGTGAAGTGGCCACTGATTGGCTGTAGGGCTTTGGGAGAGCCAGGGCTGACACCGCTGGTACGGCACCGGGGTTGAGTAAAGGTGTTATTATTTTAAAAGAGGGGAACATAGTACCGTTATTGAGAAGAGATTATGTGAGCAGTGGACATCAGGGCTGTGAAGTCAGTATAAAATGGACCGACTCCTAAAATATATAATAAATTGGTACAGTAGTTCAATGCAGGATGTGCTGTAAATGTTTTTATACAAATTTGTGAAAGTTGTAAAATGTCCTATAAATATCTGTTCTATCTAAGGATCTCGGCTTTTAGTTGAGATGAATCTGTGCTGCACTTTATGTACATACTCAGTAGTGAGGCAGGGCTGTGGAGTCAGGAGTCAGGGAAATTGAGGAGTTGGAGGTTTTGCTTACCGACCCCCCACAACCTTGGTGGACATCCCCTTTAAACATCAGGGATTAGAATGATCTCCTATTCCATCCAGTACAGCTGTATATTATAGCCATTATGCCCTTCTTCTGGTGTGGGCACTGCTCCTGGAAGTACTTCTAGTCTGTGTAGCAAATATGTGATGCAGGAAGGGGTGTACCATGAATGTACTCTTTTATGAATTAAGCAATACAGTTACCATAACCGTTTGTCAGCAGCCTGGTTTCTGTATTTGGTAAGTAAATCTGATGATGACCTTTATGCTGATGTATTTTCCATTGCCATTTTCTAGGTGCTCGTATTTGGCTTTTCATAGGGTTCATGTTGGCCTTTGGCTCTCTGATTGCTTCCATGTGGATATTGTTTGGAGGTTATGTGGCCAAAAGTAAGTTTGCTTGGTTTTGCACTCTCTAACACCACAAATACACTTCTTTAACAGATCACACTAAACCTCAGAAAAATATGCATTATTCACCGAAATTCAGTGTGCATTCTACCTGTCAACCGCATTGAGTTTCCAAAAAACTGTTCATATCTGTCTCCTGATTGTCTCCATTTTGCATGGGTGACTAAGGCATTGAGACTGGGCAACATAGATGCAACCAGAAAAACTAGACTGCAGAAGCTTCCTCTGGATAGAAAAACAGTAACGGCCAATTTAGATGGGCCGATCCCAGTCTGTTGACGAGCGTCGCTCAACAATATGGAAGTCAGTCAGTGCTTGTTTACTGGCCTGTTTACACGGGCCAAGAAAAAATGATGGGAACTGAAGGGTTGTTGAAACACAACATCATGTTTTAGGCAGCCATGGGAGTTAGACTATCATTACTGTTGGTCTATAAAGCCTTCAAAAAAAAATCTAATGCATCTATCCCTTCACAAAGCAGAACTAAATAAATATCCCAATGACCCAAAGCTATACTTAATAGATTTGGACAAAAGGACAAAAATAAACCAAAGTTTAAATAGGCAATTAATTAAATAATGCCACAATAACACAAATATGCAGAATCAATAGTGTAGGAGAGACCAGACTAAAAAGACAAGCAAAAACAAGACAAGAAAACTCAAATAGTATGGTGGTCCACGTCAAAAGTTACCCCTAATACAGAGACAAAGCAGCCCCACCCCCCTCATCATGTATGACAATACTGCCCATGAGAAAAGTTATTGTATCTATAATACTTAAATGCACATGACTCCAGATTATATAGAAGGTCAACTGGTAGTTCTGGCAATAAATATACAACTCTAAAATAAAAAGCACGTATAGAAGAAAGTGGTAACAAAAATATGATGAGAAATCAGAGAAAAATGTCAAGGAGCATCATAGAAACACCGCACATAATGAATTCTGTGGTAATCGTACAGACGTAGAAAGCGATAAGCCTTATAAGTCTTCTATACCTTGAGACATTTGCCAGTAAAGTCAGACAAGATGGAAAAAGAATTAAAGCAGAATTATAAGGCTGGTCTGTGCTATCGCCATAGAACTCATTATGTGCTGTGTATCTAGGATTCCTCCTGGTATTTCTATGGAATTATACATCATATTATTTATGTTGCCTCTTTTTTTCCTTATCATTTTTTGGGGGTATGTGTTTATTGAGTGTTCTGTTATCTTTTGATGCATGTGTATGTATTTATGTATTATTGATACAATAACTTTTTTCATGACTAGTATTGTAATACGGTCATGAGAAAAGTCTCTCATTAGGGGCTACTTTTGATGTGGCCCACCATATTATCTGGTTCATCCCCCGATGCTTGTCTTTTTAGTCTGGTTTCTCCTAGAATGTCGTGGAATTACTTAATAAATTCATTACCTATTTAAACACAGAGGGATATAGGAACAATTTTTTTGTCCTTTTGTGCAAATTTGTTGTTTATAGTTTTTTTCCATTGTGTTATCGATTTATTATCCTAGGTCAGCCACCACCAGCTTAGATGCAGACACTTGTCATGTTCATTTTGTCAAGCTTTGCAGCACAATGTATTCCTATGGATGCATTTGTTGTGCGATATCATATGACTAGAGCCTCCCTGTAGTTCTACTTTTATTTCTGACTTTGGTGAGAGTATATCTTAACCCATTCCTGACATCTGCCATACATGTGTGGGGCAGGTTGAGGAGCAGAGCTTGCACCCTACACAGTAGGTGGTGACTGTCATACAGTCATCAGCCTCTCACAGTAGCAATCAAAGCTAGCTCAGAACACTGCTGTTTAACCACTTATATACCGCTGTCAATCAGAGGCAAGGAACCAGTGGGGAATGAATTCTGGTGCCCACAGCCCTCTCTCACGACCCCCTCTCCACATTGCAATCGGGGAGTGCCACTGCACTACTATGGCATCCAGGGGCCTACTCAAGGCCCCTGTCATCACAGTTTATATTTCTATGATGGGAAATTGTCAATTTTACTATATTCAGCAATACAGAAGTTTTGCACCGTACAGCAGAAATTATCAAATGATCACAGATTCAAATCCACTAGGGTGACTAACAAAAAGTAGTAAAGAAAATATATAAAATAAGACTTGAATCGTCCTCTTTTCTTTTCCCAATACAAAATGAATAAAAAAAAATATGTATTTTTGATATCACCACTTCTGCAAAAGTCCAATCTATGAAAATGTAAATGTAGCCCATATATTAAACACTGGAAAAAATAAAGAAATGTTAATGTTAGAATTGCTGTTTTTGGTAACTAAATCTCCTTAAAAAAATGCAAGAATAAGCCATCAAAACATCAAGTGTACCCCAAAATGATATCAATAAAAATATCTGCTCTCCACTCAGAAAACAAGCTCTCACACAGCTCCATCGACATAAAAATAAATAAAACTGGTCTTAGAAATAGCGACACAAAATACTTTTTTTTTTTTAAATGAAAGTTATTTTCTTTAACCACTAAAATAATAAAAATTTTAAAAAAGTTTGGTATCACTCTAAACGTACTGACCTTAAGAATCATGTTATCAGGTCATTTTTACTACACAATGAACAACTTAAGAATAAAATCTCAAACATAATAGGGGAATAGATTTTTTTTTCTCACCATTTCATCCCACTTAGAATTTTTTATGCAGTTTTTTAGTACATATTACGTTAAAATGACTGATATGATTTCCATCGACAGCTAATCCTGCAAAAAAACAAGCTCTCATGTAATTATGGAGAAATAATAAAAAAAAAAAAAGTTATGGCTGTTGGGAAAAAAGGGAAGAAAAATGAAAGTGCAAAAATAAGAAATGGCCTGATCCCGATGGGGTTAATAGAGGGCATCTTTATAGATACTTTACAGTAGATGGAACATATAATTTGTGTTGTTTTTCTTGCAGATACTGAGGTGGTCTATCCTGGAATAGCTGTGTTTTTTCAAAATGCTTTCATATTTTTCGGGTGAGTAAATCTGCTTACCAATATTCTTGTTTTAACCTTAAGGTATCATGCCTGGCATAATGATTGGGTTTCTTATCAAAAGGGCCCCCTGATGGCAAGCCTTAGGCTATGTGCCCATGATGCAGAAATGAAGCAGAAAATTTCAGATTGTGCATGTGTTTTTCCTGCAGAATACATGCGGATTCACATGCATTAACGTATGTGTTTCTGCATGCGGACTGACAAGCACTTTCCAGGCGATAGCATCACTTGGAAAGTGCTTGACAACTAGGTCACACTATATAAATCCATGCAAATAAAGCTATACTTACCTCCGATGCCGCCGCGTGTGCTGTCGCGCTCGTCCTGGCTTCTTCCTGGCTTGCCGGCATTTCGCGAGACAGGCTGCGGTCACATGACCGCGACGTCATCTCAGGTCCTGGAAGGAGAAGCGCTGCAGGGGCCGCCGGACAGGTGAATATAAACTTTATTTTTTTCTTTTTTTTTACAGGTACAATGGTACCCAGGTCTGGATGAGAGTCTTCTCTCCTCCAGAACTGGGTACCATCCGCACATTGAAACGCATATAATCCGTGAGTACAAATGTACAGACACGGATTCTATGCGTCTCAATGCAAGTCAATGGTGGCGCTTCCGCAAAATTAATGAACATGCTGCGGATTTATGAGCGCTGCAGAAACGCTGCGGAAAAATCCGCAGCATGTGCATTGACGTTGCGGAATGCCATTGGGTGCGGATTACCAAGCGTTTTTGATGCGTTTCCGCTGCGGAAATGCATGAAAAACGCATCGTGTGCACGCAGCCTAATAGCCAATTTTCTGTAATTTGTGTTTACTTTATTCCCTGAGGCAACCTGTTAAGGGGTCATTCTTGTAGTATGGAGTTTGATAGCTCTTTATATATGTTGTCTAATAGTTTAAAACTGTGCTCATTCTCCCTTTTTGGCGACTTGGTCACTGTAAAAAAAAAAAAAAAAAAAGTAACCATCAAAAGCTTTCTGTGTCACAAGTATGCAGTAAGACGAGGTATCCACTTTTTCATAACGTGCTATTCACATAAATGGGAACGTTTCATTATGTAAATTTGATTTCTTTTCTTCCTCAGGGGACTCGTTTTCAAGTTTGGTCGAACTGAAGATTTATGGCAATGAGGACCACCCACCGATTCCATCTCTTTTCCCTTTTTTGTAGTGCACATTCCCAGTAAACACATATATGACTTTTTTGAGGCCTCTTTTGCTACTCATGAATGTTGGATAAATACGTGTATTCAAGCTGTTCATAACTTTATGCAAGTCTTTGCACTTTTTATTTTAAAAGAAATGCTCTTTGGTTTCTATGTCTGGATTTTGTAAGAAGAGAAATAAAGCGTTTAATAAAAACCTATACCGATATTTAAATATTGTATGCATTTTAATTGTACAAACAAAAAGGTCTGGAATGAAGCACATACATTAAGGGGATTTATTATTCCATATACACCAGCTTTCTGGTTCCAAAATTTGTTCAAAATGGTCTGTGTGCAAAAATTGTGCAGCGATTTGCACAGACCCTGCTTACCTAAAGGGGAAATAGTCACCTACTGTACAAATTTTTCTATAATTTATGCTTCAAAACTGGTGTAAATTGTAATTGAAATCTACACCAGCTGACAGTTTGCATTGGTTTAATTTCAAAGGGGATTTCCTGTTTCAGGAAACGTATGCAGGCACAGTTGGGTATAAAACAAAACGAAGCTGGCAGCGCAGATACAGACCACAAACTTTCCACTATTTTTATAGAGGTGTTACCTGTCATTTGAATGCTGCCTCTGCTGATAAGGAGTATGCTGAAATCTATTCCTGAAAGGAAGTACGAGTTTAAAAAAGCCCAGTGGCCAATTTGAAAACTGCAAGATTACTAATTTTATTTTTTAATAAATATAATAATCTAAAAAAAATTGATTTAAAAATACCCGTAACACAAAAACCTGATTTAAACAATAGGTAATTTTCTAATGATATCTTCCCTTTAAATAGTTTCAGAAAAGTGGTTGTCCCACCAATAAAATCATATTGAATAGAAAATGATAAAATTCTTCGATTTTGTGTGTGGACAGTTATAGAACTCAAAGTTTTTTAATAGTGACTATTTTCTTTTAGATGTGTATATCAATTTGCTTTATCTTGTACACACTGTAGGTTTTTCCAGGATCTAGTGAGGTGGGAGTGGAATCCATCTGTATGGGCTTGTTCTTTAACAGTTTCAGTGATGCAAAGATCTCCAGCTAAGTTCAATAGTGAGGAAGGGTGCAGAAAGGCTGTATAGGAAATGTACTCTGTGCTGTTAAAGCAGTGATCAGGTATTTCTGTGCTGTTACCCACACACAAGAACAGGGGTCATGGCACTGATGGTGACAATAGGGAACTTACTCTTCTAACACTTGTTTTTATTTATTTATCTTTCTGCAACTGCTGAGGGCTGCAGTTTTTTTGTCTGGTTGTGTAAGTGTCGTGAGACCAACACATACCACAAATACTGCAGCCCATAGGGTTCTGCAGTCGGTATCCGACTGCATCTCTTACTGTGTCTACCTCAGCTGTGAACTAAACACGTGCCTTGTGCTGTACAGTTTACAGCTGTTGTGGTAGCCAGTCATCTTGTACTAGTCCAGCCGCACTTTACCCCTGTTACCACTCAGGCAGTGTTCAGCGGGACAGTGGCACTGAGAACAGGTAAGGAACTAATACAATGTCAGGCTGCGCGACCTATTCATCACACTGCTGTGTTCTGAACACTGAGCTTTGCTATGTCAGTATAAAGCCTCATTCAGATGTCTGTGATGCATGGACGTCTGAATGAGGCTTTACTGCGGCATCTATGACTTTGTCACTCTGTACATTTAACCTCAATATACAGAGCTCAATAACAAAATCATGTCTTCTGATGCGCTTTACAGACATAGCAGTAAATCTTCATTCAAACATCCATGCATCACAGGCATCTGGATGAGACTTTAACTGGGCTCTGCTATGTCATTTTAGTGTTCAGAGCAAGGTCCCAAGAGGACTTGAAACTAAAGTTAAAAAAAAAAAAGTAAAAATTAATTTCATATCACCTCTTCCTTCTCCATTAAAGAAGCACTCCTGTTAATTTTTAGCAAATGGCGGCAAACACATAGAGTGAACCAGCTGATCGGAATCACTGTCACATAAATAGAAAAATAATCAGTGCCTGAATTGTGATTTTTAGTTCACCCCATCATCTTAAATAATACAATGAAAACATCATATGTACCTTAACATATTAATAAATACATTAGCTCGCCGTGCAACAATAAGCCCTCACACATCTACAACAACTGAAAAATAAAAACCTAACATCATACAATGAATGATGTAAATAACAGACCCCTCCAAAAAAAAATGGAGGAATTGCATTTATTCACTGCCTGTTTATATTGCACTGTGGGGAAGGGGCAACATTTACATTTTTGCTTCAATTCAAAAAGCCAGGATCCATACTGTGGTCCTCGGCGACACTGTCCACATGTTCGTATCATTTTGCATTCATCCATGCAGGCTGCTCCTGAGGGCTCGCTTACACGAGCATATACATTAGATGAATGCTATCCAATGTTGTATCGGACCAAGGTTATACTATGGCGCAGTGCAGATCAGCGATTTTTTTTCTCCTGCCGATTTAGCATAAGGAAAAAATGGCAGCATGCTGCAAGTGGATACGTAAATCGGATGAGCCTACGTGGACCTACATTTGCCGCCACATGTATCCCAATTATGATTGCCTATTTTAAACACATCTTTTTCCTTAAATACATGTTGCCTACCATTTAAAGTGTCTTCACTGGACAGCAAGCATATAAAAATGATACATTATGTGCACACACTTAACCATACATAATACCACCATCACCTGTGTGATTTTACCACCTAAATACACCTGCACACTAGCAGCAAGCTGACCACTTTTTATATGTGTTGCCCCTTTTTGGTATTGTACCACAAGACACAGTATTGGATAGAGTACTGTATAATTGTCCGAAAGTGCAAACTGCGTGATGTTTGGATGTAAAATATGGCCAACCAGCGCCTCCTTATAAGCACTGGCTCAATGCACTAAAGCGTTTGCACTCTTACCAAACCCCTTATTGGGCTACTGTACACTATTTATTTTGTTTGTTAAGGCCTTGACTTTTTTTTGTTTTTGCCTAGTGAAACACAATACATAGTCTGAAAAAAGCAGACTATAGTTTTTATATATGGTAATTTTTCATTCTATTTTTAGTAAGTAATGTGACCAGACGCTGGCGAAGCTACCGAGATCAATATCGGAGTGCACGCCAGAAGCGGGTCAGCGGCACAAAAAAAAAAAAGACCTAAAGAATATACTATGAAAGGCTCAATTTCTGGGCAGCCATTATAGCTCTTTGTACATAATGGATGGCTTTATTTGTGTAAAATATTGTTCAATTATGTTTTTACATTAGGGAATAATAACACACATTTGCCTTTGCAGAACAGAATCCAACATCCGAGAGGGAATACTGTCTGCGAATCAGATGTACTTATGGATCCTGTTGGGGACTTTTCAGAGGAGTCAGTACCGGCGGCTGCTTCTGAAGCATCATCACCAGGACCATCAGCGGCAGCAGAACAGCCCCATGATGACGATGAGCATTGCCGGAACAGCAGCCCAACGCAGCCAGGCGAAAGAGGGACTTCCCCACCATCAGTAGCAGGTGTGAGGCAGATAGTGGCGTTTTTAACTATCTAGCTCGCACTGTTGATGATGGGAAGAGGTTTTTGCTAGGATCCCGGCCCTCTATTTGGAGGACATTCCCCATCCTGTGAGGATGCATACCAGGTCCGCTGTACAACCCATGGTAGATGTGTGCACCACACCTACTGACCCCCATGGGGTCTTCGAATTTCTTGAAAGGTGGCAGCTGTCTAGAGCTAACCACCACCTCATGCCTCACACTCAGGAACCACAGCCACATCAACAAGTGCCACCACCACCAGACATAGCATCACATCACCTTCCACTAACCGGCCAGTCTGGGCACCTGTCTGTCCCAATACATCAGGAGTGGATTGTATCTGTGTCATCAGGCCATGCATATAATGTTGGGCAAACGCATCAGCCTTGGGGCCCTCATCACCAGCAGGAGGCATTATGGATGCATAGCCCTATACCATGTGGCCTCACAGGCCCAGACTGTATACCCTTTTTTAACCATCTTCCCTCAACCTCACCCATTGCCCAACCACCTCAGTCAACACCCCAACTGCATGCTTCCCCCAATCCTGCCATTCAGCCCAGATCCCTTTCCATGTATTATACTTTGTCATTTTTTTATGTTTTTCCCTATTTCTGTATGTTTGTTACAGAGTTTATTTTTCCGTCAATCGAAAAAAGAAAACCATATGAATAATATATGGGGCTGATTGCCTTGTTGGCTATTTAGGTTATTATAAAAAAACATTTTTCAGTTAACCTGTCTGATTGCTTGTGGATTTTAACCATCAATCTTGTGTTACAGAAATAAACCCAAAGGATCAACAAACACACATTTCATTTCGCATAAGATGCAACATGTTTCTAAGTAAACATAACAAACATCACTTAAAGGGGTATTCTGATCTCCAAGATCCTATATCAATATGGAGTATGTGTAATAATAATAATATTAGCAAATTCTTCTGATTTGCTATATCTTTCCTCATGTGCAGGCATTGCAGGACTTTAGGTATCCATGGTTACGTCCACTGATATAGTGACAGCTAGATGCTAGTGGTTGTAACTATGAATACCTAAGGTCCTGCGATGCCTGCACTTGAGGAAAGAGATATAGCGAATCAGAAAAACTATACTACATTTCTAATTGGAGGTATTTGATAATATTATCATTACACCTACTACATATTGGGATAGGATCTTAGAGATTGGAGTACTCCTTTAAGACAAAGCAACAGAGGGTTGATCCCTTTG
This sequence comes from Phyllobates terribilis, assembly GCF_046119375.1. Classification (NCBI taxonomy): domain Eukaryota; kingdom Metazoa; phylum Chordata; class Amphibia; order Anura; family Dendrobatidae; genus Phyllobates; species Phyllobates terribilis. Next base: position 481,629,277 of record NW_027362762.1, read on the forward strand.
GTGATAAAAAATAAGAGGCAAACGTCCCGAATTTTGAGGGCTGATGGATCACGTCGTCTAGTGGCAACATCTGGGAGTGGCCCGGGATTGTGTCCATGGTCTCCATCTTCACCAACATCCTATGGACAATCGTGGATGCGGGTATAGTTGTGCAGTTTCACACATGCCATAATGACACAATTAACATTTTGTTTGCTTAATTGGAGGGCTGACATTAGTACTCTCCATTTTGCACACAAAATGCCAAATGCACATTCTTCCATTTGATGTGCACTTTATAGCCAGTAGTTGAAGACATGGTAGCAGTGGTCCAGACCTCAGCAGTTCAGACCCCAGTGAGCAGTGTCCTGTCACTCACTGAGTTCAGCGCTGTTCTGGGGCTGCTCGCTGCATCGAGTCATTCTCCCCTGCTCCTCAGCGTGTGCGGTCGCCTCAAGCCAGGTGAGTATAATGATTATTTTATTTTATTCTCATTTTTACACTAGGAGACAGCAAGCGCAGCGTACTACTCTCAACATTGACCCCTTCTGGCAATGATCGCAGGGGACGATGAGCATCCGGCGCTTGGGAACAGCGCGAATTGTACCGCTGATTCCCAGGCGCCGGTACGTGTGATCCTGATGCCGCACACGGTTGTCACATGTATGACACACAGGTACACACATGGAAAACAAAAACAGTAGGAGCGCCAATGGTGAAGAGCCTGAGGTTTGGGGGGGGGGGAATGAAGGGGGAGGATGTTGTGACCTGAGGAAGATAGCGTCTGCTATCGAAACGCGTCGTGGCGTTAGAGAGCGTACTAAACAATAAAAGGTTTGTGTGTTATAACCTAATCCCCTGTCTAGTTGTTCTAGCGCTTCACTAACACCGCACAATTCCTTCTTTCTTGACACAGGTACACACAGACACGGATATCTCCAGTACTGTTTTTTCAGGACCGTAAATATCAGGACGTGTGAAACAGGCCTTAATCTGAGGAGCCTGCATGGCCTAAACATCTTACCATGACCTGCAGCGACACCGGACTTGTCTCCCATCGAGCACATCTGGGTTGTCATCGGTTGGGTATTGCAAAGGAAGCTGCCAGTTCTAAATATACCAAGATGTGTTGAAAATGTTGTTTCCATTTTTTAGTCATTTACATATCACTAACATGTCTATGGATTCTTCGATTTCCATAACTCCACAACTTTTCCTAGTGATGCAGTTTCAATGTTGAGGAGTGTATGGGAATGCATACTTTAGGAATGAACATCCTAGGATTCTCAGAATTTATGAACATGCTTTTAATAATACTCATGTGAACAGAGAGGCATCTGGACACATCTATTCACTAACAGACTGTACTGCCAATGATCGCAGATGACGTGGCCACCATGGGGCCCTTCAGCACAGGCTCGGCTCCCCCCACCCGGCATCGCACTTTCAACTGTATCAGCATCATGGATGCTGATACATTTGACAGCAATGATGGAAGAGGAAGCCTCCGCTCCCTCTTCCATCATTCTCCCTCTGCATCTGGGTGCTGCCGTCTCAGGACAGCGGGCGAGATGAAGTCACTATATTGCGCCTGCTGCACTGTGATGTGCGGCGCTTCAGACAACACGCTGCAGAGACTGGAGCAGTAGTGGAATGAGGCAAGGTGAATATATATATATTTTTTTAATAATTGAGTACTTTATGGGGGCTTTGTACTGTTTGGAGGGTCTGAGGGGCTTCAGGGTGCATTATACTATGTGAAAGGCAATGTGGGGAGTATTATACTATGTGGAAGGCAATGTGGGACACATTATACTAAGTGGAAGGCAATGTGGGACACATTATACTAAGTGGAAGGCAATGTGATGTGCATTTTACATGAAAGGCAATGAAAGGTGCATTATACTACGTGAAAGGCAATGTGGGGCACATTATATTATGTGGAAGGTAATGTAATGTGCATTATATTATATGGAAGGAAATGTGGTGTGCATTATACTATGTGAAAGGCAATGTGGGGTGCATCATACTACATGGAAGGCAATGTGGGGCACATTATACCATGTGGAAGGCAATGTGGGGTGCATTATATTATATGAAAGGCAATGTGGGGCACATTATACAATGTGGAAGGCAATGTGGGGTGCATTATACTACGTGGAAGGCAGTGTGGCGCGCATTATACTACGTGGAAGGCAATGTGGGGGCCATTATAATATTTGAAGGGCTATGTGGAAGCCATTATAACATTTGGAGGGCTATGTTGGGTCCTTCATACTGTATTGAAGGTTATTTAGGGGCCCATATACTATACGGAGAGCTACGTGGGGGCCATTATAATACTTGAAGGGCTATGTGGAGGCCATTATAACATTTGGAAGGATATGTGGGGGCCATTATACTATTTGGAGGGCTGTGTGGGGATCATTATACTATTTGGAGGACTATGTGGGGGCCACTAAACTATATAAGATTATTTGCATTTTATTCATTCTGTTTATGAGTGCAGTTGTTTTTTTTTGCATTTTTGACTATGCGGTTTTTATCTTTTTCGTAGGTCAGGTTTTAAATAAAGCTGCTTTGTTTTTTGGCTTAGACAAAAGTATTTATCGAGTCAAGTTTGGATCACATGCGTTTTTACTGCGATTATGCAGTAGAAATGCACTAATATTGCAGGTGTGTTTTTTTACCAGCAGATTTTCTGCATCTAATGCAAATCTGCACATAAAGCTCTGTGTACTTAAAAGAGAAGTTGACATGTTGCAGATTTGAAACAGGCACTGCAGGTGCTTTTACGCAGTGTAAAAAAAAGCAAAGTGGGCATGAGATTTCGATAAATCCCATCTACTTTTCTGGAACTGTAAGACATTGTGTTTTTTTTTTCGTGCAGCAAAAATATGTCACATCAAAAATTCACTGTGGGAAATTAACCTAACAATTCATGCAAAGTGTGTGTGATTTTGTGAAAACTCATTCCCACTGCATTTAAAGACCCTGTTGAACAGTGCATTTTTTCCTAAGAGCTTCTAAGGGCACCATGAAAAAATGCATGAAGAAACTCAATTGCGTTTGCAGGTGCAGAATCTCAGCATGCTGAACTAAAAAAAGCATTAAAAATAGGAAAATACCTAAAAAGTCCAGCAAAAAAAAGCAATAATTAGAGCAGATTGCTATAGCATAATTCAGTGCAGAGACCTGCGGAAAAGAATGGCCTAATATTTGTACATTACCCAATGAAACAGACAAAGATTTAAATGCATGGCATAATTTAAAGTCCTGGAAAACCACTTTAATCATTTATTAGAAAAGATAGAGAACATGAAGAGAACACAAAACTGCAGTAAAAATACTTAAACATCAAACACATTTTTTAGAATTTGAAACAATCTTTATAGAAAAAAACTTTATTGAGTCAGGGTGCGAACAGCAGGCAGTGATGCTGCTCTTGCAAATTAATGATGCTCACCCCCCAAGAGCAGGATAATGTGATTAGTTGAGTGACTATTCTGGGGTAAGAGAACACCCCCTCGACTAGTCACCTGCTAATTAGCATATTGCCAAAGCAGTTATAAAAATGATTTTTGACATATGAAGAAATCAATAGAACAATAAAATGGGCTTGTTAGGAAGGGGTATAATGGAAGCAATAAATACATTGTGGGGCCTGGTGGAAGCTGTCATGTTCCCTTTAATTAATGCTATACTTGAGAAATATTTTTATACGTAGTATTATTATTATTCCCATGCTATCTAATTAGTAATTTGAAGCCCTATTTCCAGTTTAGCTATTCAAAACTTCTTGGCTGTGGTCCCATTGCGGCACACTACACTGGGTATTTTTTAATTCTAATATTTCTGATAACAGTGAACAAGAGTTTGCAGCGAATAAAGATGAATTAGTCTTAAAATCTAACCAGCCAGTATTATCCCAATACTAGTATTGCAAAAATAGTAATACTATTCATTGAGTTTGGTCACAAATGTGGTTGCCATAATACGGAAATGTTAGGTTTAAAAAAAAAAAATCAATCTTAGGCTTTATTCACACATCAGTATTTTTTGATCACTATTTGTATGCCAAAACCTGGAGTGTCTCCAAAACACAGAACAGGTGTCAATTTTTCAATTATAGTTTTTTTCTAAAGTTCCACTCCTGGTTTTGGCATACAAACACTGATGCAAAAATACTGATGTGTGAATAAGCCCTACAAGTTTTTATCAACTAGAAGGACCTAACACACTAATTTGAGTAAAAGGTTGTTCACACCCGAAAAAGCTCCCATTTTTTCTTTTTAGCTCTTTAGTGAAATAAATGTATAGCTGTAATTAGTCTTTCCAAGGGAGTAGCAAAGATGCAGATTTCTGCAGTAGCCCTGCATCAATACACCCCAATTATGACACCCAAAGCCTACCCCCCAGTCACCTCAGTTACACCCTATGCATATAGGAACCTCTTCCATTTACGGTTCATTTGTCACTATTTGTGCTCTTATTCTTGCCATATATCTGCTGTATTCTGCCCCCAAAATACTTTCTTCTGGTAAACTCCAAATAATACTTTGTGTAAATAGTAATAGAAAAAAAGATTCTGAAAAATTATTTGAATGGCTTACGTTCCATGCTCAGCGCTGCTCTTGAACTACAGTCCAAATTATCTGTACGTCACAGCTATTGTAAAAATTGAAACTACTAACATGATCTCATATATGCTGATATGTTTTCTTACTACGTCTGAGTGACCGCCTCCAGTAGGCGTATACGCCCGAAAATAATGCACGGCAGAGCACACATTCGCTCTATCGGCACCATTATAGTCTATTGCCTATATGTCCAAATCTCGTTTTGTGGGGGATTGGGACGCAAGCCCCGACGGGGCCACTGAACGTGGGCAAGAACGCAGAGTGAAAATACCCTTAAAGCTTTGCAGTGTAGACTAGATAACATTCTGTATCTCTCCTATCACTTTCTACGGAGGATGCTGCACTCAATAGAATGTAATAGTCTATTGACATTTCTCTCCCATTATTTATTATGACTTGCTTATATACGACCATCACATTCCACAGCACTTTACACACATCATCACTGTCCCCATTGGGACTCACTATCTAAATTCCCTATCAGTCTTTGGAATGTGGGAAGAAATCAGAATATCCAACACAAACATAGGGAAAGCAACCTTGCACATGCTGTACTTGATGGGATTTGAAGCCAGAACCCCAACGCTGAAAAGCAACTGTGCTAACCACTGAGCCACCGTGCTGTACATTCTTTGAAGCTGCCATAAAGCGCACATACCCTCTGTCTCTTGCTCCTCCCTCCTCCTACATTCCCCCCTTTACATAGAATCTTATTAATAGCAACTGTCATCTCCCATCTCAGTAATACAACAATCTGTCTTCACTGAATACAGATTTTATCTGGGAATTAAGAATTTTGAAAATAAATGATCAGTTCTGGCGGAGAAAGAAGCAGATTTTTCTGATAAGATATATAACAAAAATTATTCTTTTCATGTGTACTCTTGATTTGTGAAGTAAAAATTAAAACAACTCTTTAAGAAATAAACAAAAATACATGACAGATTCCCTTTAATTTACTTATTTGGTCAATGTAAGATAAAGTGTAGTCCAGATTATATTTGCTGTCATTTTCAATTTCCACAGTTATAAATAAAAATTAAAACAATCTGATAAGATAGTCAGCTGAGGAATCATCTGCTGTTCTTGTTAGATATGAGAGTCCACGTGGGGAAACTGCAAGAGAATGAGAAAAAATCATGCTAGAAGTGTCAGGGCACATATACAGAAAATTAACTATATAGAATGAAAACAAACCCCTAAAGAAGATGTGGGCAGAGTGCAGCCCGTAGGTCAGATGCAGTCCCATGGAAGTTCTGGTGTGGCCCAGGACAGCCAAAAGTCTTCATGCAGTTCCGTCCCGCACCACGCAGCCGCCCCTGCCCAGTGTCTCACATTCACCGGTATCTGAATCCTCCAGATGAGATACCAGAGAATACAATTCTGGAACAGGCGGCCATCAGCTCCCTCTTTCATCATTGAGCCTGCGCGACTGAGAGCACAGCCGGCATGATGACGTTACTACATCAAGTCAGCTGTGCCTCAGCGCACAGCACAGACTGGAGCTACAGGGAAATGGGGTGAGGTGTTTATTTTTATACTGTATATATCATTTTGTATGAGGACATCATTCTCCATCAGGGCTGTGAGAGGACATTATTCTCCATCAGGGCTGTGAGAGGACATTATTCTCCATGGGGGCGGTGAGAGGACATTATTCTCCATGGGGGCGGTGAGAGGACATTATTCTCCATCAGGGCTGTGAGAGGACATTATTCTCCATGGGGGCGGTGAGAGGACATTATTCTCCATGGGGGCGGTGAGAGGACATTATTCTCCATCAGGGCTGTGAGAGGACATTATTCTCCATGGGGGCGGTGAGAGGACATTATTCTCCATCAGGGCTGTGAGAGGACATTATTCTCCATCAGGGCTGTGAGAGGACATTATTCTCCATCATGGCTGTGAGAGGACATTATTCTGCATGGGGGCCATGTGGAGACATCATTCTCCATGGGGGCTGTGTTGGGACATAATAATGTTTAAAGGAGCTATGTGGGGACATCATTTTCCATTGGGGATATCATTCTACATGGGGGCTGTGTGGGGACATAATAATGTTTAAGGGGTCTGTGTGGGGACATCATTCTCCATGGGGGCTGTGTGGGGACATCAGTTCTCCATAGGGGCTGTGTGTGGAACATAATAATGTTTAAGGGGGCTGTGTGGGGACATAACAGTGACAGTATCTCATGTGGCCCCTTGAAAAAATTAATTGCCCTCCCCTGACAGAACCTGTCACCTTGGAAAATGCTATTTAACTGTAGGCTTAATCTGATATGAGAGATGGATTACGACGTGGGACCTAGAGTTTTCCATATGGATTATCTTCTCGACAGACAGGTGAAGAATATGGTTGTTTTTTATTCTTTGTCTTTTAGGCTATGTGCCCAAGATGCAGAAATGCTGCATATTTTTTCCGCTTCTCCCTGGCAGGAAAAACGCATGCGGATTTTACATGCGTTTTTCCCACCAGGTAGAAGCGTTTGTCAAGTGTTTTTGATGCATTTCCGCATGCGGGTTATCAAGCGCTTTTCCAAACGATTTTAGCATCACTTGGAAAAGTGCTTGACAACTTGTTCACACTATATAAATCCATGCAACCTGCATGGACTTATAGTAGTGTGACCAAGTTAGTTAAAAAAAAAAAAAGAAGAATGGTAAAAAATAAAAAAAAAAGATTATACTTACCTTCTGATGTCCTCCCGGTGTTTTCTCTGCTGCGTCCGGTGTGTTGGGCGGCTCACGGTGGTGTGAAGGACCTGCGGTGACGTCATTGAGTCATGTGACAGGTCACATGACTCAATGACGTCATGGCAGGTCCTTCACAACACCGCGACCCATACAGCAGACCAGACGGAGGGGAGAAAACACCGGGAGGACATCGGAAGGTAAGTATAATCTTTATTTTTTATTTTAAATTCATTTTTTTACAGTTTTTATGGTACCCAGGTCTGGATGAGAGTCTCCTCTCCTCCAGACCTGGGTACCATCCGCACATTGAACTGTGTGATATCCGCATGTGCAGATGCAGTGATGCGGATGTCACGCGGTCCAATGCAAGTCAATGGCGGTGATTACGCTATGCGTCCGCAAAATTAATGGACATGCTGCGTATTTTTCCGCAATGATAATCCGCAGCGTAAATTTCCGCAGCATGTGCACAGCACATGCGGATTATCATTGGGGACCATGGGGCATGTATTACCAAGCGTTTTTTAAGCGTTTTCGCTGTGGAAATTCCGCGGCAAAAATGCTTGAAGAACGCATAGTGGGCATGCAGCCTAACAGGGGACATTGGCTTCAGTGGATTATCTTCAAGTGAGTATAAGTTTGCTTTTTTATTTTTCCTTTTTCCTAAATAAAGTGGGAAAAAAAGGGATGAGGAGTGTTTATTTCAATAAATGAGTCTGTGTCATTATTTCAAAGAAAGGACTTTATTCTGGGTGATTTTTACTTAAAATCTGACTATAGGGTTAGCAATGGGGGCGTCTTATAGACGCCTCTCCATTACTAACCCCTGGGCTTGATGTCAGCTGGAAATACAAAGCTGACATCAACCCCAACTCTATTACTCCACTTGCCACCGCACCAGGGCAAGTGGGAAGAACGAGGCTAAGCACCAGAATTTGCGCATCTTATTGATGCACCATTTCTGGGGCCGCTGAGGGGTGATCTTATTAGCCCCGGAGGGGGCCAATATTCATGGCCCCTTCCCTGGCTATTATATCAGCCCACAGCTGTCTGTTTAGCCTTTGCTGGTTAGAATTTATAGGAGGACCCTACATTATTTTTTTTTGGGGGTTCCCCCTGTAAACTAGCCAGTAAACGCTAATCAAACATCTGTGAGCTGTTATTAATAGCCAGGGAATATTTTGGGCTAATGGCCCCTTCCCTGGCTAGTAAAATCAGCACCCAGAGGGCGGCTTTCCCTCTGCAGGTTATGAATCATCGGTGGGAGCCCACACTGTTTTTTTTAATTTAATTCTTGATTGTACACACAATGTACACTGCGGGTGCTGAATACAACTCCCATCATTGTCACCTGCTAGCGTTGCTTTCAGGGAGAGCAGGCGACCATGATGTGAGCTGCATTCAGCACCCGGCACCGGGAAACAGCGCAAACTGTACCGCTGTTTCCCAGGTGCCGGTATGTGTCACACTGATGACACACGGATGTCATCTTTGTGTCATCAGTGTGCACATGTGTGGGACGTTTTGCGGACCGTGCTGTATGCAAAAGAAGAACATGTCAGCGTGTTCGTGGAAATACACTGAGATGTGCGCAGACCCATTCATTTGAATAGGTCTACATGTGAACGAACGTTTCTCCGACACGTACCAGAAACACTGATGTGTGAAAGAAGCCTTACTGAAAGTACAACTACCAGAAGAAAATGAACGTGCTTACTCCTTGGAGCTGCTGGCTATTAGTCATGGAGGCATGCACAGAGCGGCTACAGTCACCACTCACTTCTGCACAGATGCACTGCACATCTTACTCTACTCAGATGCGCTGCTGGCGACGGTCGCCATTCCCATGCACGCCCCCATGACTGAAACCCAGCGGCTTGTCCGGAGTAAGTTCATTTTCTCCCGGTAGTCACACTTTAAGTAAGGTGGCCGGGAAGCACTGTAACATTATTTACCTGATTATCAACCCTATATCCGTTTTCCAAGATGACAGGATGACAGGATTTTAGTAATAGCCAGATTCCAGTATACCTATTACTCAGTCACTAAGTAATTCAACCTTGAAATAAAAACTAGATGTTTCTAGAAAATACAAACTTTTAGTATATTGCAGTACATTGTGATGTTCCTTGTATTTTATGTCCTTTTCAGTGCATTGCTTTTAATTTTAGTGTAGGGATCGCAAGACAATGAGGACTCTTGATGTGGGTTGCAAGCTTGTATATTTTAGCCAAAATATCAACGAATAGCTCATGTATTTTTTCATCTTTCCAGGATGCAGACAGGCCTTGTTATATTGGTGTGGGTATAGGGTGTCTGCTCTTGTGGGGTGCACTAATATAGTTTCTTCTATGTGTAGCCATATGTCACTGGGTTACCGCGACAGTTTGGAGCCAGAAGACCTCAGCGTCGGATGGCTCCTACTCCAGCTCCGTGAAGAAGCACTTCTCCATCATTTTAAATGTGTTTATTTCTTCCGGCAGAACAGGGGTTAAGCGGCCATGTTGGAATTCCCTGTGCTCACAGCTGAGCTCGGTTAGCCACTCCTTTTCCCTTTATAATCTGGGCTCTGATACAAATCCTTGTCAGAGCTAGCTTTTGCACATAGACTTGAGTAATTGATTTTTGTGACTTTGGTCTTGTTATGCCTTTTTTAATAAAGTTTTGTATTTTACTATTTACTGGGCATAAGATTTATTTCATGGTAATTTTGTTTGGGCATCGTCTGCTCCTTTTCGTTCTTGACTGTCTGATCAATATGAACACAGTCTACGTGGGCATAGGCAGCGATTACCAGAAAAATTGTTGACCTTGCATGTACAAACTTTCCCATGCGTCTTCTAGTAGCCATAACGACAGGGGCGGACATACCGCCAGTGCAACTGCACCGGGGGCCGGAGGTGTTGGGGGGCCCTTGCAGGCAGGACCACGCAGGGCATATGGGGCCACTCAGTAAAATTAGGGGCAGGAGAGGGGCCCAATGTCAAGCAGCATGGGGCCCCTCTCACTCCCGCCCGTAAGCATTCTGACCCAGAGCCGGGGAGAGAGTGGTGCGCAGAGTGCAGGGTTTCAAAAGGGGGCGTGTCATGCAGGGAGAGAGAGCTGGCCAATGAACGCTTTCCTTACCAGACTGATGAGCGCTCACTGACTGCAGCTTCTGTCTCCTGCACGGCGCGTCAATGGTGCGGGGTACTCACCTGTTGCCAGGGGGCCCGAGCCACACAGCACACAAGGGACAATAGTGGAGGAAGACCAGGACTGACTGCATCTTCTGCTTCCTCCATTCCTTCCAGCAGCATCTAACAGAGAAGAGGTGGGGGAGGAGGGCTCACTGCAGGGGACAGCACGGCAGCTAGGGTCTGATATAAGTCCTGTATACTGTGTCCCATCCCCCACAGTGGCTTCTGCAGCCTTCTCCACCTGCTTTCTGACCTATGTGGCTGACCTCCTCCATGGTTCATTTGAACACCTGATATACAGGTGCATCTCACAACACAAAACTAGAATATCATCAAAAAGTTAATTTATTTTTGTTATTCAATACAAAAAAGTGAAGCTCATATATTATATAGAGTCATTACAAACAGAGTGATCTATTTCAAGTGTTTATTTCTGTTAATGTTGATGATTATGGCTTACAGCCAATGAAAACACAAAAGTCATTATCTCAGTAAATTAGAATACTTTATAACAACAGCTTGAAAAATTATTTTAAAATCTGAAATGTTGGCCTACTGAAATGTATATTCAGTAAATGCACTCAATACTTGGTCGGGGCTCCTTTTGCATCAATTACTGCATCAATGCTGCGTGGCATGGAGGCGATCAGCCTGTGGCACTGCTGAGGTGTTATGGAAGCCCAGGTTGCTTTGATAGCAGCCTTCAGCTCATCTGCATTGTTGGGTCTGGTGTCTCTCATCTGCCTTTTGACAATACCCCATAGATTCTCTATGGGGTTAAGGTCAGGCGAGTTTGCTGGCCAATCAAGCACAGTGATACTGTTGTTTTTAAACCAGGTATTGGTACTTTTCGAAGTGTGGACAGGTGCCAAGTCCTGCTGGAGAATGAAATTTCCATCTCCAAAAAGCTTGTCGGCAGAGGGAAGCATGAAGTGCTATAAAATTTCCTGGTAGACGGCTGCGCTGACTTTGGTCTTGATAAAACACAGTGGATCTACACCAACAGATGACATGGCTCCCCAAACCATCACTGATTGTGGAAACTTCACACTAGACCTCCAGCAGCTTGGATTGTGTGCCTTGCCACTCTTCTTTCAGACTCTGGGACCTTAATTTCCAAATGAAATGCAAAATTTACTTTCACCTGAAAACAACACCTTAGACTACTGAACAACAGTCCAGGTCTTTTTCTCCTTGGCCCAGGTAAGACGCTTCTGGCGTTGTCTATTGGTCATGAGTGGCTTAACACAAGGAATGCGACACTTGTAGCCCATGTCCTGGATACGTCTGTGTATGGTGGCTCTTGAAACAATGACTCCAGCAGCAGTCCACTTCTTGTAAATTTCCCTCAAATTTTTGAATGGCCTTTTCTTAACAATCCTTTCAAGGCTGTGGTTATCCCGGTTGCTTGTGCATCTTTTTCTACCACACTTTTTCTTTCCACTCAACTTTCCATTAATATGCTTGGATACCACATATGACCTTTTGTGGCTTACCCTCCTTGTGGAGTGAGTCAAAACTGCCTTCTGGACATCTGTCAAGTTAGCAGTCTTCCCCATGATTGTGAAGCCTACTGAAACAGACTAAGGGACCTTTTTTAAACACGCAGGAAGCCTTTGCAGGTGTTTTTTGTTAATTATTCTAATTTACTGAGATAATGACTTTTGTGTTTTCATTGGCGGTAAGCCATAATAATCAACATTAACAGAAATAAACACTTGAAATAGATCACTCTGTTTGTAATGACTCTATTTAATATATGAGTTTCACTTTTTGTATTGAAGAACTGAAATAAATTAACTTTTTGATGATGTTCTAATTGAGTGAGAAGCATCTGTAGATTAGTACATGTATGTATATGTCTGTGTATATATCTGTGTATGTACATATGTGTATAAATATACACTGCTCAAAAAAATAAAGGGAACACTTAAACAACAGAATATAACTCCAAGTTAATCAAACTTCTGTGAAATCAAACTGTCCACTTAGGAAGCAACACTGATTGACAATCAATTTCACATGTTGTTGTGCAAATGGAATAGACAATAGATGGAAATTATTGGCAATTATCAAGACACCCTCAATAAAGGAGTGGTTCTGCAGGTGGGGACCACAGACCACATCTCAGTACCAATGCTTTCTGGCTGATGTTTTGGTCACTTTTGAATGTTGGATGAGCTTTCACACTCGTGGTAGCATGAGATGGACTCTACAACGCACAGAAGTTGCTCAGGTAGTGCAGCTCATCCAGGATGGCACATCAATGCGAGCTGTGGCAAGAAGGTTTGCTGTGTCTGTCAGCGTAGTGTCCAGAGGCTGGAGGTGCTACCAGGAGACAGGCCAGTACACCAGGAGACGTGGAGGGGGCCGTAGGAGGGCAATAACTCAACAGCAGGACCGGTACCTCTGCCTTTGTGCAAGGAGGAACAGGAGGAACACTGCCAGAGCCCTGCAAAATGACCTCCAGCAGGCCACAAATGTGCATGTGTCTGCACAAACGGTTATAAACCAACTCCATGAGGGTGGTATGAGGGCCCGAAGTCCACAGATGGCGGTTGTGCTCACAGCCCAACACCGTGCAGGACGCTTTGCTTTTTCCACAGAACACCAGGATTGGCAAAGTCGCCACTGGCGCCCTGTGCTCTTCACAGATGAAAGCAGGTTCACATGGAGCACATGTGACAGACGTGACAGAGTCTGGAGACGCCGTGGAGGGCGATCTGCTGCCTGCAACATCCTTCAGCGTGACCGGTTTGGCAGTGGGTCAGTAATGGTGTGGGGTGGCATTTCTTTGGAGGGCCGCAAAGCCCTCCATGTGCTTGCCAGAGGAAGCCTGACTGCCATTAGGTACCCAGATGAGATCCTCAGACCCCTTGTGAGACCATATGCTGGTGCAGTTGGCCCTGGGTTCCTCCTAATGCAGGACAATGCCAGACCTCATGTGACTGGAGAATGTCAGCAGTTCCTGCAAGATGAAGGCATTGAAGCTATGGACTGGCCCGCCCGTTCCCCAGACCTGAATCCGATTGAGCACATCTGGGACATCATGTCTCGCTCCATCCACCAACGTCATGTTGCACCACAGACTGTTCAGGAGTTGGCGGATGCTTTAGTCCAGGTCTGGGAGGAGACCATCCGCAACCTCATCAAGGGGCATGCCCAGGCATTGTAGGGCGGTCATACAGGCATGTGGACACACAATACTGAGCCTCATTTTGATTTGTTTTAAGGACATTACATCAAAGTTGGATCAGCCTGTAGTGTGTTTTTCCACTTTAATTTTGGGGTGACTCCAAATCCAGGCCTCCAATGGTTAATAAATTTGATTTCCATTGATGATTTTTGTGTGATTTTGTTGTCAGCACATTCAACTTTGTACAGAACAAAGTATTCAATGAGAATATTTCATTCATTCAGATCTAGGATGTGTTATTTGAGTGTTTCCTTTATTTTTATATATATATTATATATACACATAGTATATATATATCTCCATCTCAGTGAAAAATATATATATTTTATACATACACACAGTATATATATCTCCATCTCAGTGAAAAAAAAAATATATTTTTTAGAGGTGTGGGGAAAACAAAATATAACTTTTGCTAAGGGGCCCTGTGATTTCTATGCACGCCCCTGCTTGCAGGGCAGTAATAATGAGGGTAACCTGGCTTGTTGCCCGGAGCCTGAGACTTCGGGGGTCTCATGGCCAGATATACCTCATCATAAGCACCGTGCCGGGCAGGGAGGGGAGCCCAGACACATTTCTTGCCCAGGTGCCCCAAGCTGTTAATGTCCGCCCCTGCATAACCATAAAGCACGATTATTCTGGAACTTTGGAAGCAAAAGCTATAAGTAACCAGCAGCAAATAAATGGGTAACCCCTTTCATGAAGTGCTTATTTAACATCTTACCTCCCAATATGGCTGATCATGAAAGAAATGCCATTCCTTGGGGGGCTTCAGTAGCTTACATTTAAGCAGAAGACCTGTGTTAGAATAAAGTGGAAAATGAATCGGCATCATCTAGAAGACCAGCGTATTCATATCATTGGTATCTAGAAAGTGAGCAAGTCCTGCTACTAGTGGGTAGTTAGCGCTGAATCACAACTGTCCTGAAATAATACTGTCTAGCCTTGCCTAGCTGCATGTAAAATATATAGGTGTACTTATAAGTTTATTACATTTTCTAAGTGACCTATTAAATGTACATCACTACAATGGCTACAATGCATTCATATCACCTGTTCTGATCTCAGAGGCAGACTGCAAGATACAGATATAAAACAGAGAGTAGCCATGTGCACCAACTCTTAGGGCTTGTTCACACTATGCGATTTTACTGCTTCCTCCACCCCCGCTCGTTTTTGCCATGAAAAAAACACAGCTTTTTACAATACCAGCACAGTGAATGAGGGTTTTGAAATCTCATGCACACACTGCTTATTTTTTTCATTTCACATTTGAAGCAGTTTTAAATGTGCAGCATATCAATTCTTTCAGCGTTTTTTTTTTTGTAGCATTTTCACCCATATATTTTACACAGCGTTTTTCCTGCCAAGAGGCATGATTTTGTTGAAGAAATGTCTGCTGAAAATACTTAAAGAAGCACTCCCATCAAAGTTTTTAACCTCTTAATATATTGCAATCATCATATTATATATCACTGTGTACTATGACATCATGTGATTAAAAACTGACTAGACGAATCCTGCTAAGCTCTATGTAGACACAGGAAGTCTGGTTTCCCTGCATGAGTCATGAGTCACTACAATAGTCCCTGGCAGGGAGGAGGTGGGAGCAGCTAGGTCAGGAATTAAAGAGTGTGATTATAAATGCAGGGACAAGAGACTTCCTGTTTCTACATAGAGAAGAGAAAAGAGAAGAATTTACTGGGTAGAAAGGCAAAACAAGCAATTAACATGGTGGCTCAGTGGTTAGCACTGCAGCCTTGCAGCACTGGGGTTCTGGGTTCAAATCCCACCAAGGACAACATCTATAAGGAGTTTGTATGTTCTCCCTGTGTTTGCGTGGCTTTCCTCCAGGTTCTCCGGTTTCCTCCCACATTTCAAAGACATATTGATAGGGAATTTAGATTTTCAGTGATGATAATTTCTGTAAGGCACTGCAGAATATGATGGCGCTATATAATAAATAATAGTAAGTATACAGTGCCATATAATATGATGATTGCAATATATTAACAGAATAAAAAATTTGATGACAGTGCTTTTTTAACAAGTGTACATACCCTAAAGTTTTTTCTAGGCATTTCTTGTTCTAGAGACATATATATTGTTTACGTAACTGTAGCCTACAATGAATACTGTACTTACCTGTAAGAATTCCACCACCTAAGCTTAACGTCAATGTTAGAAGGATGCAGCCAACACCAACTAGTGCTTGAAAGCTTGATCTATAGAAAAAGAGAAGAGTCACCTTAAATGGGTTGTCCACTACTTGGACAACCTTTTCTTAAACACTATATTCTCCAGTGTAAAATAAAAATAACATATACTCACTTCCTGCAGCGGCACTGTTCCAGCGATGTCGCCACCAGGTCTTCCGAGGCTCACATGACATTGTTATGTCAGATGAACACTGCAGCCAATTGACAGTGGCTGATGGGCTACTTTGCTCACACTTCCTTCGAAGGAACCTTGGACTTCTGAAGGAAATGTGAGAATTGCAGTACATTAGTTGCCTCTGCAGTGCTCACGTGCCGTAACAGTGTTATGCAAGCCTCGGGAGACCCAGTGCTGGATCAGCGCTGTGCGAAAGGTATTTGTTAGGTCTCATTCAGACGTCCATGTTGACGTATGTGTTCTATGCATTTTTTTTCACAGATACAGCATGTACCCATTATAATCTATGGTGCTGTTCACATGCCCGTGTTCTTTCACATACGTGTTTAAACACGAACATGTGAATGAGGCCTTATTTTTATTTTACACTGGGGAATGAGGTATTCAAGAAGGGGTTGTCAGATTAGTGTACAACTCCTTTTAAAGAGAATCTGTCACTAGGTTCATGGCACCATCTGAGAGTGGCATAAAGTAGGGGCAGCCCTGATTCGAGCAGTGTGTCACTTAATTCTTGCTTCTTACTGTAGTTTTGATAAATAATATATCTGCTGCAACTCTACTAATTCTCACAGTGATAAGCTCGTGCTATGTAGTCTCCCATGGTCATGAGCTCCAGCTATCCCCGTCCTCACCAATAATTGGCAGCTTTCTGCCTATGCACAGTGCAGACAGAAAGTTGTCAATCAATGGTATGGGCGGAATTAGGCTGAGCAAATCATTGAGAGGACAAGCAGAGTTGCATCAGATAAAACTATAGCAAAAAGTCCAGTAAGTGACACACTGCTGGATTCAGAGTCTCAGTCCCCATTTTTTTGCTGCACTCAGATGAACCTGGTGACAGATTCCCTTTTAACTGGCCAAACACATAAGAGATAAGTCAATAAATAAATAATGATAAGAAATAAAGACAATAAATGAATAAAATTTGTGATTGTGCTCAATTATGTTGGTAATGTATACAATATAATCTGTGACAAGGCTGCTGAAGATACCAATATACAGTATGAGATAAGTAGATTCTGGCAATAAATGAGTGCACTGAATTTAATACTTAGCAAAACTGTGGCATTTAAACATTGTTCATTCGTTACTGAGAAGCCAAGTGTGTTCAGGGTATTGTGTTCCACCACTGAACTCCCACATTGACACATCCACTGTCCAAATGACTGTGGATACCAGCACATGCCTATTATGGCACATACGTTATTCCTTCTAAGGACCCTACAAAGGACGATGGGAGATTCATTACATGTAGGAAAAAGACAATTCCAGGAGCGATTGAACTTGATGGACCTATCTCTTTTTTTAACCTATATAAAAAAACCTCAAGTTGTACACTTAGTAAATATACAGAATAGACTTTCAGGAGGCTGTGAATAGCAACACACACTTAATTTCCTTTTCATAAGTTGGGGTGTATTTGTTTGTGCAATTAAGTTGCATTTTGCTAATTTTTTTTACAACACAACCAACACTGTGAATCAACTGGAAGTATGAATCTAGGTATTGGGATCCATTTCACGAAAGCCTGTGTAGATGAAACTAATAAAGTGGCTATAAAGTATACAGTATACACACATTCTAAGTGTGAGTTCATTAATTTAAACATTCAAACTGAGTAGATCTCATAATTACGTCTAAGGCCACGGCCCCACTATCAGTATTTGGTCAGTATTCGGTCAGTATTTTTTCTCAGGAGTGGGACCCAAAACCAGGTGAGGAACAATCAGAGAAAAGGTATAATAGACACAAGTCACCAATTCTGCATTTATCACCCACTCCTGGCTTTTGCTCCCACTCCTGAGAAAAATTACTGACCAAATACTGACCAAATACTGATAGTAGAGCCATGGCCTAATAATCAGACTCTAATAGTTTGCAGTAACCATTAATTGACCGACTCCCTCTACACCTTCAAGCCATTTTTTACCCTGAAATTTTGTACTTACATTCCAATGCCAAAATCTGTCATTAGCATTATGACTGTATAGGCAATACCTCCAAGCAGTCCCGGTATTCCAAAAGTATAGTGAATTCCACATGTATCATGCACTAATGTGATTACATTCATTGTGTTCTGAAAAATAAAATATAATAATAATAATATATTTCTTTCAAAATTACTTTTTTTTTAGTTAAATTTTGTGTTATATATTTTATACTGTTATACAAATGAAATAGATGGACAAAATGGTGATGATCTCACTATGGAGAACAATATACATTCATTTATGAGTGTAACTATAGTCATAGTATTTGTTAAAAGGGCTCAAGGTTTTACTATGAAGGTTCTGGCAAAGATCTAATGTATGAAACGACATCTTACCATAACTTGCAGTAATAAGTCCCTAAGTGATATCCCCAAATGCCTAGTTATGTGGGTGACCAGCTAGCTAAATATGCTTTATTCACATTTGTGTTAGTGGTAGTCTTCAGAAAGTATGTTGCAGGCTCAGGGAAAAATTCAAGACAAAATTGTGCTTCGCACTAAATTAGAATATCACGAAAAAGTTAATTTATTTCAGTTCTTCAATACAAAAAGTGAAACTCATATTATATAGAGTCATTACAAACAGAGTGATCTATTTCAAGTGTTTTATGTTAATGTTGATGATTATGGCTTTACAGCCAATGAAAACACAAAAGTCATTACCTCAGTAAATTAGAATAATTAACAAAAAACACCTGCAACGGCTTCCTAAGCGTTTAGAAAGGTTCCTTAGTCTGTTTCAGTAGGCTCCACAATCATGGGGAAGACTGTTGACTTGACAGATGTCCAGAAGGCAGTCATTGACATACTCCACAAGGAGGGTAAGCCACAAAAGGTCATTGCTAAAGAAGCTGGCTGTTCACAGAGTGCTGTATCCAAGCATATTAATGGAAAGTTGAGTGGTGGGAAAAAATGAGGTAGAAAAAGGTGCACAAGCAATCGGGATAACCGCAGCCTTGAAAGGATTGTTAAGAAAAGGCCATTCAAAAATTTGAGGGAGATTCACAAGGATTGGACTGCTGCTGGAGTCATTGCTTCAAGAGCCACCACACACAGACGTATCCAGGACATGGGCTACAAGTGTCGCATTCCTTGTGTCAAGCCTCTCATGACCAATAGACAATGCCAGAAGCGTCTTACCTGGGCTAAGGTAACGGTTTATGAAGCCAATGAATTGTTATGAACACTTAAAGGAACATGCCTCCTGTTTTCCTCCCATCGCATCCAAGTGAGTACAATCCCTACAATTGGTGTTAGATGTGCGGGCAGCGTTCCCAGCAGAGACCTGTGACTGCTATAAGAAAGACTGCATGTCCTGGGTGAAGTCTGCCATAAGCCAGCAAGTGACACCGGACAAAATGGAGGACCTGCTCAAGCATCTGTTGCAGGCGCAGCAGGCGCAACAAGCACAGCACCAACAGATGCTACAGCAACAGCAGATGGCGCAACAGAAGACCACCAAGTTGCTTATGCAGCAGCTCCAGCAGCAGGCCCAACAGAATCAGTGCCAACAACAGCAGCAGATCGATTTGCTTGCAGAGGCGATCCGTGCCTCGGAAACATCTCCAATGACAAGGCCAGTGGGCGACTTTTCCATCCCGAAGGCGATAAGGGGAGCCCTGCAGAAAATGACCCCTGCAGATTATATAGAGGCCTTTCTGACGGTGTTTGAAAGGGTCGCCGTGAGAGAGAGACTTCCGCCAGAGCAGTGGGTAGAGGTGTTGGCACTTGGGAGTGACGATGACTGTCAGGACAAAGCGGGTCCACCGCTGGGCGTATTACTGGGACAAACCCCCTCGCTCCCAAATGTTTGACCTGTTGCATCTGGTCCAGAAATGATTGCAGCCGGAGTCCTCTATGCCTGCGCAGATGGTTGTTATGATCTGCTACAAGCACTAAGGAAAGACAGGAGATCTGTCCCTACAATAGAACTAAGCTGGATCCCTACGATGTAATGGGGAACCTGATCCTGCGATCAGACCCGCTAAAGTCCTCGGCTAGTCTGAACGAAGACCTATAGATGTGAGGGAAAGGATCCCTATAAGAACTAGGGACTGGGAGAAAGATGGACACCTCCTAGCAGAAACTGCAGCAGAAATAGGACAAACAAACAACATAGAACATAGAGGTCCGAAGACCTAGCAAAACTGACAGAGAAAGGTAACAGAGTACCAAGCTAGCTCAAGAGTAGAAATTACAATGAAGTCCAGCAAGGCCAGGAGGGCGGAGCCAGATTAAATAGGCAAAAATGGTCATGTGACCAGCAAACTAGAAAAAAACTAACAGGAGAGTTCTAACAGTACTCCCTCTTCTAAGAGGATCCTCCGGATCCCCTAGGACCGGGCTTATCAGGAAACCTCCTGTGAAACGCTCTGACAAGTCTGGAAGCAGAAACATCATCCGCCCTCACCCAGGAGTTATCCTCGGGTCCGAAACGCTTCCAAGCGACGAGATACTGCAAACTCCCTCTATACCGTCTAGAATTTAGGATGCGGGAAATTTCATATTCCCCGTCCTCCACGACCGGAGGAACAGTGGCAGAGGCGTCACCATCCGACACATCAGCTCTTTTCAACAGAGAAACATGAAATACCGGATTAATCTTCCAGGAGGTAGGAACCTCCAACCTAACAGCAGATTGGTTAACTATCTGAAGCACCTTAAAGGGCCCTACGAACTTGGGACCCAATTTTTTAGAAGGAATCCTCAATCGCAGATTCTTAGAGGACAACCAAACCATGTCACCAATAGCAAACAAAACCTCTTGCCCTTTCCTATCAAAGTACCTCTTAGATTTTTTGTTAGCCTCCTGAAGATTACCACGCACATCCGTCCAAACTCTCTCCAAATCACCGGAAAAACTCTCCTCCTCAGGCACAGCCGATACCAATTTGGAGAATGACCCAAAAGACGGATGTCTCCCAGAACAACAAAAAAAAGGCGAACACCCAGCAGAAGAGGATGTATGGTTGTTAAGAGCAAATTCAGCAAGTGGCAGAAACTCAGACCACCCCTCTTGATTGTCTGCCACAAAACAACGCAAGAACTGCTCAACATCCTGGTTCTTTCTTTCTGTCTGGCCATTAGACTCAGGATGATATCCGGATGAAAACGACAAATGAACTCCCAACCTGTCAAAAAAGGCACGCCAAAAATGAGCCACGAACTGAGGTCCCCTATCAGAAACAATGTCAGTAGGAACGCCATGTAGTCTGACAATTTCCTTGACAAAGGCCTTAGCGAGTGTCTTAGCGCAGGGCAGTTTGATGAAGGGAACCAAGTGACACATCTTGCTAAAACGGTCCACGACCACCCACATGACCGTGAAGACCTCAGAGGGGGGAAGGTCAGTAATAAAGTCCATAGCCAGATGTGTCCAAGGTGCACTAGGAACCTCCAGAGGGCAAAGCAACCCCGCAGCAGGAGCATGCAAAGACTTAGATCTAGCACACACAGTACATTGACGCACCCACTTAATGACTTCCTTCTGCCATCCAGGCCACCAAAAACTGCGACCCACAAGTCTCTTGGTCTCAGAAATTCCTGGATGACCTGCCAACCGAGACTCATGACACTCAATAAACAAATCTCTCCTAAAGGTCCTAGGCACAAACAACCTCCCATGGGGAGTGTTAGATGGGGCATTCTCCTGAGCTTTAAGAATCTCATCCTCCAAAATGGAGTCCAAAGCCGCAATCACAACACCTTCTTGTAAAATGCTCTCATCCTCCTCAGCACCGACCATGGGAGAAAAGCTGCGAGACAAAGCATCAGCTTTAACATTCTTGGTACCCGGGATGTAAGTAATGGAAAAATTAAACCGCGAAAAAAAAGTGCCCACCTTGCCTGACGGGCATTCAAGCGCTTGGCAGCATCAAGATAGATCAGATTTTTATGATCAGTGAAAACCTGAATGGGAAATTCAGCACCTTCCAAGAGATGACGCCAGTGTTCAAATGCGAGTTTAATAGCCAACAATTCCCGATTACCAATATCGTAATTAAGTTCAGTCTCAGAAAAATTTTTTGAAAAAAAGGCATAGGGATGTACTCCATCCTTGTTTTCCTGAGACAACACCGCACCGACCCCCACGAAAGAAGCATCAACCTCAACCAAAAACGGCTTAGTCACATCAGGCTGCATAAGGATGGGGGCAGAGCTGAATCTCTCCTTTAGAAACACAAAAGCTTCAATGGCCTCAGAAGTCCACTGAACCGCATTAGCTCCTTTCCTGGTGAGATCGGTCAGTGGTTTGACAATAATAAAAAATTTTTTTATGAATTTTCTGTAATTATTGGCGAAACCCAAAAATCTCTGTATCGATTTCAAACCAATAGGCCTAGGCCATTCCTGTACAGCCTGAACCTTCACCGGGTCCATCTCAAAGCCCTCGCTGGAGATAATGTAGCCCAAAAAACTAATCCTCTGTACAGCGAACTCACATTTCTCCAGCTTAGCAAAAAGCGAATTGTTAATTAATAACTGTAATACCTCACGTACGCTCCGCCAATGAGACTCCAGATCCGGCGAATAAATCAAAATGTCATCCAAATACACAACCACACTTCTGCCGATCAAAGGTCCAAGGATGTCATTAATAAGATTCTGAAAAAATGCTGGAGCATTGGTAAGACCAAAAGGCATAACCAGATTCTCAAAATGACCCACAGGAGTGTTAAAAGCAGTCTTCCATTCATCACCCTCCTTCATGCGCAACAAATTGTATGCCCCCCTGAGATCAATTTTAGAGAACCACTTGGCCCCCACTAACTGGTTAAACAAATCAGGAATCAATGGCAGTGGGTAGGGATTGCGTACAGTAATTTTATTAATCTCACGAAAGTCCAGACAAGGACGTAAACCGCCGTCCTTTTTTTTAACAAAAAAAAATCCAACAGCCACAGGAGACTTGGAAGGCCTAATGTGACCGGCGGCCAAGCTTGTCTGTATGTATTCCTCCAAAGCCTTTCTCTCAGGAATAGTAAGATTAAATAAACGACTTTTAGGAAGAGTCGCTCCAGGGACAAATTCAATGGTACAATCATAGTCTCTATGGGGAGGCAAAATTTGCGATTCCTTCTCAGAAAAAACTTTCCAAAAATCCTGAATAGGTACAGGTAATTCCCCTTTATCCACAGCAGCAATGCGCCTGTTACAACACTTGTCATAACACTTAGGGCTCCAGGACTTAATTTCATTGGTAGACCAATCCAGTACAGGATTGTGCAATTTTAACCAGGGTAACCCCAACACTACTGGAGAAGGCAAATTATTTAATACTACCAAATCCAAATTCTCTTGGTGAATACCATTAATAGTGAGGGGAAATTCACAGACCTTGTGAGTAACACTCTTTAAGGGAGAGCCATCAACAGAAACCACGGCAATAGGGGATGACAAAGGTTTGGGTTTTAATTTAAGTTTTTCCAGGAATCCCCCATCAATCACATTCAGAGTAGAACCACAATCCACAAATACCCGAAATTCAATTAATTCTTCCTGAGCAGTGGTAGTAGCAGAAAGCAGTACACCCTTAGTATTTAAACAGGCTATACGAGCGTAACTGACCTTTTTTTTCTCTTTGTTCATACGAAGCACACAGTTCTTAATGAAATGATCAGATTTTCCGCAATAAAAGCACAAACCTTCAGAAAATCTGCGGTCTTTTTCCTGAGAGCGGGGTGACATCGCCCCAATCTCCATCGGCTCACCAATGTCAGTACAGACCCTCTCAAGACTCGGAGCTGACATGGCAGAGGATTTACTCTCATTAACCCTTGCACGCAGTCTCCTGTCCACCCGTATAGATAATTGCATTGCCTCCTGCAAGTTTCCAGGTGAAGGATAAGCAATCAGCAGATCCTTAACCCTTTCACCTAGCCTCGCAAGAAACGAACTTTTCAAAGCTGAATCGTTCCACTCCACCTGAGCAGACCACCGACGGAAGTGAGTACAATAATTTTCCACATTACCTGATCCCTGCCTCAAACGTCTTAATTCAGACTCAGCAGATGAGACACGATCAGGATCATCATACAACAACCCCAAAGCAGAAAAAAAACTATCCACTGATCTAAAGCACGGATCACTAAGTTGGAGAGAAAAGGCCCATCCCTGAGGTTCTTTGCGCAAAAGTGACATTATGAACCCTATGCGCTGTGATTCATCACCAGAGGATCTGGGTCTTAAACGAAAATACAATAAACAAGCATTTTTAAAGGAAAAAAAATCTTGTTGTTCACCAAAAAATAGATCAGGCAGACGTACCTTTGGATCTACAAAATGTGCTCCAGGACAGCTACTCACGTGTTGTTGGAGCCTGACCACCTCCAGAGAGAGCCCCTGCAAGCGTTGAGCCAAATCCTGAACCGAGACCATGATGGAAACTGGGGGTCTTTCCTTAGAGAAATTTTTGGCTGGACTTACTGTTATGATCTGCTACAAGCACTAAGGAAAGACAGGAGATCTGTCCCTACAATAGAACTAAGCTGGATCCCTACGATGTAACGGGGAACCTGATCCTGCGATCAGACCCGCTAAAGTCCTCGGCTAGTCTGAACAAAGACCCATAGATGTGAGGGAAGGGATCCCTATAAGAACTAGGGACTGGGAGAAAGATGGACACCTCCTAGCAGAAATTGTAGCAGAAATAGGACAAACAAACAACATAGAACATAGAGGTCTGAAGACCTAGCAAAACTGACAGAGAAAGGTAACAGAGTACCAAGCTAGCTCAAGAGTAGAAATTACAATGAAGTCCAGCAAGGCCAGGAGGGCGGAGCCGGATTAAATAGGCAAAAATGGTCATGTGACCAGCAAACTAGAAAAAACCTAACAGGAGAGTTCTAACAATGGTAGAGCGAGTGGTAATGGACAGGTTTGTGCACTCCCTGCTGAGGCCAATACAGACTTGGGTTGCCCAGGGTGATCTCCGGAATGCTGATAAACTGGTCGGACTGGTCGAGAGATACCAGGGGGTTGAGGGTTCCGTGGGAAGGCAGCCCACTCCATACTGGGAGTCCCAACAGGGGACGGAGGCCCAAAAGGGGGTGGGGCATCCAAGGTCCAAAGAGGCGGGGGAAGTTGTGCCCATGGTCCCTATGGGTGATATTATTTGCTGGAGGTGCCACGTCCCAGGCCATATTGCCGCCCGTTGTCCCTTGACCCCCAGCAGATGCACTGCAGCATAGGATGCCGCTGTTCGTATTATGCATATCCGGCCTGCAGTGTGAACTGTCCACCCAGCAAGGGGCCACAAGCATGTCCCGTAAAGGTGAATGGTTGGCAAGTAACAGCACTACTAGACTCCGGGAGTCTGGTGACCCTGGTGAGGGCCACACTTCCTCTCCAACTGATCCCGGGGAAAAAAGTCAGCGTACAGTGCATTCATGGTGATGCTAAGGACTATCCCATTGCCAGAGTGGACATTGAAACAGCCCACGGTACTGAGTCCCATGAGGTTGGCGTTGTTCAGGACTTGTTGCACCCCATCATTATAGGCCAGGACTTTTGTTTATTTTGGGATCTGAGGGGGAAGGGTTCAGGGTTCGCTGGCGCAGTTAAGAAACCAGGTAACCCTGAAGAGGTATCCCCATACCCAGAGTCAGACAGGTTTCCCTTTTGTGTCCTTGTGGGGGATGAGGAGGTAGGGTCGCCTGAGTCTGACATTCCGGAGTTAGGGGTGACCAGCGAGAATTTTGGGTCTGCTCAACATAGCGACCTAAGTCTGAAAGAAGCCTTCAATAATGTCACGGTTATAAATGGGGTAGCACAGGAGCCGGGGGCTGACACAAGGTTTCCCTATTTTATGATAACTGGGAAATTGTTGTACCCGGTGACAAAAGTGAGGGAAGAGCTGGTGGAACAGTTAATAGTGCTAGGTCCCTATAAATGGGAGGTGTTGGACATGGCCCATTCGCATATCTTGGGGGGACATCTAGGGGTGGAAAAAATGCAGGAAAGGATTATGCAGAGGTTCTTTTGGCCCGGGTGTCACCGGGAAATATTAAGGTATTGCAGGTCCTGCCCTACGTGCCAGTTAACCGCCCCCACCTCTCACTTTCGAAGTCCCTTCGTGCCATTGCCCATTATTGAAGTGCCATTCGAGAGAATTGCCACAAACTTGATCGGTCGCCTACTTAAATCTGCTTGTGGGCATCAATATATCTTGGTCATCCTGGACTATGCCACACGCTATCGGGAAGCAATTCCCCTGAGAAGCTCCACCGCAAAGATTATAGCCCTCGAATTGGTCCACGTTTATTCCCGGACAGGGAACACCTTTTATGAGTAAGGTGATGAGGGAGTTATGCAAGGTCTTGCAAATCTCCCAACTGAGGACTTCAGTGTACCATCCTCAGACAGATGGCCTTGTGGAAAAGTTTAATAAAACGCTGAAGAGTATGCTGAAGAAGGCCACAGAAAAGAATGGTAGAGACTGGGACTGTCTCCTACCGTATCTGTTGTTCTCCATCCGAGAGGTTTTACAGGCCTCTACGGGGTTCTCACCATTCGAACTTCTGTATAGCCGACATCCACGAGGTCTCCTGGATATAGCCAAGGAAATCTGGGAAGCCAAAGTCACGCCCCACAGAAGTGTCATCGAGCACG
The DNA here is from genome assembly GCF_046119375.1 of Phyllobates terribilis. Taxonomy (NCBI): domain Eukaryota; kingdom Metazoa; phylum Chordata; class Amphibia; order Anura; family Dendrobatidae; genus Phyllobates; species Phyllobates terribilis. The sequence continues at coordinate 481,655,959 of NW_027362762.1, forward strand.
TGACACTGATGCAGCAGAGGATTGCAAAGGTGATGCCCATCGTAAAAGGACATCTCCTCCAGGCACAAGAAGCTCAGGCCAGGGTCTACAACCGGTCAGCCAGAGTGAGACAGTTCAATCCGGGAGACCGAGTCCTAACGCTAATACCAACTGTGGAGAGCAAGTTCTTTGCCAAATGTCAAGGGCCGTATGAGGTGGTGGAGAAGCTTGGTGATGTGAACTATAAGATTCATCAACCAGAAAGACAGAAACCATATCAGATCTACCATGTCAATCTCATCAAGCCATGGCAAGACAGAGAGCTGGCTGAAACTCTGTGCTTGCTGGGCAAGCCAGAAGGCGAGGTTGGAGGTGTCGCCATAGCACAGACGCTGTCGTAGGCCCAAAAACAGCAGTGCCGCGAGCTGCTCCAGAAGAACCGGGACCTGTTCTCGGAATTGCTGGGGTGCACAAAGGTCGTAGAACACAAAGTTCTGACGGAGCCACATGTGCGCGTTAACGTGAAGCCCTATCGAATTCCGGAGGCCCGACGAGAAGTGATCTACAAGGAGGTGGAGCGTATGTTGAAACTCGGGGTCATTGAGGAATCCAAGAGCGGCTGGTCGAGCCCGATTGTCCTGGTCCCAAAGCCATGGTGAATGGAGGTTCTGCAACGACTATCGGAAGTTGAATGAGGTCTCCAAGATTGAAGCATATCCCATGCCACGCGTCGATGAGCTGATCGAGACACTCGGGCCAGGAAGGTACATAACCACCTTGGATCTGGCAAAGGGATATTGGCAGATCCCCATGGCACAGGGAGCCAAGGAGAAGACTGCATTTTCTACGCTGGACGGATGCTTCCAGTATGTCTAAATGCCGTTTGGAGTGCGGGGGGCCCCTGCAACATTCCAGAGGGCTATGGATTGGATCCTTGCACCCCATAAGCAATACACCACGGCATACCTGGATGATATTATTATCTTCAGCCCAGACTGGGAGAGCCATCTGGAAAAGGTCCAGGCGGTGTTTAATGCTCTAAGGAAGGCGGAGTTTTCAATAAACCCAAAGAAATGTGCAATGGGGAAAGAAGAAGCCAAATATCTGGGTTATGTAGTGGGTAGAGGTGATATAAAACCCCAAGTCAGTAAAGTGGAGGCAATCCAAACCTGGCTGAGACCGCTGTCAAAAACAGGTTAGAGCCTTCCTGGGGATTGTGGGATACTACAGGAGGTTCATCCCAAACTGCGCCATGATGGCCGCACCCCTGACTGACCTCCTTAAGGGGACGAAATCGGCAATGTCCAAATGATCAGAAGAGGCAGAGACGGCCTTTCAAAAAATGAAAGGGGCTCTGTGTAAGTAACTGGTCCTGGTGGCCCCCGACTTTAAGAAAGAGTTTATACTTCAAACAGACGCCTCGGATGTCAGTTTAGGAGCAGTCCTTTCCCAGGAGATACATGGGGAGGAGCACCCTGTTCTCTACCTGAGTAGGAAGCTGTCTTCATGTGAGAGGAATTATTCTGTCACAGAGAAGGAGTGCTTGGCCATAAAGTGGGCAGTGGACACATTACGGTACTATCTGGTAGGGTGTAAGTTTAGATTGGTATCCAATTGGTATGAAATGGTTGAGGGAAACAAAGGGTAAAAATGCAAGGGTCACCCGCTGGTTCTTAGCCCTACAAGATTTCAACTTCCATGTAGAGCATAGAGCAGGGAAGCTACATGGTAATGCCGATGCCCTATCGAGAATCCCCTGTCTGGGAGTAGAAAGTGCCAAGCCCCACGGCTTTAGGCAGAGGGGGGAGGTAGGTAAGGTGGCTAAGGGCTGCATAGTCGATGGGAGGTATGTGTCACAGAGATGGCTGGTCTCTGTGATGTAACCCGGAGTGTTTCTCTAGTGTACGTAAGCACTGAGAGGTTCGTTTGGTGCACCTGGAAGCTGGGTTACGGGTAGTTTAGAGAGTTGGGTGGGTCTAGCTACCCACATACTTCACCTCTGGGTGTGGTTAACAGCCTATATAATGGAGGCTGTTGTTTGGCACATAGTGTATGTGTCTGGAGGGAGAAGGCCTCCTGTGTGTGGTAGTCTCCAGACTGGGCTGTGTACTGGACCCTTGACAGCCTATGTGACCACAGTGCTGGCTAATCAGAGATTTTGCTAAATGGTCTGTTTTCTTTGTTTTTGCTTGCACTAAAGGCTGTTTGTTTTGCATTTTGCTTTTGAACGGTTTATGAAGCCAATAAACTGTTATGGACACTTAAAGGAAAATGCCTCCTGTTTTCCTCCCATCGCTCCCAAGTGAGTATGATCCCTACACTAAAACATTTAAAAAAAAACATACAGCCAACCATGTGGTCAATATAATGGTTCAGAAAAAAAAACTCACTAACAAATTAAGTCTATAAAACCAGTATAAAAAGCATAAGGCTATGTTCACACACGTTGTGTTTTTTTTTGCTGCAAATTTGCTGCTAACTTTTCTCTGGCAGGAAAACAGCTGTGTTGAAAACGCAGGTTTTGGTGCGTTTTTGCTGCGTTTTTTTGACCACCCATTACTTCCTATGGGTGAAAAAACGCTGAAAAAAGTGACATGCTCTATTTTCCAAAAACACAACCAAGTCACAAAATACGCAGAAAAAAAAACGTGTGAACAGAGAATTCTGGTTTCTCATAGACTTTGCTGGTACTGCAAAATGCAGCTGAAAATTTGCATAAAAATCTGCAGCTAAATACGCTGCAAAACTCAACGTGTGTGAACATAGCCTTAATGTAATCCGCTGTAGTGACTACATACTAATGGTATCAAGCACTTGACAAATCACAAAGTGCACGGAGAGATTTTTTTCAGGTGACTAAATAATCAACATATATAAGACAGCCATACTATGAGTAATGTGACATCCAAGGGAAATATACTTAGTGCTGTGTGTGGAAAGGAGATGGTAAAATTCTACGCACACTTGTTGGTTTGAGTCCCACAGCTTATTGGTACAGACGCAACATTTAACTATAAGGGCAAAATATTAGACCAATGAGAGCTAATATGGTTACCAGAAGTAAACTCTGGAGCACAATTGACAGCTCTTACAAAGCAAAGGCTTAACACAATTAGGCCTCATTTACACATCTGATTTTCACGTACAAGTGCTATCTGTGGTCTTCAAATTGCTATCTGTGTTTTTCACAGATAGCCCTCGTACCTGTGATGGTCTATGGGTCCATTTACATGTCCGTGATTTTTCATGGATGGAGTGGTCCACGGTGAATCGTGGAGACATGTCCGATTTTGATTTGCAGGTCTGATCAAAACTGCCAATGGAAGTCTAAGGGTCCGTGAGAAAATTGGACCGCAGTCAGATGTCTTCCAAGTATGGTATGAAAGAAGACTAACTGAAGAGAAGGAGTCTGGATTGCACTCACGTACTCATCTTTGGCTAAAGGAATACTTACAAAAGCTTACCAGTATGATTGGTTTCATCTTGAGGGCTACTGACATCTGGGCTATAGAACATCTTAAAGGGAATCTGTCACCCCCTGGGTGATATCAGACCTCTACTATGGCCATACAGGGTATAGAAAAGTAAATCTATACATACCTGTATGGCCCGTAGCAGAGGTCTGATTGCAGAGAAAAGCACTTTAATCAATTCTTTTTTCCACAGGCTTGGCGGGGGACGCCAAGTAATCCTCGCCTATCTGCTTATTATTGCCCTAAATCCCCGCCTCTCTGCTTAATTATCATATCTCCTCTCCCTTGCACATCACAGGGCCCTGTGACGTGCACTGTGCTCCCTGACTTCTGGGCATGCGCAAAGCGCCACTCACATAGAGCTCACTTTGCTTCATCCCGGCCCTGTCTCTGTGCTCTGCGCCGCCGGTTTCTATTGCGCAGGCGCCGGAAAGTGACGGTGACCCCCCGGCGGCTGCGCAATAGAAACCTGCGGCGCAGAGCATGGAGAGAAGGGGCCGGGATGAAGCAAAGGGCTCTCTATGTGAGCGGCGCTTTGCGCATGCCCGGAAATCAGGGAGCACAGTGCACATCACAGGGCCTGTCACAGGGCCCTGTGACGTGCAGGGGAGGGGGGATATCATAATTAAGCAGAGAGGCGGGAATTTAGGGGAATAATAAGCACATAGGCGGGGATTTCTTGGCATCCCCTGGACGCTAAGCCTGTGAAAAAAATAATTGATTAAAGTGCTTTTCTCTGCAATTAGACCTCTACTATGGGCATAGATTTAGTTTTCTATACCCTGTATGGCCATAGTAGAGGTCTGATATCGCCTAGTGGGGTGACAGATTCCCTTTAATATAAAAGTGAAAGCTCAGTTATTTTAAACAGAGCCCAAAAAATGGATATAAAGTATTTTGTTACTAGTTGATGGCCTGCAAAGCTACAAACTTATAAATATTGGGCAAGGGTAGGTTGCAGAAAATAGGGTGACTATACAAAAATTAATTTTCCACTTTAGGAAGGGTATCCTAAATAAATACCTTACCTGAAAGTATGTAAAACCAATTGTGGAGACTATTCCAGATGTTAACCCTAGAGTCATTGAAATCCATGGATACTGAATGATATAAGCTATAAATCCAGAGGAAACCCCTCCTGCCAGTATTGCATTTCGGACAATGGCCTAAAAAAAAAAAAAAAAAAAACAATCACTGATCATTGTGGGAAGATGCATTTCAGGAAACTTTTAATATCAATTCTAATAATAATTATAAGCTAAAGGTAGCCATACTGTACATATTAGATATACTGCATTCAAACTTGCGTACTGCGGTAGGATGGCCTGACGATTGGATGTGTATGTGGGCAAACTTTCCTCAACAGCAGATTTTGGGGAGAGAAGTTTTGCTCCTTTTGGATTTCAAGACCACTGATTTGTTTAGAAGGGAGATAAGATTCTTCCAGGGGAATCTGGCTTATTTTCCTTTCCCACTTAAAGACAGTCTCTAAGAATATAATAAAATGTGTCAGGACTGGCTGCAGTCTCAAGAAACACTGCTTCCGAGACTTGTGTCTCAACTGTCAGAAGACTAGTATCACACATACTAGAAATAAATCTTCTCCGTGAGTACAAAGGATTTTTTTTCAGTCAGCCGAGGAGAAGATTTCCTATCATTTCCATATGTGACTAACACAGCTGCCATTTAAATTAGTCACTGGGGCCTTTATATTACATTATTGGAGAACCCCTTTTAGTATGTGTATGGCTAGCTCAAAAGATTCTAAGGCTGTGTTCACACGATGCGTATTTCATGCGTTTCCGCGGCGTTTTTGCAGTTGCGTAAACGCCGCGGAAATGCATGAAAAACGCATGGTAGAAGGGCAGCAATGTTCCCCAATGGAAATCCGCATGTGCTGTGCCCATGATGCGGATTTTTCCGCAGCGTTAACGCTGCGGTCAAAAATCCGCAGCATGTCAATTAATTTTGCGGAAACGCGGCGATTTCGCCGCCATTGACTTGCATTAGAACGCGCCAATTCCGCAAGACAGCATTTGTACTTGCGTAATTGGTGCGTTCTAATGTGCGGATGGTACCCGGGTGTGGAGGAGAGGAGAGTCTCATCCACACCCAGGTACCATTAAAAAAGCTGTAAAAAGAAGAATAAAATAAAAAATAAATGTATTCTTACCTTCTGTCGGCCCGCGCAGCGCTCCCGCTTGGTTCCCGGCACTTGCAGTGAGTTGTAGGACCTGCGGTGACGTCAGAGTCATGTGACGGGTCACGTGACGCTGACGTCGGCAGGTCTTTCAATTCAAAGTTGCCGGCAGCCGGGAGAACGGAGTGAGCAGGACAGCGCGGGCCATCGGAGGTAAGTATATACACTCTCTCGGTTCACACTGTATAAATCCATGCTGTTTGCATGGATTTATATAGTGTGACCTAGTTATCAAGCACTTTCCAGGTGATGCTAACATCGCCTGGAAAGCGCTTGTCAATCTGCATGCGGAAACGCATGTGAATCTGCATGTGGATCCGCATGTATTCTGCAGGAAAAACGCATGCACAATCTGCATGCGATTTTTCTGCCAGGGAGATGCAGAAATGATGCAGAAATTTTCTGCTTCATTTCTGCATCGTGTGCACATACCCTAATACTTGGTGGTTATAAAAGATCATCACAGTTGTTATTTTCTGGATTAACAGATGGAACAACAAAAAATCAGGAAGTTTATACACTCTTCAACATTGAAATTGCAACACCAAGAAGAAAAAGTTGTGGACTTAAAAAAAAATCACAAGATCGATAGACATGTTAAGGATATTGAAATGATAAAGAAAGGTCGAAAAACTTTCAAAACATCTCAATTTATTTATTTTACTCACTTATATAGCGCCATTAATTCCACAGCGCTTTACAGACATTGTGGGCACTGTCCCCATTGGGGCTAACAATCTAGATTCCCTAGATTCAGTATGTCTTTGGAGTGCAGGAGAAAACCGGAGAACCCAGGGGAAACCCACACAAACACGGGGAGAACATACAAACTCTTTGCAGATGTTGTCCTTGGTGGGATTTGAATCCAGGACCGCAGTGCTAACCACTGAGCCACCGTGCTGCGCTCAGTTTATTCAGTATCGCACTTACACACCTTGGTATGCAATCAATGACTTTATTAATAGTTGCCTGGGGATTGTTCTGCACTTGGGCACGCAAATCATCAAGATCTGCTGCTGGCAGCTCCCTTTGTAATTGCCGATCAATGATGTCCTCGATATGCTCAATGAAAGACAAGTCTGGAGACGTTGCAGGTCAGAGTAGACTGTTTTAGCATGAGAAATATGTGGCCTTGTGTTATCGTGTTGAAAAACGGTTCCTGGGTCACTTTGGAGAAATGGCTGTACATACCACTAGTTCCACGACAAATCAACAACCTGGTGTGAAGACTAGAGGGGTCTGGCTACCATATATTATGCCACCCCATGCCGGAATAGGAGAAGGAGGACCGTGTGACATTCTCTAGTGAAAGCCTCTTCATTACACTGGTCATGTGGTCTCATCAGATTCGAGGAAGGATGTGTAGCTGAATTATATAAAATTGCTGCATATCCAAAAATTTTATTCTTGCTCTCAGAACCCCTATCCTACGCTATACATACCCCCAGCCATTCAGCACCGCCTCGCTCCAGACACTTGTATGGAGTGAGGCCACGCCCCGTCTAGTGACGTGTACGGCCAGTGGGCGCATCCAACTAGAAGATGCACCCTAACTCAATACAAGTGTATGGAGAGCGAGGTCGCGCCCACTGGCCGGGGGTATGTATAACACATACATACCTCCGTTACCGGGTCTCATACTGGCGAATCCACGCAGCGCACAGTGCCTGCGCTGGGGGGGATTCATAAGTCGGCATTCAAACAGAGTGATTGCAGACTTATCACTTTTGACCGGACAACCCCTTTAAAGAATGTGATTCTATACAATTTCCTTGGTTCAGTAGATGTACAGTACAGATCAAAAGTTTGGACACACCTTCTCATTTAAAGATTTTTCTGTATTTTCATGACTATGAAAATTGTACATTCAATTGTACATTGTCTTATATTCTAGGTTCTTCAAAGTAGCCATCTTTTCCTTTGATGACTGCTTTGCACACTCTTGGCATTCTCTTGATGAGCTTCAAGAGGTAGTCACCGGAAATGTTCTTCCAACAATCTTGAAGGAGTTCCCAGAGATGCTTAGCACTTGTTGGCCCTTTTGCCTTCACTCTGCGGTCCAGCTCACCCCAAACCATCTCGATTGGGTTCAGGGCTGGTGACTGTGGAGGTCAGGTCATCTGGCATAGCACCCCATCACTCCCCTTCTTGGTCAAATAGCCCTTACACAGCCTGGAGGTGTGTTTGGGGTCACTGTCCTGTTGAAAAATAAATGATGGTCCAACTAAACACAAACCGGATGGAATAGCATGCCGCTGCAAGATGCTGTGGTAGCCATGCTGGTTCAGTATGCCTTCAATTTTGAATAAATCCCCAACAGTGTCACCAGCAAAGCACCCCCACACCATCACACCTCCTCCTCCATGCTTCACGGTGGGAAACAGGCATGTAGAGTCCATCCGTTCACCTTTTCTGCGACGCACCAAGACACGGTGGTTGGAACCAAAGATCTCAAATTTGGACTCATCAGACCAAAGCACAGATTTCCACTGGTCTAATGTCCATTCCTTGTGTTCTTTAGCCCAAACAAGTCTCTTCTGCTTGTTGCCTGTCCTTAGCAATGGTTTCCTAGCAGCTATTTTACCATGAAGGCCTGCTGCACAAAGTCTCCTCTTAACAGTTGTTGAAGAGATGTGTCTGCTGCTAGAACTCTGTGTGGCATTGACCTGGTCTCTAATCTGAGCTGCTGCTAACCTGTGATTTCTGAGGCTGGTGACTCGGATAAACTTATCCTCAGAAGCAGAGGTGACTCTTGGTCTTCCTTTCCTGGGGCGGTCCTCATGTGAGCCAGTTTCTTTGTAGCGCTTGATGGTTTTTGCAACTGCACTTGGGGACACTTTCAAAGTTTTCCCAATTTTTCGGACTGACTGACCTTCATTTCCTAAATTAATGATGGCCACTGGTTTTTCTTTACTTAGCTGCTTTTTTCTTGCCATAATACAAATTCTAACAGTCTATTCAGTAGGACTACCAGCTGTGTATCCACCAGACTTCTGCACAACACAACTGATGGTCCCAACCCCATTTATAAGGCAAGAAATCCCACTAATTAAACCTGACAGGGCACACCTGTGAAGTGAAAACCATTTCCGGTGACTACCTCTTGAAGCTCATCAAGAGAATGTCAAGAGTGTGCAAAGCAGTCATCAAAGCAAAAGGTGGCTACTTTGAAGAACCTAGAATATAAGACATATTTTCAGTTGTTTCACACTTTTTTGTTAAGTATATAATTCCACATGTGTTAATTCATAGTTTTGATGCCTTCAGTGTGAATGTACAATTTTCATAGTCATGAAAATACAGAAAAATCTTTAAATGAGAAGGTGTGTCCAAACTTTTGGTCTGTACTGTATTTTATAAAAATGGTCATCCTACCCAAAAATATTGTACCTGCTTCAAACCCTGCCAATCATTATTCATTGCTTTTCTTTTTGCCAATGAAGAAAATTATGACTAGATTTATTTGGAATTCTACATCCTCAAGACTTGAATAACATTGTTTGACTAGACATAAGACAAACGGAGATGTCACAATTCCTCCTATCAGTGTGTCTTGATGCAGTGAATGACAGTTCTGCCATCCAATCTAGGACAGGGGCGTGCTGAGCTGTCAGTATGGTGAATTACAGCTCAGCCATTCAATCAGATGCTGGGGCATGCTGAGCTGTCAGTGTCTTGAGGGACAGTTTAGCCATCCAATCAGGACCAAGGTGTGCCTGGGCTTCATCCATGTGTTGTCATGCAAGGTGTGTTAAAGACTAAGTGCAACACAAAGGGAAGGGGGAAAGGGAGCCCAGACTCTAGGGAAAGGGGGGAGTGGAGACCTCCTAGCCTGATCTGATATCACCCTGTCTCCATTAACGTCCCTATATTGGTTCCTCACCAATCGCCACAAGCGAACCTAAACCCTGTATTTCCCTAGTACTTGGCCCTGGATAGGGAAGGGGGGATGAACACTAGTCGATCCCCACTAACGACTAAAGACAACAAGTGAGACAAACACGGGGGAAGTAGTTTAGCTTTAGCCGACTTCAGAGAGATAACTCGAAGCGTCCTCCTATCACCACAGAGGAAGATAGCAGTCTGAGAGCTCAAGCATTCATAAGGAAACATGTGAGTATCACCGGCCCCTTCCTACTGCAAAGTGAAACTATTTAAACACCCAGGCCAGGCTGTCAATTAGCAGGAAGGAGGTAGCCGCTGGGTCCTAGAGTAAAACAGCTAAGAAAGTGTCTGTAATGCCAAACAAAGAGATCTTCTGCAACCAACTGCAGGGCGACTGTCACATGTGACACACCCGTGACATGTGTCTCCTGTTCACAGTAATTACTTGGCTATTTAGCCAGCTCTGTATCTTAGATTGCTGCCAGTTGTAGCTTTTCTAAAGAGATGTGTGTTTGCTCTGTGCTCCTAGTCTTGTATTCTGATCCTTGCTGCTCGACCTTGGATTTGCCTTGACCATCAGTTTGCCTAACCATTTTGTCATGATCAGCTACCTTCTTGGAATTTTGACCTCGGATTGTTACCTGATTATGCCTTTGTCTCACCCCTCCGTCTATGACGAACCCTCCTGGCTTTGGACCTCGGACCTCTTGACTATCCAGTCTCACAGTTTGTTCGTGATTAGTGACTAGCGTCACACTACAATTGGCCTGTACATTTGTCTTTTTCGCCAGTTTGCTGGATGAAAACTTCCAATAGCTCTCCAATGCCGGCAGTGGCTGTGACGTCAGTATCCTCTGATGTGCAGCTGGTTTCTCCCGAACCAGTATTGGCCCATCCTGATACATTTTTAGGGGAGAAAGACCAGTTTAGGGTGTTTAGAGAGAGGTTATTCTTTACCCTGCAACCCCGGACATCAGAGAATGAGTCCCAGTGGGTGGGAATAATCATGTTCTTATTGCGAGAAGGTCCTCAGACTTGGGCATTTTCTTTGTACCCCCAAGCCCCAAAACGGTGATTTGTTGACACTTTTTTTTTTACGCCTTAGGGTTAATATACGACGAACCTGATAGAATCCAGGTCGCAGAGGCAAAGATCATGAACCTGACATAGGGGGGCCACGCCGCTGAGGATTACATTAGCGAGTTCCGGAAATGGTCCACTAAAGTTCTGTGGAATGATGCAGCTCTCAAGTGTCAGTTTTCGCCAAGGCCTTTCGGATACACTTAAAGATGCTCTGGTTCTACATCCTCCACGCTATTCCTTGGGGGAGGCCAAGACTCAGGCCATTCAGTTGGATCGCAGGATTCGGGGCAGGCGTGATCACCGACCAGGGGTGGGCTGGGCCGGGGGGCAGGGACACTATGACTACAGAACATCAGATATCACACCAGTCACATATTATCCAGTATAAAACACTGGATGCCTGTGTGCACAGTACAGTGCATACAGTATACGGGTTATACATGACTAGTATATTTACTGTGATACAAATGTCATATACAGGATATGTGATCATATATATTACACTAGGACTACAGAAATCAGATATTACACCAGTCGCATATTACACTGTACAGTGGTGGCCAAAAGTATTCGCACCCCTGCAATTCTGTTGGATAATACTCAGTTTCTTCCTGAAAATGATTGCAATCACAAATTCTTTGGTATTATCATCTTTTAATTTGTTTGCAAGGAAAAAACACAAAAGAGAATGAAGCAAAAATCATTGATCATTTCACACAAAACTCCAAAAATGGGCCAGACAAAAGTATTGGCACCCTCAGCCTAATACTTGGTTGCACAACCTTTAGCCAAAATAACTGCGAACAACCGCTTCCGGTAACCATCAATGAGTTTCTTACAATGCTCTGCTGGAATTGTAGACCATTCTTCTTTGGCAAACTGCTCCAGGTCCCTGATATTTGAAGGGTGCCTTCTCCAAACTGCCATTTTGAGATCTCTCCACAGGTGTTCTAAGGGATTCAGGTCTGGACTCATTGCTGGCCACCTTAGGAGTCTCCAGTGCTTTCTCTCAAACCATTTTATAGTGCTTTTGGAAATGTGTTTTGGGTCATTGTCCTGCTGGAAGACCCATGACCTCTGAGGGAGACCCAGCTTTCTCACACTGGGCCCTACATTATGCTGCAAAATTTGTTGGTAGTCTTCAGACTTCATAATGCCATGCACACGGTCAAGCAGTCCAGTGCCAGAGGCAGCAAAGCAACCCCAAAACATCAGGGAACCTCCGCCATGTTTGACTGTAGGGACCGTGTTCTTTTCTTTGAATGCCTCTTTTTTTTCCTGTACACTCTATGTTGATGCTTTTTCCCAAAAATCTCTACTTTTGTCTCATCTGACCAGAGAACATTCTTCCAAAACGTTTTAGGCTTTCTCAGGTAAGTTTTGGCAAACTCCAGCCTGGCTTTTTTATGTCTCGGGGTAAGAAGTGGGGTCTTCCTGGGTATCCTACCATACAGTCCCTTTTCATTCAGACGCCGACAGATAGTACGGGTTGACACTGTTGTACCCTCGGACTTCAGGGCAGCTTGAACTTGTTTGGATGTTAGTCGAGGTTCTTTATCCACCATCCGCACAATCTTGCGTTGAAATCTGTCATCAATTTTTCTTTTCCATCCACATCTAGGGAGGTTAGCCACAGTGCCATGGGCTTTAAACTTCTTGATGACACTGCGCACGGAAGACACAGGAACATTCAGGTCTTTGGAGATGGACTTGTAGCCTTGAGATTGCTCATGCTTCCTCACAATTTGGTTTCTCAAGTCCTCAGACAGTTCTTTGGTCTTCTTTCTTTTCTCCATGCTCAATGTGGTACACACAAGGACACAGGACAGAGGTTGAGTCAACTTTAATCCATGTTAACTGGCTGCAAGTGTGATTTAGTTATTGCCAACACCTGTTAGGTGCCACAGGTAAGTTACAGGTGCTGTTAACTACACGAATTAGAGAAGCATCACATGATTTTTCAAACAGTGCCAATACTTTTGTCCACCCCCTTTTTTAGGTTTTGTGTGGAATTGTATCCAATTTGGCTTTAGGACAATTCTTTTTGTGTTTTTTCATTGAAGACAAATTAAATGAAGATAATAATACCAAAGAATTTGTGATCATTTTCAGGAAGAAACTGAGTATTATCTGACAGAATTGCAGGGGTGCCAATACTTTTGGCCACCACTGTATATTATAGGGGATGTCTGTACACATAGTATATTACATACAGTATACAGGATATGTAACTGTATACATATTGTGATACAGAACATCAGATATTATATACAGGATAGCATATGACTGGAATATATTACACTATGACTACAGACATCAGATGTTACACCAGTCACATATTATCCTGTATATAATATTGCATGCCTGTGTGCACAGTGGAGCTCATACCCTATACAGGAGAATATATGACTGGTATACATACTGTAATACAGACATCAGATATCTTACCGTCCCCCTATTATACTGTATGCAATATGGAATGTCTGTGCATATAAAATAGCACATATACTATACAGGATAATATGGAACTAGTATATATTATACTGTGATGCAGACATCAGATGTTATATACAGGATAATATGTGATGGGATATATTATACCATGAGTACAGAAATCAGATATTACACCAGTCACGTATTATCCTGTATATAACATCTGATGTCTGTGCACATAGTATACCACATACAGTATACAGGAGAATATGTGACTGGCATATGATATACTGTGACTACAAACATCTGATAGTGTTAGGAATTGTGGTTCTGTGCTCCCACCTGGGAATGGAGCAAGTCCGGTGCTACACGACTTCGGTCGCAGGAACCGCCATTGTCCTGACCCCGGAGGCGGAGCTACTACGCGTGCACGGAGACTGTCCCAATCTGATGGAGAATCGCATTCTGGTGTTGTATGATGTGTGAGGACACGGGACGCTGTGTCTCCCACTGATTTCCCAAGTTGCCAGGCAATGCAGGACGCTGCTTTGTCTGGCATTGAGCAATGGTGGAATTGTGTCCATTCTGATGTGCAGACTAGCAGGGAGTGGCTGCCTGGGATGATTGGGAGGTAGTCAACACCTGATCATTAGGCAGGCTATTTAATCCTCCTCCCTGCTCAGTGCTTTGCTATTTATTGCAGTTCCTATGTGCTGCGAAGTCAGTGGTGCTAGCATTAGTGTTGCTATCTTTTCAGGGGTTTTCTCACGTTGTCTTTTGGTTACACTTCCTGGGAGGTACTCACCTGGTTCTTGACTAGGCACCAGCCGTGTCACAAGATGTCAGCTGTCCAGCGACAGTGGGCCTGGGAAGGGTTCTGCCAAAGTCCCCCTTCCGTTTACTGGGAGCTGGGTGAAGAGAATTCCCAGCCCTCAAGGGCTCGCCTAGCTGGGCAGCTTGTGCCAAGTGCGTCTGTGGCTGCGCCTTTGCTGGTTTGGTGCCAGTCTTGCTGGGTCCCTCTGCAAAGCGCATAGCAGACAGTGTATACCAGGCTTCCTCAAACTACGGCCCGCGGGCCACATGCGGCCCGCGGAGGATTTTTATCCGGCCCGCCGGGCTGTGGGCGGAGGAGAGCGGTGTCAGCGCCCGCTCCCTCCCGCTTGCTCAGGGCCCCGGCAGCCGGATACTTACCTCTCCCCGTGCCTCTGCAGATCCGCTGTCTTCCTGCTGTGCGCTCCATGTGACGTCTCAGGTCAGAGGGTGCGGTGACGTCTTTCCATCGTGCCCTCCCCTGAGCTGTCACAGGCAGCGCAGAGCGGGAAGACGCCGGCGACGCTGGAGTCTGCACCCGAGCAGCAGCAGCAGGTGACAAGTGAGGTGAGTATTTTTTTTTCTTTAATGTATGGAGGCATGGGGCATAATATTAGGGGTGACATCCTGCATGGGGCATAATATGGGGGGGTGACATCCTGCATGGGGCATTATATGGGGGAGTGACATGCTGCATGGGGCATTATAAAGAGAGGGGGGTGATATCCTGTATGGTGCATTATAATGACAGGGGAGTGATATCCTGCATGGGGCATTATATGGGGGGGTGACATCCTGAATGGGGCATTATATGGGGGGGGTGACATCCTGCATGGGGCATTATATGGGGGGTGACATCCAGCATGGGGCATTATATAGGGGGGTGACATCCTGAATGGGGCATTATAAAGACAGGGGAGTGATATCCTTCATGGGGCATTATATGGGGGGGTGACATCCTGCATGGGGCATTATATGGGGGGTGACATCCTGCATGGGGCATTATATGTGGGGGGGTGACATCCTGCATGGGGCATTATAAGGGGAGAACAGCCTGCATGGGGCATTATAAGGGGGGAACAGCCTGCCTATTGAGGACCTATGCTGCCTATTGGGGACATGTACCTGCCCATTGAGGACCTATGCTGCCTATTGGGGACATTTACCTCCCCATTGAGGACCTATGCTGCCTATTGGGGACATTTACCTGCCTATTGGGGACCTATGCTGCCTATTGGGGACATTTACCGGCCCACTGAGGACCTATGCTGCCTATTGGGGACATTTACCTGCCTATTGGGGACCTATGCTGCCTATTGGGGACATTTACCTGCCTATTGAGGACCTATGCTGCCTATTGGGGACATTTACCTGCCTATTGGGGACATTTACCTGCCTATTGGGGATATTTACCTGCCTATTGGGGACCTATGCTGCCTATTGGGGACATTTACCTGCCCATTGAGGACCTATGCTGCCTATTGGGGACATTTACCTGCCTATTGGGGACCTATGCTGCCTATTGGGGATATTTACCTGCCTATTGAGGACCTATGCTGCCTATTGGGGACATTTACCTGCCTATTGGGGACATTTACCTGCCTATTGGGGATATTTACCTGCCTATTGGGGACCTATGCTGCCTATTGAAATACCGGTTGATTTAACTTTATTTGTTCTTCATTTTAAATATTGTATTTGTTCCTGTATTGTTTTTTTACTTCAAAATAAGATATGTGCAGTGTGCATAGGAATTTGTTCATAGTTTTTTTTTAAAAATTATATTAAGGCCCTCCAATGGTCTGAGGGACAGTGAACTGGCCCCCTGTTTAAAAAGTTTGAGGACCCCTGGTGTATACTGTATAATAAAGTGTATTTTGTAAAACATCTGATGTGTGTATCACAGTATACCATAGACCAAGGGTGGGCAATTAATTTCCCGAGGGGCCACATGAGAAACCATGACTGTTGTGGAGGCCAAACCAATTAATTCTGCTCAATTAACATATTAATTATAATTATTTTATATTAATATTAATTGTATCACTTAATATTGAGCAGAATTAAAGGGGATTTTTCATGAACAAAATTAATTTTAATCAATAGATCTTTGAATAATAATTTCCACAATTGGATATGTTTAAAATAATGTTCCTGTGCTGAGATAATCTTATAAATGTGCCCCTGCTGTGTACTGTCTAATGGTCGAGTCTGACCATGCAGGAACATGGTCTGAACGTACCAAAGCTCCTGGGCAGGGGAGGATGCAAAATAGAGCATATAGAAAGGATAGCACGAGAACACAGCTAATTCTTTCTTGTGGGTCTTATGCTTACTTCATCGATTCAGGACTCATCCTGAGATTAGGATTATGGACAGTTAGGTTGGAAACACCCATTCAAATTGTTGCCATTGACAGGATACCATCACTCCAGAACCTTGTGCAGCTGGTAACGGTGGAATTCACACTTCCATTGGAAACACTTCACTCTGAGTCCATCTCATGCTATGTTTTGAATAATTTGCCTGTTGGGTTGGTATTGGGGTTTCCATGGATGCTTACTCACAAACCTGTTATTGATTGGTGTCATTAGAAATGTCTTAGTTCTGTACAAATTTCCTCCGCTGGAGGGTCTACCGGGTTACCTGAAAGACTTCAGAGATGTGTTCTCGGAAAAAGAGGCAGAGATATTACCTCCCCATCGTCCTTATGACTGCGCTATTATTCTTATCCCTAATGCCAAATTACCTAAAGCTCGCCTGTTTAATTTATCGGGACCTGAACGTACCGCTATGAAAGAATATGTAAACGGAAGTTTATGAAAGGGTCATATCCGTTCTTCCTCCTCGCCTGTTGCTACTGGGGTTTTTTTTGTTAAAAGAGAAAGATGGGGGTCTCCATCCTTGCCTTCATTTCCGTGAATTAAACAAAATTACGTTTAAGAATACTTACCCATTTCCACTCATCCCCAACCTATATAATCAGCTTACTGGAGCTAAATGGTTTTCTAAACTTGATCATAGATGGGCCTATAATTTGATACGCTTATGGAAGGGTAATGAGTGTTAAACAGCGTTTTTAACATCTGAGGGTCTATTTGAAAATCTTGTCATGCCTTTTGGGTTAACCAATACGCCAGCAGTTTTTCAAAACTTTACGAATGATATCTTTTCTGATTGTATTGGAAGGTTTATTGTGGTATATGTTGATGACATTCTAATTTTTTTCGCTGATCTGAATTCGCACTATGAACATGTCTGTTTTGTTTCACAGAAGACTAGGGAAAATTCTATGTTTGCTAAATTGGATTTTTCTGTTCGAGAAATATCGTTCCTATGGTTCATTGTATTGGCTGAAGGGTTTAAGATGGATCCTGGGAAGGTGCAGGCCATAATTGATTAGGTTCAACCTCGTGACCTTAAAGCATTGCAATGTTTTCTAGGATTCGCCAATTACTACAGAAAGTTTATTAAGGGTTTTTCGCAGATCGTTAAACCTCTTACTGATCTCACACGTAAGGGGGAGGATCTTGTGGTTTGGTATTCAAATGCTATTGGGGCCTTTAATAAACTGAAAAAGTGTTTCATGTCCGCTCCAGTTTTAATCCAACCAGATCTCCGGACACCGTCCATTGTGGGGTAGATGGATCAGAGGTCAGGCAAAGGGGCTGTATTATCTCAAGGTTCCAAAAATCTCTGACTAACTTGCGGCCATGTGCATTTTTCTCTAGAAAATGTTTGGCCACTGAGAGAAATTTTGATGTTGGGAATCGCGAGCTGCTTGCTGTCAAATTAGGTTTTCAAGAATGGAGACATTTTTTGGAGGGAGGTATTCATCTGGTCGCTATGGTGCCAGATCATAAAAATTTAGCTTCTATTGAATCAGCTAAGCGGTTAACCCAAAAACAGGCCAGATGGTCCTTATTTTTTCTAGATTCAATTTTCCTATCACGTTCAGGCCAGGGTCCAAGAATGTGAGGGCTGATGCCATATCACGCAGCCTTGATTCAGTTTCTCCTGCAGAACCTCCACCCTCCATTTTCCTCAGGGTATTCTGGTTTCTACGATATGTTCGGAGTTGGAAGAGGAGTCCAGTTGTTGGCTCCTTTCACTACTCTAAGGTCCAAATTACTTGTGCCTGTGTACTTAAGATTAGGTCTGCTGCAGGAGTTTCATAATTCTGTCTTGAGTGGTCATCCTGGGGTCACAGCTACACAGAAAGCTATTGCTAAACTCTTTTGGTGGTCATCTATGATTAATGATATTCAAGATTTTGTATCTGCTTGTGAAGTTTGCGCACGTGCTAAAGTCTGTCATAACCAGCCGGCCGGGGAATTGGCTCCATTGGCAATTCCAGAATGACCATGGACTCATGAGGACTGGTCCTCATTTTAACCTCTTGCTGAGTTTGCCATTAACAGTCGGGTCAATCAGTTCACTCAGTCCAATCAGTGACGTTATTGCACCATCCAGCACCCACTGCTGTACAGGACAGAAGAAGAGATGGGGCCACAGTTTACAGGGAGCCTGAAATAGGTGAGTATAAGCTTTTTTTTCTTACATTAGCTTGCCATTGAATGGGGGCCTTGAAAAGAGGGACATTTGAGAGCCATTATATACTGGGGACTGGCTGTGTGGTCCATTATATATTGGAGGCAGGTATATGGGGGCCATTATATACTGGGGGTTGGCTGTGGGGGCCATTATATACTGTGGGCTGGCATGTGGGGGCCATCATATGCTAGAGGCTGGCTGTGGTGGTCATTATATACTGGGGGCTAGCATGTGGGAAGCTATAGGAGACTGCCTTGTACCTTCATGCAATGCTCAGCAGCCTATCACTGGTATATATTTCTCACTCCTATGTGTGATCTATCCTGAAAACTGCCCTGTACCTCCATGCAATGCTCTACAGCCTATCACTGGTATATATTTCTCACTCCTATGTGTGATCTATCCTGAAAACTGCCTTGTACCTCCATGCAATGCTCTGCAGCCTATCACTGGCATATATTTCTCACTCCTATGTGTGATCTATCCTGAAAACTGCCTTGTACCTCCATGCAATGCTCTGCAGCCTATCACTGGCATATATTTCTCACTCCTATGTGTGATCTATCCTGAAAACTGCCTTGTACCTCCATGCAATGCTCTGCAGCCTATCATTGGTATATATTTCTCACTCCTCTACGTTGTTTAATCCATGATACTTTAAGGTCATCACACTTACTTTAACATTTTATGATCCATGGAGAGTTGCCAGTCTGTTTTTTTTTTCTGCAGTTTTACGGTCTCCTGTTGTCTTAAGCTAGTTGATTGATTGCTAACGAGTTAAATCGGTGTAGATCTAAGCAGATACGTCCCTATATATTGAGACATAGTCAAGGGGCAGCATTTATGCGGGGGCATTTATGCATATTGCATTTATGCATACTTTATCGAAGTGCCATAATTTATCAAAGTGCTGCGGCAGTTAGAAAATGGCAGTTGGGCAGGGCAGGAGACAGGTAAGACATGCAAGACAATTAAACAAACTTGCTTCCAGGTCATCTGTTTTGCAAACAGTATTCACCATTTGTATCTGTACCATTTATATTCTGGCTGCTACAATCATCCACATTCACCGTTCTCCCACAAATTCGGCACACTTCATCCATATTAACCCCTCTCTCCTCTCTTCTCCTATGTACAGTTGTCATGCTCTCTTCACAATGTTATACCACGCAGATCCATTCATTCCCACCATACAACACAGGAAACGCTCTCACGAATCACTCAACCATCTGCTCACTCTCTGTATCTTCCTTCTATTAGTCGCAAGGTAATATTTCTCCCAACCCATGACCCTCCAGTAATAATAACACGAACTCTTTCCCTGTTACATTCAGAAACCCTGCTAATCTCATTAATATTCCCTGCACATCTTCTGTCTCATTCAACTGTGCCCTTTGGAATGCGCGCTCAGCTTGTAATAAACTCTCTTACATCCATGACTTTTTCCTCTCTAATTCCCTCAACTTTCTGGCTCTCACTGAAACCTGGATCCAGCAGTCGGACACCACCGCCGCAGCAGCTCTCTCCTATGGTGGCCTACATTTCTCTCATACCCCGCGACCTGACAACAGATCAGGGGGAGGTGTTGGTCTGCTTCTTTCAACAAAATGTACTTTTCAAGTTATCCCCCCTGTACCCTCCCTTATCTTCCTGTCTTTTGAGGCCCACACAGTCAGACTCTACCGGCCCTTCTCCCTGCGAGTGGCAGTTGTCTATCGTCCTCCAGGTCCCCCCCCCCCATCAATTCCTGGATCACTTTGCTGCCTGGCTTACAAATTTTCTATCCTGCGACATCCCCACGATCATCATGGGAGATTTTAACATCCCAAATGGCGATTCTCTTTCCCCATCTGCCACGCATCTTTTATCACTAACCTCCTCCTTCGGCCTTTCACAGCTTGCTAATTCTCCTACACATGAAGACGGGAACACATTGGACCTGATCTTCTCCCGGCTTTGCTCAGTACATGACTTTACTAACTCTCCCCTTCCACTCTCTGACCATAATCTTCTTTCATTCTCTGTCAAGAACTGTGACTCTACTCAAGACACTCCCACCGTCCACACTTATAGAAATTTACGCACCATTAACACCTAGAAATTTATAAAAAGGTTGCAATCATCATTGGCCCCAATCTCCTCCCTCTCATGTCCCGACTCTGCATTGAAGCATTATAACAAAATAATGCTATGCGCCCTGGATGAAGCCGCACCTCCTACACAAAGAAAAATTCAGCATAGACGGCGACAACCCTGGCACACGCCTCAAACACGTCTTCTCCAGAGGTACTCCAGGTGCGCTGAACGGCTGTGGAGAAAATCAAATCTGCCCGAAGATTTCCTCCATTATAAATTTATGCTGAAAACATATAACTCTGCCCTTCACCTCTCCAAACAAACCTACTTTAACAACCTCATCATCTCACTTTCTAATAATCCTAAACGACTCTTTGACACGTTTCATTCTCTCCTCAATCAAACAACACAGGCCCAGACCACCGACCTCAGCGCTGACGATCTGGCCAATTATTTCAAAGAAAAAATTGACCATATCCGACAGGAAATTTTCTCCCAATCCGCAAATGTTACGCATGCTCTCACCCGCCACATTGTATCTTGCTCACTTTCTGACTTTGAACCAGTCACGGAAGATGAAGTGATCAGACTCCTTGCACCTTCTCGCCCTACCACCTGCACCAGTGACCCTATTCCCTCACATCTCCTTCAGTCCCTTGCTCCAGCTGTCACCACTCACCTAACTAAAATTTTCAACCTTTCCCTCTCATCTGGTATCTTTCCCTCTTCTTTTAAACACCCCAGCATACAACCATTACTTAAAAAAACATCCCTTGACCAGAACTGCACGGCCAACTACAGACCTGTTTCCAATCTTCCCTTTATCTCTAAACTCCTGGAACGCCTGGTCCACTCCCGTCTCATCCGCTATCTCTCAGACAACTCTCTTCTTGACCCTTTACAAACTGGTTTCCGCTCTTTACATTCTACTGAAACTGCCCTCACTAAAGTCTCTAATGATTTACTAACAGCTAAATCTAATGGTCACTACTCCCTGCTGATTCTCCTGGATCTCTCTGCAGCATTCAACACTGTGGATCACCAGCTCCTCCTCACTATGCTCCGCACTATTGGCCTCAAGGACACTGTTCTCTCCTGGTTCTCCTCCTATCTCTCTGACCGCTCCTTCTCTGTGTCTTTTGCCGGCTCCTCCTCCTCCCTACTTCCCCTTACTGTCGGGGTTCCTCAAGGATCAGTCGTAGGCCCCCTTCTTTTCTCCTTATACACCGCTCCTATTGGACAAACAATCAGTAGATTCGGTTTTCAGTACCATCTCTATGCTGATGACACCCAATTATACACCTCTGCTCCGGACATCACCCCAGCATTACTACAAAAGACCAGTGATTGTCTTTCTGCTGTGTCTAACATTATGTCCTCCCTCTACCTAAAACTGAATCTGTCAAAAACTGAACTACTCGTCTTTCCTCCCTCCACTAACCTACCTGTGCCCGATATTGCCATTTCCGTTTGTGGCTCAAGCATTACTCCCCAGCAACAAGCCCGCTGTCTTGGGGTCATTTTTGATTCAGATCTTTCTTTCACTCCTCACATCAAATCACTCGCTCGTTCAGGTCATCTACACCTCAAAAACATCTCAAGAATCAGGACTTTTCTCACCTTTGACTTGGCAAAAAATCTTACTGTAGCTCTTATTCATTCTCGTCTTGACTATTGCAACGCTCTACTAATCGGTCTCCCTCTTACTAAACTCTCCCCTCTCCAATCCGTCCTTAACGCAGCAGCCTGGATCATATTCCTCGCCAACCGCTACACCGATGCCTCTTCCCTGTGCCAGTCATTGCATTGGTTGCCCATCCAATATAGAGTTCAATTTAAACTTATCACGCTTACCCACAAAGCGCTCCATGCTTCAGTACCCCCCTACATCTCCTCTCTTGTCTCAGTCTACCACCCTACACGTGCCCTCCGTTCTGAAAATGACTTAAAACTAAAATCCTCCATAATCCGAGCTTCCCACTCCCGTCTCCAAGATTTCTCGCGTGCTGCGCCAATTCTTTGGAATGCACTACCCAGGACAGTTCGATTAATTCCCAATACCCACAGTTTCAAGCGAACCCTAAAAACACATTTCTTTAGACTGGCGAATCGCCTAAACACACTCTGTCCGTCCCAGTTTTCCCCCATATTAAAATCTTCTTCAACTTCAGGCTCATACCAACCATGCACTTAATAGACTCTGTCAGGACTGTACACATACTGGCTGGCGACCAGTCCATGTATTATTATTTATCCTATTTAGTATATCAAGGCTGCATTATACAATATATGTACTTTTTACCTTTTGTGTCTCCCCCATTTCCTCATAGACTGTAACCTTGCGAGCAGGGCCCTCACTCCTTTCGATATGAGATATGCTTATTCTGTATTGTCTGTATATGTCACCCCTAAAATTTGTAAAGTGCTGCGGAATATGTTGGCGCTATAAAAATAAAAACTATTATTATTATTATTACTGAGATGTGTGGTGACCATATTGTAGACATACCGAGATCTGTGGTGACCATACAGCATTGTGGGCTCTTGGGGACCTTATATGGGGGCTGTGGTGACCAATCTGTATAGGGCGATGTGGGGGACATTTTACTGTATAGGGGCTGTGGTGACCATATTGTATAGGGAGTGTGGTGGACATAATGCTGTATATTAGGGGGATGTGGTGAATATCATACTGTGACGGGTGCTGTGGGGAACATTATACTGTATATAAGGGGATGTAGATGCCATTACATTGCTGTGGGGGCCATCATACTATTTATGGGGGGCTGTGATGGGGACCATACTATATAATGGTTGGCTGTGGTGGACATCATACTGCATGGGGAGCTGTGGTGGACATAATAGTTTATATTGGGAGGCTGTTGTGGATATCATACATTAGAGACGGCTGTGGTAACCATCATACTGTGTAGGTGGACAGTGTGAGGAGAGGGTACAGTTTGGCAAGGGCAGAGTGGTGGACAGTATGAGGACATAGTGTGAAAAGGAGGCACAGAATTGATATGGAGAAGGGTCAGCTTTAAATGGTGAGAGGATGGCATGGCGGGAGGACAGTGTGGAGTTATGAAGAGCGTAAGGGAAAACAGTGTAGAGGGGAGAACCATGGTATAGACCGTGGTTCATAAGGGCAGATGGTGTGGCGGCTATAGCTGATAATGGCATACAGTGATTATAGCTCGTAAGGGCAGGCAGTGTTGAGGCCATATACCATAAAAGGCTTATTTAGGTCATAGTTTGGACAGATATTTTTATGCAGAGGGCATTTTAATAACACTATTATTTTTCAGGGCACCGTGTGGGGATGTGTTGCAGAAGACCAGAGAAGAGGGAAGTCTGCAGAGACGACATGTGGATGTGAAAAGTCATCATGGAGTCTGGATGAAATGGAGATAAAAAGAAAGAACAACTCCAATCAGAGAAGATTGGACCTATACAGGTACTTGGATGTAAATGTTTCCTTGTTAATACTGAATTTGTCTCATCAGTATTGTGGTTCCTGTATGATTCACAGTTTGATAATGACTAGGGTTGAGCGAGTATATTCTGTCTGAGTATGTTCGGGCCGAGCTCCGAGTATTTACAGCTGCTCGGTGATAAGGTTAAATCGCTCCCATGTGCATGATTTGCGACTGTTTGACAGCTTTATTACATGTGAGGAATGTGTAAGAAATAGACATTCCTCACATGTAATAAAGCTGTCAAACAGTTGCAAATCATGCACACGGGAGCGATTTAACCTTATCACCGAGCAGCTGTAAATACTCGGAGCTCGGCCCAAGCATACTCGGCGAAAGGGTTAATAGAACATACTCGCTCACCACTAATAATGACTGATTACAACTCTCAGCATCTCCTTACAATTGTTAAGCACATACTGGGAGTTGTATGTTCATCCAATACAAATGTATATGGGGCTGACTTGAGATTACAATTGATTGCTGTGCTAAGCTTTGTAATTTGGTAAAGAACGGCAGCATGGTGGCTCAAGTGGTTAGTACTGCAGCCTTGCAGCGCTGGGGTCCTGGGTTCAAATCCTACCAAGGGCAACATCTGCAAGGAGTTTGTATGTTCTCCCCATGTTTGCGTGGGTTTCCTCCAGGTTCTTCCCACACTTCAAAGACATACTGATAGGGAATTTAGATTGTGAGCCCCAATGGGGACAGTGCCAGTAATGTCTGTAAAGAGCTGTGGAATTAGTGGTGCTATATAAGTGAGTAAAATAAATAAATAAACTGATAGTGGTTCTGTTAATGTATTCATGTACTGGTGTATTTATTTACTGACATTGGTTCTCATAATGCATTCATGTATTTATTATGTATCTGGTGATGCATTTATGTACTGATGGTGCTTCTGGTGATGAATTTATGTACTCATGGTAGTGCTGGTGACGTATTTATGTACTGATGGTGGTTCTAGTGACCTATTTATTTACTGATGATGATTCTGGTGTCGTATTTATATACTACTAGCAAAATACCTGAGGCTTTGCTCGCAGAAAATGATGTGTTACATTGTTGATTATGCTTGTAAAGGTTACATTTTTAGTTTCATGCTGAACTTCATCAAGGTGTTTAAAATTAATTTTTTAAATTTTTATTTTTTGCTATTTTGTTAGTTTGGCTTTAACAGTTGTGTCTGTTCACCCCCAAAAAGTAAATTTGTAAAAATGTTGGGTCTTCATATGCTACAGGAAGCATCAAACCTATTTTGTGATATATTTGGCCCTGGACTTTAAAAGTTGGCATAAATCCTACTTCCTTGAGTACAGCTGCTGTACTAAAGGATGTCATCTGGAAAGATGAATTGTATCGCCTAATACTTTACAGAAAATGCTTGGACTCAGGAGTTGCTCCCAACATGCCCTAGATACTAAAGAGTATATTAAACCTGAATACATTTTTATTGAAAAAATTCTATATATACATAAAACCATGTAACAACAACAGAGTGCCACTAAAAAAGCAGGGTAAATTAGTACAAGAGCCTCTAATAGTCATGTAGTCCAATAATTAATTACATCCAATATGAAACAATGTTTATTCTGCAATATATGTATATATATTGAATAGAGCCAACTGCTCGACAATAAATCAAATTTAACAGTCTTTGCTAGCAAATAGCTAATACATATCCTGTTCAATTCATTCCACATCTATCCACCAGTGGGTCAGTCTACTAATCAAAGGCCATGTTTATATATAATGCGTAGTTCATGAAACAACCACAAGATGGTGCCATAATATTGTATATATGTGGTGATGCAACTACATGATGGGCGAACAACAGTAAAGGATGAATAGGTGTAACGGGCTATTATAATAATAATAATAATAATCTTTTTATTTATATAGCGCCAACATATTCCACAGCACTTTACAATTCAGACAATTTACAGACATTATCGTCACTGTCCCCACCGGGGCTCACAATCTAGACTCCCTATCAGTATGTCTTTGGAGTGTGGGAGGAAACCAGAGAACCCGGAGGAAACCCACACAAACACGGGGAGAACATACAAACTCCTTGCAGATGTTTTTCTTGGTGGGATTTGAACCCAGGACCCCAGCGTTGCAAGGATGCAATGCTAACCACTGAGCCTATTACTTACTAAATTAATGTAGATAGATTGTGCCCTGCCGCCCCTACGCGCATTTTGCCTTGTTTCTTCGTCAGGAGACGCCACTTTTCAGGCCTGGTATACAGCATTCTATAATCTAGTGTGCCCGCTACTAAAGACCATGAATATTCACTGTTCTCCACTCACTTGGGAGTGGAGAAAAGTGAATATTCATTCTCTTTAGTAGCGGTCACACGACAGCCAAGCAGCTGTAGGAGCCGCGGCTGCCCTGGGGCTAACGTTGTGCCTGCTATTAAAGAGCATGAATATTCACTCCTCCCCATGCCCATAGTGCTGGGCGCGGGGAGGAGTGAATCTTCCAGCAGCTGACCTGAGTGTGTGAGGGCGCAAGTCTGTGACGTCATGTGCTGCTCACATGTTGATGTCAACTGCTGGCAGCAGAACAGGACGCAGCGCTGGAGCAGAGGGGAGTTGAGTAGAATCCTTTATTATTTTTATGTGTGCAGTGTAAGGGGCCATGAATACCAGGATAGGGATGGGGGGTTGCCATGGTTACCAGGATGGGGATGGGGGGGTGCCATGAATACCAGGATGGTGATGGAGGGGTGCCATGAATACCTGGATTGGGATGGGTGGATGTCATTTCTACCAGGATGGGAATGGGGAGTGCCATGAATACCAGGATGGGTATGGGGTGCCATGTACCAGGATGGGGGGCCATATATACCAGGATGGGGGGCCATGTATACTAGGATGGAGGGCCATGTATAACAGGATGGGGATGGGGGCATGTATACCAGGGTGGGGATAGGTGCCATGTATACCAGGATGGGGATGGGGGCTACGCATATCAGGATGGGGGGCATATATACCGAGATGGGGCTATTAGTTCAGAATTGGGGCAAATTACCCCTATAACAGTGTCAGCAGCAGACTTTCCCCCCATAAAAGTGCATGATGAACACATTTTTTGTTTCAATTTATTTTTCTATTTTCCTCCTCTAAAACCTAGATGAGTCTTATGGTCAGGTGCATCTTATAGTAAGAAAAATACGATACATAATGTTATAACTACTTTACAGAAAATAACAAAAAATTAACATTGGGTTGTTCTAAAAAATAGCAGTGTCTGCATTTGTCTTTACAAACTCACAATAAGTACTCTTTTTTCTTTGAGGATTTAGCATTTCTGTGAATCACTAACCTAACATTTAGTTGTATACCCACAGTTTTTTAGAATTGCTTCACATCTATGTTGCATAGAGTCAACCAACTTCTGACACCTGTCAACTGTTATTCCAGCCCAGGATGCTTTGACTACATCTCACAATTTTTTAGCATTTGTTGGCTTTGCCTCAGAAACAGCCTTTTTGATGTCACCCCACAAGTGTTCTATTGGACTAAGGTCCGGGTATTAGGCTGGCCATGCCATAACCTCAATTTTGTTGGATTGGAACCAAGCTTTTGCTAGTTTACTGGTGTGTTTAGGATCATTGTCTTGTTGAAACACCCATTTCAAGGGCATATCCGTTTCAGAGTAAGGCAACATGACCTCTTCAAGTATTTTAATATATGCAAACTGGTCCATGATTCCTGGTATGCGGTAAATAGGTCCGTAGTACCATAGTAAGAGAAACATGCCCATATCATGATGCTTGCACCACCAAGCATCAATGTCTTCAGTGTGAACTGTGGCTTGAATGCAGAGTTTTGGCCTCATCTGACTAACTGTCTGCGTCCCTTGGACCCAAAAGAAAACAATTTTACTTTCATCATTCCACAAAATGTTCCTCCATTTCTCTTTAGGCCAGTTGATGTGTTCTTTTGCAAATTGTATCCGCTTCAGTACATGCCTTTTTTTAACAGTGGGACTTTGGGGGGACTTCTTCCTAGGAGATTAGCTTCACACAGGCGTCTTCTAACTGTCACAGTACTCACAGGTAACTTCAGACTGTCTTTGATCATCCTGGAGCTGAACATTGGCTGAGCCTTTGCCATTCTGGCTATTCTTCGATCCATTCGGCTGGTAGTCTTCTGTTTTCTTCCACGTCTCTCTGGTTTTTCTTTCCATCTTAAAGCATTGGAGATCATTTTAGCTGAACAGCCTATCATTGTCTGCACTTCTTTAAAAGTTTTACCCTTTCCAATCAACTTTTTAATCAAAGTACGCTGTTCTTCTGAACAATGTCTTGAACGACCCATATTTCTCAGGCCTTCGAGGAGAAATGCATATACAACATGTGCTGGCTTCACCCTTAAATAAGGGCCACCTGATTCACACTTGTTTCTTCACAGACTGATTGACCTCACTAATTGAACGCCCAACTGCTATTATTTTGAAGACTCCCCCTTTCAATTAATTATTCAAATACACAGACTCAAAAATATGCAGATCATGAATGCTGAGTCTGTTATAATATAATATAAATTTATACCAAAAACAGTGATTAATCTGGTTAGTCATATTGGACTGCTATCGTTTTGAACACTACTATATCATTATAGTCAATGACCCTGTCAGGCTGTGTGAGGGGGGGCCTCATACTTTGTGTGGTGGCTGTGGGAGATAATACTGATTGGGGGGCTGTGGAGGCATCACATTGTTTGGGGAGCTGTGGGGATCGTACTGTGTTTGTAGGACTGTGAGGAATCATACTGTGTGTGTGGGCTATGGGGACTTTATACTGTGTGGGGGGCTGTGGAGATATCATACTGTGAGTGGAGGGTTGTAAGGACATCATACCATGTGTGGGGAGCTGCAAGGGATTATACTGTTTGGGGCCTGTGGGGGCATCATACTGTGAGTGGGGGGTTGTG
This sequence comes from Phyllobates terribilis, assembly GCF_046119375.1. Lineage (NCBI taxonomy): Eukaryota > Metazoa > Chordata > Amphibia > Anura > Dendrobatidae > Phyllobates > Phyllobates terribilis. The sequence continues at coordinate 481,684,871 of NW_027362762.1, forward strand.
GGTGATCATTCTGTTGGGAAGCAATACTGTTTGTGGGCTATGAGAGATAATACTGTTTGGGGGGCATCATAATGTATGTAGGGGGCTTTGGCAGATCATATTGTTTGAGGGGGGCTATAGGTGCATCATACTGTGTAAGATCGTACTGTTTGGGGGACTTGGGAGCTATAATACTGTGTAAGAAGGTTGTGAGGGCATCACATTGTGTGGGGGGAGCAAATGATGAAGGTACAAGGGCTGAATAAATGGAGAAGTATGATTTACTAAATTTTGTATATCACTACCGCGCTTGCAATTACTACTGTATATAAGAACACTGTACCCAGTAACACATATGTGAATAGAAACCCAAAATAACTCTATTAACAGTCCTGAGAAAGGAGTCTATTGATTACTGGGTGGCCACTATGCACAGTATGAAGTAAGGTGCAGTTTGTTTTATGCTAATGAAAAGAATATTTTGATCATAGGTAATATTTGATAGTAAATAAATTTCAAAATGTACACAAAAATGGAGCAATTCACATATAAAACAATAAATGCCAAGTTAAGTACAGGTAAGGTACACTGATAAAATACTCAAGTCCATTTAAATTGTTAAGATAACTGCTGGGAAAAGAAGCAATGTCTATCCGTAGGTAATGCAAAGGCGACAGAAGTGCACCATCAGATGTAAACAGTCACTGAAGGTAACTGAATCCTTGCTGCCTGTATGGTGTGTAGAAGTCCGTGGGGCTGAGGAGGTTATGTTATGTTGTTGGAGCGTCCTCCCGTTCTACCTTACAAACTCCCTGCCTGCGATGATATGCGCTCCGGTCGGCAGCGCTAGCAGGACACGTGATCAAACCACGTGATGATGGCTTGTGACATCACAGAGACTACGAAGTACCAAAAGAGCCAGAATAACCTACGCATTTCAAAAGGTCCCAGCCCTTCTTTCTCAAATTATGGCTGTGGTACAAGGGAGTCTCCTTAAATGCTGCAGCAAGAGGTCATTCAATTAATGATAATTGGTTCACCTGGATGATTAAAGTGAATGAATATCCTGACTACGCGGCATGTTGAAAATAGTGACAGGCATGAATCCGCCTCACCAGGACAACACTTAAAACAATCCCGCAATGTCTGTCTGCTATTTCATTTTTCTTCTCTGCTAGATTACTAAAACTGAACATGGATAAATCAGAATTCATCATCTTTCCCCCATCTCATTCATCCCCCCCACATGACCTATCTATCAAAGTCAATGGCTGTCCACTCTCCCCAGTCCCGCAAGCTTGCTGCCTCGGGGTAACCCTGGACTCTGAACTCTCCTTCAAACCTCATATCCAAGCCCTTTCCACTTCCTGACGACTCCAACTCAAAAATATTTCCCGGGTCTGCACATTGCTCAACCATGAATCTGCAAAAACACTAGTACATGCCCTCATCATCTCCCGCCTCGACTACTGCAACCTCCTGCTCCTTTAACACTCTCGCACCCCTGCAATCTATCCTAAACTCTGCTGCCCAACTAATCTACCTATCCCCCCGCTATTCCACTGCCTCTCCCCTCTGTCAATCCCTGCACTTGCTCCCCACTGCTCAGTGTGACAGAGTCACTGGTGTGATATATGAGGGGAGGTATGTGTCACTCAGGTTGCTCTCCTGTGTAAAATGAGACCTACTGAATTTCTGCCAGCATGTTATATGCTGGGGGTTAACTCTTTTAACCCCTTTAAAGCCCAGGGCGTACTAATACGTACCTGCGCCCTGGGCTTTAAGAGACAGGTTCGTATTAATACACCCTGGCGATTGCACCCGCACACAGGCTGTGCGGGCACGATCGCTGCTGGGTGTCAGCTGATTATCACAGCTGACACCCGGTACTATGTGCTGGGTGCTATGTGCGAAGTCGATCGCAGCATTCCGGAGGTAAGTGCGAGTACTCACCTCTTCCCCGGCGTCCCGCGCTGTCTGAGGCCGGGTCCCGTGGTTGTCATGGTGACCCGGATGTCGTCATGACAACATCCGGGTCACCAGACAGCCGGAAGATACTTTGATCATGTGCAGTGCACGATCAAAGTATCATCCGCATCTGCAGCGCTGACAGCCTGTATAGCACAGGGATGGTGCTCCATCCCTATGCTATACAGGCAATCAGAGTAAAAAAAGTGAAAGTCCCATAGTGGGACAAAGTATAAAAGTAAAAAAAAGTGTTAGAAAATAAAAAAATTAAAAAAAATTGTAAAAATATATAAAAAAATAATAATAATAATCCCCAAAAAATAAAAATGTAATGTACCCATCAATAAATATTATTATGAAAAAAAACAAAACAATAAAAGTACACATATTTGGTATTGCCACGTCCGGAACGACCTGACCTATAAAACTGTCCCACTACTTAACCACTTTAGTGAACACGGTAAAAAATAAAAATAAAAAACAAAGCAAAAAACGGTGCTTTATCATCATATCGCCAAACAAAAACTGGAATAAAACGCGATCAAAAAGACGAATATAAATAAAAATGGTACCGCTGAAAACGTCATCTGGTCTTGCAAAAAACAAGTTGCCATACAGCTCCATCAGCTGAAAAATAAAAAAGTTACAGTACTCAGAATAAAGTGATGCAAAAAATATTCTTTTTTCTATAAAATAGCTTTTATTGTGTAAAAGCACCAAAACATAGAAAAACAATATATATGTGGTACTGGTGTAAACGTACTGCCCTGAAGAATAAAACTGCCCTATCAATTTTACCACATGAGGAACGACATAAAAAAAATTTAAAAAAACAATTCCTGAATTGTTGGTTTCTGTTTATTCTGCCTCCCAAAAATCGGAATAGAAAGCGAACAAAAAATGTCACGTACCTGAAAATGGTACCAATAAAAACTTGTCCCGCAAAAAACAAGCCGTCACATGACTCTGTCGGCCAAAATATGGAAAAATTATAGCTCTCAAAATATGGCGATGCAAAAACTAGTCTTTGCAAAAAAAAAAGTCTTTTAGTGTGTGACAGCTGTCAATAATAAAAACCCGCTATAAATCTGATATCGCTGTAATCACACCGATCTGAAGAATAAATTCGTCTAATCACTTATACTGCACGAGGAACGGCATAAAAAATAAACTCTAGGGTTAGGGTTGTGTTAGGGTTAGGGTTGTGCTAGGGTTAGGGTTGTGCTAGGGTTAGGGTTGTGCTAGGGTTGGGGTTGTACTAGGGTTGGGGTTGTGCTAGGGTTAGGACTATGTTAGGGTTAGGGTTGTGATGGGGTTGGGATTTTTTCGAAAGTAAAGAAAAAAAAAAATGATGACGATATGGCGACTAGTGTTGAGTGCAAGTGCTCGCTACTTGAGTTTGCATCGGGTGCTCAGGTATACACTGAGTATCCCGGGTGCTCGAGTCTCCACCCCATATGCTTCGCGGCCAAAAAAAACTCGCTGGGATTGCCTGCCATGCACGAGCGATCCCCGCATGTTTTTTTTTGGGTGTCTAACAACTATGAAACATGCGGGGCGGGGACTCAAGCATGTCATTTGAGCACCTGCGATACATGGTGCATACCTGAGTACCCGATGTAGTGAGCACTTGCGCTCAAGACTAACGACAACTTATTCAATATGATGACCTAATGTTATGAAATTCTGTGTCGTACCTCTGGGTTCAAAATGTTCACTATACCCCTTGATAAAATTCTTGAGGGGTCCAGTTTCCAAAATGGGGTCATTTGTGGTGGGTTTCCACTATTTAAGCAAATCAGGGGCTCTCCAAACGTGACATGGCGCCCGCTCTCAATTCCAGCCAATTTTGCGTTCAAAAAGTCACACTGTGCTCATTCCCTTCAGAACCCTGCTGTGCGCCCAAACAAACAGTGTATTTTCCCCACATATGGGGTATTGGCATACTCAGGGGAAATTGCAAAAAAGTTTTTGGGGTCCATTTTCTCCTCTTACTGTTGTGAAAATAAAAAATTGGGGCTAAAACATTTTTGTGAAGAAAGTTTGATTTTTTTATTTTCACGGCTCCATGTTATAAACTTCCGTGAAGCACCTGGGGGTTCAGGGTGCTCACTACACATCTACATAAGTTCCCTGAGGGGTCTAGTTTCCAAAATGGTGTCACTTCTGTGGGGTTTCAGTTGTTGGCACATCAGGGGCTCTCCAAACGCAACATGGCGTACGTTAATTAATCAAGCAAATTTTACATTCAAAAAGTCAAATGGTGCTCTTTCCCTTCCGAACCCTGCCGTGCGCCCAAACAGTGGTTTTCTCCCACATATGGGGTACCAGCTTACTCAGGAGAAATTGCACAACAAATTGTTTGGCGCAATTTCTCCTGTTACCCTTATGAAAATGCAAAATTGGGGGCTTAAAAACATTTTTGTGGGAAAAATGTGAACATTTTATTTTTACAGCTCACTGTTATAAACTTCTGTGAAGCACCTGGGGTTTCAGGGTGCTCACCACACATCTAGATAAGTTCCCTGAGGGGGTCTAGTTTCCAAAATGGTGTCACTTGTGGGGGGTTTCAATTGTTTAGGCACATCAGGGGCTCTCCAAATGGAACATGGCGTCCGCTAATTATTTAAGCAAATTTTACATTCTGTTTTTTAATGATACCCTTGCGAAAATAAAAAAAATTGGGGTCTAAAGTAACATTTTTGTGAAAAAAAATAAATGTTCATTGTTTCCTTCCACATTCCAAAAAGCATCTGAAGGGTTAATAAACTTCTTGAATGTGGTTTTGCGCACCTTGAGGGGTGCAGTTTTTAGAATGGTGTCACTTTTGGGCATTTTCTGTCATAAAGGCCCCTCAAAGTCACTTCAAATGTAATGTGGTCCCTAAAAAAATGATTTTGTTGTAAAAATGAGAAAGCGCTGGTCAACTTTAACCCTTCTAGCTCCCTAACCCAAAAAAATTTTGGTTCCAAAATTGTGCTGATGTAAAGTAGACATGTGGGAAATGTTATTTATTAACTATTTTGTGTGACATATCTCTCGGATTTAAGGGCATGAAAGTTTAAAGTTTGAAAATTGCAAAATGTATTAAATTTTTGCCAAATTTCAATTTTTTTCACGAATAAGCGCAAGTCATATCAAGAAATTTTACCACTATCATGAAGTACAATATGTTATGAAAAAACATTCTCAGAATCAGTGGGATCCGTTGAAGCGTTTCAGAGTAATTACCTCATAAATTGACAGTGGTCAGAATTGTAAAAATTGGCCGAGTCAATAATGTGCAAACTGTTATGATCTGCTACAAGCACTAAGGAAAGACAGGAGATCTGTCCCTACAATAGAACTAAACTGGATCCCTACGATGTAACGGGGAACCTGATCCTGCGATCAGACCCGCTAAAGTCCTCGGCTAGTCTGTACGAAGACCCATAGATGCAAGGGAGGGATCCCTACAAGAACTAGGGACTGGGATAAAGTTGGACACCTCCTAGCAGAAATTGTAGCAGTCAAAGACAAACACACAACAAAGAACATAGAGGTCCGAAGACCTAGCGAAACTAACAGAGAACGGTAACAGAGCACCAAGCTAGCTCAAGAGTAGTAAATACAATGAAGTCCAGCAAGGCCAGGAGGGCGGAGCCGGATTAAAAAGGCAAAAATGGTCATGTGACCAGCAAACTAGAAAAAACCTAACAGGAGAGTTCTAACAGTACCCCCTCTTCTAAGAGGATCCTCCGGATCATCTAGGACCGGGCTTATCAGGAAACCTCCTGTGAAACGCTCTGACAAATCTGGAAGCAGAAACATCATCCGCCCTCACCCATGAGTTATCCTCGGGTCCGAAACCCTTCCAAGCGACGAGATACCTAACAGCAGATTGGTTAACTATCTGAAGCACCTTAAAGGGCCCTACAAACTTGGGACCCAATTTTTTCGAAGGAATCCTCAATCGCAGATTCTTAGAGGACAACCAAACCATGTCACCAATAGCAAACGAAACCTCTTGCCGTTTCCTATCAAAGTACCTCTTAAATTTTTTGTTAGCCTCCTGAAGATTATCACCCACATCAGTCCAAACTCTCTCCAAATCACCGGAAAAACTCTCCTCCTCCGGCACAGCCGATACCAATTTGGAGAATGACCCAAAAGACGGATGTCTCCCAGAACAACAAAAAAAAGGCGAACACCCAGCAGAAGAGGATGTATGGTTGTTAAGAGCAAATTCAGCAAGTGGCAGAAACTCAGACCACCCCTCTTGATTGTCTGCCACAAAGCAACGCAAGAACTGCTCAACATCCTGGTTCTTTCTTTCTGTCTGGCTATTAGACTCAGGATGATATCCGGATGAAAACGACAAATGAACTCCCAACCTGTCACAAAAGGCACGCCAAAAACGAGCCACGAACTGAGGTCCCCTATCAGAAACAATGTCAGTAGGAACGCCATGTAGTCTGACAATTTCCTTGACAAAGGCCTTAGCGAGTGTCTTAGAGCAAGGCAGTTTGATGAAGGGAACCAAGTGACACATCTTGCTAAAACGGTCCACGACCACCCAGATGACCGTGAAACCTTCAGAGGGGGGAAGGTCAGTAATAAAGTCCATAGCCAGATGTGTCCAAGGTGCACTAGGAACCTCCAGAGGGCAAAGCAACCCCGCAGCAGGAGCATGCGAAGACTTAGATCTAGCACACACAGTACATTGACGCACCCACTTAATGACTTCCTTCTGCCATCCAGGCCACCAAAAACTGCGACCCACAAGTCTCTTGGTCTCAGAAATTCCTGGATGACCTGCCAACCGAGACTCATGACACTCAACAAACAAATCTCTCCTAAAGGTCCTAGGCACAAACAACCTCCCATGGGGAGTGTTAGATGGGGCATTCTCCTGTGCTTTAAGAATCTCATCTTCCAAAACGGAGTCCAAAGCAGCAATCACAACACCTTCTTGTAAAATGCTCTCCTCCTCAGCACTGACCATGGGAGAAAAGCTGCGAGACAAAGCATCCGCTTTAACATTCTTGGTACCCGGGATGTAAGTAACGGAAAAATTAAACCGCGAGAAAAAAAGTGCCCACCTAGCCTGACGGACATTCAAGCGCTTGGCAGCATCAAGATAGATCAGATTTTTATGATCAGTGAAAACCTGAATGGGAAATTCAGCACCTTCCAAGAGATGACGCCAGTGTTCAAATGCGAGTTTAATAGCCAGCAATTCCCGATTACCAATATCGTAATTAAGTTCAGTCTCAGAAAAATTTTTTTAAAAAAAGGCACAGGGATGTACTCCATCCTTGCTTTCCTGAGACAACACCGCACCAACCCCCACAGAAGAAGCATCGACCTCAACCAAAAACGGCTTAGTCACATCAGGCTGCATAAGGATGGGAGCAGAGCTGAACCTCTCCTTAAGAAACACAAAAGCTTCAATGGCCTCAGAAGTCCACTGAACCACATTAGCACCTTTCCTAGTGAGATCGGTCAGCGGTTTGACAATAATAGAAATTTTTTTTATGAATTTTCTGTAATAATTGGCGAAACCCAAAAACCTCTGAATCGATTTCAAACCAATAGGCCTAGGCCATTCCTGCACAGCTTGAACTTTAACCGGGTCCATCTCAAAACCTTCACTGGAGATAATGTAACCCAAAAAACTAATTCTCTGTACAGCGAACTCACATTTCTCCAGCTTAGCAAAAAGCGAATTGTCCATTAATAACTGTAGAACCTCACGTACGCTCCGCCAATGAGACTCCAGATCAGGCGAATAAATCAGAATGTCATCCAAATACACAACCACATTTTTGCCGATCAAAGGTCTAAGGATGTCATTAATAAGATTCTGAAAAAATGCTGGAGCATTGGTAAGACCAAAAGGCATAACCAGATTCTCAAAATGACCCACAGGAGTGTTAAAAGCAGTCTTCCATTCATCACCCTCCTTCATGCGCAACAAATTGTATGCCCCCCGGAGATCAATTTTAGAGAACCACTTGGCCCCCACTAACTGGTTAAACAAATCAGGAATCAATGGCAGTGGGTAAGGATTGCGTACAGTAATTTTATTAATCTCACGAAAGTCCAGACAAGGACGTAAACCGGCATCTTTTTTTTTAACAAAAAAAAATCCAACAGCCACAGGAGACTTGGAAGGCCTAATGTGACCGGCGGCCAAGCTTGTCTGTATGTATTCCTCCAAAGCCTTTCTCTCAGGAATAGTAAGATTAAATAAACGACTTTTAGGAAAAGTCGCTCCAGGGACAAATTCAATGGTACAATCATAGTCTCTATGGGGAGGCAAAATTTGTGACTCCTCCTCAGAAAAAAACTCTCCAAAAATCCTGAATAGGTACAGGTAATTCCCCTTTTTCCACCACAGCAATACGTCCGTTACAACACTTGTCATAACATTTAGGGCTCCAGGACTTAATTTCATTGGTAGACCAATCCAGTACAGGATTATGCAATTTTAACCAGGGCAACCCCAATATTACTGGAGAAGGCAAATTATTCAATACTACCAAATTCAAATTCTCTTGATGAACACCATTAATAGTGAGGGGAAATTCACAGACCTTGTGAGTAACACTCTTCAAGGGAGAGCCATCAACAGAAACCACAGCAATAGGGGATGACAAAAGTTTAGGTTTTAATGTAAGTTTTTCCAAGAATCCCCCATCAATCACATTCAGAGTAGAACCACAATCCACAAATACCCGAAATTCAATTAATTCTTCCTGAGCAGCGGTAGTAGCAGATAGGAATACTCCCTTTGTATTTAAACAGGCTATACGTGCATAACTGACCTTTTTTTTTTCTTTGTTCATACGAAGCACACAGTTCTTAATAAAATGACCAGAATTTCCGCAATAGAAGCACAAACCTTCAGAAAGCCTGCGGTCTTTTTCCTGAGAGCGGGGTGTCATCGCCCCAATCTCCATCGGCTCTCCTTTGTCAGCACAGACCCTCTCAGGACTCGGAGCTGACATAGCAGAGGATTTGCTCTCATTAACCCTTGCACGCAGTCTCCTGTTCACCCGTATAGCTAATTGCATTGCCTCCTGCAAGTTTCCAGGTGTGGGATAAGCAATCAGCAAATCCTTAACCCTTTCACCTAGCCCTGCAAGAAACAAGCTTTTCAAAGCTGAATAGTTCCACCCCACCTGGGCAGACCACCGACGGAAGTGAGAACAATACTTTTCCACATTATCTGATCCCTGCCTCAAACGTCTCAATTCAGACTCAGCAGATGAGACACGATCAGGATCATCGTACAACAAACCCAAAGCAGAAAAAAAACTATCCACTGATCTAAAGCACGGATCACTAGGTTGGAGAGAAAAAGCCCATCCCTGAGGATCCTTGCGCAAAAGTGACATTATGAACCCTATGCACTGTGATTCATCACCAGAGGATCCGGGTCTTAAACGAAAATACAATAAACAAGCATTTTTAAAAGAAAAAAAATCTTGTTGTTCACCAAAAAATAGATCAGGCAGACGTACCTTTGGCTCTACCAAATGTGCTCCAGAACAGCTACTCACGTGTTGTTGGAGCTTGGCCACCTCCAGAGAGAGTCCCTGCAAGCGTTGAGCCAAATCTTGAACCGAGACCATGATGGAAACTGGAGGTCTTTCCTTAGAGAAATTTTTTGGGCTGGACTTACTGTTATGATCTGCTACAAGCACTAAGGAAAGACAGGAGATCTGTCCCTACAATAGAACTAAACTGGATCCCTACGATGTAACGGGGAACCTGATCCTGCGATCAGACCCGCTAAAGTCCTCGGCTAGTCTGTACGAAGACCCATAGATGCAAGGGAGGGATCCCTACAAGAACTAGGGACTGGGATAAAGTTGGACACCTCCTAGCAGAAATTGTAGCAGTCAAAGACAAACACACAACAAAGAACATAGAGGTCCGAAGACCTAGCAAAACTAACAGAGAACGGTAACAGAGCACCAAGCTAGCTCAAGAGTAGTAAATACAATGAAGTCCAGCAAGGCCAGGAGGGCGGAGCCGGATTAAAAAGGCAAAAATGGTCATGTGACCAGCAAACTAGAAAAAACCTAACAGGAGAGTTCTAACACAAAACACCTTGGGGGGTAAAGGGGTTAAGGGGTGTGGCTTTATGTGAATGACATAGAGATGGGAGGGATGTCATTCACCATACCTTCCCTCAGGGTGTGGCTGAGCATGGTTTAAATGTTCAGTTCTGTTTTTTTTTTCTGTGTCGTGGTCTGGAGAAGCAAGGTCTCCAGACTGGGAAATCTTCAGCTCAGGACAGAGCTGAAGGCTGGGACTACGCCCTGTGTGGGCGAGTTCCACATACATATGGACTGTGCTATCGTTTATCTTTTGTTTTGTCATTTTGCCGTGTTTATTTTTGCTGGAGTTGCAGGGCTTTATGCCATATAATAAAGTCTGCAGAGAAAGCCCGGTTCCTGAGTCTACTTCCGGAAGCGGGCGAGCGAGTCGTCTTACCACGCCAGAGACTCAAGTTCAAGACCCTAACCTTGGCATACAAAGCCATCCACCACCAGTCTTCTCCATACATCTGTGACCTAGTCTTCAGGTACTTACCTGCACACAACCTCCGATCCTCACAAGATCTCCTTTTCTAATAGCCTCTTATCTCCTCTTCCCACAAACGCATACAAAATTTCTCCCTTACATCCACCCTACTATGGAGATCTCTACCCCAACACGTCAGACTCTTGCCTACCGTGGAAACCTTCAAAAGGACCCTGAAGACCTACCTCTTCCGACAAGCCTACAACCTGCAGTAACCACCGCTCCACCATACCGCTGCACGACCAGCTCTACCCTCGCGTACTGTATCCTTACCCATCCCTTGTAGATTGTGAGCCCTCGCGGGCAGGATCCTCTCTCCTCCTGTACCAGTTGGTGACTTGTTTTTGTTCAAACTAGTGTACTTGTTGTTTGTATGTATACCCCTTTTTCACATGGAATTAATGGCGCTATAATAATAAATAATAATAATAATATACAATAGTGAAGGTTAGCAGTTGAAGACAAATGGAGCATTAAAAACTACGGATCTTCACAAGTAATACATATAAATATAATTAATAAACAAGAATAATAAAAAAATAACTGAAAATACGTATAGAAAATACACACATATATATATATTTATATACACAGTGTGAAACAGTGAGGGGAATTATATGCGAGTGCAGGTATGTATCCCCCAGGATGCACATAGAAAATTATTGAACTCGCTGGAATGTATTGCAACCACAGACACAACTGTGGTTGCAGTGCAAAATAAAAGTAAGTTTGGACTTGGTCAAGCTATTTGACCAAGTCGGATTTAAGAAAACCCGGCATGTGCTTTCATTTTTGGAGTGATTTACATGATGGCAGTGGGGCGGATCACTCCCTCCAGCCCGGGTGTTACCAGTGGCTCATGGCCACAGTTTTCCATTTAATCCTGCAGCAATGGTTTGGGTGGGTCAGTTTATGTTTGCAAGCTGCAGAGCAGGAGGCTCTGTGCAATACAGGCCTGTGTGACGTGAACACAGAGCCCAAAAAGGCAAAGCTTCTGACGCACCTCAGAGTGATATGCCGGTGCAGTCGCCCAAGGCAACGGGTTTGGAAATGGACTGTTCTTTGACGACCCGGCTGCGACCCGGAGGATACCGTTTGCCTTTAATTTGTGAGTTTTGGAAAAATAAAGACATTTACTTTCCTGTGTCACTGCCTTATTACCGCACTGTGTGAATACTGCTGCACTATAATACACATACATATATATTTACATACATACATAAAAAATAATAATAATAAAAAATACAAACTATACATGCCCATGCATCTCTATGCAAAAATGGTTGTATGGCTGTATATTTGTGAGCAATGAACTAATTTGTTGATGAAGAAGTGCTTCATATGTGTGTGCGGTTTTTACGCTAAATATTAGGCAAATATTAGTCATTGCTCCCCGCGCACACAGTCCCGGCGTGGGGATCAGTGACTTCCGGCAGCTGATCTCTCCTTGTGAGCCGCACATGGCAGTAACGCCATGCGCGGCTCACATGGAGAGATCAATGCGGGCAGACATGACGCAGCGCTGGAGGGGAGAGAAGAGAGGTGAGTAGGCGTGTTTATTTTTTTTTATGTGCAGCGTGATGGGGATTAGGGGGGCCATGCATACTAGGATAAGGATGAGGGGGCCATACATACCATGGTAAGGACGAGGGGGCCATACATACCAGGATAAGGATGATGGGGCCATACATACCAGGATAAGGATGAGGGGGCCATACATACCAGGATAAGGATGAGAGGGCAATACATACCAGGATAAGGATAAGGGGGCCATACATACCAGTATAAGGATGATGGGGCCATACATACCAGGATAAGGATGAGGAGGATCATACATACCAGTATAAGGTTGAGGGGGCCATGCATATCAGGATAAAGATGAGGGGTGCCATGCATACCAGGATAAGGATGAGGGGTGCCATGCATACCAGGATAAGGATGAGGGGGCCATGCATACCAGGATAAGGATGAGGGGTGCCATGCATACCAGGATAAGGATGAGGGGTGCCATGCATACCAGGATAAGGATGAGGGGGCCATGCATACCAGGATAAGGATTAGGGGTGCCATGCATACCAGGATAGGGATGAGGGGTGCCATGCATACTAGGATAAGGATGAGGGGTGCTATGCATATCAGGATGGAAAGGTGTCATGCATATCAGGATGGGGACGGGGGCCACGTCTAATAGGAAGGGGGGGCATATCTACCAGGATGGGGGATATTATCAGAATTGGGGGACATTACCCCTATACCAGTGTCAGCAGCAGACCCACTCCCCCTTAACAGTGCATTGTGACCACATTTTTTGCTTCATTTTTTTTTTCTATTTCCCTCCTGTAAAACCTAGGTGCGTCTTATGGTCCGGTGCATCTTATTGTCCAAAAAATACGGTAATCTTTTGATGATATTCTAATTTAGTGAGATGCACCTGTACAACGAAGTTGTGGTTGAGGATAATTTTAATGCTTTCCACTATGAAGTGTACTTGGACATCATTATACATATTTGTTTGATTGAGGAAATGGGTGGCTGCCTCACATCCTTTCTCATGTTCGATGACCGTGTAGAGTGATTTTAGGTCCAGAGTACCCAGAATTTAGTGGCTTTCCCAGGCAGTTGTTTCCTAGATGTTTAATATATGGCCCGTGTTTTTTAAACTCATTGGTAGGGCTTTAATGCATCTCTGTACATGTTTATTCACATATTGGGAAAGGTTTGTTAGGCAGTTTATACCCGATACGATGGGTCTTCCAGGGGTCAAGTGATGTTCTTATGTAATTTCGCTACATGATAAAAAACTGCTGTGCTTGGAGTCTAATTGAGCACAAACTGGTATTCCTTTTTATTTAGGATTCCCAACCTCTTGCCTTTCGTTGCTAGGTAGTTCAGATGGTTAATGAATTTACCTGTGGGGTCAGTAGCCAGGTTTTAGTGGCACCCAATAGATTCTGAGACTCCTTGTGATACATAGTATAGTCCATGACTACTATACCACCTCCTTTATCCGCTGGGCGGATATCTATTTCATTGTTCTCTTGTAGTTTGGCAATTGCCTGTTTTTCATGATGAGTCAGATTTGAGGTATAAATCTGAGTTTTCTCCTTTTCATTTTTTTAATCTCCCTCATTGTCAAACGTAGAGAAATCTTTTGAATACTCAGAGATAGGATTAAACGTGGATTTACTGGAGAGTGAAGTATGTATATATTGTGTATTTGGAACTGAATTAGAATAGACTGATTTTGGGTTTTGTTTGAGAACATATTTCTTCAAAGCCAGGTTTCGTAGATATTTTTTCATGTTTATGTAGAGGTTAAAGGGCCTGGCTTCAGAAGATGGAGCAAACTTCAAGCCTTTCTGGAGGAGATTTTCTTCTTTCTCTGTTGGGGTAAAGGAACTGAGATTAAAGATTTTTTGCGGATGTGTTATTTCCCCAGTAGTGGTTTTCTTTTTGGAGAATTTCCTGCCTTTTTACCTCTTTTGGTCTTTCTACTCGTACCCCCAAAAAATCCCAGCTTATCTTGGTTTGCGAGTACATGAGAGAGCCTTTATAAGTGTTACTGGTGTTCTGAATGGGTTTGTTTAATGTTTAGTTGTGGACTTGTTTAGATCGATTTTTCTACTCGGAATTTTGTGTTTCAATGTATTTGTGCTTATGGGAAGATTACCCGTATGCAGTGCCTGGCTTTGTCGCCCACTTTGAAGGGTTTCATGTTCAACTGATCTGCTTGTTTGTTCAAAATGTTGGACCACTGGGGTGCTAATTGGGGTATCGTTGATGGTCAAGCTGGATATATCTTCTCCTTCTCCCAGAATGCTAAGTTGGGAGAATCTGTTGGACATGGGTATGTCATCTGCCTCAATTGTGTTATGCTCCTCAAAAATAACACAAGGATTAGCTTGTGGTATGTTTGCTTCATTTCCTATGATTGTACCCCCGATATTGGTGATATCACCTAGATCTGTAAAAGAATCCTCATTAGTTATTCTAACCTCAGTGATTCATGATGCCGGAGGGGTATACTAAGTAGAATTAGTGTGACTGTAAGTTGAGAAGGCTAGGGAAGTATCTGATTTGTTTTGCAAGCGAGTGGCCTGATACTCATCTAGTAAGAGAAATTGCTGGCGAGGTGCTGCTGGTGTGGTTATGACATTTGATGTTGGAGTGTCCGAATGGTGCAGCCTTAGTTGTTCATGGTAGGGAATATTCTCCCTTCTAAACGTACTTATTTTCTTATTAATAATGTCCTTTTCCTTTACTTTGAGTCTCTTTACAATGTTGGTTGAGAGAACTTCTATCTCTGGGATCTGATTGAATGGTTGGAGTTGGTCAAAATAATCTTAGATCTTCCTGTTGATTTTGGTTAGATTGTCCTATCGTTTGCTAATAATAAACTGTAATGATTGGAGAAATTTAGAAACATGTGGTCCCATTCTTTTTGGATAAGGGGGTCTTCAAAATCACTGGCCAAAGTTTTACATACTAACAGGCCTTTTGGGACACTTCCTGTCTTCTAAATTTAAAATTCCTGACGTATTCTATTTTATATATATACACACGTGGTCAAAATTGTTGGCACCTCTAGTTTAATGAAAGAAAAACCCACAATGGTCACAGAAATAACTTGAATCTGACAAAAGTAATAATAAATTAAAAATCTATGAAAATGAACAAATGAAAGTCAGACATTGCTTTTCAACCCTGCTTCCACAGAATTTAAAAAAAAATTAAACTCATGAAATAGGCCTGGACCGAAATGATGGTACCCCTGAAAATAATGTGACAAAAGGGACATGTTAAATCAAGTTGTGTCCACTAATTAGCATCACAGGTGTCTACAATCTTGTAATCTGTCAGTGGGCCTGTACATAGGGATACAGATACTCACTGTGCTGTTTGGTGACATGGTGTGTACCACACACAACATGGACCAGAGGAAGCAAAAGAAAGAGTTGTCTCAGGAGATTAGAAAGAAAATTATAGACAAGCATGTTAAAGGTAAAGGTTATAAGACCATCTCAAAGCAGCTTGATGTTCCTGTGACTACAGTTGCACATATTATTCAGAAATTTAAGATACATGGGACTATAGCCAACCTTCCTGGACGTGGCCGCAGGAGGAAAATTGATGACAAATCAAAGAGACGGATAATACGAATGGTAACAAAAGAGCCCTGGAAAACTTCTAAAGTGATTAAAGGTGAACTTCAAGCTCAAGGAACATCTGTGTCAGATTGCACCATCCGTCGTTGTCTGATCCAAAGTGGACTTCATGGGAGACGACCAAGGAAAACACCATTGTTGAAAAAAAATCATAAAAAATCCAGACTGGAATTTGCCAAACTACATGTTGACAAGCCACAAAGCTTCTGGGAGAATGTCATATGGACAGATGAGACAAAAATGGAAGTTTTTGGCAAGGCACATCAGACAGAAAAATGAAGCACATCAAAAAAAGAACACTGTCCCTACTATGAAACGTGGAGGAGGCTCTGTTATGTTCCGGGGCTGCTTTGCAACATCTGGCACAGGATGTCTTGAATCTGTGCAGGGTACAATGAAATCTCAAGACTATCAAGGGATTCTAGAGAGAAATGTGCTGCCCAGTGTCAGAAAGCTTGGTCTCAGTCGCAGGTCATGGGTCTTGCAACAGGATAATGACCCAAAACACACAGCTAAAAACACCCAAGAATGGCTAAGAGGAAAACATTGGACTATTCTGAAGTGGCCTTCTATGAGCCCTGACCTAAATCCTATTGAGCATCTTTGGAAAAAGCTAAAACATGCCGTCTGGAAAAGGCAACCTTCAAACATGAGACAACTGGAGCAGTTTGCTCATGAGGAGTGGGCCAAAATACCTGTCGAGAGGTGCAGAAGTCTCATTGACAGTTACAGGAATCGTTTGATTGCAGTGATTGCTTCAAAAGGTTGTTCAATAAAATATTAAGTTAAGAGTACAATCATTTCTGTCCAGGCCTATTTCATGAGTTTATTTTTTTTTTTAAATTCTGTGGAAGCAGGGTTGAAAAGCAATGTCTGACTTTCATTTGTTCATTTTCATAGATTTTTAATTTATTATTACTTTTGTCAGATTGAAGTTATTTCTGTGACCATTGTGGCTTTTTCTTTCATTAAACGAGGGGTACGAACAATTTTGACCACGCGTGTATACATATATATATATATATAAATATGGATATTTAGGTACAGGTCCACACTCATAACATAACATTTTATTTTCTGACCAATTTATATAAGGAACCCAACCACCGTATTCGTTTTTGCCTAATATTTTGCATAAAAACCGCACACACTTCTTAATCAACAAAATTGTTCATTGCTCACAAATATACAGCCATACAACCATATTTGCACAGCTGCACAGGCATGTATAGTTTGCATTTTTTATTATTATTATTTTTTCTGTGTGTGTGCGTGTGTATATATATATATATATATATATATATATATATATATTGTGAGGCAGTGACTGGGATCGTATATGAGGGACGTTATATATCCCCCAGAATGTGTACAGAGACCTATTAAACCCATTGGAGTGCATTGCCGTCACAGATGCAATGCAGGAATGAAGGTGAGCATTGACCTGGTCAGGCTATCTGGCTAAGGCAGATTAAGTAAAACCCGGCAGGGCCTTCATTTCTTGGAGGAGGCTACAGGAAGGCAGTGGGGCGGCCTCCTCCCTCCAACCCGGGTTTTCCAGTGGCTCTTGCCACAGGTCCTTTAAAAACCCTGCATTAAAGGTTAGTGTTGTTCAATTTGGGACCTGCTAGGAGCATAGCAGGAAAGCTCGGCGGGCCTGTGTGTAGCTGAATCCATGGCTGGCAAGGTTCTGCACCCGTCCGGCTCTGAGCGGCCCGGCGGGACCATTGCCCACGACAACCGTTGTTTATGGACTTATGTTAACCCAGCTGCGAACTGGAGGACTTTTCTGTTTTACACGTGAGTTGCTGAATAAAAGCTGCTTATATTGGACTTGCTTGGGTCACTGCCTCAGTTACTGCACGATGTGAACACCGCCGCCTTACAGCTTGGTGGAGAATGCGGGCATTGTGACTGAGGCATACCCCACCAGCAGCAGCATAACCACAATCCGGCCTGCCACCTGCCACTGTAACATACCTGGCGGCGTCCTTGCATAGTGGTCCATCTCCCACTGTGCAAGAGCGCGCACTTGATTTCCAGTCCAGACTGCCACTCTGGCTTCTTTCCATACTGTCTGCTTTGCTCTGCTCTGGCTGCTTAGGGCTACGCCCACTGAACTTCCTGTTTCTTGTAGCAGCTACAGACACACCCCTAATGCGTTCTCAGCCTATTGCTGTCTGTCACCTGGTATTTAAACCAGCTCCTCCTTGGAATCCATGCCTGAGCATCTTGTTCTGTCAGTTGGCTTCTAGTCACTGTTGTGCCAGGTCCTGTCTATGTTTCCTGCCTTGCGGTATCAGTTCCCGTGTCTGAACTGTGTCCTGTCTGTGCACTCTAGCCAGCTGTCTTTCTGCCTTTCCTGGAGGCTGTAATTCCAGGCCCGTGTGAACACGCTCTTAGCCTGTTCCTTCTGCCCTCTAGGGGCCGCATACCTAGATCTGTTGTCTGTGTCTTTTCCCAGTGTCTGTTCCTGCCCTAACTATCTTCCAGCCTGTTTCCCGTTTCTCTCTACGCCCATATCTTCCCTTTTTCTACAGAGTCTGAACTCGTACCTAACTCCTGCTCATTGACACTGTACTTCCGTTTGTGAGTTTGTGGTCCACTCGCTACTTCACTGCAAGTATCTTGTGTGTATCTGGTTCTGCCTTTCCCTTCCAGTCTGTTCCGTGTGAACAGAGCCCTGTCCCCTCTGCCCTGCCTTGCTCGCCACTCCGGCGGTTTCTGCCCGCTCTGCCTTGTTCACAGCTCCGGCAGTTCTTGCCTGCTCTGCCTTGTTCACCGCTCTGGCGGTTCTAGCCTGCTCTGCCTTGTTCACCGCTCCGGCGGTTCTTGCCTGCTCTGCCTTGCTCACCACTCCGGCGGTTCTTGCCTGCTCTGCCTTGTTCACCACTCCGGCGGTTCTTGCCTGCTCTGCCTTGCTCACCGCTCCGGCGGTTCTTGCCTGCTCTGCCTTGCTCACCGCTCCGGCGGTTCTTGCCTGCTCTGCCTTGCTCACCGCTCCGGCGGTTCTTGCCTGCTCTGCCTTGCTCAACGCTCCGGCGGTTCTTGCCTGCTCTGCCTTGTTCACCGCTCCGGCGGTTCTTGCCTGCTCTGCCTTGCTCACCACTCTGGTGGTTCTTGCTTGCTCTGCCTTGCTCACCGCTCCGGCGGTTCTTGCCTGCTCTGCCTTGCTCACCGCTCCGGCGGTTCTTGCCTGCTCTGCCTTGCTCACCGCTCCGGCGGTTCTTGCCTGCTCTGCCTTGCTCACTGCTCTGGCGGTTCTTGCCTGCTCTGCCCCTTTGCTTACTGTTGCGGCAGTCTCGCTCTGCTCTGACCCTTTGCTCACTGCTCCAGCAGTCTCGCTCTGCTCTGACCCTTTGCTCACTGCTCCGACAGTCTCGCTCTGCTCTGACCCTTTGCTCACTGCTCCGGCAGTCTCGCTCTGCCCTGACCCTTTGCTCACTGCTCCGGCAGTCTCGCTCTGCTCTGACCCTTTCCTCACTGCTCTGGCAGTCTCGCTCTGCTCTGACCCTTTGCTCACTGCTCCAGCAGTCTCGCTCTGCTCTGACCCTTTGCTCACTGCTCTGGCACTCTCGCTCTGCTCTGACCCTTTGCTCACTGCTCCGGCACTCTCGCTCTGCTCTGACCCTTTGCTCACTGCTCCGGCACTCTCGCTCTGACCCTTTGCTCACTGCTCCGGCACTCTCGCTCTGCTCTGACCCTTTACTCACTGCTCCGGCACTCTCGCTCTGCTCTGACCCTTTGCTCACTGCTGCGGCAGTCTCGCTCTGCTCTGACCCTTTGCTCACTGCTGCGGCAGTCTCGCTCTGCTCTGCCCCTTTGCTCACTGCTCCGGCAGTCTCGCTCTGCTCTGACCCCTTGCTCACTGCTCCGGCAGTCTCGATCTGCTCTGACCCTTTGCTCACTGCTCCGGCAGTCTTGCTCTGCTCTGACCCTTTGCTCACTGCTCCGGCAGTCTCGCTCTGCTCTGACCCTTTGCTCACCGCTCCGGCAGTCTCGCTCTGCTCTGACCCTTTGCTCACTGCTCCGGCAGTCTCGCTCTGCTCTGCCCCTTTGCTCACTGCTCCGGCAGTCTCGCTCTGCTCTGCCCCTTTGCTCACTGCTCCGGCAGTCTCGCTCTGCTCTGTCCCTTTGCTCACTGCTCCAGCAGTCTCGCTCTGCTCTGACCCTTTGCTCACTGCTCCGGCAGTCTCGCTCTGCTCTGACCCTTTACTCACTGCTCCAGCAGTCTCGCTCTGCTCTGACCCTTTGCTCACTGCTCCGGCAGTCTTGCTCTGCTCTGACCCTTTGCTCACTGCTCTGGCAGTCTCGCTCTGCTCTGACCCTTTGCTCACTGCTCCGGCAGTCTCGCTCTGCTCTGACCCTTTGCTCACTGCTCAGGCAGTCTCGCTCTGCTCTGACCCTTTGCTCACTACTCCGGCAGTCTCGCTCTGCTCTGACCCTTTGCTCACCGCTCCAGGCGGCCTCGTCCTGCTCTACTCTCGCTCACTGCTCCTGGCGGTCTCGTCTTGCTCTGCTCTTGCTCTCCACTCCGGGCGGCCTCACTCTGCTGTGTTTGTCCACCGCATCTGCGGTTCAGTTCCTGAGTCCCAGTCTGTGCTGGGTCCTATCCACTCTGTGCTCCAAACTGTCGCACCTGCCAGTACCTCCTTGCCTGCATACCAGTCGTGCTTACCAGCATCCACCTGCCTGCATACCAGCCGTACCTGCCAGTACCTCCCTGTTTGCATACCAGTCGTGCTTGCCAGCATCCACCTGTCTGCATACCAGCCATGTCTGCCTATACCCACCAGTCTGTGTGCCAGCCTAACCTGCCTGTTCCTGTATTCCCCGGTGTGGGTCAACAGCCGTATCCGGGGTCTGACCTGGAGTAGCACCTGGTCCCTCTGCTCGATTCCTCCTTGGTGCACTGGCGTCGTATGCGGTCGTGCGACCTTGGTCGGATCGGGTGGATATTTAGTTACGCTCCTCCAGGCATTCACTCTCCGGTACGGTCCAGTGGAATCACTACATATACACACACACGCCAGTCAGTCCGGGCGTGTGCATTACACAGCCCAAACCCGTGGACAAAATGGAGGAGCTGTTAAGGCAATTGATCCACACGTAGCGGCAGCAGCAGGAGCTGATTATGCAGCAGCTCACAGCTCTGCAGGAGACGCCGACGGCACCAGCCCCGGAACGTCGAGAGGCCTGGGACAAGCTTCGCTCATCGTTGATGAAGATGGGACCGGAGGACGACGTGGAAGCCTTCTTTACCATCTATGAATGCACAGCAGAGCAGGAAAACCTACCAGCCAGCCAGTGGGCGTAAGTGGTGGCTCAGTTTTTGGTCAGTGATGCCCAGAAGGCCTACTTCGACCTCAGTCGGTAGGACGCCCAGGACTACCAGAGGCTCAAAGGTGAGATCCTTGCCTGACTGGGGGTCAATACATACGTGAGGGCTCAGCGCGTATTTTCATGGGCCTTTGTGGAGACCCGACCCTCAGGCTTATGACCTTCTGCAGCTGGTAAAGAGGTGGCTCCAGCCTGAGACTTTGACTCCAGCCCAGATGGTGGAGAGGGTGGTGGTCAACTGGCTGGTGAGGACTCTGCCAGCCGCTATCCAACGTTGGGTGGGGCAAGAGGACCCTGGCACCCTCGACCAGGTGGTCAGCCTGATCGAGCGGTACTGGGCCACTCACGACTTTATACGGAACTCATGCCGGACCCTGCCAACCCAGGAACCGGGAAAGGGGTCGCGTCCCTCTGCTGAGGACAGTCAGCACCGTACCCGTGCTGAAGGGGTACCCCGGAGTGAGAATGGCAGGATACCGGTTCCCTCCAAAACGGGCACAAGAACTAACAGTACCTCCACCATTAGGTGCTGGCGGTGTCAGGGGTCGGGACATGTGGTTGCTAACTGCGCCCTGACTACAGAGCCCATGGCCTGCTTGTATGACCGTCGGGTCTCACTGTACACCCAGACTGTCTGCACTGCGAGTGCCAACCCCCCGGAAAGTGAACCCCAACTGTGCCAGGTACAGGTTAATGGGTACCCAACGGAGGCCCTCTTAGACTCGGGGAGCCTAGTGACTTTGGTACATGAGTCACTGGTGGCAGGAGACAACCCCAGTGGACGGACAGTCGGGGTTGTGCGTATCCATGGGGACCTCCGAGAATATCCGACTGCGGAGGTAGGTTTGTCCAAGCCATGTGGGGACACGAAACATGTGGTGGGGGTGGTAAAAACTCTTCCCTATGGGACTGTGTTGGGAAGAGACTTGCCCCTGTTCTGGACTCTGTGGAAAAACAAAAACCACTCTCCCCCGGTAAAATTTATTACGAGCGCTGTACCCGAAGAACCTGAGTCAGTGGTACCTGCCGTAGGGGTGTCCAACCTAGGGACAGAGTGTGACCCTGATAGGATACCCCTAGAGGTGCTGGCAGGAGAGGTCGAGGAGACTCCATCGATCCCCGAGCTGAAAGTGTCCCGAGGCACGTTTGGGACAACTCAGCTACAGGATCCCACGCTGACTCGGGCGCAGGAAAGGGTGTTAGAGGTAAATGGTGTAGCTCAACAGCCCAGTGCAGATACTGTGTTTCCACGCATGGTGGTCAATGGTGAGAAGTCGATCACAGCATTGCGGTGGCAAGGGAAGGGGATCGGGATACTCACCTCTCCTGCCGGCCTCCAGCTCTGTCTGCCGCGGCTTCCCGGATGTTGCCATGACAACCCGATGTCGTCATGACAACATCCGGGTCACCAGACAGCAGGAACATATTTTGGTTATGCGCAGTGCATGACCAAAATATCTTCTGCATCTGCAGCACTGACAGCCTGTATAGCACAGGGATGGTGCTGCATTCCTGTGCTATACAGGTTATCAGAATAAAAAAAGTGAAAGTCCCATAGTGGGACAAAGAATAAATGTAAAAAAAGTGACAGAAAGTGAAAAAAAAAAAAAAATTGTAAAAATATAAAAAAAAAAAAAAAAATACTCCACCAAAAATAAAAATATAATGTACCCATCAATAAATATTATTATGGAAAAAAAACAACAAACCAATAAAAGTACACATATTTGGTATCGCCGCGTCCGGAACGACCTGACCTTTAAAACTGTCCCACTAGTTACCCCTTTAGTGAACACGGTAAAAAAAAAAATTAAGCAAAAAACAATGCTTTATCATCATACCGCCAAGCAAAAAATGAAATAACACGCGATCAAAAAGACGAATATAAATAAAAATGGTACCGATGAAAACGTCATCTTGTCCCGCAAAAAACAAGCTGCCATACAGCTCCATCAGCCGAAAAAAAGTTATAGCTCTCAGAATGAAGCGATGCAAAAAAATTATTTTTTCTATATAGTAGCTTTTATTATGTAAAAGCGCCAAAACATAGAAAAACTATATAAATGTGGTACCGCTGTAAACGTACTGACCTGAAGAAAACAGCTACCTTATAAATTTTACCACACGTGGAACAGCATAAAAAAAAAAATAATTCCTGAATTGTTGGTTTTTGTTTATTCTGCCTCCCAAAAATCGGAATAGAAAGCGATCAAAAAATGTCACGTGCCTGAAAATGGCACCAATAAAAACGTCAACTCATCCCGCAAAAAACAAAGCCATCACATGACTGTCGGCCAAAATATGGAAAAATTATAGCTCTCAAAATATGGCAAAGCAAAAACTAGATTTTACAAAAAAATGCATTAGTAATGTGTGTGACAGCTGTCAATCATAAATACCCGATATGATTCTGGTATCGCTGTAATCGCACCGACTCGAAGAATAAAGTCGTCTAATCACTTATACCGCACGAGAAACGGCGTAAAAAATAAATTCTCGGGTTAGGGTTGTGCTAGAGTTAGAGTTAAGGTTGGGCTAGTGTTAGGGTTGGGGTTAGGGTTGGGCTAGGGTTGGAGCTGGGCTAGGGTTAGGGTTAGGGTTGGGGTTAAGGTTGGGCTAGGGTTGGGCTAGGGTTAGGGTTGGGCTAGGGTTAGGGTTGGGTTAGGGATGGGGTTAGGGTTGGGTTAGGGCTAGGGTTGGTCTAAGATTGGGCTAGGGTTAGGTTTGGGATTTTTTTCAAAAGTAAAAAAAAAAAGATGACGATATGGAGACTAGTGTTGAGCGCAAGTGCTTGCTACTTGAGTTTGCATCGGATGCTCGGGTATGCACTGAGTATCGCGGGTGCTCGAGTGACATGCTCGAGTCTCCGCCCCATATGCTTCGCGGCGAAAAAAACAATCGGGGATTGCCTGCCATGCACGAGCAATCCCCGCATGGTTTTTTTTGGGCATCTAATAACCGTGAGACATGCGGGCGGGGACCCGAGCATGTCACTCGAGCAACAGCGATACATGGTGCATACCTGAAAACCCGATGTAGTGAGCACTTGCACTCAAGACTAATGACAACTTATTCAATATGATGACCTAATGTTATGAAATTCTGTGTCGTCCCTCTGGGTTCAAAATGTTCACTATACCCCTTGATAAAATCCTTGAGGGGTGTAGTTTCCAAAATGGGGTCACTTGTGGGGGGGTTTCCACTATTTAGGCACATCAGGGGCTCTCCAAACGCGACATGGAGTCCGCTCTCGATTCCAGACAATTTTGCGTTCAAAAAGTCACAGAGTGCTCCTTCCCTTCTGAACTCTGCCGTGCGCCCAAACACTGTGGGTTCAAGGTGCTCACCACACATCTAGATAAGTTCCCTGAGGGGTCTAGTTTCCAAGATGGTGTCACTTGTGGGGGGTTTCCACTGTTTAGGCACATCAGGGGCTCCCCAAACGCAACATGGCGTCCGCTAATTATTCAAGCAAATTTTACATTCAAAAAGTCAAATGGCGCTCCTTCCCTTCCGAACCCTGCCGTGCGCCCAAACAGTGTTTTTCCCCCACATATGGGGTATATGCTTACTCAGGAGAAATTGCACAACAAACTGCATGGTGAAATTTCTCCTGTTACCCTTATGAAAATGCTAAATTGGGGGCAGAAAAACATTTTTGTGGGAAAAATGTGAAAATGTTATTTTTACGGCTCAATGTTATAAACTTCTGTGAAGCACCTGGGGGCTCAAGGTGCTCACCACACATCTAGATAAGTTCCCTGAGGGGTCTAGTTTCCAAGATGATGTCCCTTGTTGGGGGTTTCCACTGTTTAGGCACATCAGGGGCTCTCCAAACTCAACATGGCGTCCGCTAATTATTCAAGCAAATTTTACATTCAAAAAGTCAAATGGCGCTCCTTCCCTTCCGAACCATGCCGTGCGCCCAAACAGTGTTTTATCTCCAAATATGGGGTATCTGCGTGATTGGGGGAAATTGAACAACAAATTTTGGGGTCCATTTTTTCCTGTTAACTGTGCAAAAATAAAAAAAAATGGGTCTAAAGTAACATTTTTGTGAAAAAATTTAAATGTTCATTTTATTCTTCCACATTCCAAAAATTCCTGTGAAGCACCTGAAGGGTTAATAAAGTTCTTGAATTTGGTTTTGAGTACCTTGAGGGGTGTAGTTTTTAGAATGGTGTCACTTTTGGGTATTTTCTGTCATAAAGACCCCTCAAAGTGACTTCAAATGTGATGTGGTCCCTAAAAAAATGGTTTTGTAAATTTTGTTGGAAAAATGAGAAATCGCTGGTCAACTTTTAACCCTTATAGCTCCCTAATAAAAAAAAATTTTGGTTCCAAAATTGTGCTGATTTAAAGTAGACATGTGGGAAATGTTATTTATTAACTTTTTTGTGTGACATACAGTATCTCTCTGATTTAAGGGCATAAAAATTAAAATTTAGAAAATTGCAAAATTGTAAAAATTTTCGCCAAATTTCTGTTTTTTTCACAAATAAACGCAAGTTATATCAAAGAAATTTTACCACAATCATGAAGTACAATATGTCATGAAAAAACAGTCTCAGAATCAGGGGGATCCGTTGAAGCGTTCCAGAGTAATTACCTCATAAAGTGACAGTGGTCAGAATTGTAAAAATTGGCCTGGTCATTAACATGCAAACCACCTTGGGTTGTAAAGGGATTAATGTTCCATTTGTCTTCAACTGCTAACCTGCACTATTGTATATTATTTTCACTGTTGTCCTGGTGAGGCGGCTTCATGTCTGTCACTATTTTCAACATGCTGCGTAATCAGGATATTCATTCACTTTAATCATCCAAGAGAATTATCATCAATTGAATGACCTCTTGCTGCAGTATTTAAGGAGACTACCTTGTACCACAGCCATACCATGAGAAAGAACGGCTGGGACCCTTCGAAATGCATTGGTTATTCTGGCTCTTTTGGTAATTTGTAGTCTTTGTGACGTCACAAGCCATCATCACGTGGTTTGAACATGTGTCCCGCTAGCGTTGCCGGCTGGAGCGCACTTCACCGCAGGCAAGGAGTTTGTCAGGTAAAATGGGGGGACATAACCTTCTCAGCCCCGCGGATGTCTACACACCGTACGGGTAGCAAGGGATCAGTTACCTTCAGTGACTGTTTACATCTGATGGTGCACTTCTGTCGCCTTTGCATTACAAGAACCTACGGATAGACATTGTTGCTTTACCCATCAGTTATCTTAACAATTTATATGGACTTTGAATATTTTACCAGTGTACCTTACCTGTACTTAACTTGGCATTTATTGTTTTATATGTGAATTTCTCCATTTTTTGTATACATTTTTAAATGTATTTACTATTAAATATTACCTATGATTAAAATAATCACTTCATTAGCCCAGAGCAAATTGCACCTTACTTCATACTGTGGATAGTGGCCACCCAGTAATCAATAGACTCCTTTCTCAGAACTGTTAATAGAGTTATTTTGGTTGCTATTCGCATATGTGTTACTGGGTACAGTGTTCTTATATACAGTGTTAATTGCAAGCGCGGTGGTGATACGCAATAATTTAGCTATTTATTTCTAATGGTCAGCGCACAAATCCATTTTTTCCTACCTGCAGTAGCATCCTCTCCTGAAGACTAAGAGGAAGCGCCAGTGTTTATATCTTATACATTAAGTATGATTTACTGCTTTTTACAAACTTTATAAAAGGCAGTAAATGAAATAGTTTTGATTAGCTGCTACTGATAAAAATACATTATAAGTCCCATTGTAACATGTATTAGCAGTAGAAGTGAGTCAACATACTTAATTCTGATCAATACTAAGTGATAAAATTAATAGCAATATAAAATAATAAGTTATTAATATTAATATTGAGCAGAATAAATTTCAGTCTATTGTTTCGGCCCTCCACAACAGTCATTCTCTCACGTGACAGCTCGAAAAAATGAATTGCCCAACTCTGCTCTAAAAGGAACAAAAATCTAAAGAAAAAATAAAAATTGTTTTTAAAATAGAAATAAGATCTAAAAAATATCTAACAATTCAAATCAAAATAAAGTAATAAAATAAAATCAGACTGAGCTTCATAAGAGACTAATTTTCACTATATACAGTTCTATTGCAAAAAATAATATAAGCGTTCAAGTCCCTTAATGGGTTCAGGTTCAAGTCCCTCAATGGGATTAAAAAAAATGAAGATTTTTTTTTTAAGTTATAAAATATATATAATAAATATAAAGATTCAAATCATACCCCTATGTTTCCATTAAAAACAAATTAAAAAAATAAACATATTTGGTCTTGTTGCATCTTTAAAAGTAAGGTCTATGAACATATAAAATTAATTATCCCATTCAGAGAATGTGTAAAAAAAATAATAATAAAAAGCTATCAAAACTTTGTATGTATCCCAAATTGATAACGTTACTTGGAAATTGGTGTCATGAGGCAATTTTTTTTTACAAACTTCTGACATTTCTTAACCACTAAAATGAAAAAAATAAAATAATGAAAGTTTGGTATTATCGGAATCGTACTGACCTGGAATATAATGTTGTCCAGTCATTTTTACAATACAAAAAATGCAGTAAAAACAAGACCCAAAAAGACAATGATGAATGATGTGCTTATTCACTGCAGGTTAACATTACACTGTGGGGAAGAGCGTCATTTAAATTTTTGCCTAGTCAACAAAAATTTTGAACCAGCCCTGGTCAGCTGCTACTCTGTGGATACAATGTGTGGAGCCCCTGAGGGTTCAGTCGCCGCAGAGGTACTGCACCTCACCCAGAGGTGTGGTGTCTCCCTTCTCTCAGGTAAGGTGGGAGTGCTGCACGGAACCCCAGACACCTGCATCCAACACTACACTGCTCCAGGCCGGCTGGAGGGGCAACATGCAGAGCGCAGCTGCTGAGCCCTAGCCCTGGCTGGAGTGGGGGGAACCCAAAGGCAGGGGGAACCAGTAGTGGGTGTGGGTGGAGGAAGTAGTTAGAGGGAGCACTTTGTAGGAGTATAAATAGGGAAGCCATCTTAGGGTGGCAGTTCAGTAGTGAAGTAGCAGTGTGAGTTCTAGGGAGCTGTTCGGAAGAACAGCTCGGGACTGTTCAGAGGAACAGTCCAGGGGCAGAGTCTCATTAGGAGATCTGCTCCGCAGTTAGGGCCAAGTCAGGAGGCCCCGGAGGGGAGCAGGGAGTAGGCTCCATTTGAGAAGGCATCCCAGGGGGTACGGCGAGTGCAGGAAGGCACCCGTACGCCCCGCATCTGTCAGAAGACAGAGGGATCGCTGCGGCATTCTAATCCCCAGGAGGGTCAAGTAGGTCCCGGATCCGATGTACAGGATGGACTTCAGAGCACCCGAGCGGGATTGAGAGTGGGCAACGCAGAGCAGGAGGGAGAAGGACCAGAGTAAAGACGGTCAAAATAGGAGCACGAGAAAGTGGGGTTCTGACAGGTATTCCTAAGTTGCCTGAGGATGGATTGAACCTCAGCCCGGTGAACGCAGCGCGATGCGGGAGGCCTTTACCTGTATAGTGCACCTGTGAAGTGACTAAAGAACTGTGAGTAAAATCTTGGATGACTGCACTGCACTGCCTCTGTCCATTCTTCATCGGCGCTATCGTTCCCCCTGCACTACAACGCCCAGCGCGACCCACTCTCTTCTACTACACTGCCCTGAGGCCTGCTCCACCTGTGGGGAGCCGTCCCATCACAAGCTGTCCTAACATCTGCCTCAGAGGA
Source organism: Phyllobates terribilis (assembly GCF_046119375.1). Classification (NCBI taxonomy): domain Eukaryota; kingdom Metazoa; phylum Chordata; class Amphibia; order Anura; family Dendrobatidae; genus Phyllobates; species Phyllobates terribilis. Next base: position 481,713,644 of record NW_027362762.1, read on the forward strand.
CCGTTGCAGCGCTGGTGATCCTCACCAGGTACCACAGGTGGCGTCACGAACTTTCCCAAATTCCCCATATATACATATTCCCCTTTTGAGTGACCACCCTGGGCCACGGACCGGGCCAGCCACCGTGATATCCCCCGGCAACCGGAGGCCCGGCAGCCGAGTACCCCACGGCCCTGGGGGCGCGTCATTCTTCTGATGTCACGAACAGGATTCCGTGCACGTTGCAACCGGGTACTGTGCGCCTTAAAAAGACTGTAAATACTCACTGTGGTGAAGGTTTCCCGCCATTCCCGAGATTTCCCGCCATTGTCCGCCATTTTCCTGTCGCTGCGCGGGAAGAAGAGGGGCGTAACCGCGGGAATCGAAGAGGCATAACCGCAGAAAGCGCGCGAAGCCCAGGACACGCCCCGCCCCTGACGTCGAACCAGGAAGCGTCAGGTCCTGGAAGGAGCCCAGAGGACGCTCTGACGTCAAGCACGAGCGACGCAAGGTCCTGAAAGAAGACCGTCGCCCGCGGAGCTGCGGCCTACCAGATGAGAAGTGAAGAAGGTAGGCTCCGGTTCACTAGGGGGGCGCAACCATGGCCGATGACCAGCATGCCGCCGGAGCACCGGTTAACGCTCCTGATGCTCAACTTGCGCCCGGCGCTGCACAGGCCGGAGCAGCCGCCCCACCAGCAGGGGTCGTTGCTCCAGTGATACCCATGGCCTGCCGTATGTCCACTAGGGTGGTGGAGGAGAGCAAACCCTCACCACCTAGAGCTGATGACCCGGCTGGGCCAGCATATGGTGAACAGGTGCTTCCCCGGAGGGAGCATCATTATTGAACTGCTGAACATTTTGTGTGCATAATTACCCATCAGGGTATACAGACTCCAGGCTGGGGACTGTGAACAGCCGGACGTTAAAGTTGTAAATAGTTCAGCACTTCTTAAAGTGCACCCTATTGGTTTTATAATAATGACCATGACCACAGAACAAAAACCCGTTTGGCGTGGCGGAAGCCGTGGTCCATCTCCAGGATCACCTATGCCCTGCAGCCACGCCCAGGGCCTACGTTGGGGGTTTGCGGACAGGTCCCTCATGCTGCTACCTGTTGCACTTATGGAAAAGAAAAATGTTATTTAAGGAAGTTTTATAATGTTTCTAAAAATGTAACCTGTAACGTTCAAGTAATGTGCCTCCCATAAAGGGAAGAAATGTTTTTATAATCTTATATGCGGATGCATCTTAAAAAAAAAAAATTTGCATGCCATATATCCCTGTTTTGCTTTGTTCCAGCCCGCGGACGTGCTGTGTTTTACCGGGGGGGAATGTGGCGCCCCTGAGGGATCAGTCGCCACAGAGGTACTGCACCTCACCCAGAGGTGTGGTGTCTCCCTTCTCTCAGGTAAGGTGGGAGTGCTGCACGGAACCCCAGACATCTGCATCCAACACTAAACTGCTCCAGGCCGGCTGGAGGGGCAACATGCAGAGCGCAGCTGCTGAGCCCTGGCCCTGGCTGGAGTGGGGGGAACCCAAAGGCAGGGAGAACCAGTAGTGGGTGTGGGTGGAGGAAGTAATTAGAGGGAGCACTTTGTAGGAGTATAAATAGGGAAGCCATCTTAGGGTGGCAGTTCAGTAGTAAAGTAGTAGTGTGTGTTCTAGGGAGCTGTTCGGAAGAACAGCTCGGGACTGTTCAGAGGAACAGTCCAGGGGCAGAGTCTCATTAGGAGATCTGCTCCGCAGTTAGGGCCAAGTCAGGAGGCCCTGGAGGGGAGCAGGGAGTAGGCTCCATTTTGAGAAGGGATCCCAGGGGGTACGGCGAGTGCAGGAAGGCACCCGTACGCCCCGCATCTGTCAGAAGACAGAGGGATCGCTGCGGCATTCTAGTCCCCAGGAGGGTCAAGTAGGTCCTGGATCCGACGTACAGGAAGGACTCCAGAGCACCCGAGCGGGATTGAGAGTGGGCAGCGCAGAGCAAGAGGGAGAAGGATCAGAGTAAAGATGGTCAAAATAGGAACACGAGAAAGTGGGGTTCTGCCAGGCATTCCTAAGTTGCCTGAGGAAGGATTAAACCTCTGCCCGGTGAACGCAGCGCGACGCGGGAGGCCTTTACCTGTATAGTGCACCTGTGAAGTGACTAAAGAACTGTGAGTAAAATCTTGGATGACTGCACTGCACTGCCTCTGTTCATTCTTCATCGGCGCTATCGTTCCCCCTGCACTACAACGCCCAGCGCGACCCACTCTCTTCTACTACACTGCCCTGAGGCCTGCTCCACCTGTGGGAAGCCGTCCCATCACAAGCTGTCCTAACATCTGCCTCAGAGGACCGTTGCAGCGCTGGTGATCCTCACCAGGTACCACAGGTGGCGTCACGAACTTTCCCAAATTCCCCATATATACATATTCCCCTTTTGAGTGACCGCCCTGGGCCACGGACCGGGCCAGCCACCATGATATCCCCCGGCAACCGGAGGTCCGGCTGCCGAGTACCCCACGGCCCTGGGGGCGTGTCACAATGCAGCATACCAAGCCGAGTAGATAGTGTATGGCCTGATGGTGGAAGCCAGCTTTTAGTTGACGGATTGTTCTAGGTTGCAGTGAAATCCAGGCTCAGGTTTCTAAGGGGGCCAGGGGTCACTCAGCCACATGAGGGGAAAACATAATTACAAATGGCATCTGACGGTTTTGAGGACCTGGTACTGTGTTTTACAGTATTATCTGTCATTATAATCAAGTATAGCTGTATAATCTACATAATAGTAAATATTACTTACCATTTTAAATTTTCCCTTCTGGTTCAGGAGCGATGATACGGAAAACACTGTTACAGTGCTAGTAGCTAGGGCAAAAATGGTACTATAGATAGCATTTCTTAACTGGGACTGATTCACCAGCATTAAAGAGTTATAAGATGGCCAGAACATCCATAGGAAGAGTGTTCCTGCAGAATATACAAAAGAATATTTTACAAAGCAATGTAAAAATGAATAGAATCAGTCATGGCAGCATAGCAGGAAAATAGTTTTATTTTTTTTCCAGTATTTTCAGCAATTGTTTATACACCTAGACCCATGGATCTCTGTACGTCCCACTTTGTAATTATATCATATATTCACTTTTACTAAAAAGATGAGTACCGATGGGAAAAGTTGACATGAAGAAGTAGAACAGTAGAAAATGTAAGAAATCAGAACAAGGTGGGCAGATAAATGGACTGAAAACTATTGCTGCTGAAAGAATTATACAGAAACTATAGACATGATTTTTTAATTTACAGTGACAGATGGAGATTCTATTAAGTACGGAGGACAAAAACAGCCTTTTACTATTCTTGATCTCTCTAGTGTTCTCTACATAGTCTATTGTCATTAGTAATACCCATTATTATGTATGATGATAATTCGAATAAGAAACACTTTGAAAGTTGACAAACATCTCAATAATTACTATTGGTTGGTAACAAGTACTCCTACTACAGAGAAAAAAAACAACTTGTGCTGCAAAGATGTAATGTGGCCAAAAAAAGTCGAAGGACTTCTGAGCTTATTTTTAAAGTTTTACATTGGCCAATAATACATCATATAATACAGTCCTGCTCGTCGTTTTTGGCAGCTGTGACATTTAAGTACATAATGTGGAATATCTCCTGAAAAAAATGAAACAAGTGATACAGTTTTTTTGTATAGAGCACTCATGTTAAATACAAAAGAGCAAATGATAAACAATAATTTAAAACAAAAAAACAATGGGAGGGAAAAATAGAAAAACCTATAGCTTGCTGTGTCACTGGTATTGGCACCCTTTACATTAATTTAGGCTGAAAACTGTTACGCACAAGCCCGGACTGACTGGCGTGCGCGTGGTTAGTGATCCCACTAGACCATGAACCGAGGAATGCCTGGAGGGGCGTGACTAAGTATCAACTCGGTCCGACCAAGGTCGCACGGCGGCTCAATCGACTCCGTGAACCAGGGAGGAACCGAGCAGAGGGATCAGGTGCTACTCCAGGTCAGACCCCGGTCACAGCTGTTGACTCACACTGGGGAATGCAGGAACAGGCAGGTTAGGCTGGCATACTGACAGGTGGGTACTGGCAGGCACGACTGGTATGCCGACAGGTGGGTACTGGCAGGCACGACTGGTATGCAGACAGGTGGATACTAGCAGGCATGGCTGGTATGCAGACAGGTGAGTACTGGCAGGTAGGAAGGCAGGCAGGATAGGGACCAGTACAGACTGGGATACAGGAACAGAGCCGCAAGTGCGGCAAACAAGCAGAACAGAGCAAAACCCGCAGGTGCGGTTGACGAGCAGAGCAAAACCTGCAAGTGCAGTAGACGAGCAGAGCAGAGCAAAACCCGCAAGTGTGGTAGACGAGCAGAGCAGAGCATAACCTGCAGGTGCGGTAGACAAGCAGAGCAGAACAAAACCCGCAGGTGCGGTAGACAAGCAGAGCAGAGCAAAACCCGCAGGTGCGGTAGACAAGCAGAGCAGAGCAAAACCCGCAGGTGCGGTAAACAAGCAGAGCAGAGCAAAACCCGCAGGTGCGGTAGACAAGCAGAGCAGAACAAAACCCGCAGGTGCGGTAGACAAGCAGAGCAGAGCAAAACCCGCAGGTGCGGTAGACAAGCAGAGCAGAGCAAATCCCGCAGGTGCGGTAAACAAGCAGAGCAGAGCAAAACCCGCAGGTGCGGTAGACAAGCAGAGCAGAGCAAAACCCGCAGGTGCGGTAGACAAGCAGAGCAGAACAAAACCCGCAGGTGTGGTAGACAAACAGAGCAGAGCAAAACCCGCAGGTGCGGTAGACAAGCAGAGCAGATACACACAAGGTACTTACAATGAAGTAGCGAGTGGACACTACACTCACAAACAGAAGTACAGAGACAACGAGTTGGAGTTAGGTGCAGGTTCAGACACTGCCGGAAAAGGAAAGATATGAACATAGAGACAAACAAGTAATGGGCTAGGACACTGTTCAGACAGGAACTGAACCAGGAACAAGATACAGGAACGAGCCTGGGAACTCAGCCCCCAGGGTGGCGGAAACAGACTAGAAGTCACAGATACAGGCAACGAGCCTGGGTATACAGCCCCCAGGGTGGCGGAACAGACTAGAAGTCACAGATACAGGTAACAGGCCTGGGTACTTAGCCCCCAGGGTGGCGGAAACAGACAAGATACAGAACATGACCTGGCAACTCAGTTGCACAGAACACACTGAAAGAAACTGTTGCTCAGGCACCTCCTACTGGGTGGAGGGGGTTTAAGTATCCAGTGACTCACAACAATAGGCTGGGGACACATTAAGAGTGCGCACACAGTAACTATAAGAATCAGGCAGTAACCGCGCCGCCGCCCTAAGCAATCAGACAAGAGACATGCACACAGCAGGTACTGGAGCAAAGTGTGCAGCCTGGACTGAAAGGTAAGATGGCGGTCTTGCATGGTGGGAGGTGGTAAACCATGCCAGCACGCCGCCAGGGATGTTACAGAAACAGATTTTAGCTCACTTTTGGTACACCACAAAAGAGGTTCACTTGTGATTAATTGTCGGTACCCATGTGACATGAATTGGCCAATGAATGATGACTTCAGTGTTTTAAAAAGCCACATGGTAGGCCCTGTTCCTTTGTCACAATGGTCAAGACAAAGGAGCTGTCTGAGGACATTAGAACTGCTATTATTAGCAAACATAAGACTTCCAAAGGGTATAAGGCTATCTCCAAAGACCTTGGTATCCCAGTTTCAACAGTGTGCAATGTTATTAAGAAGTTTGCCAAGCATGGAACCATCAAGAACCTCCCTGGACGTGAGGGAAAGAGAAAAATTTACAAGAGATGTCTTCGAAGGTTGATGCGAATGGTGGAAAAAACACCACGTCAAACATCCAAAGACCTGAAGGGCAACCTGGAACACTCTAGGGTCATGGTTTATGGGTGAAAAACAAAAAAAGAAACCATTGCTGAAGAAAAGACATAAAAAGGAAAGACTGATCTTTGCCAAACAGTACCTTGACAGACCACAATCCTTCTGGGAAAATGTTCTGTGGACAGATGAAACAAAAATAGTGCTTTTAGGGAATGCAAAGCAACAGTTTGTTTACAGACTGCACAATGAAGCTTATAAGGAAAAGAACACCTTACCAACAGTTTAGCATGGTGTAGGATCCATAATTATGTGGGGTTTCCTTTTCTGCGTTCTGGAGGCCTTGACCATATCACAGGAATCATGAAATCAGAGAATTATCAAGAGATTTTAGAGCAAAATGTCTGACCCAGTGTAAGAAAAATTGGTTTGAGTCGAAGATCATGGATCCTCCAGCAAGATAATGACCCAAAGCACACATCCAAAAGTACACAGGAATAGTTGAAAAAGAAAAAGGAAGCGAAGGAAGGAAGGGAGACACAGATCCATTACTAGTGGGTAGGCGGAGCCCCATAGGATAGTTCACCTCAGATTTATAAAAAGTGACGACCGGCCCCTCCAGCTTAGGCTCCTCCTACTCCCATGTTCCTCAGTTCGTACACAAGCTAAGGAAGAGCAGATAACACCAGAGGAACAACACAACCCCTTCTGAAAAATCAGAAATGTGAGAGAACAAGTTATGCATATAACAGAAAGAACACACAGTCCCAGGCACTACTCACTGGACCTGACAACTGCGATGAGCTGGCAATGATGGAACAGAGCCCTAGCGCGCCGACCCCAGTCCCGATGACCGCCATCAGAGAGGAGTCGCGCCGCTTCTGGAAAAACAATAATGCACTTCTGCCCTGGGAGGGTGCAGTGTCTCCCTTCCTTCCTTCGCTGAAAAGGATTTTACAGGTAAGGTCTTACCAAAATCCGTCTTTCAGCAGCAGAAGGGAAGGAAGGGAGACACAGATCCATTACTAGTGGGACGTCCCAAAGCAGTCCAGAACTCAAGGGTGGGAAACAGTGGCAGAATCGCCAATACCCCAACAACTTAGTCAAGCACGCAACAAGCGCCGAAACTAGATAAAGAGATAACCTAAACCACCGCCGCCTGCAGGACCCTGCGTCCCAAGGCCGCATCGGCGGAAGCACTCACGTCCACTTTATAAAATTTAGTAAAAGTGTGAACGGAGCGCCAGGTAGCCGCCCGGCAGAGCTGCGCTGCCAAGGCCCCCTGATGAAAAGCCCACGACGAACCAACAGCTCTCGTGGAATGAGCTCGAACCTTAACCGGACAAGGCTCGCCCCTGAGCCGGTACGCTTCCAGGATAGCCGAACGTATCCACCGAGCTATAGTGTCCTTGGAGGCCCGCTGAGCACGCCGACGACCAGCAGGAATCATAAAAAGAGAGTCCGACTTCCGAAACCCTTGCGTGATTGACAGATAGAACTTCAAAGCCCGCACCAAATCCAACGAGTGCAAGGCTCGCTCCTTTGGACTTTTCGGATTCGGACAGAGGGAGGGCAACACGATGTCCTGATTGACGTGGAAACGCGACACCACTTTAGGCAAAAAATCGCCATGGGTACGAAGCACCACTCGATCCGGGTGGAACTCCAGAAAAGGGGGCGAGCAAGACAGTGCCGCCAACTCAGAAACCCATCTCAAGGATGCGACCGCCACCAGGAAGGCCACCTTCCAAGAAAGTAGGTAAAGCGTAGTTGAATCCATAGGCTCAAACGGTCCATGCTGAAGAGCCTCCAAGACTAGATTGAGCCGCCAAGGAGCCACAAACGCCCTCCGAGGCGGAAACTGAGGTGCAACCCCGCGAAAAAACGAGCGCACATCCCTGCGCGAGGCAATAGCCTTCCGAAAAAGCACAGATAGTGCAGATACCTGACCCCGCAAGGTACCAACCGCCAGACCCTTGGACAAACCACATTGCAGAAAAGCCAAGAAGTTGGAAATGGAAAAAACCCTCGGGTTCCTTGACGATCCAGAACACCATGAATAGAAGGCCTCCCAAGTTCTGTGATAAATCCTGGTCGTAGCTGGACCTCTGGCCGCCCGTAAGGTGGCAATGACCTCGGCTGAAAACCCACGACGGGTCAAGATCTCGGTCTCAAGTGCCACGCCGTCAAACGAAGCGACTTCAGGTCCGGATGACGAATGGGCCCTTGGGATAACAGGTCCGGGCGAAGAGGCAGTGGAAACGGAGGCGCCGCCAGAAGAGACACCAGCGTTGAATACCACGCCCTCCGCGGCCAATCCGGCGCCACCAAAATTGCCGGAATCCGTTCGAGTTTGATCCGCCGGATGACCAGAGGAAGCAAGGATAACGGCGGAAACACGTAGATCAGCTCGAACTGGTCCCACGGGGCCACCAGAGCATCTACCGCCACAGCCTCCGGGTCCCTGTACCTGGACATAAACGTCGGAATCCTGGCATTCAGCCTGGATGCCATCAAGTCCACCTGGGGAGTCCCCCAACGGGAGCACAGCAGTGTAAAAACTTCCGGATGAAGACTCCATTCTCCGGGATCCACCTGCTCGCGACTGAAGAAGTCCGCCGTGATATTCAGCACTCCTGGGATGTGAATCGCGGAGATGGCCGGGACCCTGGACTCGGCCCATACCAGGATCCGAGTGACCTCCATCATGAGTCTGGAACTCCTCATCCTGCCCTGATGGTTGATATACGCGACCGCTGTCACATTGTCCGTTTGAATCCGGACCGGCAGACCGCTCAAGGGGATCGTCCAATGTTGGAGGCAGAGAAAAATCGTCCTCAACTCCAGGATGTTGATCGGCAGAGACAACTCCTCTGACGACCAGACCCTCTGAACCCAGAGATCGTTCCAAAACCCCCCCCAGCCAGTCAGGCTGGCATCGGTGGTAATGACCGACCACCGTGGGAGGAGGAAGGATTTCCACAGGGATAAAGCCTCCGGACGTAACCACCATCCAAGAGACTCTCGCACCCTGCGGGAGATACCGACACAGCGATCTAGCGGAGCCGGCGATCGGTCCCAACGGGTCAGAATAGGATTTTGGAGACCCCGGGAATGAAATTGTGCAAAAGGTACCGCTTCCATTGCTGCCACCATCAGACCCAGAAGGCGCATACACTTTCGAAGGGGCATTGCCATCGCCGACCTCATAACCTGTGCATGGTGTCGAAGGTTCGCTTGTTTGTCCGGAGGCAGGGACACCACCGCTCGGACCGTGTCGAAATGCATCCCCAAGAACAGGATTGACTGCGACGGCTCCAAAGACGACTTCTTCCAATTGACCAGCCACCCGAAGACCTCCAGGTGCTGAAGGGAGAGATCGCGAGCCGTTACCGCCTCCTCCACTGTGGATGACACAATCAACAGGTCGTCCAGGCAACTCCTTGCTTTCGAAGGAGCGCCATGAGCGGCGCCAGAATCTTTGTAAAAACCCTGGGCGCCGAGGCCAACCCGAATGGTAGGGCCACAAACTGGTAATGGGCCTGACCTATGGCGAACCGCAGGAAGCGCTGGTGAGCCCTGCCGATAGGGACATGTAAATAGGCGTCGCGGATGTCGATCGACACCAAAAAATCGTGCTGCGACAGGACCGCCACGACGGAGCGAAGAGACTCCATACGGAATTTTCGGGTCCGGACATGCAAATTCAAATCTTTGAGGTCCAGAATAGGGCAAAACTTGTCCTCCTTTTTGGGAACCACAAAAAGGTTGGAGTAAAACCCCCTTCCCTGGTCCTCCGGCGGAACCGGAATCACCACACCCTGCTGCAGAAGAGAGGAGAGTCGACCTCCTGCAGCAGAGCGGCAGCTAGCTTGGGCTCGGACGGGATGCGCGACTGACGAAACCTGTCCGGGGGTCGAGAATGAAACTCTATGAAATAACCTTCCGACATAACCTGTGTCACCCAGGCGTCCGATACGTGTGATGCCCAAATAGACCCGAATTGTAGAAGACGACCTCCCACCCGAGAGCCCTCGAGAGGGTTCCTGGCGTCAGTCCGCTTTAGCGGGCTTTTTGTCAACCTCCCGCTTGTCCTGACGGAAATGTTGTTTCCAGGGAGTACGGGATTTCTGGGAGGACTTCTTTCCGGAAGGCGAGGGACGATCCGATCTCCAAGAAGGCTGACCGAACCGACCCCGGGGCCGAAAGGACAGACGACCACTGCCGGCACTTGACCTGCCGGACGTAGCAACCGCTGCCTTTCGCTGCGGCAAGGCCGTATCTTTGGCCTTGGCTTTAGCAATCAGCTTCGTGAGGTCCGAACCAAACAACTGACCTCCCTTGTATGCCAGACTCAGCAAACCCTGTTTGGATACTGCGTCACCGGTCCACTGTTTAAGCCACAGTGCTCTCCTGACAGAGACGGCCGAGGATTGAGCCCTGGACATCACCGCAGTAGTATCCAGCACTGCGTCCCTGCCATATCGGGCCGCTTCTTTAAAGAGCTGGAAGAGCCTTTCCACTTCAGACAGCGGAGTTCCATCTTGCCATGCCATACGCAGCTGATCCAACCACCGCAGTGAAGCCTCACCAGCCCACATGGCCCCCAAGGCCGCTCGGAATCCGTGACCCGCAGCCTCATAGATGGACTTTGCTGCTGACTCCGTCCTTCTGTCCAGCGGGTCCTGGAGACTCGCCTTCCCTTTAACAGGAAGCAAAGAGGATTTGCTCAGCTGAGACAATGGCACATCCACTTCAGGAGAGGGGACCCAATTAGTGATCGTTTCCGTGGAACAGGGATACTGGGCATCAAACAACCGCGCCCCTTGGAAACGTTTATCCGGACACAGGCGTTCTTTCTCCACCGCCTTGTTAAGTTCCTCGTGCATCGGCAGCGTTGAGCGAGCCCAACGCGACTCCTGATACAGCCGGCCGATTTGCCAGGGCGCTCCGTCACCTCTTCAGACCGTTGTAACGCTTCCCGCATAGCTTCAACAAAAGCGTCCATGCGGCCCGAAAGCGAAGCAGAGCGACCCCGCCGATTCTCTTCATCAGAATCGGAGATCTCACCAGAAGAGTCTGTCGGCGATTCTGAAGCCTCCGACGCACTGCGCGGAGGAGACGGCGCCGCCACAGGCCTGAGACGCTTCTTGCTTCTAGACGTCGGTTGGGACTTAGTAGAGACCCAATGACCCAGGATGTCAGACAGACTGTCAATGGAGCGAGTGAGCGCCTCCACCTTAAAATCACTGAGACCCCCAACTAGCGTCGAACCTGACGCCGTTGAAGACCCCGGCGTATCAGACACGCGTGACCGATCCTGAAGCGGACCGGGAGAGAGGTCCGCGCCGCCTGGTCCCTGATCCGACATGCCCCCACACAGTTGCGAGCGTCGCGGATAAGGTGGTAATAACCTTACAATGGGTGCAGTGACCAAGGATGTGTAAATTCCACTATCACAGCCTATTCTTGCACTAAAAATCACCTGGCACTGAAGGGTTAAAGCTCCTCCTAGAAGGAGAAAAGCTACCCCAGTGGCCCGCAGAGCAAAAGTTAACCTGACACACTAGAGAGAAGCACCCTCTGATCCCAGAAGGGTGCACCTCCAGAGAGGGTTAACAGCCTGATGGGCCAGACCCCGTTCAGAAGGGGTTAACGCTACTGATCCACACTACCCTTTTTGTGAGGTGTGTGTCAGAGCCATCTCAGCATGGGAAGAAGCAGCGTCGTATACAGCACACCCTGTCAGCTAGGACATAAGGAAAGTGCTCTGCGCTGTAGAAGGAACGTTCTGCCTATAAGGCAGGAGAGACTCGCCAGCTGGCGTAGAAAACTGCTCTTCTCGGTGTGATGAGAGCGGGGAGCACGGAGTACGAGCCGCAGCACGAGGATGGACGCTGGCCGGAAGAAGAAGGGGCTGGGGCATCTCCTGCGCGCGCTTTCCCGGCACTTTCTGTCACAAACTGGCAGCAGAGAGACATTAAGCCACGCCCCCCGCCGAATATGAACAGAGCGCGCGAATCCTCCGTCCCCGCTCCCCTGCCCGCCGAGGATCAAGCGCTGCATGCAGAGGAGAAATCCCTGCAAGCAGAAAAAAAAAACAGCAGTCACCATAAAAACACATATACAGTGACAGCGGCTGCCGCAGCAGCCGCTGAAAGCACTCCATAAGAGCACTTACCCAGCTGAGCACCACAGGGACCCCCAGGGATGTATGGCGCCGTGGCCCTTGCTCCCCCCCACGGCGGAGCGCGCAGGGAACCCACAAGAGCGGTGTGCGTCTCCGCCAGGGAGCGCCCTGTATCCCCTGGGGCCAGCAGGGTTCTGCGGGGACCTCCTTAGGGGGTACGCAGATCCGCGGGGAGGGTCAGGGGTCCCAGCAGCGCTGAGACCCCCTGAGACCTCTAGACCATGGGGGGTCCAGGTCTCCGGATAAAAATAATAAAATCTTCTGAGGAGCTGCAAAGGCAGCGACTATCCTCTGCGACCTCAAATTTAAAACTGAGGAACACGGGAGTAGGAGGAGCCTAAGCTGGAGGAGCCGGTCGTCACTTTTTATAAATCTGAGGTGAACTATCCTATGGGGCTCCGCCTACCCACTAGTAATGGATCTGTGTCTCCCTTCCTTCCCTTCTGCTGCTGAAAAAGAACTCTGCAAACATTCAAGAGCAAGAACAAACTGCAAAGGAAGAGTGGGAGAAAATTCAAAGTGCAAGAAGCTTATAGATGGCTACAAGAAATGTTTGGAGCTGTCAGCAATGCCAAAGGGTGTGCAACCAAGTATTAATTAGGGGTGCCTGTATTGCTGCACATGCAGTTTATTCTTTTTTTTCTTTGAAATTGCAACATAGAAGTTTAAAAAAATCTTTTATTGTTGTATTATTTTGGACCACTAATTAAAAAATCCTGAATATATACAGTGCCTACAAGTAGTATTCAACCCCCTGCAGATTTAGCTGGTTTGATAAGATGCAAATAAGTTAGAGCCTTCAAACTGCAAACGAGAGTAGGTTTTATGAACAGAAGCATAAATCTTACAAACCAAAAAGTTATGTTGCTCAGTTGAATTTTATTAAATTTTAAACATAAAAGTGTGGGTCAATTATTATTCAACCCCTATGTTTAATATTTTGTGGAATAACCCTTGTTTGCAATTACAGCTAATAATCGTCTTTTATAAGACCTGATCAGGCCGGCACAGGTCTGTGGAGTTATCTTGGCCCACTCCTCCATGTAGATCTTCTCCAAGTTATCTAGGTTCTTTGGGTGTCTCATGTGGACTTTATTCTTGAGCTCCTTCCACAAGTTTTCAATTGGGTTAAGGTCAGGAGACTGACTAGGCCACTCCAACACCTTGAGTTTTTCCCTCTTGAACCAGGCCTTGGTTTTCTGGGCTGTGTGCTTTGGGTCGTTGTCTTGTTGGAAGATGAAATTACGACCCATCTTAAGATCCTTGATGGAGGAGCGGAGGTTCTTGGCCAAAATCTCCAGGTAGGCCGTGCTATCCATCTTCCCATGGATGCGGACCAGATGGCCAGGCCCCTTGGCTGAGAAACAGCCCCACAGCATGATGCTGCCACCACCATGCTTGACTGTAGGGATGGTATTCTTGGGGTCGTATGCAGTGCCATCCAGTCTCCAAACGTCACGTGTATGGTTGGCACCAAGGATCTCGATCTTGGTCTCATCAGACCATAGAACCTTGAACCAGTCTGTCTCAGAGTCCTCCAAGTGATCATGAGCAAACTGTAGACGAGCCTTGACATGACGCTTTGAAAGTAAAGGTACCTTACGGGCTCGTCTGGAACGGAGACCATTGCGGTGGAGTACGTTACTTATGGTATTGACTGAAACCAATGTCCCCACTGCCATGAGATCTTCCCGGAGCTCCTTCCTTGTTGTCCTTGGGTTAGCCTTGACTCTTCGGACAAGCCTGGCCTCGGCACGGGAGGACACTTTCAAAGGCTGTCCAGGCCGTGGAAGGCTAACAGTAGTTCCATAAGCCTTCCACTTACGGATGATGCTCCCAACAGTGGAGACAGGTAGGCCCAACTCCTTGGAAAGGGTTTTGTACCCCTTGCCAGCCTTGTGACCCTCCACGATCTTGTCTCTGATGGCCTTGGAATGCTCCTTTGTCTTTCCCATGTTGACCATGTCTGAGTGCTGTTCACAAGTTTGGGGAGGGTCTTAAATAGTCAGAAAAGGCTGGCAAAAGAGATCTTTAATCCACACATGTGAAGCTCATTATTCTTGATGCCTGAACTACTTCTTAATACTTTAGGGGGACCAAACAGAATTCTTGTGGTTTGAGGGGTTGAATAATAAATGACACTCTGAATTAACTTTTAACGTTTTAAAAATAAATAAATAAATAAATAAATTTGCTGCAGTGCATTTCCCACTTCCAGGCTGATCTACAGTACAAATGTCACAATGCCAAGTTAATTCCGCATGTGTCAACCAGCTAAATCTGCAGGGGGTTGAATACTACTTGTAGGCACTGTAACTTTGGTACATTTCCATGTGTTTCTGAAGATATTTTACAGTCTATGAAAAAAATGCCAATAACGGTGAGCAGCACTGTATATTGCAATGGAAGCCTGTTTAATGGTCTACATCCTATATGGACCGTGCGTGTCCAAAAATTCTTGACTGCACGAGTTTGAACTTTTTACCAACCAATGTCTTGAAACATTATGGCCTTGATTCATTAAAATTGGCAATTCTCATATTGGTCTTGATGAGGGGGTTTGGTGAAGTCAGAGGCTCCCGATTCATTAACCCCTTACTGGTACATCATATGCCAGCTCCCTGACGAGGCATATAACACCAGTGACGTGATAACAGGGTGGTGATTTGTTTCATGCCAGCTGGGAGTCTGCAGAAGACCCCCGTGCCTGTCATTACGATCCTCCTGTGAAAGCTAGCGTTTAGCTGGCGTTCATAGGAGATCGTGATTTTCACTATGCATAGTAGTGCTGAAGCCCTGCTATGTATAGCACAAGTGATCAGACGATCGCAGCTTCAAGTCCCCTTAGTGGACTATTGCATACGGTAAAAAGTAAAAAAAAAAGTTTTCAAAAACATGAAAAAAAAAATCACAAAAGTTCAAATCAGTCCCCCTTTTGCCTCATTAAAAATAAAACTATTAAAAAAATTAAACAATACACATATTTGGTATTGTTGCGATTATAAAAGTTTGATCTATCAAAATATAAAATAAATTAATCCAGAATTCTTGTGAAATTGTTGTAATGAATCAGGGCCTATGAGTTTATGGCATGGCTATAACATTCAGTAGCTTAAAGTGAGAAATACTAACAGTACTTTTCCATTTCAGTGTTGGACATTTTATGAGAATGCCTGGCCTATTAGAGACAAATTATGCCTATTATGTTCATAAAAGATAAAAATAAAAATTCAACGAACAAGATGGATTCATATTATTACAGAAATCATGAACATGCTATTGAAGAAGTTATAGACTAAAGCAGAAGAATGAACATTCTGGAAAAACAATTTCTCCCGGACACTGACATTAAAAACTAAGAAATAATTGCTAATAATAAGTGCTATAGTATATTGAATTGTGGTTAGATGGATTGTTGTCTTTTTTTTAATCTTATTCCGACTGTACCATGAAGTAATGTTCCATACCGTAATTATAACTTATAACACATCTTCATTTGTGATTTTGGACATTAAAGAGATGGTAATTAAGTTCTCACCTACCCAAAATGGAAAATAATTCTGAGAATGGTGTCAATTTTTCATTCTCTTCACTGGCTTTTTTTCCAGTTAAAGGTAGTATCATTGACCATGACACGGCAAGCCCAAAATATGCCCCAAAAATGTGCCCATGCATCATAGTATTATGATTAGTCATCTGGAAAGTACAAAGCAAACATAAACTTAATAAAACCATCAATTAGTTATAAACTTAATATTTAATAGTAAAGGAGAAATTATTTGAGCAAAGTTAAACATTTCAAGATCATGAACAATTTATAAAACTGCATGTATTGAAACAAAAAAAATGTTACAATAGACTCTTTAGAAGCAGGGAATAGGGGAAACTATATGCAGATGGATAAGGAACTGGCTAAAAGACATGAATCAAAAAGTCATTGTAAATGGTACATTCTCTAAATGGGATATATTCAGCAGTGGGGACCACAACGATCTATGTTAGGACCAGTGTTGGACTGGGGTGTCTGGGG
Organism: Phyllobates terribilis; assembly: GCF_046119375.1. Classification (NCBI taxonomy): domain Eukaryota; kingdom Metazoa; phylum Chordata; class Amphibia; order Anura; family Dendrobatidae; genus Phyllobates; species Phyllobates terribilis. The sequence goes on from NW_027362762.1 coordinate 481,729,715, forward strand.
CCCACAAGAGGAATTGATCCTCAGGGCCCACCCTACAGCAATATGCAAGTGTTAGGCTATGTGCCCACGATGCAGAAATGCTCCATATTTTTTCCACTTCTCCCTGGCAGGAAAAACGCATGCGGATTGTACATGCGGATTTTACATGCATTTTGCCTGCCAGGTTGAAGCGTTTGTCAAGCGTTTTTGCATGCATTTCTGCATGTGGGTTATCAAGCGCTTTTCCAAGCGATTTTAGCATCACTTGGAAAAGTGCTTGACAACTTGGTCACACTATATAAATCCATGCAACCGACATGGATATATATTGTGTGACCAAGTAATAGTTAAAAAAAAAGAATAAGAATGGTAAAAAATAAAAAATAAAGATTATACTTACCTTCTGATGGCCCCCGGTCTCCTTCTCTGATGCGTCCGGTCTTCCCGGTGTCTCGCGGTTGTGTAAAAGGACCTGCCATGACGTCATTTAGTCATGTGACAAGTCATGCGACCGCTGACGTCAGCGGTCGCGTGACCTGTCACATGACTAAATGACGTCATGTCAGGTCCTCACACCACCGCGAGCCGCCCAACACACAGGAACCATCGCTGAGGAGGCCGGGGGCCATCGGAAGGTAAGTATAATCTTTATTTTTTATTTTAAATTCTTTTTTTTACAGGTACCATGGTACCCGGGTCTGGATGAGAGTCTCCTCTTCTCCAGACCCGGGTACCATCCGCACATTGAATAGCTTCATATCCGCGTTTGCACATGTAGTGATGCGGATATCAAGCGTTTCAATGCAAGTCAATGGCGGCAATTACGCTGCGTGTCCGCAAAATTAATGGACATGCTGAGGATTTTTCCGCAATGATAATCCGCAGCGGCAATTTCCGCAGCATGTGCACAGCACATGCGGATTATCATTGGGGACCATGGGGCACGTATTACCAAGCGTTTTTTAAATTCCGCGGCAAAAACGCTTGAAAAACGCATAGTGGGAACTCAGCCTTAGCCGATATCCCCATTATAGTGGAGCGTCAACTGTAAATCACAGGTGGCTCCTGCACATCTCCTGTGCACCACTATAACTGGGATGTAGAATTACGGTAGTCAGCATTAAAGGGGTTCTTTGGTTAAAACAAGTTATCACCGATCCATGGGATCCACAGGATCGGTGATCACTTATTGATCGTTTGGGTCCGAACACTGGAAAACGCACCTATCCGAAGAATGGGGAAGTTTTATCCCTGACAGGACACTTATCCCCATTTTAAAATGCAGCAGCAGGTGGGACATCTGACTGCAGCTCCATTCATTCTCTTTGAGGCTTCCAGAAAAAAAATAAGAACAGCCACTGAGGGAATGAATAGATCAGTGGTCAAGTCGCACATGAGCTCCAGTCTAATGGGAATAAAAGCTCCACATTCTACCAATCGGTGCGGGTCCCAGCAGTCAGATCCCCACTAATCAATAATTTATCACTTATCCTGTGGAGAGGTGATTACTTTTTTTCTCCGGAGAACCCCTGTAAGTGCATCTTGTTCCAAGTATTTAATCACTAATGAAAATAAAAAATATTCTCCTAATTAACATCAGAGAGAACAAATGACCGCCATACACAACACAATCCACTATACCAACACCAATAGTACCACACACAAGGGAGAAATACTGCCACACCATGACCAAACCACATATTACCACCACATAGTGACCGAATACTACATACAAGGAAGAAATACCACCACACCATGTCCAGACCACATATTACCACCACATAGTGACTGAATAATACCACATACAAGGGAGAAATACCACCACACCATGCCCAAAACACATATTACCACCACATCGAGCTGCGTGTGTCCGGAGCGTAAGTGCGAACGAAATGAAGAGGTATTTGGGAATCCTGCAGAAAATACCTGTGTGATTTGCGGTGAGTGCTGCATTGTGACCTGCTGAGTGCTTTTCTACCTGTTTAGATTTATTGGGCTTTTTAAAACCTATTTTCTCACTACAGTTTTAGTTTCTTAGTTTACTACCTGTGTATTTAAGGGTTAACTACATTGCAATAAAATCCTGAGGTGTAGATTTACTCACAAGGGGTTAATTAAGGGGAAGGGGTCATAATTAAGGGTTTATAAGGGGCAGCTGGTTGGACATCAAGTCCTTTGGAAGTGCATTGAGGTGAAGGGTACATTGCTGGAAAAGGAAGAAAAAAAAAAAAAAACTCTTTAAATCTCTTAGTTTGCGAGTGTGAACGAGCTGCGTGTGTCCGGAGCGTAAGTGCGAACGAAAGTAAGTGTGTGACTTGTTTTTCAGTGAAGAGGTATTTGGGAATCCTGCAGAAAATACCTGTGTGATTTGCGGTGAGTGCTGCATTGTGACCTGCTGAGTGCTTTTCTACCTGTTTAGATTTATTGGGCTTTTTAAAACCTATTTTCTCACTACAGTTTTAGTTTCTTAGTTTACTACCTGTGTATTTAAGGGTTAACTACATTGCAATAAAATCCTGAGGTGTAGATTTACTCACAAGGGGTTAATTAAGGGGAAGGGGTCATAATTAAGGGTTTATAAGGGGCAGCTGGTTGGACATCAAGTCCTTTGGAAGTGCATTGAGGTGAAGGGTACATTGCTGGAAAAGGAAGAAAAAAAAAAAAAACTCTCTAAATCTCTTAGTTTGCGAGTGTGAACGAGCTGCGTGTGTCCGGAGCGTAAGTGCGAACGAAAGTAAGTGTGTGACTTTGGATTCAGGGAGTTTGGAAGGGAGGACTTAGGACTGAATTGCTGACTGTATTTCATTCTTTCTTTACTTTACTTTTTACTTAATTAATCCACCTGACCTACTTATCTGATTCCCCCGTCCATACTTGATACTTAACTGATCCCCCGCCGATATCTAATTGATACACTTGCACATCCCTAATTGATCCCCGTACATACACCTATATATAAATAATTGTGTTTTGTACTTGTATATATATACTGACTGTATCCCCATATTTAGAATGACGTCCATGTTGGCCGGAGCCATGCAGTGTACATCTTGCGCAATGTATGCATTCCGTGAGCAACCGCTCGAGGATCCATACTGCTGCGAGAGATGTGAGCATATCGTGCACTTGGAAGCCCAAATTCTGGATCTAAGTGCTCAGATAGCGGTACTGAGGAGCATCGACAACATGGAACGGAGTTTGCTTCTCACCGAGCAGACACTCAATGGGTCAATACTGGGGGTGGAGCATAGAGGGGAAGTGCAGACTGAACAGGCAGGGAGCTGGATAACAGTTAGGAGGGATAGAGGGAAGAAGTATAGGAAGGCTGGTTCAGAACCGGCATTATTGGAGCACGACAGATCCTCTGACCGCCGGGGGAGTGTATGCTCCAGTAATGAGGGGGAGGGGGGAAGTGTAGGGCAGGCAAGACAGGTTCTGGTAGTGGGTGACTCTATTATTAGGGGGACAGACAGGGCAATCTGTCACAAAGACCGGGATCGCCGAACGGTGTGCTGCCTCCCTGGCGCTCGAGTCCGGCACATCGCGGATCGGGTTGACAGGTTACTGGGTGGGGCTGGCGAAGACCCAGCGGTCATGGTCCACATCGGCACCAATGACAAAGTGAGTGGTAGATGGAGGGTCCTTAAAAATGATTTCAGGGACCTAGGTAGGAAGCTTAGGGCAAGGACCTCCAAGGTAGTTTTCTCAGAAATACTACCAATCCCGCGAGCCACACAGGAGCGCCAACGGGAAGTTAGGGAGGTGAATAAGTGGCTAAAGAGTTGGTGCAAGGCAGAAGGGTTTGGGTTCATGGAGAACTGGGCCGACTTCGCGGTCGGCTACAGGCTCTACCGAGGGACGGGCTGCACCTCAATGGGGAGGGTGCAGCGGTGCTGGGGAAGAAGATGGCTAATAGGTTGGAGGAGTTTTTAAACTAGAGACGGGGGGGGGGGGGACCAAGGAAATAGGTGGGATGTGAGGCAAGCAAGGGGGAAGGGGAGAAGTGAATATAATGAGGGTGGAGAGGGGGGTGGGGATAGTACAGTTAGATCGTTAGAGAAGAATAGGATGCTAAATAACCCCAAAGTTTTATCTTGCATGCTGACCAACGCAAGAAGCCTGACCAATAAGGCGGATGAGCTGCAGGCGCTTATATCGGAGGAGAGGTATGACATCATAGGTATAACAGAGACTTGGCTAGACGATAGCTACGACTGGGCGGTAAATTTATTAGATTATAGTTTATTTAGAAGGGACCGGAAACAGGGGAAAGGCGGAGGAGTCTGCTTACATGTAAAGTCATGTCTAAAACCCAGACTAAGGGAAGATATAGGAGAGGGAGAAGAGGGGGTCGAGTCCATGTGGGTAGAGATAGAGGGAACTAAAAATAATACTAAAATATTACTGGGGGTCTGCTATAAGCCACCAAATATAACAGAGGAGAATGAGAATCTGCTATTAGGACAAATAGACAAAGTAGCAAAACATAATGAAGTGATTGTAATGGGGGATTTCAACTACCCGGATATTGACTGGGAAACAGAAACCTGTAGATCTCAGAAAGGTAAAAGGTTCTTGACAAATATTAAGGATAATTATCTCTCCCAACTAGTGCAGGAACCAACGAGAGGGAAGGCCGTGTTGGACTTAATATTGACTAATAGAATAACTGAGGTACAGATAGGGGGGCACCTAGGTAATAGCGACCATAATATTATCGACTTCAAAATGCTCTTCAGTAGGGTTATCAATAAGGGAACAACAAAAACATTAAACTTTAGGAGGGCGAAGTTTGATCAGCTGATAGAAAACCTTCAACTTATTGACTGGGACAAAGTTCTTAATCAAAGGAATACGAATAGTAAATGGGAAACCTTCAAAAGAATTCTGAATACTCAGTGCGAGAGGTATATACCGTATGGGAATAAAAGGGCCAGAAATAAGAGGAAACCAATATGGTTGAACAAGAACGTAAAAGGGGCGTTAAATAGCAAAAAAGAGGCATTCAAGAGATTAAAACAGGAAAACAGTAAGGAGGCACTAATGTGTTACAAGGCAAAAACGAGAACCTGTAAAAAACAAATAAAAATAGCGAAGGAGGAAAGAAAGAAACGTATTGCTAGGGAAAGTAGATCAAATCCCAAACTGTTCTTTACGTATATAAATAGTAAAAGGATTAAATCGGATAATATTGGACCGATAAAAAGTGAGGAAGGCAAAATCATAGAGAAAGATGAGGATAAAGCTAATCTATTAAATAATTTTTTTTCGACAACTTTCACAAAGGAAATCGAACTAACAGGAGAAATGAGAAGTGACAAACTTAATCCTCCACTAAGTATGACAAATCTAACCCAAGCTGGGGTACAGAAACGCCTCAGTAACATTAAAATAAACAAATCACCAGGACCTGATGGCATACACCCACGGGTACTAAGGGAACTAAGTAATGTGATAGACAGACCGTTATATCTTATATTTAAGGACTCTGTTGAGACTGGGTCTGTGCCACTTGATTGGCGACAGGCGAATGTAGTGCCAATATTCAAAAAGGGAGCGAAAAGTGACGCCGGAAACTATCGGCCGGTGAGTCTGACGTCCGTTGTGGGCAAAATTTTTGAAAGCTTCATTAAAGAGGCAATTACGGAGCATCTTGATGCTAATAATCTTTTAATCCCGAACCAACATGGATTCATGAGGAATCGCTCCTGCCAAACAAACCTGATTGACTTCTACGAGGAGGTTAGCTCTCGAGTAGATCAGGGGGAACCAGTGGATGTCGTGTATCTCGACTTCTCAAAAGCGTTCGATAGCGTGCCACATAATAGGTTGGTATACAAAATGAGAATGATGGGGCTGGGGGAAAATGTCTGCAAGTGGGTAGCTAATTGGCTAAAGGATAGAAGGCAGAGGGTGGTTATAAATGGAATATACTCAGATTGGGTAAGCGTCACTAGTGGGGTACCACAGGGGTCTGTACTAGGCCCAATGTTATTTAATATCTTTATTAACGACATAGTCAACGGGATAAATAGTAAAATATCAATATTTGCAGATGACACAAAGTTATGTAAAACAATTAATACAAAAGAGGACAGTGCAGACCTACAGAGGGATTTGGATAAGCTGGGTAGGTGGAGCATTAAATGGCAAATGAGGTTTAACGAGGAGAAATGTAAGGTCATACATATGGGAAGGAAAAATGGAAGTCACCAGTACTCACTGAATGGGAAATCATTGGGGAATTCAGAGATAAAGAAGGACTTGGGCATCTTGATTGATAGCAAACTAAATTGGAGTGCCCAAAGTCAGGCCGCTGCTGTAAGGGCAAACAGGGTAATGGGATGTATCAGAAGAGGTATAGCTGCAAAGGATGAGAACATTGTTCTTCCACTGTACAAAGCACTGGTCAGACCACACTTGGAATACTGTGCTCAGTTATGGGCCCCAATATATAGAAAGGATATAAATGAGCTTGAAAAGGTACAAATGAGGGCAACAAAATTAATAAAGGGAATGGAGGGACTGCAATACCCAGAGAGGTTGGCAAAACTAGGACTATTCAGCTTGGAAAAGAGAAGGTTGAGGGGGGACATAATAAATGTGTACAAATATGTTAGGGGACAGTATAGAGATCTTGCCCGGGATTTGTTCAAAAGGAGGGATATTACGGTAACAAGAGGGCACTCACTAAGACTGGAAGAGAAAAGGTTTCAGTGTAGCATCGGCGTCTCTGCCCCGTTCTAGGCAGAGACGCCGTCCCTCTCACCTCCCCGCTCCTGGCGCGGCGTCCTCCAGCGCTGCTCTCCCCGCTGCTTCCGGCACGCGCTCCTTCCCCGGCAGTGTGCTTAGGGCGCGCGCGCTCCCCCTCTCTTAAAGGGACCGCGCGCGCCGTCCTAAGGAGTCCCCGGCCAATTGCCGGAGGACCTCCCATATAAAAGGCACCTCCTCCAAAATGGAGGTGCCCGAGCAATGTTGTAGCACTGTTCTCTACTCTGCTTCAGCCCTCAGGTCCCGTTGCCAGTTACCTGCCAGATACCTACCAGATTCCTGCCAGTCTGCTGTCTAATTCCTGCCTGATATCCTGCTACCTGCCTGCTAGCCTGAGGTCCGACGGTCTGCCTTACTACTCCTGTCAGTCTGTCTAAGGACCAGCTTGCCCGCTCACCTGGGAGCGCACATCAACTACCTGCCTGCTTGCCTGAGGTCCGACGGTCTGCCTTCCAACTCTTGTCAGTCTGTCTATGGACCAGCTTGCCCGCTCACCTGCGAGCGCACATCTGCTACCTGCCTGCTAGCCTACCTGGAGGCTCTGCCGTCACGTGCTGTGACCACCTGCCTGTCCAGTGACTCCTGCCCGCTCACCTGGGAGCGCTCATCTGCTGCCTGTCTGCTAGCCTACCTGGAGGCTCTGCCGTCACGTGCTGTGACCACCCGCCTGTCCAGAGACTTCTGCCCGCTCACCTGGGAGCGCTCATCTGCCGCCTGTCTGTTGGTCTTCCTGGAGGCTCCGCCGTCACATGCTGTGACCACCCGTTTATCCAGAGACTCTCGCCTGCTCACCTGGGAGCTCACGTCTACCATCAGCCGCCACAGGTCATACCAACCCTTTACCCAGAGACTGCCCCGGTCACTTGCCGTGACCATCTGCCCGTTCACCCAGAGACTGCCCCGGTCACTTGCCGTGACCATCTGCCCGTTCACCCAGAGACTGCCCCGGTCACTTGCCGTGACCATCTGCCCGTTCATCCAGAGACTGCCCCGGTCACTTGCCGTGACCTCCTGCCCGTTCTTCTAGAGACTGTCCCGGTCACCTGCTGTGACTGCCTGCCTGGTCGCCACCCGCTCCCTTACAAGGACCGCCCCCTTGTATAGTAGCTCAGAGGTTCCGCCTCCCAGACCCGTTACAGCTCCCTCGCTCTCGGACCTGTGTCATGAACTGTCCCGTCAGAGGTCCCAACAGGAGTCCATCCTGGGTCACCTGCGGAATGTCAATTCTCGCCTGGACACTCTGACTGCTCTTCCTGCAACCTCCGCCAGTGCCATGACTCGTAATCCGGCAGCTCCTCTGCCCACTAATAACATGGTATCCTACCCCGGCTTTCTGCACCTCCTCGTTTCGGAGGCGACTCCGCCCAGGCTCGGGGCTTCATAAATCAGTGCACCCTGCACTTTGAACTCCTGTCTCACCAGTTTAACTCCGACAGGGCCAAAATTGCCTTCATCATGTCCCATCTCACCGGAGAGGCCCTGGCCTGGCTAAATCCTCTATGGGAGAGAGGAGACCCCCTGGTGTCTGACTTGCCTGCCTTTCTCACGGCTTTCCGGAAAGTCTTCGACGAACCCGGACGGAAGACCTCATCCGCATCATCTCTGCTACGCCTCCGTCAGGGAAGTCTCACCGTGGGCCAATATGCCATACGGTTCCGTACCCTTGCCTCGGAGCTGGCCTGGGATAATATGACGCTCTGGTTTCCGTCTTCTGGGAGGGTCTGTCCGGCCATATAAAAGATGAACTTGCCGGTCGGGATATTCCTTCCACTCTCGATGACCTAATAACTCTTGCCACCCGGATTGACCTGCGGTTCCAGGAGCGTGCCAAAGAGGTCACCCGTGAGAGGAGGTTTCCACGTCTAGCTCCTACTTTTCAGAAACCCGTCACTCCCTCCGTCTCTCCTCAGCTACACTCTCCTGAGCCTATGCAGGTCGACCAGACCAATATGGTCGGTTCTCGCCAAGAATCTCGCCGAGCCGAGGGAAGCTGTTTCTATTGTGGCAGTATGAAGCACTTCATCCGTTCCTGCCCGGAAAAGCCGGGAAACGCCAGTGTCTAGGACCACTCGGAGAGGTCGTCCTAGACAAAAGTAAGCCCTCTCCGTCTCTGACCTTACCGGTCTCTATTGCTTGGGGAGAGAACCGTCTCTTTGAACTCGCCCATCTGGATTCTGGAGCTGCTGGAAACCTCATCTCCCAGTCTCTGGTAGAGAGATACCATATTCCCACCAAGTCCCTGGCTGAACCATTGTCAGTCGCCTCCGTGGATGGAAGACTTCTCTCGGAGACCATCCTGCTCGTCACCGAACCCATAACCCTGCAGGTGGGAATGCTGCACTCTGAGGAGATCTCATTCCATGTGCTGTCTGGACTTTCTCACTCCCTGTTGCTAGGTCTACCTTGGCTACAGACACATGAACCCGTATTGAACTGGCGGTCCGGTGAAGTACTCCGATGGGGTCCTGACTGCCATAGGACCTGCCTGGTCCCGGTCCATCCACTTCGCCCTCAGCCTACTCCAGCTAACTTACCTGGTCTCCCGGCTCCCTACTGGCCCTATGCGGACGTCTTCGGTAAGAAGGAAGCTGAGACGTTGCCACCCCATAGGCCATACGATTGCCCGATCGACCTGGTACCTGGCACCACTCCTCCCCGTGGGCGTATCTACCCGTTGTCTGCAGCCGAGACCCGAGCCATGTCTGAGTACATTGAAGAGAATCTGGCTAGGGGATTTATCCGAAAATCTACCTCCCCGGCTGGAGCCGGATTCTTCTTTGTCAAAAAGAAAGACGGCTCGCTACGTCCCTGTATTGACTACAGAGGACTCAATCTCATCACGGTAAAAAACAAATATCCCCTGCCACTCATCTCCGAATTGTTTGACCATCTCAAGGGCGCCAGGATCTTCTCCAAGCTGGATCTACGAGGAGCGTATAATCTGGTCCGTATCCGTCAAGGAGACGAGTGGAAGACGGCATTCAATACTCGGGACGGCCACTACGAGTACCTTGTGATGCCCTTCGGTCTCTGTAATGCTCCCGCGGTCTTTCAGGAACTAGTCAACGACATCTTCCGTGACCTCCTGTACTCCTGCGTAGTGGTATACCTGGACGATATCTTGGTCTTCTCTCCGGATCTCCCCACACACCGGAGGGATGTTCGTCAGGTCCTGCTTAGGCTTCGGCAGAACCACCTTTACGCCAAATACGAGAAGTGCCTCTTCGATCAGACCTCCCTTCCGTTCTTGGGCTATGTCATCTCCCAAACAGGTCTGCAAATGGATCCCGAGAAACTCTCTTCCGTTCTAAAATGGCCTCGTCCTGAAGGTTTGATGGCGATACAGCGATTCCTGGGCTTCGCTAATTATTATCGTCTTTTCATCCCACACTTCTCGTCTCGGACTGCTCCCATATCTGCACTTACCCATAAGGGGGCTAACCCCAGAACATGGTCGCCTGAAGCCGAGGAGGCCTTCCTTTCAATAAAGAAAGCCTTCGCCTCTGCTCCCGTCCTGCACCGTCCGGACTGTAATAAACAATTCTACCTGGAGGTTGATGCCTCCTCTTCCGGAGCCGGAGCGGTGCTCACCCAGAAGTCTTCTACTGGGAGAATGGTAACGTGCGGCTTGTTCTCCAAAATCTTCTCCTCGTCGGAGCGCAACTACTCCATTGGAGACCGGGAATTGCTAGCCATCAAATTGGCACTGGGAGAGTGGCGCTATCTGCTTGAAGGGGATCTCTACCCGGTAATTATCTACACGGATCACAAAAACCTGGCATATCTCCAAAATGCCCAGAGACTCAATCCTCGCCAGGCCCGGTGGTCGTTGTTTTTTGCCCGCTTCGACTTCATTCTTCATTTCCGTCCGGCGGACAAGAACGTCAAAGCTGATGCCTTGTCCCGGTCCTTCCTGTCCTCCGATCAAGAGGAGGAACCTACGCACATCATCGACTCCTCCAAGGTGATGAATGTGGCTCCCTTGGATCTGACTAGTCTTCCACCCGGTAAGACGTTCATAGCTGTGCCAGATAGGGAGAGGGTTCTTCGCTGGGGACATTCTTCTAAACTAGCTGGCCATGCTGGCCAAAAGAAGACCTTCCAACTTATTACCCGGCATTACTGGTGGCCTACCCTGCGTAAGGACGTGGTAGACTTCGTCGCGGCCTGTTCATCCTGTGCCCGTAACAAAGTTCCCCGACATCTACCTGCCGGCCATCTCCTGCCCCTTCCCGTACCTGCTGCTCCTTGGCAACACATCGCTATGGACTTTATCACCGACCTTCCAGTTTCTGCCGGTTGCACTGTCATTTGGGTTGTCGCTGACCGTTTTTCTAAGATGGCCCACTTCATTCCCCTGCCTGGTCTTCCGTCTGCACCCGAGCTGGCTAAAGACTTTATCCGCCACATCTTCCGTCTCCATGGTCTGCCCCTCCACATCGTGTCGGATCGTGGGGTTCAGTTCACCTCTCGCTTCTGGAGAGCCACATGTAAGCTGCTGGACATTACCCTGGATTTCTCCTCCGCTTACCACCCTCAGTCCAATGGTCAAGTGGAGCGGATCAATCAGATCTTGTCCAGCTACCTCCGGCACTTCGTTGATGCTCACCACTCGGACTGGGTGGATCTCCTACCATGGGCCGAGTTCTCTTACAACAACCATGAGAGCGAGTCCTCTTCCAAATCCCCGTTCTTTATAGTCGGTGGCCAACATCCCCGGATTCCACTTCCTGTCTCCGTTTCTGTGGACAACCCTGCTGCGGAGTCTCTTGTCAGCGAATTTTCTACTATTTGGGAGAGCACCAGGTCCGCTCTTCTTCTCTCCTCTGAGCGGATGAAGAGATATGCTGATAAGAGACGTCTGGATCCGCCCCAATTCCGTCCGGGAGACAAGGTTTGGCTCTCATCCAAATATGTGCGGCTCAAAGTACCCTCCTACAAGTTGGGTCCTCGATTCATCGGCCCCTTCGAAGTCCTCAGGCAAATTAACCCTGTGGCCTACAAATTAAAACTCCCGGCCACCCTACGGATCCCCAACTCCTTCCACGTATCTCTCCTCAAACCCGTTGTCTTTAACTTTTTTTCCAAAAATCCAGGTGCCCCTCCTGCTCCGGTTTCCGCTGATGACATCTTTGAGGTAGAGAGTATTCTGGCCTCCAAGAGGGTAAGAGGAAAAACCTTTTTTCTGGTAGATTGGAAGGGGTTTGGTCCTGAGGAGAGAACTTGGGAACCCAGGGAGAACATCAACGCCCCGCTTCTCCTTGAGAAATTTCTTTCTGGCCAAAAAAAGAGGGGGCCTAAAGGGGGGGGGTACTGTAGCATCGGCGTCTCTGCCCCGTTCTAGGCAGAGACGCCGTCCCTCTCACCTCCCCGCTCCTGGCGCGGCGTCCTCCAGCGCTGCTCTCCCCGCTGCTTCCGGCACGCGCTCCTTTCCCGGCAGTGTGCTTAGGGCGCGCGCGCTCTCCCTCTCTTAAAGGACCGCGCGCGCCGTCCTAAAGAGTCCCCGGCCAATTGCCGGAGGACCTCCCATATAAAAGGCACCTCCTCCAAAATGGAGGTGCCCGAGCAATGTTGTAGCACTGTTCTCTACTCTGCTTCAGCCCTCAGGTCCCGTTGCCAGTTACCTGCCAGATTCCTGCCAGTCTGCTGTCTAATTCCTGCCTGATATCCTGCTACCTGCCTGCTAGCCTGAGGTCCGACGGTCTGCCTTACTACTCCTGTCAGTCTGTCTAAGGACCAGCTTGCCCGCTCACCTGGGAGCGCACATCAACTACCTGCCTGCTTGCCTGAGGTCCGACGGTCTGCCTTCCAACTCTTGTCAGTCTGTCTATGGACCAGCTTGCCCGCTCACCTGGGAGCGCACATCTGCTACCTGCCTGCTAGCCTACCTGGAGGCTCTGCCGTCACGTGCTGTGACCACCTGCCTGTCCAGTGACTCCTGCCCGCTCACCTGGGAGCGCTCATCTGTTGCCTGTCTGCTAGCCTACCTGGAGGCTCTGCCGTCACGTGCCGTGACCACCCGCCTGTCCAGAGACTTCTGCCCGCTCACCTGGGAGCGCTCATCTGCCGCCTGTCTGTTGGTCTTCCTGGAGGCTCCGCCGTCACATGCTGTGACCACCCGTTTATCCAGAGACTCTCGCCTGCTCACCTGGGAGCTCACGTCTACCATCAGCCGCCACAGGTCATACCAACCCTTTACCCAGAGACTGCCCCGGTCACTTGCCGTGACCATCTGCCCGTTCACCCAGAGACTGCCCCGGTCACTTGCCGTGACCATCTGCCCGTTCACCCAGAGACTGCCCCGGTCACTTGCCGTGACCATCTGCCCGTTCATCCAGAGACTGCCCCGGTCACTTGCCGTGACCTCCTGCCCGTTCTTCTAGAGACTGTCCCGGTCACCTGCTGTGACTGCCTGCCTGGTCGCCACCCGCTCCCTTACAAGGACCGCCCCCTTGTATAGTAGCTCAGAGGTTCCGCCTCCCAGACCCGTTACATTCAGCACCAGCATAGGAAGGGGTTCTTTACGGTAAGAGCAGTGAGAATATGGAATTCACTGAGTGAGGAGACGGTAATGTCGGATTCACTACACCAGTTCAAGCGGGGACTGGATGCATTTCTAGATACCAGGCAGATTTCAGCATATACTTAAAAATAAAATAAAATAGTAGGTTGATACAGGGATTTATTCTGACTGCTGGTTTCAGAGTCGGGAGGAAATTTTTCCTCAGGTGAAGATTGGCTAAATCATTTGGGGTTTTTGCCCTCCTCTGGATCAACTTTAGCAATTACAGAACTAACAGGTCGAACATGATGGACGCAAGTCTTTATTCGGCTTTACAAACTATGTTGCTATGTTACTATCTTACATAGTGACAGAATAATACCACATACAAGGGAGAAATACCACCACGTCGTGACCAGACCAGATATTAACAGCATATAGCATGCAAATATTTTCCCATCATTTCTCTCCCCCACCTCCATCATTGCTTTCTCCCATCCCCATCATTGCTCTCCCCCAACTCCTCCATCATTGCTCCCTCCCATCCCCATCACTGCTCTCCCCCACCTTTTCCATCATTGCTCTCCCCCACCTTCTCCAACATTGTCATATTTCCCCCACCTTCTCCATCATTGTCACATCTCCCCCACCTCCTCCATCATTGTCATATCTCTTCCATCATTGCCATTTCTCCCCCACCTCCTCCATCATCATTGCCATATCTCCCCCACCTCCTCCATCATTATTGCTATACCTCCCCCCACCACCTCCATCATTGCCATATCTCCCCCACCACCTCCTCGATCATCATTGCCATATCTCCCCCCACCACCTCCTCCATCATCATTGCCAAATCTCCCCCTACCTCCTCCGTCATCATTGCCATAACTCCCCCCAACTGCTCCATCATCATTGCCATATCTTCCCCACCTGCTTCATCATTATTGCCATATCTCCCCCACCTGCTCCATCATCATTGCCATATCTCCCCAACCTCCTCCATCACCAGTGCCATGTCATATCTCCCCCCACCTCCTCCATCACCATGCCATGCATATCTCACCCTACCTCCTCCATCACATTGCCATGTATATCTCCCCCCTCCTCCATGACAATGCCATGCATAACTCCCCTACATCCTCGATCACCATGCCATGCATATCTCCCCCACCTCCTCCATCACCATGCCATGCATATCTCCCCCCACCATCTCCATCAACATGCCATATCTTCCCCCACCTCCTCCATGACCATTGCTCTCCCTCATCTCCCCCCACCTCCTCTATCACCATTGCTCTCCCTCATCTCCCCCCATCTCCTTCATCATTATTGCTCTCCCTCTTCTCCCCCCACTTCCTCCAGCACCATTGATCTCCCTCATCTCCACCTCCTCCATCACCCTCCCTTATCTCCCCCACCTCCTCCATCACCACTGCTCTCCCTCATCTCCCCCACCTCCTCCTTCACCATTGCTCTCCCTCTTCTCCCCCACCTTCTCCATCACCATTGCTCTTCCTCATCTCCCCCACCTCCTCCTTCACCATTGCTCTCCCTCTTCTCATCCCCACTTCCTCCATCACCATTGCTTTCCCTCATCTCCCCCACTTCCTCCAGCACCATTTCCCTCCCTCTTCTCCCCCACCTCCTCCAGCACAATTGCTCTCCCTTTTCTCCCCCCACCTCATCCAGCACCATTGCTCTCCCTCATTTTCCCCCACCTCCTCCATCACTATTATTCCCCTCTTCTCCCTCCACCTCCTGCTTCAACATTGCTCTCCATCTTCTCCCCCCACCCCCTCCATCACCATTTCTCTCCCTCTTCTCCGCCTACCTCCTCCATCACCATTGCTCTCCCTCATCACCCCCCACCTCCTCCATCACCATTGCTCTCCCTCTTCTCCCCCACCTACTCCAGCACCATTGCTCTCCCTCTTCTCTCCCACTTCCTCCAGCACCATTGCTCTCCCTTATCTCCTCCATCACCATTGCTCTCCCTCATCTCCCCCACCTCCTCCCTCACCATTGCTCTCCCTCTTCTCCTCCATCACCATTGCTCTCCCTCATCTCCCCCCACCTCCTCCATCACCATTGCTCTCCCTCATCTCCCCCCACCTCCTCCATCACCATTGCTCTCCTTCATATCCTTCCATCTCCTCTATCACCACTGCTCTCCATCTCCCCCCCACCTCCTCCATCACCATTGCTCTCCCTCATCTCCCCCTCACCATCACCATTGCTCTCCCTCATCTCTCCCCACCATCACCATTGCTCTCCCTTGTCTCCCCCCACCTCCTTCATCACTATTGCTCCCCTCTTATCCCCCCACCTCCTCCTTCACTATTGCGCTCTCTCTTCTCCCACCACCTCCTCCATCACCATTGCTCTCCCTCTTCTCCCCCTACCTCCTCCATCACAATTGCTCTATATCATCACCCCCCCTCCTCCATGACAATGCCATGCATATCTCCCCTACATCCTCGATCACCATGCCATGCATATCTCCCCCACCTCCTCCATCACCATGCCATGCATATCTCCCCCCACCATCTCCATCAACATGCCATATCTTCCCCCACCTCCTCCATGACCATTGCTCTCCCTCATCTCCCCCCACCTCCTCTATCACCATTGCTCTCCCTCATCTCCCCCCATCTCCTTCATCATTATTGCTCTCCCTCTTCTCCCCCCACTTCCTCCAGCACCATTGATCTCCCTCATCTCCACCTCCTCCATCACCCTCCCTTATCTCCCCCACCTCCTCCATCACCACTGCTCTCCCTCATCTCCCCCACCTCCTCCTTCACCATTGCTCTCCCTCTTCTCCCCCACCTTCTCCATCACCATTGCTCTTCCTCATCTCCCCCACCTCCTCCTTCACCATTGCTCTCCCTCTTCTCATCCCCACTTCCTCCATCACCATTGCTTTCCCTCATCTCCCCCACTTCCTCCAGCACCATTTCCCTCCCTCTTCTCCCCCACCTCCTCCAGCACAATTGCTCTCCCTTTTCTCCCCCCACCTCATCCAGCACCATTGCTCTCCCTCATTTTCCCCCACCTCCTCCATCACTATTATTCCCCTCTTCTCCCTCCACCTCCTGCTTCAACATTGCTCTCCATCTTCTCCCCCCACCCCCTCCATCACCATTTCTCTCCCTCTTCTCCGCCTACCTCCTCCATCACCATTGCTCTCCCTCATCACCCCCCACCTCCTCCATCACCATTGCTCTCCCTCTTCTCCCCCACCTACTCCAGCACCATTGCTCTCCCTCTTCTCTCCCACTTCCTCCAGCACCATTGCTCTCCCTTATCTCCTCCATCACCATTGCTCTCCCTCATCTCCCCCACCTCCTCCCTCACCATTGCTCTCCCTCTTCTCCCCCACCTCCTCCATCACCATTGCTCTCCCTCATCTCCCCCCACCTCCTCCATCACCATTGCTCTCCCTCATCTCCCCCCACCTCCTCCATCACCATTGCTCTCCTTCATATCCTTCCATCTCCTCTATCACCACTGCTCTCCATCTCCCCCCCACCTCCTCCATCACCATTGCTCTCCCTCATCTCCCCCTCACCATCACCATTGCTCTCCCTCATCTCTCCCCACCATCACCATTGCTCTCCCTTGTCTCCCCCCACCTCCTTCATCACTATTGCTCCCCTCTTATCCCCCCACCTCCTCCTTCACTATTGCGCTCTCTCTTCTCCCACCACCTCCTCCATCACCATTGCTCTCCCTCTTCTCCCCCTACCTCCTCCATCACAATTGCTCTATATCATCACCCCCCACCTCATCCATCACCATTGCTCTCCCTCTTCTCCTCCCACCTACTCCAGCACCATTGCTCTCGCTCTTCTCGCCAACCTCCTTCAGCACCATTGCTCTCCCTTATCTCCTCCTTCACCATTGCTCTCCCTCATCTCCCCCACCTCCTCCATCACCATTGCTCTCCTTCATATCCTCCCATATCCTCCATCACCATTGCTCTCCATCTTCCCCCCCACCTCCTCAATCACCATTGCTCTCCCTCATCTCCCCTCACCATCACCATTGCTCTCCCTCATCTCTCCCCACCATCACCATTGCTCTCCCTTGTCTCCCCCCACCTTCTCCATAACAATTGCTCTCCCTCTCCTCCCCCCACCTCCTCCAGCACCATTGCACTCCCTCTTCTTCCCCACCTCCTCCAGCACCATTGCCATACCTAATCTCCTCCATCACTATTGCTCTCCCTCTTCTCCCCCCACCTCCTCCATCACCATTGCTGTCCCTCATCTCCCCAACCTCCTCCATCACCATTGCTCTCCCTCATCTCCCCCCACCTCCTCCATTATCATTGCTGCCCCTCATCTCCCCCCACCATCACCATTGCTCTCTCTCATCTCCCCCCACCATCACCATTGCTCTCCCTCTTCTCCACCCATCTCCTCCATCACTATTGTTCCCCTCTTCTCCCCCACCTCCTCCATCACCATTGCTCTCCCTCTTCTCCCCCTACCTCCTCCATCACCATTGCTCTCACTCATAACCCCCACCTCCTCCATTATCATTGCTCTCTCTCTCTTCTCCCTCCACCTCCTCCAGCACCATTGCTCTCCCTCTTGTCCCCCCACCTCCTCCTGCACCATTGCTCTCCCTCATCTCCTCCATCACCATTGCTCTCCCTCATCTCCCCCACCTCCTCCATCACCATTGCTCTCCCTCTTCTCCCCTACCTCCTTTATCACCATTGCTCTGCCACATCACCCCCCACCTCCTCCATCACCATTGCTCTCCCTCTTCTCCCCCCACCTCCTCCATCATTTTTGTTCCCCTCTTCTTCCCCACCTCCTCCTTCACCATTGCTCTCCCTCTTCTCCCCTCACCTCCTCCATCACCATTGCTCTCCCACTTCTCACCCCACCTCCTCCAGCACCATTGCTCTCCCTCTTCTCCCCCCACCTCCTGCATAACCATTGCTGTCCCTCATCTCCCCCACCTCCTCCATCACCATTGCTCTCCCACTTCTCCCCCACCTCCTCCAGCACCATTGCTCTCCCTCATATGCTCAATCACCATTGCTCTCCCTCATCTCCCACACGTCCTAAATCACCATCGCTCTCCCTCTTTCCCCCATCTCCTCCATCACCATTGCTCTCCCTCATCACCCCCCACCTTCTCGTTCAACATTGCTCTCCCTCTTCTCCCCCTACCTCCTCCAGCACCATTGCTCTCCCTCATCTCCTCCATCACCATTGCTCTCCCTCATCTCCCCACACCTCCTCCTTCACCATTGCTCTCCCTCTTCTCCCTCCACCTCCTTCATCACCATTGCTGTCCCTCATCTCCCCCCACCTCCTCCATCACCATTGCTCTCCCTCATCTCCCCCTACCTCCTCCATCACCATTGCTCTCCTTCATCTCCTCCCTCCTCCTCCATCACCATTGCTCTCCTTCATCTCCTCCCACCTCCTCCATCACCATTGCTCTCCCTCTTCCCCTGACCTCCTCCATCACCATTGCTGTCCCTCATCTCCCCCCACCATCACCATTGCTCTCCCTCATCTCCCCCCACTATCACCATTGCTCTCCCTCTTCTCCCCCATCTCCTCCATCACTATTGTTCCCCTCTTCTCCCCCCACCTCTCCTTCACCATTGCTCTCCGTCTTCTCCCCCACTTCCTCCATCACCATTGCTCTCCCTCTTCTCCCCCTACCTCCTCCATCACCAATGCTCTCACTCATCACCCCCACCTCCTCCATCACCATTGCTCTCTCTCTCTTCTCCCTCCACCTCCTCCAGCACCATTGCTCTCCCTCTTGTCCTCCACCTCCTCCTGCACCATTGCTGTCCCTCATCTCCTCCATCACCATTGCTCTCCCTCATCTCCCCCCACCTCCTCCATCACCATTGCTCTCCCTCTTCTCCCCTACCTCCTTTATCACCATTGTTCTCCCACATCACCCCCCACCTCCTCCATCACCATTGCTCTCCCTCTTCTCCCCCCACCTCCTCCATCATTTTTGTTCCCCTCTTCTCCCCCACCTCCTCCATCACCATTGCTCTCCCTCTTCTCCCCTCACCTCCTCCATCACCATTGCTCTCCCTCTTCTCCCCCTACCTCCTCCAGCACCATTGCTCTCCCTCTTCTTCCCCACATCCTCCAGCACTATTGCTCTCCCTCTTCTCCCCCCACATCCTCCATCACCATCGCTCTCCCTCTTCTCCCCCATCTCCTCCATCACCATTGCTGTCCCTCATCTCCCCCACATCCTCCATCACCATTGCTGTCCTTCATATCCTCCCATCTCCTCCATCACCATTGCTCTCCATCTTCCCCCCCCACCTCCTCAATCACCATTGCTCTCCCTCATCTCCCCTCACCATCACCATTGCTCTCCCTCTTCTCCCCCCAACCTACTCCAGCACCATTGCTCTCCCTCTTCTCGCCAACCTCCTCCAGCACCATTGCTCTCCCTTATATCCTCCATCACCATTGCTCTCCCTCATCTCCCCCACCTCCTCCATCACCATTGCTCTCCCTCTTCTCCCCCCACCTCCCCCATCACCATTGCTCTCCCTCATCTCCTCCACCTCCTCCATCACCATTGCTCTCCTTCATATCCTCCCATCTCCTCCATCACCATTGCTTTCCATCTTGCCCCCCACCTCCTCAATCACCATTGCTCTCCCTCATCTCCCCTCACCATCACCATTGCTCTCCCTGATCTCTCCCCACCATCACAATTGCTCTCCCTTGTCTCCCCCCACCTCCTTCATCACTATTGTTCCCCTGTTCCCCCCCACCTCCTCCTTCACCGTTGCTCTCTCTCTTCTCACACCACCTCCTCCATCACCATTGCTCTCCCTCTTCTCCCCCTACCTCCTCCATCACAATTGCTCTCCCTCATCACCCCCACCTCCTCCATCACCATTGCTCTCCCTCTTCTCCCCCCACCTCCTCCAGCACCATTGCTCTCCCTCTTGTCCCCCACCTCCTCCTGCACCATTGCTCTCCCTCATCTCCTCCATCACTATTGCTCTCCCTCATCTCCCCCATCTCCTCCATCAACATTGCTCTCCCTCTTCTCCCCCACCTCCTCCATCACCATTGCGGTTGGTCATCTCCCTCCACCTCCTCCATCACCATTGCTCTCCCTCATCTCCCCCCACCTCCTCTATCACCATTGATCTCCTTCATCTCCTCCCACCTCCTCCATCACCATTGCTCTCCCTCTTCCCCCCCACCTTCTCCATCACCATTGCTCTCCCTCATCTTCCACCATCTCCTCCTTCACCATTGCTCTCCCTCTTCAGCCCCTATCTCCTCCATCACCATTGTTCTCCCTCTTCTCCCCCCCACCTCCTCCATCACTATTGTTCACCTCTTCTCCCTCCACCTCCTCCTTCACCATTGCTCTCCCTCTTTTCCCCCACCTCTTCCATCACCATTGCTCTCCCTCTTCTCCGCCTACCTCCTCCATCACCATTGCTCTAAGTCATCACCCCCACCTCCTCCATAACAATTGCTCTCCCTCTCCTCCCCCCACCTCCTCCAGCACCATTTCACTCCCTCTTCTCCCCCACCTCCTCCAGCACCATTGCCCTACCTAATCTCCCCCCACCTCCTCCATCACCATTGCTCTCCCTCTTCTCCCCCCACCTCCTCCATCACCATTGCTGTCCCTCATCGCCCCCACCTCCTCCATCACCATTGCTCTCCCTCTTCCCCCCACCTCCTCCATTACCATTGCTGCCCCTCATCTCCACCCACCATCACCATTGCTCTCCCTCATCTCCCCCCACCATCAGCATTGCTCTCCCTCTTCTCCCCCCATCTCCTCCATCACTATTGTTCCCTTCTTCTCCCCCCACCTCTTCCTTCACCATTGCTCTCCGTCTTCTCCCCCACTTCCTCATCACCATTGCTCTCCCTCTTCTCCCCCTACCTCCTCCATCACCATTGCTCTCACTCATCACCCCCCACCTCCTCCATTATCATTGCTCTCTCTCTCTTCTCCCTCCACCTCCTCCAGCACCATTGCTCTCCCTCTTGTCCCCCACCTCCTCCTGCACCATTGCTCTCCCTCATCTCCTCCATCACCATTGCTCTCCCTCATCTCCCCCACCTCCTTCATCACCATTGCTCTCCCTCTTCTCCCCCTACCTCCTTTATCACCACTGCTCTCCCACATCACCCCCCACCTCCTCCATCACCATTGCTCTCCCTCTTCTCCCCCCACCTCCTCCATCATTTTTGTTCCCCTCTTCTCCCCCACCTCCTCCTTCACCATTGCTCTCCCTCTTCTCCCCTCACCTCCTCCATCACCATTACTCTCCCACTTCTCCCCCTACCTCATACATCATTGCTCTCCCTCATCACCCCCAACTTCTCCATCACCATTGCTCTCCCTCTTCTCCCCCCACATCCTCCAGCACCATTGCTCTCCCTCTTCTTCCCCACATCCTCCAGCACCATTGCTCTCCCTCTTCTCCCCCCACCTCCTGCATCACCATTGCTGTCCCTCATCTCCCCCCACCTCCTCCATCACCATTGCTCTCCCACTTCTCCCCCACCTCCTCCAGCACCATTGCTCTCCCTCATATGCTCCATCACCATTGCTCTCCCTCATCTCCCACACCTCCTAAATCACCATTGCTCTCCCTCTTTCCCCCCATCTCCTCCATCACCATTGCTCTCCCTCATCACCCCCCACCTCCTCGTTCAACATTGCTCTTCCTCTTCTCCCCCTACCTCCTCCAGCACCATTGCTCTCCCTCATCTCCTCCATCACCATTGCTCTCCCTCATCTCCCCCCACCTCCTCCATCACCATTGCTCTCCCTCTTCTACCCCACCTCCTCCATCACTATTGTTCCACTCTTCTCCCCCCACCTCCTCCTTCACAATTGCTCTCCCTCTTCTCCCTCCACCTCCTTCATCACCATTGCTGTCCCTCATCTCCCCCACCTCCTCCATCACCATTGCTCTCCCTCATCTCCCCCTACCTCCTCCATCACCATTGCTCTCCTTCATCTCCTCCCACCTCCTCCATCACCATTGCTCTCCTTCATCTCCTCCCACCTCCTCCATCACCATTGCTCTCCCTCTTCCCCCCACCTCCTCCATCACCATTGCTGTCCCTCATCTCCCCCCTCCATCACCATTGCTCTCCCTCATCTCCCCCCACTATCACCATTGCTCTCCCTCTTCTCCCCCATCTCCTCCATCACTATTGTTCCCCTCTTCTCCCCCCACCTCCTCCTTCACCATTGCTCTCCGTCTTCTCCCCCACTTCCTCCATCACCATTGCTCTCCCTCTTCTCCCCCTACCTCCTCCATCACCAATGCTCTCACTCATCACCCCACCTCCTCCATCACCATTGCTCTCTCTCTTCTCCCTCCACCTGCTCCAGCACCATTGCTCTCCCTCTTGTCCTCCACCTCCTCCGGCACCATTGCTCTCCCTCATCTACTCCATCACCATTGCTCTCCCTCATCTCCCCCCACCTCCTCCATCACCATTGCTCTTCCTCTTCTCCCCTACCTCCTTTATCACCATTGCTCTCCCACATCACCCCCCACCTCCTCCATCACCATTGCTCTCCCTCTTCTCCCCCACCTCCTCCATCATTTTTGTTCCCCTCTTCTCCCCCACCTCCTCCTTCACCATTGCTCTCCCTCTTCTCCCCTCACCTCCTCCATCACCATTGCTCTCCCTCTTCTCCCCCTACCTCCTACATCACCATTGCTCCCCCTCATCACCCCCCACCTTCTCCATCACCATTGCTCTCCCTCTTCTCCCCCCACCTCCTCCAGCACCATTGCTCTCCCTCTTCTTCCCCACATCCTCCAGCACTATTGCTCTCCCTCTTCTCCCCCCACCTCCTGCATCACCATTGCTGTCCCTCATCTCCCCCCACCTCCTCCATCACCATTGCTCTCCCTCATCTCCCACCACCTCCTCCATCACCATCGCTCTCCCTCTTCTCCCCCCATCTCCTCCATCACCATTGCTGTCCCTCATCTCCCCCCACCTCCTCCATCACCATTGCTCTCCCTCATCTCCCCGCACCTCCTCCATCACCATTGCTCTCCTTCATCTCCTCCCACCTCCTCCATCACCATTGCTGTCTTTCATCTCCTCCCACCTCCTCCATCACCATTGCTCTCCCTCTTCCCCCCACCTCCTCCATCACCATTGCTGCCTCTCATCTCCCCCACCATCACCATTGCTCTCCCTCATTTCCCCCCACCATCACCATTGCTCTCCCTCTTCTCCCCCCATCTCCTCCATCGCTATTGTTCCCCTCTTCTCCCCCCACCTCCTCCTTCACCATTGCTCTCCGTCTTCTCCCCCACTTCCTCCATCACCATTGCTCTCTCTCTTCTCCCCCTACCTCCTCCATCACCATTGCTCTCACTCATCAACCCCACCTCCTCCATCACCATTGCTCTCTCTCTTCTCCCTCCACCTCCTCCAGCACCATTGCTCTCCCTCTTGTCCCCCACCTCCTCCTGCACCATTGCTCTCCCTCATCTACTCCATCACCATTGCTCTCCCTCATCTCCCCCCACCTCCTCCATCACCATTGCTCTCTCTCTTCTCCCCCTACCTCCTTTATCACCATTGCTCTCCCACATCATCCCCACCTCCTCCATCACCATTGCTCTCCCTCTTCTCCCCCCACCTCCTCCATCATTTTTGTTCCCCTCTTCTCCCCCACCTCCTCCTTCACCATTGCTCTCCCTCTTCTCCCCTCACTTCCTCCATCACCATTGCTGTCCCTCTTCTCCCCCTACCTCCTACATCATCATTGCTCTCCCTCATAACCCCCCTCCTTCTCCATCACCATTGCTCTCCCTCTTCTCCTCCCACCTCCTCCAGCACCATTGCTGTCCCTCTTCTTCCCCACATCCTCCAGCAGCATTGCTCTCCCTCTTCTCCCCCCACCTCCTGCATCACCATTGCTGTCCCTCATCTCCCCCACCTCCTCCATCACCATTGCTCTCCCACTTCTCCCCCACCACCTCCAGCACCATTGCTCTCCCTCATCTCCTCTATCACCATTACTCTTCCTCATCTCCCTCCACCTCCTCCATCACCATTGCTCTCCCTCATCACCCCCCACCTCTTCCATCACCATTGCTCTCCCTCTTCTCCCCCACCTCCTCCATCACTATTGTTCCCCTCTTCTCCCCCCACCTCCTCCTTCACCATTGCTCTCCCTCTTCTCCCCCCACCTCCTCCATCACAATTGCTCTCCCTCTTCTCCCCATACCTTTTACATCACCATTGCTCTCCCTCATAACCCCCACCTCCTCCATCAACATTTCTCTCCCTCTTCTCTCCCCACCTAATCCATTACCATTGCCCTCCCTCATCACCCCCCACCTCCTCCATTACCATTGCTCCCCCTCTTCTCCTCCCACCTGCTCCATCACTATTGTTCCCCTCTTCTCTTCCCCACCTCCTCCTTCACCATTGCTCTCCCTCTTCTCCCCCCACCTCCTCCATCACCATTGCTCTCCCTCTTCTCCCCCCTGTTAGAACCCTCCTGTTAGTTCTTTTTCTATTTTGTTGGTCACATGACTTTCTGCTTATATAATCCAGCTCCGCCCTTCTGGCCTTGCTGGACTTCAGTGTTACATTTACTCTTTAGCTAGCCAGGTGCCTTGTACCTAACTCTGTTTTCCTATCTTTCCTTAGTGCTTGTAGCAGTTCGTAACAGTAAGTCCAGCCCAAAATAAAACACACTATGGAAAGTAATCCAGAATTCAGCATGGTGTCGGTTCAGGAGTTGGCTCAACGCCTGCAGGGACTGTCTTTGGAGGTGGCCGAGCTCCAGCAACACGTGAGTAGCTGTCCTGGAGCGCATTTTGTCGAACCGAAGGTAGGACTGCCAGATTTTTTTTATGGTAAACAGCAAGATTTTTTTTCCTTTAAAAACGCTTGTTTATTATATTTTCGTTTAAGACCCAGATCCTCGGGGAATGAATCACAGCGCATTGGGTTTATAATGTCACATTTGCGTAAAGAATCACAGGGATTGGCCTTTTCTCTACAACCTAATGATCCGTGTTTTAGATCTGTGGAAGATTTTTTTTCTGCTATGGGGTTGTTGTATGATGATCCTGATCGAGTCTCATCTGCTGAAACGGAATTAAGACGTTTGAAGCAGGGATCAGGTGATGTGGAAAATTATTGTACATACTTCAGAAGATGGTCGGCTGAAGTGGAATGGAATGACTCAGCATTAAAATGTCTGTTTCTTGCTGGTCTAGGTGAAAGGGTTAAGGATCTGCTGATTGCCTTCCCAAAACCTGGAACTTTGCAGGAGGCAATGCAATTAGCTATACGTGTGGACAGGAGACTGCGTGCTAGGATTAATGAAGAGAAATCTACTGCTATGGCAGCTCCTAGTTTTCAGAGGGCCTGCTCGGAAGGTGGAGAACCGATGGAGATTGGGGCGATGTCACCCCACTCTCAGGAAAAAGACCGCAGGTTTGCTAAGGGATTGTGTTTTTATTGCGGTAAATCTGACCACTTTATTAAGAACTGTGTGCTTCGTTTGAACAAAGAAAAAAAAAAAGAGGTCAGTTACGTCCGTATAGCTTGTTTAAACTCAAAAGGAGTATTTCTTTCTGGAAGCACCTCATTCCAGGAAGAGTTGATTGAATTTCGGGTATTTGTGGATTGTGGTTCTACACTCAATGTGATTGATAAGGGATTTTTGGAAAAATTTAAATTAGAATCCAAACTTTTGTCATCTCCTATTTCTGTGGTTGCTGTTGATGGCTCTCCCTTGAAATGTATTACTCACAAGGTTTTTGAATTTCCCCTCACCATTAATGGTATTCACCAAGAGAATTTGGATTTGGCGGTATTAAATAATTTGCCTTCTCCAGTGGTTTTGGGGTTACCTTGGTTAAAATTGCACAATCCTGTACTGGACTGCTCTACCCATGAAATTAAGTCTTGGAGACCTAAGTGTCATGATAAATGTTGTAAAGGTCGCATTGCTGCTGTGGAAAGAGGGGAATTACCTGTACCTATTCAGGATTTTTGGAAGGTTTTTTCTGAGGAGGAGTCGCAAGTTTTGCCTCCTCATAGGGACTATGATTGCACCAATGAGTTTGTTCCTGGAGCTACTCTTCCCAAGAGTCGCTTATTTAATCTGACTATCCCTGAGAGAA
Organism: Phyllobates terribilis; assembly: GCF_046119375.1. Taxonomy (NCBI): domain Eukaryota; kingdom Metazoa; phylum Chordata; class Amphibia; order Anura; family Dendrobatidae; genus Phyllobates; species Phyllobates terribilis. The sequence continues at coordinate 481,756,141 of NW_027362762.1, forward strand.
AGGCCTTGGAGGAATACATACAGACAAGCTTGGGCGCCGGTCACATTACACCTTCTAAGTCTCCTGTGGCTGTTGGATTTTTTTTTGTTAAAAAAAAGGACGGCGGTTTACGTCCATGTCTGGACTTTCGCGAAATTAATAGAATTACCGTACGCAATTCCTACCCACTGCCATTAATTCCTGATTTCTTCAACCAGTTAGTGGGGGCCAAGTGGTTCTCTAAAATTGATCTCCGGGGGGCATGCAATTTGTTACGTATGAAGGAAGGTGATGAATGGAAAACTGCTTTTAACACTCCGGTGGGTCATTTTGAGAATCTGGTTATGCCTTTTGGTCTTACCAATGCACCAGCGTTTTTTCAGAACCTTATTAATGACATCCTAAGACCGTTGATTGGTAAGAATGTGGTGGTGTATTTGGATGACATTTTGATTTATTCGCCGGATCTGGAGTCTCATTCGCAGAGCATACGTGAGGTATTGCAGTTGTTAAGTGACAATTCGCTTTTTGCTAAGCTGGAGAAATTTGAGTTCGCTGTGCAGAGAATTAGTTTTTTGGGCTACATTATCTCCAGCGAGGGCTTTGAGATGGACCCGGTGAAGGTTCAGGCGGTGCAGGAATGGCCTAGGCCTATTGGTTTGAAATCGATACAGAGATTTTTGGGTTTCACCAATTATTACAGAAAATTCATTAAGAATTTTTCTATAATTGTTAAGCCGCTGACCGATCTCACCAGGAAAGGTGCGAATACGGTTCAGTGGACTACGGAGGCCATTGAAGCTTTTGTGTATCTCAAGGAGAGGTTCAGTTCTGCCCCCATCCTTATGCAGCCTGATGAGACCAAGCCTTTTTTTGGTCGAGGTTGATGCTTCTTCGGTGGGGGTCGGGGCTGTTTTGTCTCAGGAAAACAAGGATGGAGTACATCCCTGTGCCTTTTTTTCAAAAAAATTTTCTGAGACCGAACTTAATTACGATGTTGGTAATCGGGAATTGCTGGCTATTAAACTCGCATTTGAACATTGCCGTCATCTCTTGGAAGGTGCTAAATTTCCCATTCAGGTTTTCACTGATCATAAGAATCTGATCTATCTTGATGCTGCCAAGCGCTTGAATGCCCGTCAGGCTAGGTGGGCACTTTTTTTTTTTGCGGTTTAATTTTTCTGTTACTTACATCCCGGGTACCAAGAATGTAAAAGCTGATGCTTTATCTCGCAGCTTTTCTCCCATGGTTGGTACCGAGGAGGAGGAGAGCATTTTACAGGAAGGTGTTGTGATAGCAGCATTGGACTCCGTTTTGGAAGATGGGATTCTGAAAGACCAGGAGGATGCCCCGTCTAACACTCCCCATGGGAGGTTGTTTGTGCCTAGGAACTTTAGAAGAGATTTGTTTGTGGAGTGTCATGAGTCTCGGTTGGCAGGTCATCCAGGAATTTCTGAGACTAAGAGACTTGTAGGTTGCAGTTTTTGGTGGCCTGGGTGGCAGAAGGAAGTCATTAAGTGGGTGCGTCAATGTACTGTGTGTGCTAGATCTAAGTCTTCACATGCTCCTGCTGCGGGGTTGCTTTGCCCTCTGGAGGTTCCTAGTGCACCTTGGACGCATCTTGCTATGGATTTTATTACTGACCTCCCTGCCTCTGAGGGTTTCACTATCATCTGGGTGGTCGTGGACCATTTTAGCAAGATGTGTCACTTGGTTCCTTTCATCAAACTGCCCTGCGCTAAGACACTCGCTAAGGCTTTTGTTAAGGAAATTGTCAGACTCCATGGCGTTCCTACCGACATTGTTTCCGATAGGGGACCTCAGTTCGTGGCTCGTTTTTGGCGTGCCTTTTGTGACAGGTTGGGAGTTCATTTGTCATTTTCATCTGGATATCATCCTGAGTCTAATGGACAGACAGAAAGAAAGAAAAAGGATGTTGAACAGTTTTTGCGTTGTTTTGTGGCAGACAATCAAGAGGGGTGGTCTGAGTTTCTGCCACTTGCTGAATTTGCTCTTAACAACCATACATCCTCTTCTGCTGGGTGTTCTCCTTTTTTTTGTTGTACTGGGAGACATCCGTCGTTTGGGTCATTCTCCAAATTGGTATCGGCTGTGCCGGAGGAGGAGAGTTTTTCCGGTGATTTGGAGAGAGTTTGGACTGATGTACGTTGTAACCTTCAAGAGGCTAACGAAAAATCTAAGAGGTACTTTGACAGGAAATGTCAAGAGGTTTTGTTTGCGGTTGGTGACATGGTTTGGTTGTCCTCTAAGAATCTGCGGTTGAGGATTCCTTCTAAGAAATTGGGCCCAAAATTTGTAGGGCCGTTTAAGGTACTTCAGGTAGTTAACCAATCTGCTGTTAGGTTGGAGGTTCCCACCTCCTGGAAGATTAATCCGGTGTTTCATGTTTCCTTATTGAAAAAAGCTGAGGTTTCGGATAGGGACGCCACTGTCTCTGTTCCTCCGGTGGTGGAAGACGGTGAATATGAAATTTCTCGCATTCTTAATTCTAGATGGCATAGAGGGAGATTGCAGTATCTCGTCGCTTGGAAAGGTTTCGGTCCCGAGGATAACTCCTGGGTAAAGGTGGATGATGACTCTGCTCCTAGACTTATCAGAGCGTTTCACAGGAGGTTTCCTGATAGACCTGGGCCTGGAGGATCCGGAGGATCCTCATAGAAGAGGGGGTACTGTTAGAACCCTCCTGTTAGTTCTTTTTCTATTTTGTTGGTCACATGACTTTCTGCCTATATAATCCAGCTCCGCCCTTCTGGCCTTGCTGGACTTCAGTGTTACATTTACTCTTTAGCTAGCCAGGTGCCTTGTACCTAACTCTGTAGTTTGCTTGGTCTTTGGACCACTAGTACTTTTTGTTTGTTTGTCTTTGCTCTGCTACAATTTCTGCTAGGAGGTGTCCAACTAGATCCCAGTCCTTAGTTCTTGTAGGGACCCCTCCCTTATATCTATAGGTCTGCGTTCAGACTAGCCGAGGACTTAGGTGGGTCTGTTCACAAGGAACAGGTCCCCCGTTGCATCGTAGGGAATCAGCTTAGTCCTATTGTAGGGACAGTTTTCCTATCTTTCCTTAATGCTTGTAGCAGTTCATAACACCCCCACCTAATCCATTACCATTGCTCTCCCTCATCACCCCCGACTTCCTCCATCACCATTGCTCCCCTTCTTCTCCTCCCACCTTCTCCATCACTATTGTTCTCCCTCTTCACCCCCCACCTCCTCCATCACCATTGCTCTCCCTCTTCTTCCCCCACCTCCTCCTTCACCATTGCTCTCCCTCTTCACCCCCTACCTCCTCCATCACCATTGCTTTCCCTCTTCTCCCCCCACCTCCTCCATCACCATTGCTCTCCCTCTTCTCCACCACCTCCTTCTTCACCATTGCCCTCCCTCTTCTCCCCCCACCTCCTCCAGCACCATTGCTCTCCCTCTCCCTCTTCTCCCCCACCTCCTCCAGCACTATTGCTTTCCCTCATCTCCTCCATCACCATTGCTCTCCCTCATCTCCCCCCACCTCCTCCATCACCATTGTTCTCCCTCGTCTCCCCCCACCTCCTTTATCACCATTGCTCTCCCTCTTCTCCCCCTACATGCTCCATCACTATTGCTGCCCCTCATCTCCCCCCACCTCCTCCATCACCATTGCTCTCCCTCATCTCCCCCCACCTCCTCCATCACCATTGCTCTCCTTCATCTTTCCCCACCTCCTCCATCACCATTGTTCTCCCTCTTCCCCCCCACCTCCTCCATCACCATTGCTCTCCCTCATCTCCCCCACCATCACCATTGCTCTCCCTCATCTCCCCCCACCATCACCATTGCTCTCCCTAATCTCCCCCCACCTCCTCCATCACCATTACTGTCTCCATTTCCCCGCCATCTCCAGTCCAGTGTTTTAGTTATATAAAAATACTTACCTCTCAGTACGCCCTCCCGCAGCATCGTCCTCTGCTTCCTACCCGGCATCTTTCTCCCTGACACAGGCTCGTGCTGCATGATGATGTCATCAAGCAGCGCGAGCCTGTGTGAGGGAGGAAGCGGCGGGCAGGAAGCAGAGGTGAGGACGGATCCCTGCAGCTCCGCTGCCATCTTCCTCCTGTCGGCAGCGGAGTTGGAGGGATCGCTCCCTGTCCGCCGCACAGGATGAGAGCAATCTGGCCATGGGCCCCCCGGAGCTTGGGGGTCAGAGAAGCCGGCCAGATTGCCCTCATGAGTCGCTCTGCAAGGACCATCCTGACCCTCTGGGCCTTTGTAGTGCAAAGCACCGACGGCCATGTTAACCAGGAGCCCCGTGCATCCTGCTCGGGGGCCCGCTGAGGACCCGGGCCCACCGGAGAATTCTCTGGTGTCCCGGTGCCCCAGTCCAACCCTGGTTAGGACCAATTCTTTTTAATCCCTTTATTAATTACCTTCTGGGTGGGATTGAGAGCAAAGTGTCAGTCTTTAGTGATGACGCAAAACTTTGTAGGATAATATAAACTGAGTTAGACTGCATAATATTACAGAGCAATCTAGATAAGACATCTGCATGGTCAAAAACATGGAAGTATATAGTAAATGTAGAGTAATGCCCCTAGGCCGGGGGTAATAATATTGCTTCATATACATTAAATGGTAATGTAATAAAGACAACAGAACAGAAGAACTTTGGTATTCTGGTTACAAGAAAGCTAAGTAGCAGCACTCAATGTTAAGCAGCAGCCACAAAAGCAAACAAGATTTTAGGGTGTATAGAAAGGATAAAATCCTGCGATCACAGTGTAATTTTACCCCTCTAAAATCACATATAAGGTTGTATCTTAAAGGTAACATGTCATGTCTTTTGTCCTATCTAAACTGGCCCCATTGCGTTGCTAATGATGCAGCGGGCTTTTAAATCGTCGCTTTTATCCTTTGTAAAAGCATTTTGTATATCTTTTCATTGTTTAAATCCCACGCTTGTGCAGTGTGTATTGGCCAGCCACGCTTGCGCATTGACTATCTGTGTACGCAATGAAGCTGTGTGTAGTTCCACAGCTTCACTGACTGTGTGTGCACGCACAGGGAGCCACGCGTCACAGGAATACACACTGCGCAAGCGCGGTTCCCAATACAGACTGTGCAACTGCTGGATTTAAAAAAGTCTGTTTTGGGAGCCGCGCTTGCGTAGTGTGTATTGGCCAGCCACGCTTGTGCATTGACGATCTGGGAGCCGCACATGCGCACACAGTCAGTGAAGCTGTGGAACTACACACAGCTTTACTGCGCACGCGTGGGGAGCCGTGGCTGGCCAATACACACTGCGCAAGCATGGAATTTAAACAACGAATATAGTGACGTTAGCGCAAATCCAGTGAAAATGGCGTGGGCAGCGACAAGCCTGATTGAACGCCATGAAGCACACCCCCATGACTAAACGAGCAGGTAAGATATAACTATATATTTCTTCCAAGGACCTTACAAATGACCAGGGGGCATACATTACCTCTGTAGGAAAGGCGAATACAGCAGCTAAATAAGAAAGGGTTCTTTACAGTTAGAGTAGTCAGACTGGAATGCCTGTCTGCAAGAGGTAGTAATGTCAAGTACTATATCTGGAATGGCTGGAAGCTTTTCTCACAACAAATGGCATTATGAGTTATAAATAATCTAGCAATAGAGAATGTATAACTGGTGGAGAAAGGTTGAATTTGATTGACTTCTGTTTTTTTTCATCTGTAGTAACTATGTAATTAATAACCATTTGCAGGCAATTGGGGTGCTGAAAAAAACACAATAAAACAGCAAACTAGAAATGTAAAATCATAAAAAACATCCTAAATACTCTAGAAACACAATCCTGAATTTTTTTTGTATAGCATTCCAGTTTTAAGGATGTTGTCTCATCAAGACAATTACTTTGCATATGCCCTATAAAAGTATATGAACATTGTAGATGGCAATCCCAACTTAGAACCATCTTCTATTATCAGCAGTCCTCTTTAGCTTGATTGATAACTCACTGTCTGTGTGATGTCAGGCAAGGAAATCAGACATTGAGCTATTAATTAAGCTAAAGAGGCTGATGCTAGGTGGGGAAACAAGCTCTGGGTGCAGTGCCTGTCACACCCAGAGCACTTAATGCTTTATATGCATAAGCATTAAAATGCTAATTACTTGGTAATGCAGCAACAGATAGAAGATATAAAGGTGTCGATGGATTTACTGTAGCTATCAAAGACCCTTGTGCCCATATATGCAGTTTTTAGTGATTGCCTTATTGACAGATTCCCTTTCATCGTAACCTTGAAATTACTTTCTTATCTATTATCATGTCATGGTCAAGATCAACTGTAAAGTTATTATATAATTCACCCCTCAACACAGTGCAAATTTAGAAACTTGATGAGGTTTCTTCAGTTTATTGTGTTATACCACTACACAAAATGGAAAACCTAAAAGATTAAATGAAATCTTGTCAGTTGTTATTTGTGGAAATTATGATTTATTTAAAAAAAAATTAATCACAGGTGTCTCTTACCATAAGATACTGTTTCATAATGTATCTGTTTGCAGTAAATACAGGCAGTTCAAGGATGGTCATTACAACTAATTGAAGAGGGTTAATTTTTCCTAAAACAGCTCCATACGAGATCAAGACTGGAAAAATGCTCATTAGTCCATTTTTTAAGCTGTGAATGAGACAATATGGTAAGTGCAATATATAGACATATATATCTTTTCCAAAAATAAGCCTTGCACATTCTTTTCATATTCAGTTCTTTAGTGTAAAGTCTAAAAGTTATCTTTTTTATTTATAGTGCAAAAAAATGATGACGCTGAATATCAGTGGACCATTGTGTCAAACGCACTACATAGAGACACAGCATAACCCATAACTCAGGGTAAACCTGAGCAATTACTGTACCTCAACTATGCTACTTTGATGGTTTTATTTGTGATAATAACGAAAATCCTGTTATGAAAGTGGTTACATGGTATCTAGTACCTGTTCCCTTATAGATAGTGTTGAGCCACCCCGTAGTGTTGGGGTTCGGTTCGGTTCGTCGAACACCGGTATGTTCGCCGAACTGTTCGTCGAACGATTCATCGAACACCGTTAAAACCAATGGCAGGCAAACAAAAACACATAGAAACACATAGAAAACACCTTCAAAGGTGTCCAAAAGCTGACAAACTGCTCAGAAGACATAACTAACATATGGAAAAGTGACAAGTACATATAGTCATGCGAAAAGAAAAGAGGTGGAGGAGTAAAAGGAGGAGGAGACACAGATATAGGCATGTGATGCCCTTCTAAAATCAAGAAAGGCTGGAGTAAAAATCTAAAATCAGCCTACCAACACCCAGACGTTGTGACAAGAAAATTAAAAAAAGAAATATCTTTAGGTAGAATGGCGGTTCCATTCAGAACACTTTCCTTACAAGACGTAGTGGTATCCCGGTTGGGAGTCATGCTAAAAACGGAACCCAATACATTCGGACTAATCCACCATATCCAAGGGGCAGGTCAGTAAACTACAACATCGACGCGGAACCAAGTACAGTAGTATATACTGTACATCCTTTGACAAGGCAATCAGGCGGGTCAAGAAGTAGGGAAGGGGCACCCTAATAGCCAAAACAGACATTGAGGGGGCGTTCCGGTTACTTACTACCTGTGTCTCCGAATAGTGTCCGCCTATTGGGCTGCTTCTGGGAAGGAGCATACTATATAGATCGCTGTTTGCCCATGGGGTGTTCCAGATCCTGCTCACTATTTGAGGCGTTTAGTTGCTTCCTCGAATGGGTCGTCATAGACGTTTCTAAGGGGGCACATATAATCCATTACCTTGACGACTTCTTATGCCTGGGCCAAAAAGATTCACCACAATGTGAATACATGCGGTAGTCCACCTGTGAGAAGGAGAGAGCTGGAGGGAGAGCGGACACCACAGAGCTGAGGGGTTAGATGGAGAATGGAAGAAGGAAAGAGGGCGAGGGAGGTAAGGGAGTATGGTGGAAGGCCGACCTGAGCTCCCCCACGTTCCTGCTGGGCGGGGAACAGCCCTGGGAAGAAAAGCCGCTTGTGCATCCCTTTGAGGTTACGTGCGCGAGAGGGCAGAGGGACTACGCTGGAGTGTGAAGCCGACACAGCCAGGCCGTTCCTGCCCGTGCGACCTCCGTGTCGCCGGGTTTGTGCCAGAGACGCGGTGGACCCTGACGGCCAGCCCCCCTCTCCCAATACTGGTGCCTGTCCGCTGGTGGGTCGAGACCCCCCGCGGTGGAGGCAGGTCTAAGCTCTGTAATTTGAATGAGTACACTTTAAATCCTTTTACAAGGATCTATTGGAGGGCATGTCTAGTGCCAGCAGTCGTGGTAATTCCAGCTCCAGTAGCGTCCACTAAAGCTGCTGCAGTTAAAAAGCTTTTATAAGGATCGAGCTTGGCGGTCCGCCGCAAGGCGTGCTACCGCCAGTCCCAGCCCCCTTGCCTTGGGATACCTCCCCGATGCTCTTCACTGAGTGTCCCGGGGGCCCGAAGCGTTTCCTCTGAAAAAATTAAGTGTCCAAACCACAGGTGGTGTAGCTTGCTTAACAGCTGGGCTACTCCACTGACTAGCAGACACTGCTACTAGGCCCAAAGTATTGCCTGGGCTGGATGCAGTTAAAAATTTGTAATTAGATCTATAGGCGGTGTAGCTTGCAAAACAGCTGGGCTACTCAGCTGACAAGCAGACATTGCTACTAGGCCCAAAGTATTGCCTGGGCTAGATGCAGTTAAAAATTTGTAATTAGATCTACAGGCGGTGTAGCTTGCAAAACAGCTGGGCTACTCCGCTGACTAGCAGACACTGCTACTAGGCCCAAAGTATTGCCTGGGCTAGATGCAGTTAAAAATTGTTATTAGATACAAAGGCAGTGTAGCTTGCTTCAGATGGGCTACTTCGCTGACTACCAAACACTGCTACTAGCCCAAAATGATTGGCTGGCTTAGAGATGCAGTAAAAAATTGTTATTAGATACAAAGGCGGTGTAGCTTGCTTCAGATGGGCTATTCCACTGACTACGAGACACTGCTACTAGCCCAAAATGATTGGCTGGGTTAGATGCAGTAAAAAATTGTTATTAGATACACAGGCGGTGTAGCTGGCTTCACAGCTGGGCTACTGGGCTACTACGCTAACTAGCAGACACTGAAACTTTGGAGCAGACCCCTGATTCCCAGGCTATAGTATGAGTAAACAGCTCTTCAGACTCAACCATCTGTGTTACCCCAAGCCATAGTGTATGTAGTTTCTTATGGTTAATAGGGATGGGGGCGACCCGACCCACCTGGAATTGACGATGCCAACATCATGTAAAACAGAGCAAGGGGACTCCAAAAAGAGTCTCCATTTTTTCCAAAAATTGCGGCACAGACACCACTTAAGTGGCATCAATTGCCCCAGAGTTGCTTAAAATGGTTGGTGAGGTGAATTTCCAAAATCCTCAAGCTTTTAGTCTCCCCAGGATGACACAGGGGTAGAAAAGTCCTTGCGGATCCATGATTTGTTCATCTTTATGAACGTGAGTCTGTCTACATTGTCAGTGGACAGCCACGTGCGCTTATCTGTCAGCACACCACCAGCAGCGCTGAACACACATTCAGAGAGAATGCTGGCTGTGGGGCATGACAAGTAGTGTTGAGCCACCCCCGTAGTGTTCGAGTTCGGTTCCGTTCGTCGAACACCCGTGTGTTCGCCGAACTGTTCGTCGAACTGTTCGTCGAACACCTTCGAACACCGTTAAAACCAATGGCAGGCAAACAAAAACACATAGAAACACATAGAAAACACCTTCAAAGGTGTCCAAAAGCTGACAAACTGCTCAGAAGACATAACTAACACATGGAAAAGTGACAAGTACATATAGTCATGCGAAAAGAAAAGAGGTGGAGGAGTAAAAGGAGGGGGAGACACAGATATAGGCATGTCATGCCCTTCTAAAATCCAAAAAGTGAGAAGCCGACACGGCCAGTCCGCTCCTGCCCGTGCCACCTCCGTGTCGCCGGGTTTGTGCCAGAGCCGCGGTGAACCCTGACGGCCAGCCCCCCTCTCCCAATACTGGTGCCTGTCCGCTGGTGGGTCGAGCGAGCCCCCCTGTGGTGGAGGCAGCTCTAAGCTTTTTAATTTAAATTGTCTCTCTAATTTGAATGAATACACTTTAAATCCATTTACAAGGATCTATTGGAGGGCAAGTCTCATGCCAGCAGCCGCGGTAATTCCAGCTCCAGTAGCGTCCACTAAAGCTGCTGCAGTTAAAAAGCTTTTATAAGGATCGAGCTCGGCTGTCCACCGCAAGGCATCCTACTGCCAGTCCCAGCCCCTATGCCTTGGGGTGCCTCCTGATGCTCTTCACTAAGTATCCCATGGTCCCGAAGCATTTCCTTTGAAAAAATTAAGTGTCTAAACTACAGGTGGTGTAGCTTGCTTAACAGCCGGGATAATCCGCTGACTAGCAGACACTGCTACTAGGCACAAAGTATTTCCTGGGCTAGATGCAGTTAAAAATTTGTAATTAGATACTCTCGTTGGATGCTGAGAAAGCATTCCATAGAGTCTCCTGGCACGCCATATATGATTCTCTTAAAAAGCTTGGGGTAGGGGTCTAGGGGACCCTTTTATAGCCAAAATCACGGCCCTGTATCGCAATACGTCACCTAGGCTGAAGATAAATGGAACTGTAGCACCCTGAGGGCTCGGTTGCTACAGACGTATTGCACCTCACCCAGAGGTGTGATATCTCACTCTCAGGTAAGGATGGAGTGTGGATCAGGACCCGACACCTGCATGCATTACACCACATTGCCGTGGGGCAGGGCGACCAATATGCCCCTGAGATGGGCACGACAGTCCCTGTCCCTGGCTGGAGTGGGGGGAGGGAACACTGAGGAAGGGGAACCCTGTAGTGCAGGAGCAGGGAGGAAGCAGTTCCTGGGTGCATTGAGAAGGGAGTATAAAAGGTGGGCACCATCTTAGTTCAGTGCAGAGAAGTCTGAGTAGAAGTGGCAGGGAGCAGGGGCTCTGCATGAGCTCTGCTCCGGAGGCGGGCCTAGTAACAGAGACCCAGGCCTGGAAGAGGGAGAAGGAAGGAAAAGGAGCGGAGAAGGCTCCAGGAACGAGGAATGAAGGGATCCCAGGGGTGCGGACGGGCGAGTCGCCACCACACGCCCGAATCCACCTGCGTGGAGGGGTCAGGCCAAAGGGGGAGACCGGTCCCCGAACTAGTGGAGGCAGGAAACGACCCTCAGCTAGAAACCGGAGGCTGTGACATTTTATGTGGCGCAGCCCCTCGCTACACCCGCTAGGAAGGCACCACATAGGGTCAGGGAAACTGGCGCCAAGTTTACCAAGAGGAGGCCCGAGGCAGCCGGACTGAAGTGTTGGTAAGAAAGGCCAGACAAAGGACACACAAAGGGGGTCCTGTGAAGTGCTCCAAAGTTATCTGGGAGTTGTCTGAGCCCCTCACCTGGTGAGCACAGTACGACGTGGGCAGCCGTTACCTGCAGACGTGGTCTGGATAATAAGAACTGTGAGTAAAGGCCCTGGACTGCATCACTGACTCCGTGTCGTTACTGCTGCTGCCCTGCACCATCACCCCCATCCTCCGCATACACTGCCCTGAGGCTATACTCCTCCCGTGGGGAGTTATGCTACGCTCTGCTGCACCCACAACACCAGCCTCAGCGGTCTGCCCTGTAGCGGCGGTTCACTCTGACCGCAATCCACGGGTGGCGTAGTCGGACATTTAAACATCAAAACCACATAAATAGTTCCGCCACTGGTTTGACCGCCCTGAGCCACGGAACCGGGTCGCCGCCACGAAGACTACAACCACCAGCATCCACCAAAAAGGGTCCGGCTCCGGGTGTCCCAAGGCCCAGGGGGTGCGTCAGAACATTTTCATCACCTTTCACAATCACCAATGGGACAAGGCAGGGATGTCCTCTGTCCCCTCTCTTATACATCCTAGTGACGGAGCACCTGCTCTCATCAATTCGCCATAACCCCAATATTAGGTGGATTGAGGTGGGAGGCACCGAGTACAAGTGCTCTCTATTTGCTGATGATGTCCTAGTATATATCACTCAATCACATATATCCATCCCTGCTGTTATGGCTGAAATAGATCACTTTGTTACATGGTAAAATTTTAAAATCAATGCAGCGAAGTCTGAGGCCCTCGATGTCTCCCTCCCCAAATCCATATAGGATTCCATCCAGTCCAACTTTCCCTTTGCCTGGCCCTCACAGGGTATCAAATACTTAGGAATTCCTATTCATAGAGACCTCTCCCATCTATGTTATCTTAATTTTGGGCCCTTTATTGAACAATTCCATACAGACCACGGTTGGCAAGTTAGAACTGTAAGATTCACTACGTGAACCACTGGTGTTTTGTGGAAAAGCACATGTACACTGCGTTTCAAATTATTATGCAAAAAGTGTTTAGGAGTGATAAGGGAAGAATTTGTTTGTTTGTCAGTTAAACTCATTGATGGTGATGTGTGTCAGGGCTCTTTATATCACAGTAAGCAATTGCAGACACCTGTGCTAATTAGTTTGGCAGGTGTGTCCAATGAAAGGCAAGACTACTTAAGAAGGCTCTCTCACATTATTCAGCAGCCTACATTTTCTGCCAAAATGGGAAAGAAAAAGGATGTGTCGGCTGCTGAGAAGCAACAAATTGTGGAGTGTTTAGGTCAAGGCATGACTACAATCAACATTGTGCGATGATCAGGATGAAGTGTCTTGGCAATCAAGAAGTATGTAGCTGATTCACAGTACACACGTGTGCGTGCTGATAAGGGCAAATTGAGGACTCTTTCCTACAGGCAATTACGTCAGGTTGAAAGAGCAGCGGCAAAAAAGCCTTGTCATAGCAGCAGACAAGTTTTTGAAGCTGCTTGTGCCTCCAACGTCCCCCGAACAACAAGATGCAGGGTCCTTCAGAGGTTTGCAGCTGTGCATACGCCATCCTGTCGACCTCCTCTATCCACTTCACACAAGCAGAAACGGCTCCAGTGGGCCAAACATTACATGAAGACTGATTTCAAAACTGTTTTGTTCACGGATGAGTGCCGTGCAGCGCTCTATGGTCCAGATGGATGGAGTGGAGGATGGCTGGTTGATGGACACCCCACGCAAACACGGCTACAGCGCCAACAAGGAGGAGGTGGAGTAATGTTTTGGGCTGGAATCATGGGGAGAGAGATTGTCGGCCCCTTTAGGATCCCTGAAGGCGCTAAAGATGAACTCCATAATGTATGTGGATTTTCTCAAACAGCACTTCCTGCCATGGTTCAAGAAGAAGTACCGTGTATTTCACAGCAAGATCATTTTTCTGCATGATAATGCACCATCTCATGCTGCACATAAAACATCTGCATCTCTGGCTGATATGGGCATAAAAGGGGACAAACTTATGGTGTGACCCCCATGCTCCCCTGACCTCTACCCCATTCAGAACCTTTGGAGCATCATTAAAAGGAGTGTCTATGATGGCGGGAGGCAGTTCACATCTAAGCAACAGCTCTGGGAGGGTATTCTGTCCTCATGCAAAACAATTGAAGCAGAAACCATCCAAAACCTGACAAATTCAATGGACGAGAGAGTTCAGAAGCTCCTTTCGAACAAGGGGTCCTATGTGAAAATGTAACATCACCTAGAATAAAGTTTTGAGTTGAAAACTGTTTGATTTCAGTTTCTAACAACCTGCTAATGCTTATAATTTCAAAAATGACAATTTTTTGGTCTTTATTAAAATGAAAAGGTTGATCGAAAAGTTTGGCGGATCTAAGAGTGTGGCAACCCAGTAGTCATGATTACTTCGAATTCTGACAATATGAGGGTCATGCTGCAGGTAGTGCAGCAAGAAGGCACTTATGTGTCTTGCGCATCTCGGAGCCCCAAAATTATTTTCCGGGCTAGATGCAGCTAAAAATTATTATTAATTTTAAATCTGGTGGAGCTTATTATAGATGGCCTAATAGGATCAGTGCTGCACACTGCTACAAAGCCCAAATTATTTTCCAGTCAAGATACAGATAAACATGATTAGTAATTTGAAAGCTTAAAACGGTTGGTAGGGTGATTTTAACCAATCATCAAGCTTTTACTCTCCCCAGGATGACACAGGGGTAGAAAAGTCGTTTCGGATCCATGATTTGTTCATCTTTATGAACGTGAGTCTGTCTACATTATCAGTGGAGAGCCGCGTGCGCTTATCTGTCAGCACACCACCAGCAGCGCTGAACACACGTTCAGACAGAACGCTGGCTGCGGGGCATGACAAGATCTCCAAGGCGTAAGTGGCTAGCTCCGGCCATTTATCCAGATTGGAAGCCCAAAAAGAGCAAGGGTCCAGTGACACAGTCGTGGCTTCAATGTTTACTTGGAGATACTCCTGTACCATCGTCTCTAGGCGTTGACTATGTGTCAGACTTCTTGTCTCCTGTGGCCTTGCAAAGGATGGGCTAAAAAAGTGGTGAAATGATTCCGCAAAATTGATGTTACCAGCAGATACTGTGGTTCTGTTACGGTTTGAGTGCTGAACACTTGACGGTCCCACGGTTGGCAAGTTGGAACTGTGAGATTCACTACGTGCACCACTGGTGTTTTGTGGAAAAGCACATGTAAGATTCTGCAACAGTCTCTGCTGATACTCCTGCATGCGTGCATCCCTTTCTATGGCAGGAATAATTTCGGCAAATTTACTTTTGTACCGGGGATCTAACAGTGTGGCACCCCAGTAGTCAGGATTATTTCTAATTCTCACAATTCGAGGGTCATGTTGCAGGTAGTGTAGCAAGAAGGCACTCATGTGTGTTGCGCATCCAGGAGCACCAAGTCCCTGTTGTGTTGGTGGCGAGGTAACAATCATGCTTCCTTCCTCTGTCCTCTCCCCCCAACCTCGCACAACAGAAATGTGATCAAGGTCTCCCTCATCTGATGAGTCTTCCATCAGTTCGTCCTCCACTTCTTCCTGGGCTCCTGCACCTTCCTCACTAGTTTGGCTGCTACCATGCGCCCTGGTAAAACCATCTCCCCCACCCTCACATGCCTGCCGCCTTGGTGCTGCCGACCGTCTGGACCTTGCAGATGTTAGCCCTTCCGCATACAACTCCTCCTCCTCTACTTCCTCCACCTCCTCTTGTGCCACCACCTGACTCCGAATTCTGTTTAACATGTGCTCCAGCATGTAAATCACCGGAATAGTCATGCTGATAATGGCATCATCAGCACTAAACATCTTCGTCGCCATTTCAAAACTGTGCAGAAGGGTGCATAGGTCCCTGATCTGAGACCACTCCTCCAGCGTGATTTGCCCCACCTCTGGATCTCGTTGGCCCAGGCTATACGTCAGAACATATTGCACCAGGGCTTGTCGGTGCTGCCACAGTCGCTGCAACATGTGCAGAGTTGAATTCCACCGGGTAGGCACATCGCATTTTAGCCGGTGAAGTGGCAGGCCCAACGACTTCTGTAGAGATGTAAGTCGCTGAGCTGCGGGATGCGAACGGCGGAAGTGAGCACACAGCGACTGTGCCCTCTGCAGAAGGCCATCTAGTCTGGGATAGTGGGCTAAAAATTGCTGGACAACCAGGTTCAACACGTGAGCCATACAAGGCACGTGTGTGACATTGCCCCGGCGAAGGGCCGCACCCAGGTTTGCAGCATTGTCGCACACGGCCTTCCCTGGTTTCAGGTCCAGTGGAGACAGCCATTCATGAAATTGGTTCTCCAGAGCTGACCACAACTCCTCAGCTGTGTGACTCACATTTCCCAGACATTTCAAAGTAAAAACCGCCTGATGACGTTGAGCCCTACTGCCAGCATAGTAAGGAGGTGTGCAGGATCCCTTCTGCGCAGTTAGAAAGCTTGTGGCATGACCAGACAGGCTTTGGGTGCAGGTGGAAGACCGAGAGGAGGTTGAGGAGGCAGAAGCAGTGGAGGAACTTTGACATAAAGAGGATTGACGCACAACTCGTGGGGACGGCAAGACTTGGACAGCAGCCCCTTGTCCTGCTGTCACCATAGTTACCCAGTGCCCAGTCAGCGACATGTAACGCCCCTGTCCATGCCTACTCGTCCAAGTGTCTGTGGTGAAATGCACCCTGTCACACACAGAGTTTCTCAAAGAAGCGGTGATGTTGTGTGCGACATGCTGGTGGAGCGCAGGCACACCTTTCTTTGAGAAGTAGTGCCGACTGGGCATCTGGTACTGGGGCACTGCGACGGACATAAGGTCTCGAAAATCCTCTGTGTCCACCAGGCGGAAAGGCAGCATTTCTGTAGCCAAGAGCTTGCAGATGGTGAAATTCAACCTCTTAGCTTTCTCATGGCTAGGAGGAAATGGTCTTTTACTTGTCCACATCTGAGGGACCGAGGGCTGGCTATTGTGCTTAGACGGGGTTGATAAGGGTGTCCCCGGCAAACGGCCGGTCTGTGAGGAAGATGCAGGCGGACATGTTAGGTTGCCTTGATCCAAAGGTGGTGCTATCGATGTCGGACAGCGCTCAACACCAGCTGGTGTTACCACCTCCAAAGAAAATGATGACCTGCCAATCACGCTGGCTGTTGCGGGTAAAGAGGTGGCAGGTCTGCGCCCCAAAACAGGTGTGACTGCTGTCCCCCCAGTCACAGAGGATGAAGAGGCCGCGGATGCACAAGATATGGCAGACGCTGGTTGGCCCGGCCGGCTAGGCCGCATTGTAGCACACTGAGCTTCCCACTGCAACTTATGCTTCATGTCCATGTGCCGGTTCATGCATGAAGTACTCAAACTATGTATTTTTTGGCCTCTACTTAGCTTTTGCTGACAAATGTTACAGATAACACGAGTTGGGTCATCTTTATCGATCTGAAAAAATGCCCAGGCTATGCAAGGCTTAGCACCCATGCGACCTGAAGAGCCACCACGACTTGTGGTGAGAGGCAGAGTTGTGTTTGAGGATGCAGTTGTTGACGTGCTTCCAGTACTACGTCTCTGTCCAGGAAGGCGCAACCTGACCTCGTCGTCACTAGCATCTTCCTCCACCTCCTCTGCTGACCTCATCTCTTGGCTGACTGTGGGTTGACAGTAAGTGGGATCTCCAACCTCATCATCATCACCCTGTGTGTTATCACACCCGTCGTCCTCAGAGCCAACCTGTTCCTGCCCTGACAAAAAACTAAAGTTGTCGCTCCAATCAGGTATTTGAGTCTTATCATCGTCTTCCTCATTGTCTCCACCAACAGGAGTTACAGTTTGGGAATGAGGGTCTACATTATGGTCAGAACCTTCTGCGTCTGGTCCTGGATCCGACTCATAAAGATTCTGGGCATCAGTGCAGATCATTTCCTCGTCTGGATTCACAGAAGCGCTGGAGTCGACCTCTGATTCCCAGGCTATAGTATGAGTAAACAGCTCTGCAGACTCAACCATCTGTTCTACCTCATACTCAGACGGGCAGCTGGAGATTTGGGAGCTGTGAGGAAGCAAGTGCGATTTGGGTGACACCTTTGAGGACTGGAGTATTTGTGATGTTGAAGTTGATGTGGAGGAGAGCCCACTTAAAGGAGCACTTGATATCCGTTGAAGCACCTGCTGTTTTTGTGCCTCATCTGGAATTTGTAGCGATTGGCGTGGCCGTAAGAAAGGGATCTTATCACATTGTCCGCTAAAAGAAGTAGACATTTTAGTTTGGCTGGAAGATGGTCTTTCTTCTGCAGATGTTACTGTTGCTTTAACACCTACCCCACGGCCACAACCTTTTTTCCCCTTCCCAACACGCCTATTCCCCTTTCCACCAGCAGCAGGCCTTTTTCCACTCATTTTGGTGGTTAACTAATTCACAACTCTGGAGTTGTTTGCACAAAAAAACAATGGATGGTAACCGAGCAGAGCTGAGTGGCCAAACTGTGGTATTAGGCCAAAACTATTGGCTGGGTTAGATGCAGAAAAAAATTATATTCAATTTGCAACCTGATGGAGGTCAGTATAGATGGACTAATACAACAAGTCCCACACACAGCTAGAAGCCCAATATTTTTTCAGAGGTAGATGCAGAAAAAAATATATTCAGTTTGCAACCTGATGGAGGTCAGTATAGATGGACTAATACAACAAGTCCCACACACAGCTAGAAGCCCAATATTTTTTCAGAGGTAGATGCAGAAAAAAATATATTCAGTTTGCAACCTGATGGAGGTCTGTATAGATGGATTAATAGAACAAGTCCCACACACAGCTAGAAGCCCAATATTTTTTCAGAGGTAGATGCAGAAAAAAATATATTCAGTTTGCAACCTGATGGAGGTCAGTATAGATGGACTAATACAACAAGTCCCACACACAGCTAGAAGCCCAATATTTTTTCAGAGGTAGATGCAGAAAAAAATTATATTCAGTTTGCAACCTGATGGAGGTCTGTATAGATGGATTAATAGAACAAGACCCACACACAGCTAGAAGCCCAATATTTTTTCAGAGGTAGATGCAGAAAAAAATATATTCAGTTTGCAACCTGATGGAGGTCAGTATAGATGGACTAATACAACAAGTCCCACACACAGCTAGAAGCCCAAATTGTTAGAACCTTGCTCTTAGTTTTTTTTTCCTTTGCTGGTCACATGACCTTGTTGGCCTATTTAATCCTGCTCCGCCCTTCTGGCTTTGCTGGACTTCATTGTATATCTACTTTCTAGCTAGCCTGTGCTCTGTGTCTTGCTCTGTTAGTTTGCTTGGTCTACTGACCTCTATGTTCTATATATTTTGTTTGTTCGTCTGTCTGCTACTATTTCTGTTAGGAGGTGTCCCATATTCCTCCCAGTCCTTAGTACTTGTAGGGATTCCTTCCCCACATCTATAGGTCTCCGTACAGACTAGCTTAGGACTTTAGCAGGTCTGATCGCAGGATCAGGTCCCCTGTTACATCGTAGGGATTAAGCTGAGTTCTATCGTAGGGACAGATCTCCTCTCTTTCCTTAGCTCTGGTAGCAGAACATAACAGTAAGTCCAGCCAGCAAATTCTCTAAGGAAAGATTTTTCTGTTCCATCATGGTGTCGGTTCAGGATTTGGTTCATCGCCTGCAGGGACTCTCTCTGGAGGTGGCTGAGCTCCGTCAGCACGTGAGTAACTGTCCTGGAGCACATTTCTTGGAGCCTAAGGTATGTTTGCCGGATTTATTTTTTGGTGAACACCGAGAATTTTTTTCATTCAAAAATGCTTGCTTATTGTATTTTCGTTTGAGACCTAAGTCCTCTGGGGATGAATCCCAGCGCGTAGGGTTCATAATGTCACTTTTGCGCAAAGAGCCTCAGGAGTGGGCCTTTTCTTTGCAACCTAGTGATACATGCTTCAGATCAGTGGATAGTTTTTTTTCTGCTTTGGGACTATTATATGATGATCCTGACCGTGTCGCATCAGCTGAGACTGAGTTGAGACGTTTAAAACAGGGATCAGGTAATGTGGAAAAATATTGTACTCATTTCCGTCGTTGGTCTACTCAAACAGGGTGGAACGATTCTGCTCTGAAAAGTCTATTTCTTGCTGGGCTCAGTGAAAGGGTTAAAGACCTGCTAATTGCTTATCCTACACCTGAAGATTTGCAACAGGCTATGCAATTAGCTATACGGGTGGATAGGAGACTGCGTGCTAGGGTTAATGAGAGCAAATCCTCTGCTATGTCAGTTTCTGGTTATGAGAATGTGTGTACTAACAGTGGTGAACCGATGGAGATTGGATCGGTGGCACCTCGCTCTCAAGAAAAAGACCATCGATTTTCTGAAGGCTTGTGTTTCTATTGCGGAAAATCTGGTCATTTGATTAAAGGCTGTGAGCTTCGTATGAAGAAAGAAAAAAAAATGGTCAGTCACGCCCGTATTGCCTGTTTAAATTCCAAGGGTATATTTTTAGCTGCTTCCACGATTGCTCAGAAAAAATTAATGGAATTTCGGGTGTTTGTTGATTGCGGGTCTACTCTGAATGTAATTGATGGGGGATTCGTGGAAAGACTCAATTTAGAACCTGAACCTTTATCATCCCCCATTGCTGTGGTTTCTGTGGATGGTTCCCCTTTGAAGAATATTACTCTCAAGGTCTGTGAATTTCCTCTTACTATTAATGGTGTTCACCATGAGAAATTGGATTTGGTAGTGTTGAATAACTTGCCTTCTCCAGTAATATTGGGATTGCCCTGGTTAAAATTTCACAATCCTGTACTGGATTGGTCTACCAGTGAAATTAAATCCTGGAGCCATAAATGTTATGACAAGTGTTGTAACGGGCGTATTGCAGCTTTGGATAGGGGAGAATTGCCTGTTCCTATTCAGGATTTTTGGAGAGTTTTTTCTGAGAAGGAATCGCAGGTTTTGCCTCCCCATAGAGACTATGATTGTTCTATTGAATTTGTCCCTGGAGCGACTCTTCCTAAAAGTCGTTTATTTAACCTTACTATTCCTGAGAGGAAGGCTTTGGAGGAATACATACAGACAAGTTTGGCCGCCGGTCACATTAGGCCCTCTAAGTCTCCTGTGGCGGTTGGATTTTTTTTTGTAAAAAAAAAGGACGGCGGTTTACGTCCTTGTCTGGATTTTCGTGAGATTAACAAAATTACTGTACGCAATCCTTACCCACTGCCATTGATTCCTGATCTGTTTAACCAGTTAATGGGGGCCAAGTGGTTCTCTAAAATTGACCTTAAGGGGGCATACAATCTGTTGCGCATGAAGGAGGGTGACGAATGGAAGACTGCTTTTAACACTCCTGTGGGTCATTTTGAGAATCTGGTTATGCCTTTTGGTCTTACTAATGCTCCTGCATTTTTTCAGAATCTGATTAATGACATCCTTAGACCTTTGATCGGCAAAAATGTGGTTGTGTATTTGGATGACATTTTGATTTATTCGCCGGATCTGGAGTCTCATTGGCGGAGCGTGCGTGAGGTATTACAGTTATTAATGGACAATTCGCTTTTTGCTAAGCTGGAGAAATGTGAGTTCGCTGTACAGAGAATTAGTTTTTTGGGCTACATTATCTCCAGCAAAGGTTTTGAGATGGATCCGGTTAAGGTTCAGGCTGTGCAGGAATGGCCTAGGCCTATTGGTTTGAAATCGATACAGAGGTTTTTGGGTTTCGCCAATTACTACAGAAAATTCATAAAAAATGTTTCTAGTATTGTCAAACCTCTGACTGATCTCACCAGGAAAGGTGCTGATGCGGTTCAGTGGTCTTCTGAGGCCATTGAAGCTTTTGTGTATCTCAAGGAGAGGTTCACCTCTGCTCCCATCCTTATGCAGCCTGATGTGACTAGGCCGTTTTTGGTTGAGGTTGATGCTTCCTCTGTGGGGGTTGGCGCAGCATTGTCTCAGGATAACGGGGATGGATTACATCCCTGTGCCTTTTTTTCAAAAAATTTTTCGGAGACGGAACTGAATTACGATATTGGTAATCGGGAATTATTGGCTATTAAACTCGCATTTGAACACTGGCGCCACTTCTTGGAAGGTGCGGAATTTCCCGTTCAGGTTCTTACGGATCATAAAAATCTGATATATCTTGATGCTGCCAAGCGCCTGAATGCCCGTCAGGCTAGGTGGGCACTGTTTTTCTCGCGGTTTAATTTCTCCGTTACTTACATCCCTGGTACTAAGAATGTTAAGGCGGATGCCTTGTCTCGCAGTTTTTCTCCCATAGTCGGTGCTGAGAAAGAGGAGAACATTTTACAAGAAGGTGCTGTGATAGCTGCTTTGGACTCCGTTTTGGAAAATGAGATTCTTAAAGCACAGGAGAATGCCCCTTCTAACACTCCTCATGGGAGGTTGTTTGTGCCTGGGACCTTTAGGAGAGATTTGTTTGTTGAGTGTCACGAATCTCGGTTGGCAGGTCATCCCGGAATCTCTGAGACCAAGAGACTGGTGGGTCGCAGTTTTTGGTGGCCTGGATGGCAGAAGGAAGTCATTAAGTGGGTGCGTCAATGTACTATATGTGCTAGATCTAAGTCCTCACATACTCCTGCTGCGGGGTTGCTTTGTCCTTTGGAGGTTCCCAGTGCTCCTTGGACACATTTGGCTATGGACTTTATAACTGACCTTCCCCCCTCTGAGGGTTTTACTGTCATCTGGGTGGTCGTGGACCGTTTTAGCAAGATGTGTCACTTGGTTCCTTTCGTCAAACTGCCCTGCGCTAAAACTCTCGCTAAGGCCTTTGTCAAGGAAATTGTCAGACTTCATGGCGTTCCTACTGACATTGTTTCTGATAGGGGTCCTCAGTTCGTGGCTCGTTTTTGGCGTGCCTTTTGTGATAGGTTGGGAGTTCATTTGTCGTTCTCGTCCGGATATCATCCTGAATCTAATGGCCATACAGAAAGGAAAAACCAGGATGTTGAGCAGTTCTTGCGTTGGTTTGTGGCAGACAATCAAGAGGGGTGGTCTGAGTTTCTGCCACTTGCTGAATTTGCTCTGAACAATCATGCATCTTCTTCTGCTGGTTGTTCGCCTTTTTTTTGTTGTTCTGGGAGACATCCGTCGTTTGGGTCGTTCTCCAAGTTGGGATCTGCCGTGCCTGAGGAGGAGAATTTTTCCGGTGATTTGGAGAGAGTTTGGACGGATGTGCGTGGTAATCTTCAGGAGGTGTCACGGGTGTGTCGCCACGAAGATCGTCACGATTACACAGCCTGACTTCTCGCAGCTGACTTTTTGGTGCTTTGTGTTTTCGGCAGTGAGGGAGTTAATTCTCTCTCTCTCTGTGCTAGACGAGGTCCAGCCTCGCCCAGCTGCAATCAATGCTGCTGTAGTGAGTCTCCTTCAAATGCCTGCTGGTCTGTTTGGGAAGTGTCGGTGAAAGCATTTCATACAGACTTACAGAGCGGATCGTGGTATTTGGAGTTTCTGAGATAAGTGTATTTGGAGTGTTTTTTCCCTTCCTCGCTTTATCATTTATCTCCTTTCCCGTTGGTGTTCCCTCTGTTGTAGTTGTGTAGTTTTTGTATGCAAGGTGGTTTTGGTTTTTCCCTTGTACTGTCTCGTTCGTCTAAGTACTGTGTGTGGGCATATTATTACTTGTCCTCTTTTGTTGTGATCGGGGTCCTTCTCAGGACTAGATTACTTAGGTGCAGGGATCCTCAGGAGGTAGGGGTTATGCTGGCGGCCTGGACCTCTGTACCTTTAACAGTACCTCCAGGTTGAGGGATTAGTCAGGGCCCCAGCTTAGGGTCAGCTTAGGCCCCCTACCTCCAGTATACAGAGACAGCGTGACATTTTCACCGACCCACTTAGTTTTTCTCCAGCTACCATGGATCCAGTAGCCGGTCTAGCTCGGCAGTTGCAGAGTTTGTCCATGGAGCTGGCGGACGTTAGGTCCAAGGTTTTGCATCCTCAGGAGCAAGCCGGACCAGAACCTAAAGTAGCTCTCCCTGACAGGTTCACTGGGGGGCGGGACAAGTTTTTTGTTTTCCGGGAGGCATGCAAATTGTACTTTCGGCTGCGGCCTCGGTCATCGGGGAGTGAAGAACAAAGGGTGGGAATTGTCATCTCGCTCCTACAAGGGGACCCACAATCTTGGGCGTTCTCTCTTCCCCCGGGCTCCCCGGCTCTCCAGTCAGTGGATAGGTTTTTCGCTGCTCTGGGACTCGTATATGATGACCCAGATCGGATCTCCCTTGCTGAGTCTAAGTTACGTAGGATCCAGCAGGGAGATCGTCCGGCAGAGGAATTCTGTTCGGAGTTCCGTAGGTGGGCCACGGACACCCAGTGGAATGACCCGGCTCTTAGGAGCCAGTTTTGTCAAGGTTTATCCGACAAATTACAGGATGTGTTGGCACAGTATGACTCTCCCGCGTCACTGGAAGCCGCTATGGCCCTGGCTATTCGCGTTGACAGACGGCTTCGGGAGATGTGCGGGATAACTCGACCCCCTGTGATGACTCCACCTCCTACAAGGTCCCCTCATATGGTGGTTCCCCTGGTCAGTCCAGAGGAGCCTATGCAATTAGGAGGGACATCATTTCGGGGGAGGGGACCGGTGGTGCGCCATAAGACAGGAAGGTGTTTCTTCTGCGGGAGACAGGGACATTTTATTGGGGGGTGTCCATCCCGTCCCTTGCAGAGTGAAGAGTCGTCGGAAAACTGTTGATCCCAGGTTGTGTGGTGGACGGCAATCTGGGAGTAGGTATTTCGTCCCTAGGTTCGTCTCAGTTTCTCGTACCGGCGGAGGTGGTGGTGGGTACGAGAACTGAGAGGATATCTGTTCTTCTGGATAGTGGGGCCGGGGCTAATCTGGTTGATGCTCGGTTTGCCCGGGTTCAAGGTATGCGATTGAGTGAGTTGGCTAAACCCATCCCCATATTCTCGATCGATGCCAGGCCTCTCGGTCAGGGAAGTTTTTTGCAAGCTGTGCATGACGTAAAACTTCAAGTGGGGGCGATACATAAAGAACTGTTGTCTTGCTACGTGTTGGAGGGTCTTCCCACTCCTATAGTGTTGGGCCTTCCTTGGTTAACTAAGCATAACCCGGTTATTAATTGGCAAACCAGAGAGATAAGCCAATGGAGTAAATTCTGTAATAAAAACTGCATTAACACGGTCATCGGTGCGGTTACTCCTTGGGTCTTACCTCCATTTCTGGCGGACTTTGAGGATGTATTCTCGGAGAAAGGGTGTCAGGAACTACCTCCTCATCGCGAGTATGACTGTTCTGTAAAACTGCTCCCTGAGGCCAAGTTACCTAAAGCTAGGTTGTATAACCTTTCTGGTCCTGAGAGGCAGGCCATGAAGGATTATATTTCAGAAAGTCTGGCTAAGGGGCATATTAGACCTTCATCTTCACCGGTGGCTGCGGGGTTCTTCTTTGTTAAGAAGAAAGATGGAGGCCTACGCCCTTGCCTGGATTTCCGTGAACTTAATCGGATTACGGTCCGAGATCCGTATCCACTCCCACTTATTCCCGATCTCTTTAATCAGATCGTGGGCGCCAAATGGTTCTCTAAGTTGGATCTCAGGGGGGCGTACAATCTGATTAGGATGAAGGAGGGGGATGAGTGGAAGACGGCGTTTAACACTCCGGAGGGGCATTATGAGAACCTTGTCATGCCATTCGGTCTGACTAATGCCCCGGCGGTGTTCCAACACTTTGTTAATGACATTTTTCACCGCCTGGTGGGACAGTTTGTTGTCATATATCTGGATGATATCTTAATTTACTCGCCGGATCTGGTGTCTCATCAGGAGCACGTTAGGCAGGTGTTACAGATCTTGCGGGATAATAAACTGTATGCCAAATGGGAAAAGTGTGTGTTCGCCGTACAGGAACTCCAGTTTTTAGGCTTCCTGGTTTCAGCGTCCGGTTTTCGTATGGACCCTGGGAAAGTGCGGGCAGTTCTTGAGTGGGATCGGCCAGAGAATCTTAAGGCACTACAACGTTTCCTGGGGTTTGCTAATTATTACCGGAAGTTCATTCGTAATTTCTCGTCCATGGTTAAGCCTCTCACAGACATGACTAAAAAGGGGATGGATTTTTCTAGGTGGTCTGACAAGGCTTGTCAAGCATTCTCCTGCTTGAAAAAATGTTTTGCCTCGGCACCCATACTCATTCAACCTGATGCGTCACAGCCATTCATTGTAGAGGTAGACGCTTCCGAGGTAGGGGTGGGAGCAGTATTGTCACAAGGTTCGTCCCCTGGTAAGTGGCATCCGTGCGCCTTTTTCTCTAAAAAATTGTCGTCCGCTGAGAGGAATTACGATGTCGGCAATAGGGAACTCTTGGCCATTAAGTTAGCTTTTGAGGAGTGGCGCCATTTTTTGGAAGGGGCAGTCCATCCGGTCACCGTCATCACCGATCACAAGAACCTGCTATATCTGGAGTCCGCGAAACGTCTGAATCCCAGACAAGCTAGGTGGTCATTGTTTTTTACCAGGTTTAATTTTGTCGTTACATATCGTCCTGGGTCAAAAAATGTAAAGGCGGATGCCTTATCTCGCAGTTTCCCTGGGGCCGGGAATACGGACGACCCGATTCCTATCCTTCAGGAGGGGGTGGTGGTTTCGGCAGTATGCTCTGAGCTGGAGGAGGAGGTATTGGAGGCTCAGGGGGACGCCCCTGTTGGACCTCCGGGGAGACTGTTTGTTCCAGATCAGTTGCGACAAAAGGTGATCGAGGCACACCATAACTCAGTTTTGGCAGGACACCCGGGGAGTAAAGCAACTGTGGATCTCCTCTCGCGTCGGTTTTGGTGGCCTAACTTACATAAGGAGGTGGTAACTTTTGTCGCGTCCTGTGGGGTTTGTGCGCGCTCTAAGACCTCACATACCCGTCCGTCTGGGGCCCTCTTACCTTTGAAGATCCCGGAGCGTCCTTGGACTCATCTGTCTATGGACTTTATTACGGACCTCCCTCCGTCTTCGGGTAAAACGGTCATGCTCGTTGTAGTGGACAGGTTCAGCAAGATGGCACATTTTATCGCTCTTCCGGCTCTCCCTAATGCTAAAACTCTTGCGCAGGTGTTCATTGGGGAGATTGTGAGGCTTCACGGGGTACCCTCCGATGTGGTGTCTGATCGGGGGTCTCAGTTTGTGTCCAAGTTCTGGAAGGCGTTTTGTGCACGGCGGGGGATGCATTTGTCATTCTCATCGGCTTTTCACCCTCAGACCAATGGTCAGACGGAACGTATGAACCAGAGCTTGGAGACATATCTCCGGTGTTTTGTGTCAGAGAACCAGGAGGACTGGGCTTCTTTCTTACCTCTGGCAGAGTTTGCTCTTAATAATAGGCGGAGCGAGTCCACTGGTAAGTCCCCGTTTTTTGGGGCATATGGTTTTCACCCCCAGTTTTGTACTTTCAGTAGGGGGGGCTCTTCGGGGGTTCCTGAGGAGGAACGATTTTCCTCATCACTCGCTTCAGTATGGAGAGGGGTGCTGAAGAATCTGAATACTATGGGGAACCAATACAAACATATGGCTGATAGGAGGAGAGTGTCTGGTCCGGACCTAAGTGTGAACGATCGGGTATGGTTGTCTACCAGGAATATTAAACTTAAGGTTCCCTCCTGGAAACTGGGTCCCAGGTTCATCGGGCCGTACAGAATCAGTTCTATTATTAATCCGGTGGCATTCCGTCTTGACCTCCCCCCTACGTTTAAAATTCACAACGTGTTCCACAGATCGTTGCTTAAGAGGTATGTGGCGCCGGTGGTACCGTCACCTTTACCTCCCCCTCCAGTGGTGGTCAATGGTAACTTGGAGTTCCAGGTATCAAGGGTCATCGATTCACGTTTTAATCGCCGGTCCCTTCAGTACCTGGTTCATTGGAAAGGGTATGGTCCTGAGGAGAGGATGTGGGTTCCTGCGTCGGATATTAACGCAGACCGATTAGTTCGGGCCTTCCACACGACTCACCCGGATAAACCTGGCCCTGAGGGTCCGGAGGCCCCTCATAGAAGGGGGGGTACTGTCACGGGTGTGTCGCCACGAAGATCGTCACGATTACACAGCCTGACTTCTCGCAGCTGACTTTTTGGTGCTTTGTGTTTTCGGCAGTGAGGGAATTAATTCTCTCTCTCTCTATGCTAGACGAGGTCCAGCCTCGCCCAGCTGCAATCAATGCTGCTGTAGTGAGTCTCCTTCAAATGCCTGCTGGTCTGTTTGGGAAGTGTCGGTGAAAGCATTTCATACAGACTTACAGAGCGGATCGTGGTATTTGGAGTTTCTGAGATAAGTGTATTTGGAGTGTTTTTTCCCTTCCTCGCTTTATCATTTATCTCCTTTCCCGTTGGTGTTCCCTCTGTTGTAGTTGTGTAGTTTTTGTATGCAAGGTGGTTTTGGTTTTTCCCTTGTACTGTCTCGTTCGTCTAAGTACTGTGCGTGGGCATATTATTACTTGTCCTCTTTTGTTGTGATCGGGGTCCTTCTCAGGACTAGATTACTTAGGTGCAGGGATCCTCAGGAGGTAGGGGTTACGCTGGCGGCCTGGACCTCTGTACCTTTAACAGTACCTCCAGGTTGAGGGATTAGTCAGGGCCCCAGCTTAGGGTCAGCTTAGGCCCCCTACCTCCAGTATACAGAGACAGCGTGACAGGAGGCCAACAGAAAATCTAAAGACTACTTTGATAGGAAACGACAGGAGGTTTTGTTCGCTGTTGGTGACATGGTTTGGTTGTCCTCTAGGAATCTGCGGTTGAGGATTCCTTCTAAGAAATTGGGTCCCAAGTTTGTAGGGCCCTTTAAGGTGCTTCAGGTTGTCAACCAATCTGCTGTTAGGTTGGAGGTTCCTACCTCCTGGAGAATTAATCCAGTATTTCATGTCTCTCTGTTGAAAAAAGCTGTTGTATCGGATTGTGACGCCTCTGCCTCTGTTCCTCCGGTGGTGGAGGACGGGGAATATGAAATTTCTCGCATCCTTAACTCTAGACGGTATAGAGGTAGTTTGCAGTATCTTGTGGCCTGGAAAGGTTTCGGTCCCGAGGATAACTCTTGGGTGAGGTCGGATGATTTTTCCGCGTCCAGACTTATCCGCGTCCAGACTTATCAGAGCGTTTCACAGGAGATTTCCTGATAAGCCTGGTCCTAGGGGATCCGGAGGATCCTCTTAGAAGGGGGGGTACTGTTAGAACCTTGCTCTTAGGTTTTTTTTTCCTTTGCTGGTCACATGACCTTGTTGGCCTATTTAATCCTGCTCCGCCCTTCTGGCTTTGCTGGACTTCATTGTATATCTACTTTCTAGCTAGCCTGTGCTCTGTGTCTTGCTCTGTTAGTTTGCTTGGTCTACTGACCTCTATGTTCTATATATTTTGTTTGTTCGTCTGTCTGCTACTATTTCTGTTAGGAGGTGTCCCATATTCCTCCCAGTCCTTAGTACTTGTAGGGATTCCTTCCCCACATCTATAGGTCTCCGTACAGACTAGCTTAGGACTTTAGCAGGTCTGATCGCAGGATCAGGTCCCCTGTTACATCGTAGGGATTAAGCTGAGTTCTATCGTAGGGACAGATCTCCTCTCTTTCCTTAGCTCTGGTAGCAGAACATAACACAAATATTTTTTCAGAGGTACTGTAGATGCAGATAAAAATTATTTTTAATTTGCAACCTGATGGAGGTCAGTATAGATGGACTAATAGAGAAAGTCCGACACACTACTAGAAGGCCAAATATTTTTTCAGAGCTAGATGCAGAAAAAAATTATATTCAGTTTGCAACCTGATGGAGGTCAGTATAGATGGATTAATAGAACAAGACCCACACACAGCTAGAAGCCCAATATTTTTTCAGAGGTAGATGCAGAAAAAAATATATTCAGTTTGCAACCTGATGGAGGTCAGTATAGATGGACTAACAGAGAAAGTCCCACACACTACTAGAAGGCCAAATATTTTTTCAGAGCTAGATGCAGAAAAAAATTATATTCAGTTTGCAACCTGATGGAGGTCTGTATAGATGGATTAATAGAACAAGACCCACACACAGCTAGAAGCCCAATATTTTTTCAGAGGTAGATGCAGAAAAAAATATATTCAGTTTGCAACCTGATGGAGGTCAGTATAGATGAACTAATACAACAAGTCCCACACACAGCTAGAAGCCCAATATTTTTTCAGAGGTAGATGCAGAAAAAAATATATTCAGTTTGCAACCTGATGGAGGTCAGTATAGGTGGACTAATAGAACAAGTCCCACACACTGCTAGAAGGCCAAATATTTTTTCAGAGCTAGATGCAGAAAAAAATTAGATTCAGTTTGCAACCTGATGGAGGTCAGTATAGATGGACTAATAGAATGATGCTATGCCCAAAAGATTTTACTTCACTAGGTGCAGTAAAAAAATTGGTATTCTATACACAGGTGGTATATCTTGCAACACAGATAGGCTACTCCACTGACTAACACACTCTGCAATAGGCCAAAAAGGATTCAGCCAAATGCTGTGAAAAAAACTTGCACAGCACTGGCACAGACCTGCCTGGCAAAAACTGATAGGAACTGATGTAACCTAGTCCTGAAAAGGACTCCAATTACAATTAGTCTTTACTCCCAACCTATCTATTTAAGAGCACAGACCTGCCTGATAAAAGTCGTAGGAAATGCTGTAACCTAGTCCTTAAAAGGACTGCAATCACAACTATTCCCTACTCCCAAGCTATCTGTATATTTGTGCGAAAATTGGCTTGAAATTAACAAGGTATAGCGCACACAGCAACAGCGGTGCCGTCTAACACGCAGCTGCAGCAGTGAGAAAATGGTGGCGACGGGGAAAATGGCTTGGTCTTATAGGGCAAGGACATGTGACATACACTGCCAATGACACATGCCCTTGCTTGTGTGAAAAAAAGCACTTCGCTCCGTGTGTGCGCTGCTGATAGGCTGACAGATTGCACCTCCCCACTGTAAATGCGGGAAAGAGAAAAAAAAATGGAGATCTTCATTGTTCCTGCAGAGATCCATCCCCTGCCCCTCCCCCCACCCCGCTGTACACTCAAACTGCGTATTAACATTAATTTTCATCATTACTGAGAAAAAATCCAGTTATGATTTTGGTGCACGAACAGTTATCCAACATAACCTCGAACAGCCGAATTTTTCTCAAATTGTTCGTGTTCGCCGAACGGCTCGAACACCGCCCAAAACAGCTCGAATTTGAGATTGGCGAACAGTTCGAGTAGAACAACGCTCATCTCTAATGACAAGATCTCCAAGGCGTGAGTGGCGAGCTCAGGCCATTTTTCCAGATTGGAAGCCCAAAATGAGCAAGGGTCCAGTGACACAGTCATGGCTTCGATGTTTACTTTGAGATACTCCTGTACCATCCTCTCTAGGCGTTGACTATGTGTCAGACTTCTTGTCTCCTCTGGCCTTGCAAAGGATGGTCTAAAAAATTGGTGAAACGATTCTACATCTGTTACTAGCAGATACGTTGTTACTGTTACGGTTTGAGTGATGAAGACTCGACAGTCCCACGGTTGGCAAGTTAGAACTGTGAGATTCACTACATGCACCACTGGTGTTTTGTGGAAAAGCACATGTAAGATTTTGTAACAGCCTCTGCTGATACTCCTGCATGCGTGAATCCCTTTCTATGGCAGGAATTATTTCGGCAAATTTACTTTTGTACCGGGGATCTAAGAGTGTGGCAACCCAGTAGTCGGGATTACTTAGAATTTTGACAATCCGAGGGTCATGTAGCACGTAGTGCAGCAAGAAGGCACTCATGTGTCTTGCGCATCCAGGAGGACTAAGTCCTTGTTGTGTTGGTGGCGAGGTAATAATCATGCTTCCTTCCTCTGCCCTCTGCCCCCAACCTCGCACAACAGAAATGTGATCAAGGTCTCCCTCATCTGATAAGTCTTCCATGCCCATCGCCAGTTCGTCCTCCACTTCTTCCTCGGCTCCTGCACCTTCCTCAACAGTTTGGCTGCTACCAAGCGCCCTCGTTAATCCCTCTCCCCCACCCTCCCATGCCTGCCGCCTTGGTGCTGCCGACTGTCTGGACCTTGGAGATGTTATCCCTTCCGCATACGACTCCTCCTGTACTTCCTCCACCTCCTCTTGTCCCACCACCTGACTCCGAATTCTGTTTAACATGTGCTCCAGCATGTAAATCACCGGAATAGTCATGCTGATAATGGCATCGTCAGCACTAAACATCTTCGTCGCCATTTCAAAACTGTGCAGAAGGGTGCATAGGTCCCTGATCTGAGACCACTCCTGCAGCATGATTTGCCCCACCTCTGGATCTCGTTGGCCCAGGCTATAAGTCAGAACGTATTGCACCAGTGACCATGCCCTCTGCAGAAGGCCATCTAGTCCGGGATAGTGGGCTAAAAATTGCTGGACAACCAGGTTCAACACGTGAGCCATACAAGGCACATGTGTGACATTGCCCCGGCAAAGGGCCGCACCCAGGTTTGCAGCATTGTCGCACACGGCCTTCCCTAGCTGCAGGTTCAGTGGAGACAACCATTCATGAAACTCGGTCTCCAGAGCTGACCACAACTCCTCAGCTGTGTGACTCACATTTCCCAGACATTTCAAAGTAAACGCAGCCTGATGCCGTTGAGCCCTGCTGCCAGCATAGTAAGGAGGTGTGCAGGATTCCTTCTGCGCAGTTAGAACGCGGGTGGCATTACTAGACAGGCTTTGGGTGCAGGTGGAGGACCGAGAGGAGGCAGAAGCAGTGGAGGAACTTCTAGATAAAGAGGATTGACACACAACTCGTGGGGACGGCAAGACTTGGACAGCAGCCCCTTGTCCTGCTGTCACCATAGTTACCCAGTGCCCAGTCAGCGACATGTAACGCCCCTGTCCATGCCTACTCGTCCAAGTGCCTGTGGTGAAATGCACCCTGTCACACACTGCGTTTCTCAAGGAAGGGGTGATGTTGTGTGTGACATGCTGGTGTAGCGCAGGCACACCTTTCTTTGAGAAGTAGTGGTGACTGGGCATCTGGTACTGGGGCACTGCGACGGACATAAGGTCTCGAAAATCCTCTGTGTCCACCAGGCAGAAAGGCAGCATTTCTGTAGCCAGCAGCTTGCAGATGATGAAATTCAACCTCTTAGCTTTGTCATGGCTAGGAGGAAATGGTCATTTACTTGTCCACATCTGAGGGACCGAGGGCTGGCTGTTGTGCATAGACGGGGTTGAGTAGGGTGTCCCCGTCAAACTGCCGGTCTGTGAGGAAGATGCAGGCGGACATGTTATGTTGCCTTGATCCAAAGGTGGTGCTCTTGATGTCGGAGAGCGCTCAACACCAGCAGATGTTTCCACTTCCAAATGAACTGACGACCTGCCAATCACACTGGCTGTTGCGGGTAAAGAGGTGGCAGGTCTGCGTCCAAAAACATGTGTGACTGCTGTCCCCCCAGTCACAGAGGATGAAGAGGCCACAGATGCACAAGATGGGGCAGACGGTGGTTGGCCCGGCCCGCTAGGCCACATTATAGCACAGTGAGCTTCCCACTGCAACTTATGCTTCATATCCATGTGACGGTTCATGCATGAAGTACTCAAACTATGGATTTTTTGGCCTCTACTTAGGTTTTAGTGACAAATGTTACAGATAACATGAGTTAGGTCATCCTTATCGATCTCAAAAAATGCCCAGGCTATGCAAGGCTTAGAGCCCATGCGACCTGAAGAGCCACCACGACTTGTGGTCAGAGGCAGAGTTGTGGTTGAGGATGCAGTTGTTGACGTGCTTCCAATACTCCGTCTCTGTCCAGGAAGGCGCAACCTAACCTCGTCGTCAATAGTATTCTCCTCCACCTCCTCTGCTGACCTCATCGACTGGCTGACTGTGGGTTGACAGTAAGTGGGATCTCCAACCTCGTCATCATCACCCTGTGTGCTCTCACACCCGTCGTCCTCAGAGCCAACCTCTTCCTGCCCTGACCGAAAAGTCAAGTTGTCGCTCCAATCAGGTATCTGAGTCTCATCATCGTCTTCCTCATTATCTCCACCAACAGGAGTTACAGTTTGGGAACGAGGGTCTATATTATGCTCAGAACCTTCTTCATCTGGGCCTGGATCCGACTCATAAACATTCTGGGCATCAGTGCAGATCATTTCCTCGTCTGGATTCACAGAAGCTCTGGAGCAGACCTCTGATTCCCAGGCTATAGTATGAGTAAACAGCTCTGCAGACTCAACCATCTGTGTTACCCCATACTCAGATGGGCAGCTGGAGACTTCGGAGCTGTGAGAAAGCAAGTGCGATTGGGGTGACACCTCTGAGGACTGGAGTATTTGTGATGTTGAAGTTGAGGTGGAGGAGAGCCAACTTGAAGGAGCACTTGATATCCGTTGAAGCACCTGCTGTTTTTGTGCCTCATCTGGAATTTGTAGCGATGGGCATGTCCGTAAGAAAGGGATCGTATCACATTGTCTACGAAAAGAAGAACACATCTTAGTTTGGCTGGAAGAAGGTCTTTTTTCTGCAGATGTTACTGTTGCTTTACCACCTACCCCATGGACACAACCTTTTTTTCCCTTTCCAACACGCCTATTCCCCTTTCCACCAGCAGCAGGCCTTTTGCCACTCATGTTGGTGGTTAACTAATTGGCAACTCTGTAGTTGTTTGCACAAAAAACGGTGGATGGAAACCGAGCAGAGCTGAGCGGCCAAACTGTGGTACTAGCCCAAAAGGATTGGCTGGGTTAGATGCAGTAAAACAACTTTATTAGATACACAGGTGGTGTAGCCTGCCTCACAGGTGGGCTTCTCCGCTGACTACGAGACACTGCTACTATGCCCAAAAGGATTTACTGGCCTAGATGAACTAAAAAATTGTTATTAGATACACAGGTGGTGTAGCTTGGTTTAAATGGGCTACTCCACTGACTAACAGACACTGCTAGAGGCCCAAAAGGATTTACTGGGCTAGATGCAGTAAAAAATTGTTATTAGATACACAGGTGGTGTAGCTTGGTTCAGATGGGCTACTCCACTGACTACCAGACACTGCTACAGGCCCAAAAGGATTTACTGGGCTAGATGCAGTAAAAAATTGTTATTAGATACACAGGTGGTGTAGCTTGGTTCAGATGGGCTACTTCACTGACTAACAGACACTGCTACAGGCCAAAAAGGATTTACTGGGCTAGATGCAGTAAAAACTTGTTATTAGATACACAGGTGGTGTAGCTTGCTTCAGATGGGCTACTCCACTGACTACCAGACACTGCTACAGGCCCAAAAGGATTTATTGGGCTAGATGCAGTAAAAAATTGTTATTAGATACACAGGTGGTGTATCTTGGTTCAGATGGCCTACTCCACTGACTACCAGACACTGCTACAGGCCCAAAAGGATTTACTGGGCTAGATGCAGTAAAAAATTGTTATTAGATACACAGGTGGTGTAGCTTGGTTCAGATGGGCTACTCCACTGACTACCAGACACTGCTACTAGGCCCAAAAGGATTTACTGGGCTAGATGCAGTAAAAAATTGTTATTAGATACACAGGTGGTGTAGTTTGGTTCAGATGGGCTACTCCACTGACTACCAGACACTGCTACTATGCCCAAAAGGATTTACTGGGCTAGATGCAGTAAAAAATTGTTATTAGATACACAGGTGGTGTAGCTTGGTTCAGATGGGCTACTCCACTGACTACCAGACACTGCTACAGGCCCAAAAGGATTTATTGGGCTAGATGCAGTAAAAAATTGTTATTAGATACACAGGTGGTGTAGCTTGGTTCAGATGGGCTACTCCACTGACCAACAGACTCTTCTACAGGCCAAAAAAGATTTACTGGGCTAGATGCAGTAAAAAATTGTTATTAGATACACAGGTGGTGTAGCTTGGTTCAGATGGGCTACTCCACTGACTACCAGACACTGCTACTATGCCCTAAAGGATTTACTGGGCTAGATGCAGTAAAAAATTGTTATTAGATACACAGGTGGTGTAGCTTGGTTCAGATGGGCTACTCCACTGACTACCAGACACTGCTACTAGGCCCAAAAGGATTTACTGGGCTAGATGCAGTAAAAAATTGTTATTAGATACACAGGTGGTGTAGCTTGGTTCAGATGGGCTACTCCAATGACTACCAGACACTGCTACAGGCCCAAAAGGATTTACTGGGCTCGATACAGCAAAATTTTGGTATTAGATACACAGGTGGTGTAGCTTGCAACACAGATAGGCTACTCCACTGACTACCAGATACTGCTACAGGCCCAAAAGAACTGGCTTAGCTACATTTAGCCAAATGCTGTGAAAAACACTTGCATGGCACTGGCACAGACCTGCCTGGCAAAAAGTGCTAGGAACTGCTGTAACCTAGCCCTCAAAAGGGCTGCAATTACAACTAGTCCCTACTCCTTAAACCTATCTCTCTATTTAACTGCAAATTCGCTCGCAATTCACAGTTATACTGTATAGCGCCCACAGCAGCAGCGGTGCCGTCTAACACTCAGCTGTAGCAGTGAGAAAATGGTGGCAACGGGGAAAATGGCTGGGTCTTATAGGGCAAGGACATGTGACATACACAGCCAATGACACATGCCCTTGCTTGTGTGAAAAAAAGCACTTCGCCGCGTGTGTGCGCTGCTGATAGGCTGACAGACTGCACCTCCCCACTGTAAATGCGGGAAAGAAAAAAAAAATGCAGATCGGCATTATTTCTGCAGAGATCCATCCCCTGCCCCTCCCCCCACCCACTCTACACTGAAACTGTCTATTGACATTGATTAACAGTATTACTGTGAAAAAATCCAGTTACGCTTTTGGTGCATGAACAGTTATGAAACATAACCTCGAACAGCCAAATTTTTTGCAAATTGTTCGGGTTCGTCGAACGGCTCGAACACCGCCCAAAACAGCTCGAATTTGAGATTGGCGAACAGTTTGAGTTGAACACCGCTCATCTCTACTTATAGATAAACCCCTCCAAGTTAAAAGAATGTGAAAATATCTCCTATTTGTTAAGGGAGAGTAAGGGGTTGGAAGGAGCATGTGTATGGCACACAGCTAACAGCATAGCAAGTTACCTAGAGAGACTGAAAAAATACATATAAATATATATATATATTTACCGTATATATTATATTGTAAGACAAATAGTTGATGAGGGGTATGTATCACAGAGATAGTTGTCATCCGTTATGTAATCCTGGAATGTGGCTCTAGTGCATCTATGCACTAAGAGGATTGTTTGGTGCTCTGGGCCAGCTTTTACAGGTAGCCAGAGAGATGGGCGGGTCTAGCTACCCACATACTTCATCTCTGGGTGTGGTTAACAAGTTAACATGGAGGCCATTGTTTGGCACATGATCTGTGTTTGGAGGGAGAAGGTCTCCTGTGTGTTGTTGTCTCCAGACCGAGCCGGGGTACTGGACGCTATCCAGTCTGTGTGCCCACAGGACTGGCTGACTAGAGACTTTGACTAAAGGACTGTTTACTTTGCTTTGCCTGCACCAAAGGCTGTTTGTTTTCCTTTATACTTATGAATGGTTTATGAAGTAATAAACCGACATAGACATTTGAATGAAAAGCGCTTCCTGTTTGCCTCCCGACGCACCCAACTGAGTAGAAACCCTACAATATATATATGTGTGTGTGCAATTTATCCTGAGTACTCCAAATGTTTGAATCATTCCCCTGTTTCCATTTGTTAAATTGAAAAATAAATAATTGAAAGATGAAATATTGCCATATCCATAAATGTTCAAACCATAATCTGAACCTCGCACCTCCATCTCCAAGACTTCTCTCGTGTTGCGCCAATCTACTGGAATGCACTACACCAAACGATCCGAGTAATATCTAGCCCCCATGTTTTTAAGTGTGCTTTAAAAACACATCTCTTTAGACAGGCCTATCACCTCAACAGACTAACCTATCTCTCCCCTGTTCCCTCCTTGTAAATGTAATCATAATCTGTCTCCACATCCTCCATGCACCCAAGAGCACACGGTAACTTCACTTAGACAGATCCTGGCTGATGACCAGACCATGCAGCTTAACCCCTTCCCAAATTTGGAAGTACTTAGTATGTCCTGGTTGGTACTTACTAACCTTAGACGTACTGAAAACGCCCAAGCGATTTTGCGCGCACACAAGCTGTGCACACACGATCGCTACCGGATGTCAGCTGCTGCACTCAGTGTCAGAACCACTCCCAGCACTTTAACCCCGCTACATTCTGCGATCGCTTGCGATCGTAGCATTTAGATGGCAGGCAGAGGGACAGAAACCACTCTGCTCTTAGATTGGTGCGCTCGTGTGAAGTCGCGGAGGCCTGATCATTGCCATAGTGACGCGATGTCGTCGTGACGACATCCGGGTCACCAGGCACTAGCAAGTTAACTAACTTGTGTCAGTGCAGAACTGATTTATAAGGTATAGCAGTGCTCCTGCATTGCTATGCTTTATAACTGCAATCAGACTTCAGAAAGTGAAAGTCCCATAGTGGGACTAAAGTAAAAAATAAAAATAAAAATTGTAAAAATATATTTTTTAAAAATATATATTTTTTAAAAAAAATCTGAAAATAATAACAATAAAACTATATATATTGTACTGATAAATTTATAATTTTATGTAAAAAATAAAAAAAAAATACACATGCTTGGTATCACCGCGTCCGGAAAGACCTGCCCCATAAAACTGTCACACTAGTTAACCCTTTCAGTGAACACCGTAAGAAAGAAAAAAAAAACGGGGCAAAAAACGATGCCTTTTCATCATACCGCTAAACAAAAAGTGGAATAAAACACAATCAAAAAGACGAATGTAAATAAAAATGATATCACTGAAAGTGTCATCTTGTCCCACAAAAAGCAAGTGACCATACAGCACCATCAGCAGAAATATAAAAAAGTTATCGCTCTCAGAATACAGCAATGCAAAAGTTATAATTGTTTTCTATGAAATAGTTTTTATTGTGTAAAAGCCTCAAAACATAAAAAAAGATATAAATGTGGTATCACTGTAATCGTACTGACCAGAAGAATAAAGTTGTCTTATCAATTTTACCACACGCGGAACGGCATAAAAAAAAAAAACAATTCCTGAATTGTTGGGTTTTCTTCATTCTGCCTCCCAAAAATCGGAATAGA
This sequence comes from Phyllobates terribilis, assembly GCF_046119375.1. Lineage (NCBI taxonomy): Eukaryota > Metazoa > Chordata > Amphibia > Anura > Dendrobatidae > Phyllobates > Phyllobates terribilis. Next base: position 481,794,668 of record NW_027362762.1, read on the forward strand.
AAGAGATCAAAAAATGTCATGTGCCCGAAAATGGTACCAATAAAAATGGCAAGTCGCTACGAGAGGTGGTGAGTGCTCCTTCAATTGAAGTCTTCAAACAGAGGCTGGACAGACATGTCTGAGATGATTTAGTGAATTCTGCATGGAGTAGGGGGTTGGACCAGATGACCCTGGAGGTCCCTTCCAACTCTAACATTCTATGATTCTATGAAATGTTATATAAAATGTTCCCAACAAAAGCTTCAACTCAATCCAAAAGAAAAGCCCCCACTCAAGTCCATCATCTATTAACGGAAATATAGAGGCTTCAACGTTACTTGTAGTACAAAGGCTCTGGAAAAGCGCTATGGCTCCCCGCCCCCCAAAAGAAATCCAACGAATTCTGCACTCCCAAATCCAAATGCCCCCCTTCCTTCTGAACCCCAGTGTGCCTAAACTGCAGTTGGTGTCCACATGTTTGGCATTTCTGTTGTGATGACAGCCCGTCTAATTTACTGGTGCGTGTCTCCAGAAGGATGAGTGGTGCACTACAGCGAACTGGTCACTAAAGAGTACTGGTCACTACAACGTACTAGTCACTACAACGGCAGTTTGTAAATTTCACTCAGCAACATCCGCTGCTGCTTGTTTCTGGAAAACACCCATGGAGTCAAAACCATCACTGCACGTGTAAATAAATTCCCAAAGGGGTGCAATTTCCAAAAAGGGGTCACTTGAGGGGGGACTATGCTAATCTAGCACTTAGGGGATCAGTATATGGAGTCTGCAAACTATTCTAAGAAAATCTGTGCTCCAGGATGCAAATAGCACTTCATCCCTCCCAAGTCTCACCTTATGGCTAAGCAGTACAGTACAGCTACATATGGGGTATTGCCACATTCAGCAAAAATTCTAGGACAAATTTTGGTGCCATTTTTACCCACTTCTCCATCTGAAATGTAAAATCTGGGGCTAAAGCAAAATTTTGGTGGTAAAAATGTAATTATTTTTTCTTCACTGCCCAATGGTATAAAATTCTGTGACACACCCGTAGTGTTAAAATGATGACTGCACCCATAGATGACTATGTTAAGAGGTGTAGTTTGTAAAATGGGATCACTTATGGGGGGTTCTGCTGTTCTCGTAACTCAGGGGCTCCTCCAGTGAGTCATAATACTAAAATCTGCACTCTAGTATGGCGCTCCTTCTCTTCTGAGCTTTGCACTGTGCCTGAAAAGAATTTCCCGATTACATGAAGGGTATTGGCGCACTCAGATAAAAATGGACCTCAGTTTGTTGTAAAAATTTCTCCTCTTAGCCCTTAGAAAAATTAAAAACTTGAGGCTAAAACAACATTTTAGTGGTAAAAATGTAATTTATTCTTTCTTCACTGCCCAATGGTATAACATTCTGAGGCACATGTGGTATCAATTTGATCACTGCACCCCTAGATTAATTTATCGTGGGGTGTAATTTGTAAAGTAAGGTCACATATGGGGGTTTCTGTTGTTATGGCACCTCAGGGGCTCTGCCAATGTGACATGGTACCCTCAAATCATTCCAGCAAAATATAAACTCCAATATGGCACTTCTTCCCTTCTGAGCTTTGCACTGTGCCTCAAAAGTAGTTTTCACCACATATGGGATATCAGTTTACTCAGGAGAAATTGCACAACAAATTTTGGGTTCTCTTTCCTCCTGCTATTCTTCTAAAAATGAAAACATTTGGGGCTAAAACACATTTTTTGGGGGAAAAATATATATTTTTTTTCATTTTCACACATCAAAGTTGTAAAATTGTGTAAAGCACCTAGGGGTTCAAGTTGCTCACCACATGTTAGATAAATTCCTTATTTTTTTAAATTCCTCTAGTTTCCAAAATTGGGTGAATTGTGGGGGTCCAGCAAATTTTGCATTCACAAAGTCAAATAGCGCACCTTCCCCTCCGAGCCCTGTCGTGTGCCCAAGCAATAGTTTTCCGCCACATATGGGGTATCAGCGTATTCAGGAGAAATTGCACATCAGATCGTTTGGTGCAATTTTTCTTGATTTCCCTTCTGAAAATGCAAAATTTGAGGCTAAAAAACAAGATTTTTTTTATTTTCACGACTCAATGTTATAAACTTCTGTGAAGCACCCGGGGGTTCAAGGTGCTCACCACACATCTAGATAAGTTGCTTGAGGGGTCTAGTTTCCAAAATGGTGTCACTTGTGTTTGGTTTCAACTGTTTAGGCACATCAGTGGCTCTCCAAATGTGACATGGCGGCTCTCCACTTTTTAGGCACATCAGAGGCTCTCCAAATGTGACATGGCGGTTGCTAATTATTCTAGCAAATTTTACATTCAAAAAGTCAAATGGCGCTCCTTCCCTTCCCTTCCGAGTGTTTTTCCCCCACATATGGGGTAACTTTCAAAATCTGGTCACTTGAGGAGGGATTCTACTGTTCTGGCACCTCCTGCAAATGGAGTCTGCAAACTATTCTAGAAAAGCATGAACTTCAAAAATCAAATAGAACTCCTTCCCTCACAAGCTTTGTCATGTGGCCAAACAGTACTGTACAGTCACATATGGGGTATTGCCACATTCAGGAGAAATTGTGTAACAAATTATGGTGCAAATTTTCCCCTTATGAAAATGTTACTCTGAGGTAAAACAACATTTTAGTGGTAAAAATGTAATAATTATTTATTCATCGCCCAATAGTATAAAATTCTGTGAAACAACTCACTGCAGCCCTAGATGAATTTATAGAGGGGTATAGCTTGTAAAATGGGGTCAATTATGAGATGGTTCTGCTGTTCTGAAATCTCAGGAGATCTGCTAATGTGACATGGCACACCAAACCATTACATCAAAATCTGCACTCCAATAACTATCCAATATGATAGATAGATCCAGTAGATAGATACAGTAGATAGATAAATAATATTTTCACAAACATTGTATGAAGCATGCAAACTTATTGCACAACATTGGCTAGACGTTCACTTAAGGAGTTAATATATAAACTAAACTATATTATTCGGTTGGAAATAGGGGTATATAGAAAGAGAAAAGCAATCAAGAAATTTGACATCTTGGGCCCCTGGTTGAATGTTCCAGGCCTGCCATCTGGAGTGCTCCTGAGAGATAACATATGGCAATTTCTGGTTTCATGAACACTTGTAGTATGATCATTCCAGGTTAAATGTTATAAGTATGGTCAGTACACATGCAAACTAATTATTATAACTAAATGGCAGATATTCTAACATATATACAGTACATCATGACAAAAAAAATAGTATGAATATATATAAATTTCTCTGGAGTGTTATCAGGTAGTGGGGGGTTGTATTAGTTTGTTTGAATGGAAAAAATAGAAGCCTTGGAAGATGATGACAACTTTATTATATTTATGTATAACAATCTATAATATTACCAGGGATGTGTTCTTCTGTCCGAAGCCTTTATAGACTGCGCCTGCTCAGACACAAAAACACATCCACATCCCAAACAGGGATGAGGAGTGTGGTGCCAGAGATCGCTGTATGCATTGGCATTGAACGCATACTGCGATCTCGCCATAAGCACATATCTGCCAGGGAGGAGTGCGGCACCTCTGTTCGGGCCTGAGGCTGGTGGAGGAGTGTGGCCTTGGAATCGGCGCCTGCGCATAGAGCGATGTCCAGCGCCATTTTAGTGAAGATACATTTGCAGTGTGTCTTCAACAAAATGGCGCCGGGCCGGACATCGCAGTATGCGCATGGGCGTACTCTGGCGCCATTTTGTTAAAGACACTGCACATTTGTCTTCAATAAAATGGCACCAGATACTGCGCTATACAGGCGCTTATTACGGCCCCATTTTTGTAAAATAACACAGGCGACGCGTGTAGTAGAAGTGTTTTCTTTATTTAATTTATGGATGGATGGGGGTGCATATACCAGGATGGCGAACAGGACTGGGGAAGCATATTCCAAGATGGGGGCACAAATACCAGGATGGGGGAGCACATACCAGGATGGGGGACCAGTATAGGGAAACATATACATTTCCCATGCTGACTTCCATGCCGTCTTTTCTATACCGTTCTGTTCCTACTTTCTAATGGTACGTCACCCAAGCTACACCAGCTACCCCCCACTTTCATTTATGACCTTGTTTACTCAGTCTTTGAGTATCCAGCATCTGGTTCAATCTAATCAGCTGATCAAGATGAGCACAGACCACTCCCCTCTGGTTCACAACTGAATGCATTCTGTTACAAATATATTGTGGGCCAGGAGTCTGTTAGACTTTAGTCTGTGTCCATCACCTTAAGTGTCCATTAGCTGAAGTGTCTGAAATTTGAATTAATCCTGAATTGAACCTGAAGGGAACTGAAGGTAACTGGATACTAAGTCACAGTAAACAATGTTTGTCTTTGTTTTCACTCTCACCCCCTTAATCCTTCACTTCTTACAACCACCCCTAATCCCTACACCTAGTAATGAACTCTTGATCTCTCCCTCCATTCTCCCCACCCATCTCACCTCCTCCTCAGAGTTATTCCTCAACATACAATCCTTTGTCTCCAAACACAAACAGCCACCTCATGCCCTCTCCTGCTCCCACCTACTAACGCTTTCTCTGCTCCTCCTTACTGCCGGCGACATCTCTCCACATCCTGGTCCCCCTCACCACATCCCTACACTCACTTTCACCTCCTACCCACGATCTATCCCAAACTCTCGTAACCCTTCTAACCTTATACCCATCCGCCCAGCCCCCGCTTCCCCAGTCCCACTAATAGGAGCTCTATGGAAAGCTTGCTCCATCCGCAACAAACTTTTCTACATTCACGATCTTTTCATCACTAACAAGCTTTCCTTCCTCGGCATCACTGAAACCTGGCTCACCCCCTCCGACACAGCTTCTCCTGCTGCACTTTCGTATGGCGGATTCCACCTCTCCCATACCCCCCCGCCCCACCGGCAAGCACGGTGGAGGAATAGGTTTCCTCCTCTCAGAAAACTGCTCCTTCACCTATATCCGACTGTAGCCCTCAATTACTCTTCCCTCTTTTGAAGTGCACTGCATGCGCATCTACTCCTCATCCGACCTCCAACTGGCTGTCATCTACCGCCCCCCCCAGGATCAACCACCACTTTCTTTGACCTCTTCACCACTTGGCTACTTCATTTCCTCTCCGTTGACATCCCCACTATCCTCATGGGCGACTTTAACATCCCCATTGACACTTCCCTCTCAGCTGCCTCTAAGCTTCTATCCCTCACTTCCACCTTTGGTCTTACTCAGTGGTCTTCCACACCCACCCACAAAGACGGCCACACACTAGACCTCATCTTCACCCGCCTCTGTTCCCTATCTAACCTCTCTAACTCACCTCTCCCTCTTTCTGACCACAACCTACTCACATTCTCTTCTCTCTCCTCCCCGGGGCAACAATCCCCACTTCACAAACTTGCATACCCTCGCAGAAATCTCAAACACCTTGACCTACACTCACTCTCTGAATCCCTCCTCCCTCTTACAAACATTAGTTCCTTACATGATGCAGATATTGCTGCCACTTTATACAACACCACAACTGCTGCAGCTCTCGATTCGGTCGCCCCCCTCACACATACCAAGGCTCGCACAATCAACAGACAACCCTGGCACACCAGCCTAACTAAAGAACTGCGACGGGCCTCCAAGGTTGCTGAGCGTAGATGGAAAAGGTCCCACTCCCATGAGCACTTCATCACATTCAAACAGTCCCTCACTACCTTCAAGTCCACACTCACTGCAGCAAAACAAACATACTTCACATCTCTCATATCCTCCCTGTCTCAAAACCCCAAACAACTATTCAACACCTTCAATTCTCTCCTCCATCCCCCAGTGCCTCCTCCCTCTCCTCTTATTTCAGCCGAAGACTTTGCCTCATTCTTCAAGCAGAAGATTGACACCATCAGACAAAGCTTTTGCCTAAAGCCCCCACAGCCCCTCCCCACACCTACTCAACCCTCTTCCTCCAAAACCACCTTCTCCACCAATTCTGAGGATCAACTTTCCTCTTTACTCTCCAAATCACACCTCACCACCTGTAAACTTAACCCAATCCCGTCCCACCTCATCCCAAACCTTACCACTATCTTCATCCCAGCCCTAGCCCACCTCTTCAACCTGTCACTAACAACTGGTGTCTTCCCCTCATGCTTCAAACATGCCTCAATCACACCAATCCTCAAAAAGCCCTCCTTTGACCCATCCTCTGTGTCTAGCTATTGCCCCATATCACTTCTCCCCTATGCCTCAAAACTACTGGAACAACATGTCCATTCTGAACTGTCCTCCCACCTCTCCTCCTGCTCCCTCTTTGACTGCCTACAATCTGGTTTTCGACTGCACCATTCTACTGAAACTGCACTGACTAAAGTCACCAATGACCTACTAACCGACAAATCTAAGCGACACTACTCTGTCCTCCTCCTCCTAGACCTGTCATCTGCTTTTGACACAGTGGACCATTCCCTCTTACTACAGACTCTCTCATCTATCGGTATCACAGACTTGGCCCTATCCTGGATCTCTTCATACCTAACAGACCGGACATTCAGTGTCTCCCACTCACACACCACCTCCTCATCTCGCCCCCTATCTGTCGGTGTCCCCCAAGGTTCAGTTCTAGGACCGCTGGTCTTCTCCATCTACACCTTCGGCCTGGAACAGCTCATAGAGTCTCACGGCTTTCATTATCACCTCTATGCTGATGACACACAGAACTGGACTCTGAACTCTCCTTCAAACCACATATCCAAGCCCTTTCCACTTCCTGCCGACTCCAACTCAAAAATATCTCCCGGATCCGCACATTCCTCAACCATGAATCTGCAAAAACACTAGTGCATCATCTCCCGCCTTGACTACTGCAACCTCCTGCTCTGTGGCCTCTCCTCTAACACTCTCGCACCCCTCCAATCTATCTTAAACTCTGCTGCTCGACTAATCAACCTGTCCCCCCGCTATTCCCCGGCCTCTCCTCTCTGTCAATCTCTTCACTGGCTCCCCATTGCTCAGAGACTCCAGTTCAAAACCCTAACCATGACATACAAAGCCATTCACAACCTGTCTCCTCCATATATCTCTGACCTAGTGTCCCGTTACATACCCGCACGCAACCTCCGATCCTCACAAGATCTCCTTCTCTACTGCCCTCTTATCTCCTCCTCCCACAATCGCATACAAGATTTCTCCCGTGCTTCCCCCCTACTCTGGAACTCTCTACCCCAACGTATCAGACTCTCGTCTACCATGGAAACCTTCAAAAGGAACCTGAAGACCCACCACCTCCGACAAGCCTACAAACTGCAGTAACCACCGCTCCACCATACCGCTGCACGACCAGCTCTACCCTCACCTACTGTATCCTCACCCATCCCTTGTAGATTGTGAGCCCTCGCGGGCAGCGTCCTCGCTCCTCCTGTACCAGTCGCTGTCACATTGTGTTCAAGATTATTGTAATTGTTCTTGTATTATACCCCTTTTTCACATGTAAAGCGCCATGGAATAAATGGCGCTATAATAATAAATAGTAATAATAATAATATACCAGGATTGGGGAGCATATACCAGGATGGCAACCAGGACTGGGGAAGCATATTCCAGGATGAGGGAGCATATACCAGGATGGGGGAGCATATACCAGGATGGGGGCACAAATACCAGGATGGGGAAGCATATACCAGGATGGGGGACCAGGATGGGGGAGCATATACCACGATGGGGGAGCATATGAAAGGATGGGGGACCAGGATAGGAGAGCATATACCAGGATGGGGGAGCATATACCAGAATGGGGGAGCATGGACCAGGATGGGGGACCAGGATTGGGGAGCATATACCAGGATGCTCGCCACCCGGGCATAGAACGGGTTCAATAGCTAGTAATATAGAATGATACCATGTAAAATTTAATATCTCTTTGTTCTGATGATCTTTCTTTGTGCAATTTTCTTAATAAAAATGATCTGATTAAAAAGAAAAGTGACATAGCATACCTGTTTATGCCGATGCTTTGTATTTCAGTGGAATTATTAAATATTAAGGTATCTAAAATAATGGCCCACTGCAATCCTATCACTCCATTCAAAAAGTTAAAAGCAATTCCACTGAATCCAAACTTTTTTAAGAATCCAAATAAGAATCCAAGTCCAAGGAAAAGCATGACATTCACATCTTGAAGTTCTAAAGATGAAAAATGCAAGAGAAACAAATAAAATAAGCAAACAACTTAGTTGAGTACACATTTTCAGTGATATATTGCAAATAAATAAGAGCCACCGCATTAGCATCTACTTAGCAAACACTATGGTAGACTGCTTACTGTAAATCAATCAGCAGGATTTCAAGCTCCAAACTATGTATATGTGCACATAGCTCTCTCAAAGACGAGTCCAGCAATAAGTTTACATGGCCAGTCCGCTCCTCCATTACTCAGAAATCAGCATTTGAATTGATATGTAAATCAGGTTGAAGAGCTATGGTAGATCTGAAGCCTCTGCTTTATTGCAGCCCAGTGCTGCCTCCTCCTGCTTGAGTTTGGCTGCCTGAATTGAATGCTCAGCTCTGCACACAGAGACAGTGCAGGAGCCTAGAGTACACAGTGTCAGTGTGCTTTCATCCCCATTTCCTGCCTGCATTGGCCGCTCCTAGCACACAGGATCACAGAGTACTGGGTAGCTGATGCTGACAGGAGAGAGAGATGAAAGTGTGCTCTGAGACACTCACTGGGCGCCTGCAGTGTCAGTGTGAATCATACTGCCAGGTCATTTTTGCCATAAAATATACCCCTTAAAAACAATTCCTAATCCAGAATGGTTTTTGCACTTGGATTTTTTCCTCCATATTACAGTACACTATGTGGTAAAATGAATGGTGTCATTTAAAAGTACAATTCTTCCCACAAAAAAACAAACTCCTCATACATCTGTGGACAGAAAAAAAAAAAGCTATGGCTCTTAGATAAAGAGAAGGAAACCCCCCCCGCCACAAAAACAGAAATTGGTCATGTCGAGAAAAGGTTAAGCAGTTTTATCTTTTTAGTTCATGTGAGTATGAAATCCACATGGCAAAATCACACCACCTAAGCATATTGAGCATGTGCTGTTATCTTACTCATGTCTGGATTAGGAGAACTGCAAAAGCTCAAAATGCTTAGGTGGTGTGATTCAGCCCTGTGGATTTCATGCTCACATGAACTAAAAAGATACAACTGCTTAACTGAAAGGCTGAACAAGTTATTATTTTGTAGGTCCCTGCGCTGACACACTCACAGCAAGTAGTGGGCTTGTTTTTCAGTTATGCCTATATTACAATTTTTTAAACTCTTAAAGAAGTACTACCATGAAGTTTCTCTATTCAGTAAATGCGTGTATATATGCATGCAATTTAGTGTGAGTGTATTAATATACTCACCTAACGCTGCTCTCTTCAGTGTCCAGCTCCGTTATCCTTCAGTTCCCATTGGCGTCACTGCTCTGCAGACTGTCCGGATCACGCCGATCACAGCGTCAGAACAAGGCTCCATAGGTTCACATTGTAAGGGCTCTTTCACACGTCCGTGTTTCCAGGACATGTGGTGACAGTTTCCACACGTACCGGAGACACTGACATATGTAGACCCATTCAAATCTATGGGTCTGTGCACACATCAGTGTGTTTCCACGGACCGTGTGTCTGTGTGCTCCACACGCTGACATGTCCGTTTTTTGCGGATGCACGGTCTACAAAAGTGTCTCATGCTGAACACACACGGATGACACATAAAGAATAGAATGAGCTGGCTACTCGCATTGAGAAGCAGAGAAGAACGGCACTGGACCCCAGAGACAGCATCGGTAGGTGAGTACATTAAAGGGGTTGTCCAGTACTTTATATTACCTCCCCCCCCAATGTATCCCCCCGGGGCCCCTAAGACTTTTTGTAATTACCTTACGTTGCTGATAATGCCTGTGAGTGGCGCTATCGGTGGCCGCTCACAGGCATCACGTGACCCCCGGCTGCAGCCGGCTCTAACATCCACTGATGTCACGACAAGTGCTGGCAGCAGCCGGGGGTCTTTGTCTTCCACGTTCCAGGTGGATGCCAGGCTGTGGGCTGGGTTACCCCCTGCGTCACACCCAGCATCCACCGCGTGCTCTGCCTCTCCCACATGTGTAGCGCGGCGCGGGGCGGTAGCCGAGGGCGAGGCACTCGTCTTCTTTTACGCCCTGGCGTGCTACATGAAAGTGTGGGTCTTGGCTGGGTGTGTGGACTTGTGCTGTGTGGGCCTTACGCCCATGCAGGCCACATGTAGCCAGGTGTGTGAGCTGGTCAGGGCCATGTGTTTCACAGTTCAATAAGAGGGACTTCCATTCCAAAACAAACTCTTTACTGAACGGTAACTTGGTATGGGTTATATACAAGGGATAGTGGGTACAAAGTCTTATGGTTGTTTCCTCTACAGTATGAAGCATTTTCTTTCACACGGTATCTTTCTTTCCAGGGCTAGTGAGGCACACTGTCACGCAATTCCTAGGGACAGTGGGTGCTAACCAGGTCCCTAGAACTAGGGGCGCCCTGAGCTATCCATGTCCCCCGGATTACTCCTGAAAGTGGAGACGCCGAGTTCACGTGCCTTACTAAGCTCCTAAATAAACCCTTATCTGCCCCCCCAGGAAGGGTGGAAACTGAAGTGTATAGGAATACACTAACCAGACAAACCAGGGGAAGATGGACATGGATAAATGAAAATAACAAACAGATTGGGACACAGAGAAGTTAAAGCACAGATGTCAAACTCAAACCCACAGAGGGCCAAAATGAAAAACTTGGAAAAAGTCATGGGCCAACCAGTATACAGTATAATGGGCCCCACATAGTCTTCCATACAGAATAATGGGCCCCACATAGTTCTCCATATAGAATAATGGTATCACATAGTCCTCCATACAGTACAATGGCCTCACAAAGGGATGGTGGTTCTAGTGACATGGGCCAAATATAACCACCCTGAGGGCCAGAGTTTGACATGTATAAGTTAAAGGAAGGCGAAACCAAATAGGTGAGGATAGGGATGTGCACGCAAACAAAACTCCAAGCAACAATCTCCTGAGAAAATCTCCAAACGCCAACTCCAACTCCACACCAGGCAGATTAACCCTTGCACTGCTAGTAAGGAAAAAACTTCACTGTTTTCACGGGAAGTACTTCTAATCAGTGCAGGAGCTCATGAAACCAGATGCCGCGATCATCTGGCTCCTCTCTGTCGCGATATCCCCGTGACACACAGTGTTTTGTCCTACTTCGCCAAAACCCAGCTTTAACACTATAGTCCTGTTCAGCAAATCTCCTTATTTGCTCAGCAGTTCCGGGTCCCATTTCTTACACTACTGATGCCCTGGATCTACCGCTCGGGACCTCCACTAGTGCAATGTACTCAGTCCTGTTTAGGCCTGTTACCTTCTGAATTACAAGCTCTGGGGCTTGTGACTCGGCGTCCTCTCCAAGGACCCTTCTCTGGAAGGCCACTCTGTCTCGTTGGTAACGTCTCTTCAGAATCTCGCTATCCCTAGCCTTTGGTCTCCTCTTGCTATTGATCACCCAATATGCAGCACTGCTCACTTAATACTCCAAACTTGAACTCCCTAACTTACTATCAGGAAGCAGTCACTTGCCCTACCACTAACACCAATCCCTATGGGCCAGTCCCAAAAATCAACTCTGTCTTACCCTAACATCACTACCTATTCTACAGTCAACTATCTACATCCTATCTTCTACACTATGCCTTACACCATCATATCCTACACTATACATTACTTCATAATATACATAACCACATCACAATACATTACAATTCACACTAAACAATACACAAAAGAAGCACGACATTATACACACGCAACGTAATTGGTGTCTTCAGGGGCAGGAAAACGATAGCACAGTCCACCACCTTTACACATGTACAGAAGACTCACACTTACTGACAGCTATGGGGGTTGAGCTATGAGCCCTCAATCAGTTATGACTTCATAGGTAATATAGAAACAGAAATTTTCATAAATAGTCTACACTGGTGGAGAGTTAAAGAAAGTTCTCTTTTTATATTAATAAAGCCATAACTGGTTAAAGGCCCTTCCCATCCCCCATCTAAGTCAATATGGGCTCTTTGACACAGCAGATTTTTTGGTACCTGTGCTATCCTTTATTTTTGCAGATAGATCACTTACCTATTCCAGCGAATATTCTTTTTACTTGAGACATCCTACTTAGATCTGGGCTGCCGATAACCGCACTTATTACGTGCAGATTTTGCTGCGTATTTTACCCTATGCAATTGAAACGGTTAAATTCACAGTGAAAATCGTCACAAGGAATTGATGCAAAGCAGAATTTCCACATTGCACTGTAATTATTTGAATTTCTATATGCAATGTAAACGTTGATTCCATGTGCAGTTCACCATGAAACCAAGGTATACTAGGTGAGAATGACAGCGGGTTATTATTCACTTGATGTAACTCACTGTCGGGCACCCCGACGCGCTATGGGACCCGTGAGTGGTACGTTGCTTGTGTCAGCACCCGCTCCTGCTTCCCCCCCAGCTTGCTCAGGGCCCCGACACAATATTTATCTCTCCCCGTGCCTCTGCAGCAGCTCTGGTCTCTTCCATGGGCATTATATGGGGGGGGGGGGAGAGGTGACATCCTGTATGGGGCATTATATGGGGGGGGGGGGGAGAGGTGACATCCTGCATGGGGCATTGTAAAGGGGGGTGACATCCTGCATGGGGCATTATGTGGGGGCCAGTATTCTGTATGGAGCATTATATGGGGACCAGTATCCTGTATGGAGCGTTATATGGGGACCAGTATCCTGTATGGAGCGTTATATGGGGACCAGTATCCTTTATGGAGCGTTATATGGGGACCAGTATCCTGTATGGAGCGTTATATGGGGACCAGTATTCTGCATGGAGCAATATATGTGGGGCCCATAATACTGTATGGAGGACTATACTGTCCAGTCTGCACTGTGCGTTGAGAGAATTCATCGGTTTCTGAGCTATTGTAGAATTTACAATAGATATCGCTCATGTAATGTAAGAAGTGAAATCTTCGGCATTGTACTATATATATATTTCTCTGTGGTATCTGTGCATCATGAATCAAGGGGCCCACTGAGACTCTTTCGCCCAGGGCCCACAAAAACCTGGAGCCGGCCCTGCCCGCAATTCTAACACCACCTGTGGTAAAACAGCTTGCTCGGCTGTATGCGGAGGTAGACAAGGAACATCATCTCTTTAAATTTCGGGTTGATTTATTAAACATCATAAATCAACCTGGAGTCCATAAAGTAAACACGGCCCATTTGGCATAATGGCAAAACAAAATACAAAGGTACAGCACAGTCCATATATCGGCTGGGGTCCGGCCACTCAGGGTTAGGCACACATTGGTTCAGCAAAGCACATGCAAGCTCCTCTCTGGAGCAGGTTTCTCCAGACACTGAACAAACCTGAGTGTAAAGGCTAGCTATTTAAAGCCCAGACCACTCCCTGGAGTGGAGATATGGTGGATGGCCTCCCGCCCTGCACTTAGCCATCTACTAATAAAACATGCCCTTGTAAACATGGCTCATTAACCCTCTCTGCACCTAATATGCAGGAGCAACTTCCATGTTTTAAATCACTGAAGCTAATAGCCTCAGTGAAACATATCTCCCCTCCGACACTCTGCCAGTGAATTTGTCACAGTATTAATACATTTTGGAAAGATATTCTGGAGATTGCATTTCTTAATGATCCTCTATATTTCTTGTTTGGTATATGTTCTTCTGTTTTAAGGAGTGGAGTTAACTATTGATGTGCTGAACAATTTTAGTGCTGCAAAATAAGAGATTTCTTTCATTCTTAGGGTGCAGTCAAACTGCCATATTACTTGCGCGAGGATTGCATCACAATGTATTTCTATGTAGCTGTCACGCTCGGGTCAGGAGAGCCAACAGCCAGTCCAAGGATTGCGATAATATGGCTATCTGACTGCACCCTTTTTGTCATGTTTTTCTAGTGCTTTTACTTTTTGCAGGTTTTCAGTTTTGTCCACACTGGATTTGATGGACTATGATGGACCGGTATGGAATCCATGTCTTTAAGACAATGGTCGCAGAGGGATGGTGCCAGGAATGATTTTTTTTAATAAAGTATTTTTATTTTGTAAAAACTTTACAGCATTAGTAATTTATCTGACAGACAACTTTTCACTACTGGGACTTGGTATCAGTGTCATTTTTTTGTCGCCCAAGGGCTGTTTCCCCTCCTATTTGTATTTTAACAATGTGCCTAAAAATTAACAGGCAGGTTGTTGCTAATGGGAATTGGATGTTTCGCCCCCAGCAGTTCGCCCCCAGCAGTTCGCCCCCGGGTACATTTCGCCCCCGCACATTTGACCCCCAGGATGTTTTAGCCCCCGCAGATTTCACCCCCGCACATATCGCCCCCAGTTCGCCCCGGTCCGGGGGCGAAACGTGCGGGGGCGAATCTTCCTGGGGGCGAAATGATAGGGGCGAAATGTACCTGGGGGCGAACTGATGGAGCGAACTGCTTGGGGCAAATTGCTGGGGGCGAACTGCTCGGGGCGAAACTTCCTATAACCGTTGCTAATTATCTGCTCGTTGTGCCCAACGTCAATTTCTGCTGACATCATGTTGACAGAGCAGCTACTTCTTATGTTCAGCTCTGTTGATAGGGTGTGACTGTTGACATCATGGTGATTGACAGCAAGCTCTCTGCTGCCTAATTGCTGGGAGCCAGTTGTCATTAAGCATGAGGTCAGAACTCACGCTCTGTCAACAGAGCAGAGTATAAGAGACAGCTCCTCTGTCAACGTGGAGCAGCTGAATCGCTGGCAGGAGCAGTCAGTGACCGCTGACCCAGTGCAGGGTAAAACAGGCAGGTAGTTAGCAACCTGTGTTACACCTCCCGGTGGTGCACATGGATTAGTGGACCCACTGTGCCACAGGGCTGGGTCTGCCTAGGTAGGGGCATAGCTAACCGGCTACCTGGTGTTCACTGCAGCTCCAGATGGTGGAGACACGCTGTACTGCAGGTAACTGCCAGGTACCACTCCTAGGCAGATGCCGGTACTGCAGCCGGTACTGTTATTATTTATGATACTGCAGCAGCTGACCCCAGGGATCAAGTTAGCTGACATAGACTCAGGCTTCGTTCACACTAGTAGGTTCAGGATTATTGCAGAACGGTTACTGAGACAGAGATTCGGGTGGATGCTTCTGGGATAGGTTGTAGCAGTCCGGATGCTTGGATAGGGAAATATTCAGACACTGGCCGCACCGGGACCAGAGGACTTTGGGAACAGGACTGTCCGCACCGGGACCAGGGGACAATGTTCAGGCATTGGCCGCACCTGGACCAGGGGACTTCGGGAACAGGACTGGCCATACCAGGACCAGGGGAAAATGTTCAGGGCCCTGGCCACACCAGGACCAGGTGATTTCGGGAACAGGGCTGGAAGCACCAGGACAAGGGGATAATGTTCAGGCACTGTCCGCACACAGACCAGGGATTCAGGTTCTGGCCACACTGGGACCAGGGATTTGGGTACAGGACAATGGCCACACCAGGACCAGATAACTTAACAACTCACTAGTAGGAAAGACTGCATACTAATGAAAGCTATTGCTTCGACAACTCCCTAAGGGAAAGAGAGTCTTTATACAGGATGACTCTCAGTAATAGGCTGAGAGCCATCCAGCAGGTGAACTCATTGTACTAAATGCCTCTCAGAAATTCGCTGGGGGCATTTTACTATGTATGCAATGACTAAGGACATAACCATCTGAAACGCGTATGTGATTACTCTATGTCTGGAGTTTTTATGGATTTGCAATAAAGAAGAATTTTTTACGAGGACCCAGTGCTGGATGTACTTTCCTTTTCTCTTCATTGTTCATTTTACTATGTGCGCACGTTGCCCCTTTAAGAATGGAGACGCAGTCTTGTTTGTACACTAGGCGCCCTGCCAGGAAGACATGCCAGCAGAAGGGGACCATGCCACGGTGCCGAAGCAATGAGTATGCTAGCATCCCTGCATGAAGGGGGAAGGGAAACCATGCAGGGGAGCTGACAATGGTGTTACAACCTGTATATTAGTTTTTAGGCCAATTGTAAAAGGAAAAAAAATCCTGGATAACCTCTTTAACTACACAAACACAGGGATATTGAGAAGAGTTACCCTCAGACTTGGAACATTCAATGTGACAGGCCACCTCTGGGAAGACTGCTGGCCAGTGTTTTTATTGACAACCTTGGTAATGGGAAATGGTCCTATAAACCTGGGTGTGAGGTTAGGAGAAGGTACCTTAATCTTGAGATTCTTAGTAGACACCCAAACTCTGTCCCCCACTCTGATATTGCAACCTTGCTGATTAAGCTTATCGGCTTGCCTTTTCATGCTCTCCCCTGCTTTCTTCAGATGAATACGTTCTTCCCCACAAACCTTCCGGAGGTGGTGGATAGTAGCAAAGACTGCCGGAAGGACATTGTCCCCTCCCTCAAAACAAGGGGACCTAGGATGGAATCCTAGATTACAGAGGTAGGGAGACATCCCCAAACCTTCTATGATCCCCAATCATGCTGAGTATTGAAACAAAAACATCTTAGCTAGGACTCAAGCCACTGGTTCGTTTGCTCTGTTTGCCCATTAGTTTGAGGATGGTAAGCAGATGAAAATGAGAGTTCTGACCCCAGGCGTTTACAGAAAGCCCTCCTGAATCTGGAGATAAACTGGGACCTACGATCAGAGACAATATTCATGGGAACCCCATGTAATCTTACCACCTAAAAAAGGAACAAATCTACCAAGTCCTGTGCACTGGGCAACTGAGCCAAAGGAACCAAATGGCATTGTTTAGAAAATAGGTCAACAATAACCCACACCATAGTCATACCCTTGGAGTCAAGGAGTAATGAAGTCCATGGATATGGGAGACCAAGGATGTAAAGGAATGGCCAAAAGGAGAAGTTTCCCTGCCGGGGCAAGGCGAAGCACCTTGTTCCTGGCACAGATCTCGCATGCCTTAACATAAGCTTCAACATCCTTACCCAAGGACGGACACCAATACTTTTTGCTCAACAGGTGACAGGTCCCCTTAAAGCCCAGGTGGCCGCTGTGACCAAGTCATGACACTCTCAGAGTAAGCCCAACTGTAACTGCACCAGAACGAATAATTTATCATGAAGTGTGCTGGACAGAGACATCCCCTGAGCCTTAACCACCTCCCAAGCTAAATTGACAGAAGAGACTACAATGCCCTTCGGAAGAATGAAATCAGGTTCTGCAATTTCAGACTCACTACAACAAATACTCCAAGAGTGGGTATCAGCCCAAACATTCTTGGTCCCAGGGAGGTAAGAGATCGAAAAATTTAATGTGGTAAAAAAACAAGGCCCATCGGGCTTGTCTCGAGTTTAGCCTCTTAGCATTCTTTAAAAAAAACAGATTCTTATGGTCAGAAAGCACCGTGAAAGGGTGCTTAGCTCCCTCAAGAAGATGCCTCCACTCCTCCAGAGCTAACTTTATGGCAAGAAGTTCATAATTGCCGATGTCATAATTGAGCTCTGAAGGAGAGAATTTCCGAGAAAAAAAAAGCACAAGGCCTCAAATGCGTTAGAGTGGTTGAACCCTGGGAGAGCACCGCTCGCACCCCTACCTCGGAGGCATCCACCTTCTCCACAAAAGGCTTATTGACATCAGGCTGGGCCAAAACTGGAGAGGAGGAAAACGCCTTAATGACCTCCGGCTCCTAATTAGACATGCCTGCCCCCTTATGGGTAAGATCGGTGAGAGGTTTCACCACCTTGGAAAAAACCCTTAATAAACCTCCAGTAATAATTGGCAAAACCGAAGAAACGCTGCAATCCCTTGAGGTTAACCAGTTGTGCCCACTCCAACACCGCCTTCTCTTTCTCGGAGCCCATCTGAAACCCAGTGGGGGACAGAATGATTCCAAAGGAACCCCCCCCCCCCCCCCTTCCTGCACTTCAAAAACACATTTTTTTTTTTACATAAAGAAAATGATCCTCCAATCTTTTCAGGATGGTGCGCACATGCTCCCTATGTGCAGCCAGGTCCCTGGAGAAGATGATATCATCGATGTAAAAAATAACACAAACACCCAATAGATAACATAAAATATCATTTACAAGTGTTGAAACACAGCTGGAGTATTACAGAGCCCAAAGGGCATGACACAATACTCATAATGACCCTTGGGGGTATTGAAGGCTGTTTTCCACTCATCCCCCTCTTTGATGCGAACAAGATTATTGGCCCCCCGGAGATCCAGCTTAGTAAACCAACTTGCCGCCACCAGTTGTTTAAAGAGGTCAGGAATGAGTGGGAGAGGGTACTGATTACACACAGTTATGCCATTGAGCTCACGATAGTCAATACACGGTCTCAAACCGCCATCCTTTTTGGCCACAAAAAAGAACTCTGCTCCAACTGGGGATTTAGAAAGGCGGATAAACCCATTTTTCAAATTTTCCTGAATATATTCCCTCATGGCTTGCCTCTTGGGTTCTGACAAGTTAAAAATTCTGCCATTAGGTAACTTTGCCTCCTCAATGAGCTGGATGGAACAGTCATAAGTTCTATGTGGAGGTAATATCTGGGAGGCCGCTGTGGAGAACACCTGTGGGAACTCTGCCACTTATCATGGGACCTGGGAGATGTAACCTACTACCTTAGGAGGCTTGATAATACAAAGGGATTGGCAGCTGGAGGACTACTTAACAATATCCCCCCCTTTGCTAGTCAATAATAGGGTCATGAGTGCGAAGCCAAGGGAGACCTAACACCACAGCAGTAGGAAGATCCTGTAAAACAAAAAAGCATGCCTCTTCCTTATGCAGACAACCTTTGGTGATAGATACTGGTTCAGCGGTGTGATACCCAATATTCTGGGCAATTTATCAATTATCAAGAATTATCAAGAGAAGATAATTTTATAGAAGCATACAAGGAGATAAGAGGAACCTACAACTCCTTGGCCATGGCAGCATTTAAAAAACTTATCTCAGCCCCGTAATCAACAAAAGAATAATCCTCCACACTCTTACTGGTAAACGAGATAACAATGGGTAAAAGTAATTTATTTTCTAGGGGGTACCTAAGCGCCTAACCGAGGATCCCCAAACCCAGCTAGGCATGGTCATTTCCCGCCGGCTCCAGATGTGGCCATTCACAAACCAGATGGCAAGAGGAACCGCATAAAAGACACTCTCGTCGATACCATCTTTGTTGCCTTGACTCCCGAGAGGCACCACTCCACCAAGTTGCATGGGTTCTCCCTCAGCCTCAGGACCGGCAGACGGTATGAATGGACTCCGCCCAAGGGATAATTTTTCCCGACATCTCTCTCGTCTTCTCAGATCAAGTCGCATAGCTAAAGTCATGGCGATATCCAAGGACCAGGGAGGAGAATGATGCACTAGCATATCTTTAATATGTTCATTAAGAAAAAACATCACAGTAAAAGATAATGCCTTACCAACACCAGGTCAAATTACCAATGTACTGCAGGATGCAGCAAGCCTCCAATCTGACCTGGTGTTGGTAAGGCATTATCTTTTACTGTGATGTTTTTTTTTGTTTTTTTTTAATGATGTCCAATGTTAGCCATTTTTAATGTTTAGTGTTAGGACTCACAAGTATGAGGACCCTTGACGTTGGGTTGCGAGCTTGCGTATTTTGGCCAAAATATCGACCAATACCTCATGTGGTGTATTTATCTTATACACTATTTTTCATCTTTTTTGTACATTTTTATGCAAGAAGCAGCCAGGCCTCTTTAGTGTTGGCAGGGTGAATTGGGGCGTCGGTCCTGTGGGGGTGCACGTATATAGTGCTGGGCAACCCGCCTGATCTAATAGTATTGGCGTCATCAATAGGCTGCAAGCCAGACACTGTGCATCACACATATCTGTGTGACTGGCGCCCTAAGCAAATTCCATTGGTGTGCATGTTTAATACTACACAGCCACCCCCTCCATGAATTGGTAGGTTAGTGAGTGGCTGTCTGCATCAGTATCCTGCACATGTGCTGCCCCTGCCTTTATCACTGAGGCTTGCTGCATCCTGCAGTGCATTGGTAATCTGACCTAGTGTTGGTAAGGCATTATCTTTTACTGTGATGTTTTTTTTTTTTTTTTTAAATGATGTCCAATGTTAGCCATATGTTCATTAAGCCCAGACAGGAAAGTACTACAAAGAGTGGTATTATTCCACCCAGCCTCTATGGCCCACCTACGAAACTGGGAGCAGTAGTCCTCCGCAGTAAGGTCCCGCTGTGACAATGCCTTAAGATGGGATTCAGCTAAAGCCACCCGGTCTGGTTCATCATAAATCTACCCCATAGCCTTAAAAAATTCACCCACTGACGAGAGTATGGGTGAACCTGAGGGTAATGAAAATGCCCAAGACTGGGGATCCCCTCTAAGCATGGAAATACGAAGAACCACCAGAGTACCTTATTTCCCGGATTAAACAGAGCGCAGTTGGAAATATAATTTGCACCCCTCCTTAAAATAATTAAACTGTTTCCGATCTCCGCCCAAAAAATCAAGAAGGGGCATCTTAGGTTTTATGGGAATGACCCCCACTGTAGGAATGGGGTTAGAACTTGCCTGTGTCGGGGGGGGGCAGGGTCTGGCCAGGGACAGACATACTACTGGTGCAGCCGCTGCAGCTGCACCGGGGCCTGGAAGTGGCGGGAGAGCAATGATGGAGGTGGGGGAGATGAAAATGATGGCGATGGGGGAAAGAAATGATGGAGGTGGGGGAGATGATAATAATGGGGATAGGGATAGGGGAGAGCAATGATGGAGGTGGGGGAGATGACAGTGATGGGGATGGCGGAAAGAAATGATGGAGTGATAATTTTATCTGTAAAATCCATTGGGCGCAATTCTCACATTTGTGTGAAATGTCCGTGTGCGGCCAGATTTTTTTTATCGGACAGCACACAGACTCATAGACTATTCTAGGTCCATTCACACATCTGTGAAAATCACGGACATGAGAATGAGCTCCGTGAGGGTCAGAGAATATCCTGTTCTGATCCGATTTTGAGGATCAGAATAGGACATGCTCAATGCATCTGTAAAAGCAGGCAGCACACAGACACTGCACACGGATACAGGAATGTAGCCTTATTATGTATCGAACAGTCCCTTAGTATATAGTGTACTCACTTATTATGTATAGCACCATCCTTGGATAGAGTTTCCTCTTTTATTATGTATAACACCCTCCCTTATTACGCACCATCCGCTCTAGTTATATATGGTGCAGTCTCTTATTATATAGCTTCCTCTGCTGTTATGTCCAGTGCTGTCCCTTACATAGCATATTCTTGTTATTTTTGTCAGTCACAGCACCCTCTTTTATTACATAGTCGTCTCTTGTTATATATAAAGTGACTGCTGATGGAGTAGCCGGTGGCCAGAAGACCAGTCCATCAGTCTCCTCCATGCTCCATCAGCCGTCGTTGCATTATATATCTAACAATGTTGCTATATATCTGTAGCTTTGTCGCCATAAAAGGAGTGGGGCCCAGACACATTTCTTGCATAGGGTCCCCAAGCTGTCAGTGTCTTCCCCTGAGTCTGCCTATGCTGGTTCACGGTGCACGCCAAATCCTGGAACATTCCCAAAGACCCTGCACCTTGTCAGTAAGCTGCTTGATCCAATTCTTTTATACATATATGACTGTTTATTCTGTTATGTGCTTTGCAGAGGGACCCAGCAAGACCGGCACCAAACCAGGAAAGACACAGCCACAGACCCACTTGGCACAAGAAGTCTAGCTAAGCGAGCCCTTGAGGGCTGGGAATACTCTTCACCCAGCTCCCAGTAAATGGAAGGGGGACTTTGGCAGAGCCCTTCCAAGGCCCGCTGTCGACAGACAACTGGCATCTGGTGATGCAGCTTGTGCCTAGTCAAGGACCAGGTGCAGAGGCAGACATACTGCCGGTGCAGCCGATGCAACTGAACCGGGGCCCGGAGGTCCAGGGGGGCCTTTGCAGGGTGGCTAATACCGAGGGCAATCTAGCCAGTTTCTCGGAGCCTGTGGCTCCAGGGAGCCCATGGCCAGATTGCCCTCATCAGGGGGCAGAAAGCGATCCCTGCAGCTCTGCTGCCTACAGGAAAAAGTGGCAGCTGCCTCTGTTTCCTGCTTGGCGCTTTCTGTCTGACACAAATGCGCGCAGCTTGATAACGTCAGCAAGCATCGGGGGCCTGTATCAGAGAGAAAGTTGCCGGTGACGACGATGCTGCGGGGGAACGAGCAGAGAGGTGAGTGTTTTTTTATTTTTTTATCCAATACACTGTGGAGAGGACACTGAGATGTGGTGTGAGAGAGCAATGATGAGGGTGGTGTAGGAGAGCAATGATGGGGGTGGTGTGGGAGAGCAATGATGGGAATGGTGTGGGAGAGCAATGATGGGGGTGGTGTGGGAGAGCAATGATGGGGGTGGTGTGGGAGAGCAATGATGGGGGTGGTGTCAGGGCTGGTTCCAGGTTTTTGTGGGCCCAAGGCGAAAGAGTCTCAGTGGGCCTCTTTAACACATACACAATTCATGATGCACAGATACCGCAGAGAAATACATATATAGTGCAATGTCAAAGATTTGACTTACTTCTTACATTACTTGAGTGATATCTATTGTAAATTCTACAATAGCTCAGAAACCGGCGAATCCTCGCAGCGCACAGTACAGACCGGACAATATAGTCCTCCATACAGTATTATGGGCACCACTATGTCCTCCATACAGTATTATGGGCACCATATATTGCTCCATACAGAATAATGGACTCCATATAATGCTCCATACAGAATACTGAACCGCTATAAAATGCTCCATGCAGATTACTGGCCCCCATATAACGCTCCATACAGAATACTGGCCCCCATATAACGCTCCATACAGAATACTGGCCCCCATATAATGCTCCATACAGAATACTGGCCACCATATAACGCTCCATACAGAATACTGGCCCCTTATAACGCTCCATGCAGAATACTGGCCCCCTTATAACGCTCCATACAGAATACTGGCCCCCTTATAACGCTCCATACAGAATACTTACCTCCATATAACGCTCCATACAGAATACTGGCCCCCATATAATGCTCCATGCAGGCTGTGCCCCCATAAAATGCCCCATGCCTCCTGGGCCCCCATATAATGCCCACGCTTCCTGGGTCCCCATATAATGCCCCATGCCTCCTGGGCCCCCATATAATGCCCCATGCAGGTGCCCCATATAATGCCCCATGCCTCCATACATAAAAAAAATAAAAAAATCAAATACTCACCTCACCTGCTGCCGCTGCTCTCATCGCTGCCGCTGCTCCGGACTCCTCAGCCGCGTCGCCGTCTTCCCGCTCTGCGCTGTGACTGCTCAGCAGAGGGCACAGTGGAAAGATGTCATCGCAACCTCAGACCTGAGATGTCACAGTGCAGCAGCCGTGGAAGACACTGGAACTGCTGCGGAGGCACAGGGAGAGGTAAGTATTGTGCCGGGGCCCTGTGCAAGCGGGGGGGCGGGCGCTGGTCTCCTCCGCTCATGGGTCCCATAGTGAGCCGGGGTGCCCGACGGCGAGTGGGCCCCCTGCCTGCTCAGGGCCCCATAACTAGCCCGGGTGCACCGGGTGCTGACGCCAGGCATGGATGGTGTGGAAGAACAATGATGAGGCAGGTGTAGGAGAGCAATGATGGGGGTGGTGTGGGGAGAGCAATGATGGGGGTGGTGTGGGAGAACAATGATGGGGGTGGTGTGGGAGAACAATGATGGGGATGGTGTGGGAGAGAGCAATGATGAGGCAGGTGTAGGAAAGCAATGATGGGGTGGTGTAGCAGAGCAATCATGGGGATGGTGTGGGAGAGCAATGATGGGGTGGTGTGGAAGAACAATTCTGGGGTGGTGTGGGAGAACAATGATGGGGGTGGTGTGGGAGAGCAATGATGGGGGTGGTATGGGAGAGCAATGATGGGGTGGTGTGGGGGGAGCAATGATGGGGTGGTGTGGGGAGAGCAATGATGGGGTGGTGTGGGGAGAGCAATGATGGGGGTGGTGTAGGCAGAGCAATGATGGGGTGGTGTGAGAGAACAATGATGGGGGTGGTGTGGGAGAGAGCAATGATGAGGCAGGTGTAGGAGAGCTATGATGGGAGTGGTGTAGGAGAGCAATGATGGGGGTTGTGTGGGAGAGCAATGATGGGGGTGGTGTGGGAGAACAATGATGGGGGTGGTGTGGGAGAGCAATGATGAAGGTGAGGGAGAGGACACTGAGGTGTGGTGTGAGAGAACAAAGATGAGGGGAGAGCAATGATGGAGGTAAGTTTCATAGGACACTTTATAATGAGTAGAAGGGTGGGAGAAGATGCTGTCAGGGACTTGCAATGAATTGAGAGGTGTTGAAGGATGTTAAGTACCTGATAATGTCTTCTCCCATCTCCAAATTCATTATGATGCTATCAAGGACTTATAATAAATGGGGGGCACAGGACAGGGACTAAGGCTATGTGCACAAATTCAGGATTTGAAGGAGAAAATTCTGCTGGATGTCCTAATGTGTTGGCAGGAAGAACGCTGCGTAAAGAAAAAAATTTTGCCACGTTTTTTACATGCTTTTGTTGCGTATTTTCTCCCACTCATTAGGATGCGTGAAATACGTTGCAAGAATTGACATTATGCAGATTTTGATCTGCTGCAAATCTGCAAGGAAAAAATAAGCAATGTGTGCATGAGACTTCAGAAATCTCATTCACTTTGCTTGTACTATAAAACATTACATATTTTCCGTGTGCACATAGTTTACAGTTAATTGGGGAGACTCACAGAGACTGAATAATTGATATTATTGGGCGGCTGAGATTATAGTTAAAGGAGGTACAGTGCTACTTATCACTTTATATTTTGATTGGTGCGTGGCTAATCGTATATTAATGGTGGGGTACATATCTATATTCAGGGGTGCAGTGCAGGGAAGACACATTTATGTATACAATATATGTGACCTTGCTATTTTTAGGGCTGCGGTGATCATCGTGACAACACGAGTCATGGCTGGAATATGTCCATATGAAGGTCTGAACAGATGGAGAAGAAACAGCAGAAAACGACTCTGATCAGACGAGATGTCAGCGGTGAGTTCCTGGATGTAAATATTATTCTGTATCAGCACTGTGTGACTTGGAGTGCAAATGTTACATGTAAAATCCCTTAGGCTGCATTCTCACATTCGTGTGATATGTCTATTTGATGCTAGATTTTTTTATTGGACGGCATAAGGACTTGTAGAGTTTTATAGATTCATTCACACATCCGTGAAAATCACGGATCTGAGAAAGAGCTCCATGAGGATCAGAGAACGTCCTGTTCTGATCCGATTTAGAGGATCAGAATTGGACATGCTCAATGCGTCTGTAAAAGCGCGCAGCACAGCGACACTGCACACAGATACAGGAATGTAGCGCCATCCTTAGTTACAGTTTCCTCTTTTATTATGTATAACATTGACCCTGATTACGTACCATCCTCTCTAGTTATATATGGTGCAGTCCCTTATTATATAGCTTCCTCTGTTATGTACAGTGCTGTCCCTTACATAGTGTATTCTTCTTATTTTTGTCTGTCACAGCACCCTTTTTATTACATAATCCTCTCTTGTTAGATATATAATGATTGCTGATGGAACAGTATCTGACCATAAGACCAGTCCATTAGTCTACTCCATCAGAAAATAAGCTTTCCCGTGCTCCATCAGCCATCATTGCATTATACACTGCTCAAAAAATAAAGGGAACACTTAAACAGCAGAATATAACTCCAAGTAAATCAAACTTCTGTGAAATCAAACTGTTCACTTAGGAAGCAACACTGATTGACAATCAATTTCACATGCTGTTGTGCAAATGGAATAGACAATAGATGGAAATTATTGGCAATTATCAAGACACACTCAATAAAGGAGTGGTTCTGCAGGTGGGGACCACAGACCACATCTCAGTACCAATGCTTTCTGGCTGATGTTTTGGTCACTTTTGAATGTTGGTTGTGCTTTCACACTTGTGGTAACATGAGACGGACTCTACAACCCACAGAAGTTAGTAGTAGTGCAGCTCATCCAGGATGGCACATGAATGCGATACCACACTCATGGAGTCGGTTTCTAACCGTTTGTGCAGACACATGCACATTTTTGGCCTGCTGGAGGTCATTTTGCAGGGCTCTGGCAGTGCTCCTCCTGTTCCTCCTTGCACAAAGGAGGAGGTACCAGTCCTGCTGCTGGGTTGATGCCCTCCTACAGCCCCCTCCACTTCTCCTGGTGTACTGGCCTGTCTCCTGGTAGCGCCTCCAGCCTCTGGACACTACGCTGACAGACACAGCAAACCTTCTTGCCACAGCTCGCATTGATGTGTCTTGATAATTATCTCTTATCACAACTTCTGGACTCAGTGCAATCAGCAGTATTATGTATGTACATTCAAATAAGTGACAGACTTCCCACAAGCTAAGGTCATGTACATTATAAGGCAGCTTCTCTACAACTAGATTGTAGGTTTAAGCTATTAACCCCTTTCTGACATGGGATGTACCCATACGACCCTGTGGGCTAGTACTTATTGACCAGGGACGTGTAGATATGTCCAGATGATTTTGCGCGCACATAGGCTGTGTGCACGCGATCGTCGCTGGGTGTCAGCTGATTATGATGCCAGGCACTCAGAGCCACGAGCGGTGCCCGCACCACTCCCAGAACTTTAACCCCCTAAATGCTTCAATCACTGGGATCACAGCATTTAGCGAACGAGCAGAGAGACAGAAGCCCCTCTGCTCTTGGATCAGAGACCCCGCGATGACATCTCGGGGTCCTGATCGTTGCCATGGTGACCCAATGTCTCCATGATGACATCCGGGTCACCAGGGAATAGTAAGTTAGTAACATCATGCACAGTGCATGATCTAACGAACTCGTATCAGTGCAGTATTGACAGTTATGAAGTATAGCAGTGATCTTGCACTAATATACCTTGTAACTGTGATCAGAATGCTAAAAATGAAAGTCCCATAGTGGCACTAAGTAGGAAAGTGCAAAAATGTAAAAAAAAAATGTAAAAATATAAAAATACAATAAAAAGTACACATATTTGGTATCGCCTTGTCTGGAACAACCCAACCTACAAAACTGTCCCACTAGTTAACCCCTTTAGTGAACACCATAAAAAAAAAGAAGAGGAAAAAAACGATGCTTTGTCATCACACTGCCAAACAAAAAGTGGAATAAAACGCGATCAAGAAGATGAATGTAAATAAAAATAGTACTGCAGAAAACGTCATCTTGTCCTGCAAAAAAACAATTTGCCATACAGCTCCATCAGCCAAAAAATAAAAAAGTTATAGCTCTCAGAATAAAGCCATGCAAAAATAATTATATTTTCTGCAAAATAGTTTTTATTGTGTAAAAGCGCCAAAACATAACAAAACGATATAAATGTGGTATCGCTGTAATGTTTCCGACCAGAAGAATAAAGCTGCCTTATCAATTTTACCACACGAACCTGAATTGTTGGCTTTTGTTTATTCTGCCTCCCAAAAATCGGAAAAGAATGCAATAAAAAAATGTCATGTGTCCGAAAATGGTACCGATAAAAACGTCAACCCGCCCCGCAAAAAATAAGACCTCACATGACTGTCATCAGAAATATGGAAAAATTATAGCTATCATAATATGGCAAGATAAAAAACAGTTTTTGCAACAAAAAAAGAGACTTTTAGTGTGTGACAGCTGCCAAATATAAAAATCCGATATAAATTTGGCATCTCCGTAATCATACTGACCCGAAGAATAAAGTCGTCTAATCACTTACGAGGAACAAAAAAAATAAATAAAACCATTTCTTCACCTGCTGTTGATTTGTTTATTATGCCTCCCAAAAATCGCTGTAAGGCTCGGCTCACATTTAACCGACGTTGAACGCTTAAATCGGGGTTTCCGTGTAAATCTCTGAAATACATGATTCAGATGCAACCCCAGGCAGAAGATTCCCTATAACAAGACAGATGTAGGCACTGTGGACGCAGTTGTCATGCAAGGTGTGGGACAGACTTAGTACAACACAAAGGAAAGAGGGAAAGGGAGCCCAGACTCTAGGGAAAGAGGGGAGTGGAGACTTCCTAGGCTGATCTAATGTTACCCTGTCTCCACTAACATATTGGCTCTTCACCAATCGCCGCACGCGAACCTCGCCCTGTCTTTCCCTGGTGTTTGGCCCTGGCTAGGGAAGGGAGGGGGATGAGCGCTAGTCGATCCCCACTGACCACTAAAGATAACAAAGAGGAACAAACAAGGGAAGATAGCTTAGCTTTTAGTCGACTTCAGAGAGATGAACACCTGTCCTCATAGCTCTAGAGAGGATGAAGTAATGCACTTGCACCGAGCCTACACAAAGGGTAATGTGAGTATCGCAGGCACTTCCCTCTAGCAGACAGCAAGTATTTATATACACAGGCCAGGGTGTTAATTAGCCAGAGGAAGGTAGCCACTAGGTCTTAGAGAGACAGCCTCTAAGAAGGTGTCTGTAATGCCAAACGTAGAGATCTCCTGCAACCAACTGCACCTCGGGGGTTTCATCTGAATTATGTCACTCAGAGACTTAAATGGAAACCACGATATCAGTGCTCAGGGTAGAACACAGGATAAATGGGAACATTTTACATAACATTTTGTATCACAATAAAAGCTTCGGCTCAATCCAAAAAAAAGCAAGTCCCCACTCAGGTCTGTCATTTGATAACGGAAATATAGGGGGCTTCCACGTTAATGGTAGTACAATGCTCTGGAAAAGCAAAATGGCCCATGCCCCCCAAAAGAAATTCAGCAAATTCTGTGCTCCCAAATCGAAATCCCCCCCTCCCTTCTGATCCCCACAGTGTACTAGTGCATGTCTTCAGAAGCATGAGCTGGGCATATGCATAGCGTACTGGTCACTACAACGGCAGTTTGCAATTTTCACTCGGCATCCACTGCTGCTTGTTTCTTGAAAACACACATGGATGGAGTCAAAATCCTCACCACACCTGTAGATAAATTCACAAAGGGGTATAATTTCCAAAATGGGGTCACTTGTGGGGGATTCTGCTCTTCTAACACTTAGGGTCTCTGTATATGGAGTCTGCAAACTATTCTAGGAAAATCTGATCTCCAGGAGGCAAATAGCGCTCTTTCCCTCCGGAGTCTCGCCGTGTGGCTAAGCAGTACTGTACAGCCACATATGCGGTATTTCTACATTCAGCAGAAATTGTGTGACAAATTTTGGTGCCATTTTTACCCATTTCCCAGTTTGAAAATGTAAAATCTGGGGCTAAAACAAAACTTTGGTGGTAAAAATGTAATTATTCTTTCTTCCCCGTCCAATGGTGTAAAATTCTTTAAGACACATGTGGTGTCAACATGCTCACTGCACCCCTAGATTAATTCATTGAGAGGTGTAGTTTGTAAAATGGGATCTTTATGGGGGGATTCTGCTGTTCTGCCACCTTAGGGGCTCTGCCAATATGAAATGGCACCGTCAAACCAGCTCAGCAAAATATGAACTTAATATGGCGCTTCTTCCCTTCTGAGCTTTGCATTGTGCTGTGCCTCAAAAGTAGTTTTCGACCACATTTGAGGTATCGGCGTACTCAGGAGAAATTGGACAACAATTGTTTGGGGTCTACTTTCCCGGCTATCCTTGTGAAAATTGAAAACTTTTAACCCTTACAACTTCCTAACAAAACAAAAAAATTTTGACTTGTGGGAAATGTTATTTATTAACTATTTTGTGTGACATACCTCTCTGATTTAAGGGCATAAGAATTGATAGTTTGAAAGTTGCAAAATTGCAAAATTTGCCAAATTTCCATTTTTTTCACAAATAAAAGCAAGTCATAGCAAAGAAATTTTACCACTATCATGAAGTACAATATGTCACGAAAATTCTCAGAATTAGTGGGCTCCGTTGAAGCGTTCCAGAGTTATTACCTCATAAAGTGACAGTGGTCAGAATTGTAAGAATTGGTCTGGTCATTAAGGTGCAAACAGCCTTTGGGGTAAAGGGGTTAATAAACAAAAATTGCATGTCCTGTAGATGTATTATAACAAGTTCACATTCACTGGTAACATTTCTGCTGCTGTTCAAATTATTTGAGTGAAGTTTGCAGATATCTAAACACTTGAAATCAGCTCCAATTAAGATGTATTGAAATTAATTTCATTTACAGAAATTTCTGTAAAAAATCTTATGATCTGTTCATAAAAAATACCATAGAAATTTCTTCTCACCGTTTCGGTCATCTTTTTTTTTAGCTAAAACAGCTGAAAAACGGACATAAATAGGAATCTCATTTATAAAATGCATAATTTGCTGTATTTTCAGCAAACATGGGATGAAATGTCTCATGTCACTGGATAAACCTGATAGATGTAAACTGTTAAAATGGCGGGTGTAAAAAGTTACATTTATATTATGGGGGATTTAACATAATAACAACTCACAAATTTCCAAAACATTACATCTAACTGTCAATTGATTACGTAGAACTGCAAGTGAAAAAGCGAAGCTGTTATCAGTGCCATCCATGCCTCTGCACTTAGTTGATTTGGATATTGTACCACACCTCTTTCTACTGAACTTTGTCAGCTACAAGATGATTACATACCATTTAGTACATGCCTGTAAACAGATCATTCTACATGTACAAAAAATGTATGTCATTTTGTAATCATGATTATGAAGAAACGGGGTCTTCCGTGGGCGTGACGCTACTCAGACAACACAGGGTGAGGGTAAAACAGCGTGGCGATACTTTATAGAACCACAAAGCAGACAATAAACACACAAAACAGTCCCAGCAAATATCCAAGATGGTACAACATTACACAGTCTCACCCTTCCGCTGGCCCCCCTGGGATAGAACAGCTGTGACTTTGGAGACTTCCGGGGTCAACTACCTCAACCAGTGGCCCCCCGCTTCTGGCGGGCCCCCAGAGAGGAGGTAGCGGCAAGCTTAGGAAGCTAGCAGTCCATTGAGGTACAATGCCAGGAGACGCGAGGGTCCCACCCTGGCCTCTCTGAGAGTTTCCATGGGGCCAGACGACCGGTGGGTCCCTCCTGGCAACTCCAAATGTCTCCATGGGTTCTAGGTAGTTATGTGTCTCTTTCGGGAATATGGACATGGCATCTTTTCAGTCGTTTTTGCAGCGTCCATCGCTGGCGTCTTCCCTCTATACTTTCAAATATGTAGAGAGGGTGGCTTCCAAACAAAGCTGTATAATGAGTGGACATGCTACTTCTTTTAACTGCGGTTAAATGAAGCGCCTTAAAGGGAACTTGTCACATGAAATAACACTATTAACCTGCAAATATGGGGCTAATCTGGAGGTGAATAGCATTCTGAACCTGCCCAGCACGGCAATTAGACCCCCACAGCTGGGAAGAAATGAAGTTTATTCCTCCCGGTAGTATTTGGCTTCCAGCCTCCATTCTGTGTATAGAGAGTAGTGGCTGTAACTGCACCCTGGCACTAACTGACAGCCGGCCCTAAAGCTAAGTCTGCTGTCAGTAAATGTGGGGGGCACGGTTACGGCTGCCGCTCTCTATACTCTAGAGTGGTGATTGCATCTATGCCGATGCAGCCCCTGTGAATAAAAACACTATTGGGAGGAATAAAGTTAATTTCCTCCCGGCTGCGGGGCTCAAATGGCCAGTGCCGTGCAGGTTCAGAACGATATTAACATGCGGGTAATCCAGATATCTGCAGGTTAATAGCATTTTTTCACGTGACAGGTTCCCTTTAAGGTCACGGCCCCACTATCAGTATTTGGTCAGTATTCGGTCAGTATTTTTTCTCAGGAGTGGGAGCCAAAACTAGGTGAGGAACAATCAGGTAAAAGGTATAATAGAAACAAGTGCACCAATTTTGCATTAATCACCATTTCTGGTTTTGGCTCCCACTCCTGAGAAAAAATACTGACCGAATACTGACCAAATACTGATAGTGGGGCCGTGGCCTAAGATGGATGGGTTTCAGGCAAAATTTGCATGACAAAAGACGTCATGTGCACATACCCTTACACGGAAACGGGTTTCTTTTCCACAGTGTAATGAAGATTCTACAGATGTAAAGTTCTCCTTGTGCTCTTTACACTACATGTAGATAGGCTTTCTAAACCACAACCAAATACATTGAATTGTAAATTGATACATATTTGTGATGTGATTTTGTAGCAATTAGCGTTTGTTCACACGTTACGCTTTTATTGCATTTTGACAGGTTTTTGTTACATTTTTTTCTGTGCAGTTTTATCACAAAACCTGAAGGATTTCCTAGTCCCAGCAAAGTGAACAAAATTCCTGAAATATTATTCACACGTTGCTCATTTTTTCCTTGAAAATTTGCAATAGATTTAAGTCTGCAGAAGGTTAATTCTTTCAATGTTTTTGCTGCAGATTTCACCCATACTAATGAGTGGAGAAAAATATGCAACAAAAATTTTACAATGCGTTTTTTCCTGCTAAGAGACGCAGAAATGTTGCAGAAATTTATGCAGCAAATACTTAACATGTGGACATACCCTTAAGCAGTATACCTGCTTGATTAAGCACTATATATGGTATGTGGCGCCAGATTTATATCTCAGGAGTATTCGGCACAAAAAGTCCTCTCTAGTAGAATTCTGATGAACAGGTGTATGTATGTAATAGAAAAAGGGCCAATGTTTTTTAGATATGGAAACATGTGTAGCTTTATATCAGCATGTTCAACACAGGGTAACAAAAATATGTTTACTGGGTTCTACTGCACTATCACCCTGCTACAAAAACTATAACCTGATAATGACTTTAAAGACCAAGCACTTTTTTCTCGTAGGAGCCCACACAGGAAAAGTATTTTGTGTCTCATGAAGGACACAGTCCGGACTATCAATGTATGTGCACACAGAGTGTTTTTCAGGCATATTCCACCTGTAGCCCACCTGAAAAATGTTAAAAAGAATCAATGTATGCACAGCAATGTCAAAAACAACTTGCTGTGCATATATTCCAGCTTTTTAAATTTCTTTTAGCCTCTTAAGGATTCAAAATACATACAAGGACGACATTGAAAGAAAAAACTACAGCCAGCAATTTTTCTGAAGCATCTTCTGCTTCAAAAATTTTACAGGTATGCTGTGTGCACAGATCCTAAGGATGCACATATTGAGTTTTTTACTGGAATCTTAGGCCACACGCACACGTTGATTATCATCAAGAATATGAAGAGATTCTAGGCATAATGCAGATTTACAAAACAATGCAATGAGTGAAATCCGGGGATTAATCTGCAGTCAAATCAACAATGAAATATGTAAAACATTGAGATTTTGCTATATCCAGTTTTGATGGAAATGATAACAAGATACTTAAAGGGAACCTGTCAGGATATTAATGCTGCCTAAATTGCAAACAGCATGAGTCGCAGCCTGGTTGTTTGAGTGTAGCCAGGTATATTATTCTCTGAAACACTGTAGTGTTTCAAAGAAAATATACATCGAAGATCCAGCCGGGGACCATAGCCAGAGACCAGACTAATCCGGCTCCAGTCCCCGCTGTTTCTTCGTAGGTGATGGACAAGGCTCAACCTTCTAAGAAGTATATTTTCTTAAATGCTGGAGCATTTCAGAGAATTACATACCTGGCTGCAATAGTGCAGCCAGTCTGCGATTCATGCAGTTTGCGCAGCATGAATCACCTGGTAGGTTCCCGTTAAGTATCTGGCAGTCATTTCCATCAAAACAGAATACATTTCCAGAAAACCACTATTGGATTCACTTACCTAAATACTTCCTAAGAACAACACAACCAAATAACTCACTTTCCACAAAAATAACTCCACTAAATTATCTTCTAAAAACAACACCTCTTCTGTTCCTCTTTTATTTAAGGGTAAAGAATTTCTCCCAAAAATCAGAGGGAATAGAATAGTTCTCAATGCAGCTGAAAGCTTATTTATTGCCTGGAATGGCTGATGAAAGTGCCATGCATTAGATAGACATATGTTTTGTAGATGTCAAATGAGTGACATTTATATTGATACTGATACAGGAGTAAATGGCAATAATCATGGTCATTTTGTGCTTTTAACCCCTTAACGACTTATGACATACTATGTCCGTCATAATTCGTCTCCCTACCTTTGATGCAGGCTCGCACACTGAGCCCACATCTTTCCCAGCAGATGATGAGCGCCCGCGGCTTTTAACCTATTAAATGCTGCTGTCAATCTGTGACAGCAGCATTAACAGAGCACCAGCAGGGGGGCGCACCATTCTATGCCCTCACCCAGGGCCGGCGTCAGCACCTGGCGCACCCGGGCAAATGCCGGGGCCCTGAGCAGGCAGAGGGGCCCACTGGCGGTCGCGCACCCCGCTGGGCTATGGGCGGAGGAGAGCGGTGTCTGCGCCCGCCCTTCTCCGCCGCTTGCTCAGGGCCCCGGCAGCCGGATACTTACCTCTCCCCGTGGCTCCGCAGATCAGCTGTCTTCCCGCTCAGCGCTCCCTGTGACGTCTCAGGTCAGAGGGCGCAGTGACGTCTTTACACCGCGCCCTCCCCTGAGCCGTCACAGGGAGCGCTGAGCGGGAAGACGCTGACAACGCTGGAGTTCGGACCCGAGCAGCGGGCAGCAGGTGAGGAGAAGGGAGGTGAGTATTTGATTTTTTTTTTTTTAATGTATGGAGGCATGAGGCAGTATAAAGAGAAGGGGGGGGGTGGCATCCTCCATGGAGCATTATAAAGAGAGGGGGGGGCATCCTGCATGGGGCATTATAAAGAGAGGTGGGGGCATCCTCCATGGAGCATTATAAAGAGAGGGGGGGGGCATCCTGCATGAGGCATTATAAAGAGGGGGGGTGACATCCTGCATGGGGCATTATAAAGAGGGGGGGTGACATCCTGCATGAGGCATTATAAAGAGGGGGGGGGGACAGCCTGTATGGGGCATTATAAGGTGGGGAACAGCCTGCATAGTGCATTATAAGGGGGGGGGCAGCCTGTATGGGACATTATGTGGGGGGTAACAGCCTGCATGGAGCATTATAAGGGGGGGACAGCCTGTATGGGGCATTATGTGGGGGGTAACAGCCTGCATGCAGCATTATATGGGGGCCAGTATCCTGTATGGAGTTTTATAAGGGGACCAGTATCCTGTATGGAGCGTTATATGGGGGCCAGTATCCTGTATGGAGCTTTATAAGGGGACCAGTATCCTGTATGGAGCGTTATATGGGGGCCAGTATTCTGTACGGAGCCTTATATGGGGGCCAGTATTCCGTATGGAGCCTTATATGGGGGCCAGTATTCCGTATGGAGCCTTATATGGGGGCCAGTATTCCGTATGGAGCCTTATATGGGGGCCAGTATTCCGCATGGAGCCTTATATGGGGGCCAGTATTCTGCATGGAGCCTTATATGGGGGCCAGTATTCCGCATGGAGCCTTATATGGGGGCCAGTATTCCGCATGGAGCCTTATATGGGGGTCAGTATTCCGCATGGAGCCTTATATGGGGGCCAGTATTCCGTATGGGGCCTTATATGGGGGCCAGTATTCCTTATGGGGCCTTATATGGGGGCCAGTATTCCGTATGGTTCCTTATATGGGGGCCAGTATTCCGTATGGGGCCTTATATGGGGGCCAGTATTCCGTATGGGGGCCAGTATTCTGTATGGAGCGTTATATGGGGGACAGTATTCTGTGTGGAGCGATTCACCGGTTTCTGAGCTATTGTGGAATTTACAATAGATATCACTCATGTAATGTAAGAAGTGAAATCTTTGCATTGTACTATATATATATATTTCTCCGCCGTATCTCTGCATCATGAATCATGGTATGTGTTAAAGGGGCCCACTGAGACTCTTTCGCCCGGGGCCCAGAAAAACCTGGAGCCGGCCCTGCCCTCACCGGTGCTCCCGTGATATGATAATTGGACACCGATGTATTGCCATGATAGCCTATGACTGGCATACATAGGAGACTGTTATTTTTGTTATATATAGCAATGCTGTGGCATTGCTGTATATAACATAAGCGATCAGATGATTGCAGGTTCAAGTCCCCTAAGGAGACTTACAAATACTGTGAAAAGTGAAAAAGAGTGTTTTTAAAAATATGAAAAAATAAAAACATATAAAAGTTCAAATCATCCCTCTTTTCCCTCATTAAAAATCAATTAAAAAAAATTAAATAAAATACAAATATTTGGTATCACTGCACTAGTAAAAGTCCAATCTATCAAAATATAAATTACTCCGATTGGTAAACAGCGTCACGAGAAAAAAAAAAATCAAAAAGCCAGAATTGCAGTTTTTCAGCCACTACAACAACAGAAATAAAATGTAATAACAGGCAATCAAAACGAAAACATTATGGCTCTCGGAAAGTGGTGACTCAAACACTCAAATTTTTTCACCTGTTAAATAAAACAAAAGCTATGCATGTTTGGTATCTGCGTAATCGTACTGACCTGTAGAATCATATTGCCAGGTCAGTTTTACCATCATATCAACGATGTAAATAAAAAAAACAACAACTGTAGAACTGCATTTTTTTTTTATATTTTGCCACACTTTGAATTTGTTTCACACTTCAGTCAAAAGTATAACTTTTCCCACAAAGCCTTCACACGGCTATATCGATGGAAAAATAAAAAAGTCATGGCTCCTGGAATAAGGTGAGGAAAAAAACGAAAGCACAAAAATGAAAAATCATCCATCTTTAAGGGGTTAACCCCTTCACAACTATGCGATTTTCCGTTTTGCGCTTTCGTTTTTTCCTCCCCTTCTTCAAAGAGCCATAACTTTTTTATTTTTCCGTCCATATAGTCATGTAAGGGCTTATTTTTTTGCGAGACGAGTTGTACTTTTGAATGCAACCATTCATTTTAACATATAGTGTACTGGAAAACAATTCCAAGTGCAGTGAAATAGCAAAAAATAGTGTAATTCCACAATTGTATTTTGGGATTGTTATTTACCATGTTCACTATATGGTAAAACTGACCAGACATTATGATTCTCCATTTCAGTAGGAGTACGCAGACATCAAATATGTATAGTTATTTTTTATTTACCATATTTTTCGGACTATAAAACGCACTTTTTTCCTCCAAAATTTTGGAGGAAAATGGGGGGAGCGTCTTATAGTCCGAATGTTGGGGGGTTGTATATATATATATACATGGGGTGTGGGGAGCGGTAGCGGTGCAGGAGCGGGGCACAGGAGGCAGCAGCCGCCCGCTGCAGCCTACACTGTCCCCGCTGCTAAAGAAATGAATATTCACTGCTCCCCACGCCCATGGGACGTGGGGAGCACTGAATATTCATGCTCCTTAAAAGCAGCACACAGTGTAGCCGCGCTGCGGCTCCTGCTGCTGCCGGAATCGATTGGCCCACTGTTAAAGGGCCCATGGGCGTGGGGAGGGGGTGAATATTCATGCCCTTTAATGAGCGGGCACACGAGATAGCCGGCAGCAGCAGGAGCCGCAGCGCGGCTCCGCTGTGTACCGGCTATGAAGGAGAGTGAAGTCACTGCTCCCCGCGCACACAGTCCCGGCGTGGGGAGCAGTGACTTCCGGCAGCTGATCTCTCCTTGTGAGCCGCGCATAGCAGTGACGTCATGCGCGGCTCACATGGAGAGATCAGGGCAGGCAGACAGGACGCATCGCTGGAGGAGAGAAGAGAGGTGAGTAGGAGTGTTTTTTTTTTTTTTTTATGTGCAGCATGATGGGGATTAGGGGGACCATGCATACTAGGATAGGGATTAGGGGTGCCATGCATACCAGGATAGGGATTAGGGGTGTCATGCATACCAGGATAGGGATTAGAGGTGCCATGCATACCAGGATAGGGATGAAGGGTACCATGCATACCAGGATAGGGATGAGAGGTGCCATGTATACCAGGATAGGGATGAGGGGTGCCATGCATGCCAGGATAGGGATGAGGGGTGCCATGCATACCAGAATAGGGATTAGGGGTGCCATGCATACCAGGATAGGGATTAGGGGTGCCATGCATACCAGAACAGGGATGAGGGGTGCCATGCAAACCCGGATAGGGATGAGGGGTGCCATGCATACCAGGACAGGGATGAGGGATGCCATGCATACCAGGACAGGGATAAGGAGTGCCATGCATACCAGGATAGGGATGAGGGGTGCCATGCATACCAGAATGGAGGGGTTCCATGCTGGAAGGATGCCAGGCATACCAGGATGGGGATGGAGACCAGTGTCAGCAGAAGACCCCCTGTCCCTTAAAAGTGCATCATGACCACATTTTTTGCTTAAATTTTTTTCCTCCTCTAAAACCTAAGTGCGTCTTATGGTCCGGTGCGTCTTATAGTCCGAAAAATACGGTAAGTGGTGAAAAAATCCAACATTTGTAAGAAAATTTTTTTAGCTTATGTCGCCATTTTCCGTGACCCGTAGAGTTTTCATTTTTCGGGATCTGGGGCTGTATGAGCACTTATTTTTTGCATCCTGAGCTGACATGTTTATTATTACCATTTTGGGGTGATAAGATCTTTTGATCGCCTATTATTGTATTATATTGCAATGTTGTGGCGGCCAAAAAAATTCTGGTGTTTCGATTTTTTCTCATTATGCTGTTTACAGTTCAGATTAATTCTTTTTATATTTTGATAGATCAGACATTTTTGAATGCAGTGGTACAAAAAGGGGGTGATTTGAAGGCTCAGACTATGGACCATATGGGTCAGAAATGCTTGATCTTACACGGATGCTCTATACTGTTTGAAGAGTGCTATTGCCATAATCCGGAGAGGTGAGCTGATTGTTGTTGTTATGATAGGCTACAAGCACTAAGGAAAGACAGGAGATCTGTCCCTACAATAGAACTAAGCTAGATCCCTACGATGTAACGGGAAACCTGATCCTGCGATCAGACCCGCTAAAGTCCTCAGCTAGTCTGAACGAAGACCTATAGATGTGAGGGAGGGATCCCTACAAGAACTAGGGACTGGGAGAAAGATGGACACCTCCTAGCAGAAATTGTAGCAGTAAAAAGACAAATACACAACAAAGAACATAAAGGTCAAAAGACCTAGCAAAACTGACTGAGAAAGGTTACAAAGCACCTGGCTAGCTTAAGAGTAGAAATTACAATGAAGTCCAGCATGGCCAGAAGGCCGGAGCAGGATTAAATAGGCAAAAAAGGTCATGTGACCAGCAAAATAGAAAAAACCTAACAGGAGAGTTCTAACAGTTATGTTCTCTTACAATTACTACTATCTACATTTAGCCACTGCCGGAGCTAAAAATCACTGGTCGGTGAGGGTGCCAGGAGTCATCAGTCAAGTGATAGCACAACACTGGTCACATGATATCCAAATCTCATGAATGAAGAAAATTAGGATCTTAATATTCTCTTGGCGAGATATATTAGGTAAAATAGTTTTTGTTGAATTTCAAATTCTCTTTTTGAATGTGACCGCTGTTCAAGTAAGATATTTAAGGGGCTGTGAGCAAG
This sequence comes from Phyllobates terribilis, assembly GCF_046119375.1. NCBI lineage: Eukaryota > Metazoa > Chordata > Amphibia > Anura > Dendrobatidae > Phyllobates > Phyllobates terribilis. The sequence goes on from NW_027362762.1 coordinate 481,834,319, forward strand.
ATCAGCTGTTTGTTACAATTAGTAGTATGATTACGAATATAACATTAGGGAATAGAAAAGGAATGAAGGAAGGGATCTTGGGACTGACACGCAGAGCTAAATTGCCTTGATAAAATATACTACAATCCACATAAATCTTCATTTTGCTAGAACTAAGAAAGAGATCACATTGGACCATCACCTATAGTTTTTTAAGATGTCAGATTGTAGTTTGGAAACAATCATTAATTCTTGATTTCATGTGATTTGGCAAAATCTGGATTATTAATCTCCATGTTTGAAAAAAGTGCTGGATTCTAATGAGGCATTAATTAAATCATAATTTTACTTATATAGCACCAACATATTCCGCAGCATTTTACAATTAAACTGGGCATGTACAGACAATAAAGACATTACAGATTTACACCCAGTCCAATCTTAGCGAAAATCACAATTTCTCCAGGATTAGCCTTACGGTCCATTTACATGGACCGACCAGTGGCAGTAAACGACCGCTGATCGGTAAATATTTATCTATCGGCGGCCGTTTTATAGTAACATAGTTTTTAAGGTTGAAGGAAGACTAAGTCCATCTAGTTCAACCCATAGCCTAACATGTTGATCCAGAGGAAGGCAAAAAAACCCATGTGGCAAATACTAAGCTCCACATTGGGGAAAAAATTCCTTCCCGATTCCATACGACAATCAGGCTAGTTCCCTGGATCAACGCCCTATCAAGGAATCTAGTATATATAACCTGTAATATTATACTTTTCAAGAAAGGCATCCATGCCCTTCTTAAATTTTAATAGTGAATCACTCATTACAACATCATGTATTATTGTTCAGAATAAAATTTAATTGTCAATGTTATGCTTGTGTTAGTAAATATAATTTTATATATAAATCAAAATAAATGTTATTATTTCCTGGCCACCTACTTTTGGACCACCCTGTATATAACCTGTAATATTATAGTTTTCAAGAAAGGCATCCAGGCCCTTCTTAAATTTTAGTAGTGAATCACTCATTACAACATCATGCGGCAGAGAGTTCCATAGTCTCACTGCTCTTACAGTAAAGAATCCCCGTCTGTGATTATGATTAAACCTTCTTTCCTCCAGACGTAGAAGATGCCCCCTTGTCCCCGTCTCTGGCCTCAGAGTAAAAAGATCAGTAGAAAGGTCTTTGTTCTGTCCCCTCATATACTTGTACATAGTAATAAGATCACCCCAAGCCTTCTTCTTTCCACAGTAAATAACCCCAAGTGTAATAACCTGTCTTGGTATTGCAGACCCCCCAGTCCTCTAATAACCTTGGTCGCTCTTCTCTGCACCCTCTCTAGTTCAGCTATGTCTTTCTTATACACCGGAGACCAGAACTGTACACAGTATTCTAAGTGTGGTCGCACTAATGACTTGTATAGAGGTAAAATTATGTTCTCCTCATGAGCATCTATGCCTCTTTTAATGCATCCCATTATTTTATTTGCTTTTGCAGCAGCTGCCTGACACTGGCCACTAAACGTGAGTTTGTCGTCCACCAATACACCCAGGTCTTTTTCAGTTACAGTTTTGCCGGTTTACAAAGGCAAACCATGGTAAGAGATGCACACTGAGTGATCTGTATATAATGATAATGTAATGAATGAAATGATCGTTCCGTGCACACTGCCTGCGATTGTGTGCTGCACAAAAGATCATTTCACCCAATGAACATTAGGGTGATCGGCAGCCTGTTTATACAGAAAGAATATCATTTTTGCCTCCACTTCTAAAATGAACTTTGCACTCTTTGTCCTTGTTCAGTTATTGCAACCATTGTAAATGCTATTATACATTCTTGTTTGCTACTGAAGAAAAGAATTGGACTGACACCACATTTGATACAGGGTCAAAAAGGAAACACGTGCTTCCATTCATGATCTAGAACAGTGCCCCTAGTGTTCAAAATATTTTGAGCTATTTTGATCAGAAAGAAATGGCATGCAAATACAATATAATTTGGTTAAGGGGCTTTATGTTTTTTTACAAATAGGTCCCAATTACAAAGCTCAAAATGTGCTTCTGAAATCTAGCTATTTATACATCCATTTAACATTTGTATATTATAAAGTATATTATAAAAGTAGGACACATTGAATATTCAGAAAAGAAGACTTATTACAATAATGACTGTAAAATACCCAAGCAGCATGGAAATATAAGTCTTGTATGCTTTATATTTTAATTAAGCATTAAAGATATTTACATTCCTCAGCACACTAATTCTCTATGGTACACACTATAATATTGTTGTAAAAAAAACTTGCTTAAAGTTGAAAAAAACAAATTGAGGTCTCATGGACCTATAGTGACCAACTATATTTACAGTTTTGTAAAATAACATTTACGCATTAATTCTTACCTGAATATCTATTTACATTTTTCTCTAATTTGTAGTCATGTGGAAAAAGAACCATAAAAACAAGTATAAAAACTGTTTCTAACAGAAGAAGTACCCATGGCAGGCAACATCTCAAGCTGGCAGAGTACCTTGGTGCCATTTTAGACGTCAAAAGAATAAAAAAGAGGTTTCTTTCCTCAGCCTATGCAAGAAGGATGACGCTGATGGGTGTCAACCAAATGATGTAATGATGTCTTATCTCTTGCAAGCTGAGGAACTATCTGGGTTCCATACTTTGTCAGCAAATTAGTTTTCAGAACAACGTGGATGGAAAGTTCAGTTGAACTGTTTTTTTTATCTATTAGAGGTAATAGTAGAAGTAGTGGCTTTGATCTCAATTACTAAAATATCCACATTTTAAAAAGGATATTCAGAAGTTAGCGTCAGTTCAAAGAAGGGCAACTAGATTATTACAAGGGATGGAAGGTCTCTCATATGATGAGAGGTTGAAAAAGTTGAGCTTGTTTAGCTTAGAAAAACGACGGCTCAGAGGGGATCTCATTTACATGTATAAATATAGGTGTGGTCGGTATAAAGGACTAGTACATGACTTATTCCTTCCAAAGACCATACTAAGGACCAGGGGGCACTCATTACGGGTGAAAGAAAGGCGATTCCGGCACCTAAACAGGAAAGGGTTCTTTACAGTCAGAGCAGTTGGACTGTGAATGCACTATTACAAGAGATAGTGATGGCAGACGCTATAACAACTTTCAAAAAAGGGCTGGATGATTTCCTCGATAGAGGTAACATTATAGGTTACAGTTAAATTAGGCAAAATGTTACACTTACAGTATAGTACATTTGATCCAGGGTTCTTGTACTGATCGCCTTTTCTCGGGGTCAAGAAGGATTTTTTCCCCGTGATGCAAATTGGCTGAATGTGTCCTGGGGTTTTTGCCTTCTTCTGGAATAACAGACTTAGGCATAGGGATTTTACTAATATCATTATTAGAATCATAAGAGTAATACAAAAATAAAACTATTTAAAAAATTATAAAATGGTTCATTTGTAATTGTAATAGTGCAGTAATAATAAAAATGGTACTAATACATTTGTGAGGCCTAGTCGCTATGTTACTATTTTCTAAAAATATGATTAATATGTTAAAAAGAGTCAATCTCATAAAACTTTTTATTGCCTAAATCTGTGTATGTAGTGAGTGTAAAGTGACCAAGGGTTGTGTGCGTGGACGAGTTTCTGCTCCATAACGCCCTGGCAGTTTACAGGAAAATCGTGTCAAAGTCCAAATCTGCTACCAGGTGTGGGGAGAATCACACTCACTTGTAGGCCGCAGGCCTCCACTTTCTCCAGGCCTCCATCTAGAGGAGCCGCCACACATAACTCAGGGGACACGCAAGTCGTTTCAACAAGCAAAAGTTCACAGGACTGTTTCAGTTCATCAGATTGTAACATTGTCACGGGTGTGTCAGATGTGACAGACAGTCGCCCTGCAGTTGGTTGCAGGAGATCTCTTCGTTTGGCATTACAGACACCTGCTTAGATCTGTCTCATTCTATGACCCAGCGGCTACCTTCCTCCTGCTCTAATTAACACCCTGGCCTGGATGTATAAATACTTTCAGTTTGCTATAGGGAGGCGCTGGTGATATTCACATGTTTCCCTGTGAAGGCTTGGAGCTATTGCAGTCTGCTTACTTCCTCTTTGGTGTTTGGAGGATCTTTGGTGTAATCTCTCTGAAGTGAAATTAGATCAGCCTATGAGGTCTCCACCCCCATTTTCCTTAGTGTCTGGGCTCCATTCCTCTCATCCCTTCGTGTTGCACTTTGTCTTTCCTACACTGTGCGTGACATTATCACCGGCCGTGCACATTTAGAGAAAACCAAAACAAAATTGAAACTGGTTTAATTGTGTATTATTTTTTCGGGCGTGGTTTTTTTTTTCCTTTCTCCTTGGTATGGATTCAGTTGCAGAGCTCGCAGAGTGGCTGCGCGGTCTGTCTCTGGAAGTGAATGACCTCCGTTGTGAGGTTCAGCAACAGCATCAGCGGCTACAGGTCGCTAATGTGGGGGTCTCTGCAGGTAGGCCTGTCCAGCCTGAACCCAAGGTTGCCCTCCAAGTTTTCAGGAGGTAGGGACAAGTTTTTTGTGTTCAAGGAGGCCTGCACACTGTATTTAAAACATTGTCCTTACTCATCCGGAAGTAAGGAGCAACGAGTGGAAATTGTGATCTCACTGCTGCAGGGAGATCCGTAATCCTGGGCTTTTTCTTTACCGCAGGATTCGGTTTGTCTCCAGTCTGTAGAGGTTTTTTTTGGGGCCCTGGCCCTCATCTATGATGACCCTGACTGAGTAGCCTTGGCTGAGTCTAGGATATGTCGCCTTCAGCAGGGGAATCGGTCAGTGGAGACGTACAGTTCTAAATTCCGTACATGGGCAACGGATTCTAAATGGAATCAGTCAGCCCTTAGAAGCCAATTTTGTGAGGGCCTTACTGAAAGGTTGAAAGATGCCTTGGCAGTATATGAAACCCCTGAGCCCTTGGAGGCTGCCATGTTGTTGGCCATACGTATTGATAGACGCCTTTAGGATAGATGGGTGAGACCACCTTCTCCGGGGCCTTCTTGTCGGGGTTATGTACCTCTGCCGGTGGACCAGTACTGGGGGAGGTGGAGGAACCCATGCAGTTAGGGCGTGCCTCTACATCATACATTTCCCCAGAGATTCACAAGAAAAAAGGCGTATGTTTTTTTTTGTGGGAAAAAGGGACATTTTATTGGGACCTGTCCTTAAATTCCTAAGCAAAAGGAGACTCGATTAACTCCTGGTAGTCTGGAGTTGGATAAGCAAGGGGTGCATTTATCGCCAACCAGCACTTCCCGGTTTGTTCTGACAGCAGAGGTGGTGCTAGAGAGCAAAACCGAGAAAATTTCTGTGTTTATTGACAGTGGAGCCGGAGTCAGCATGTTTGATGCTGAGTTTGTGAAAACTCATGGTCTTTATTGCTGTACTTTAGCTAAGCCTATTTCCATCTTCACCATTGACTCAGCGCCACTTGCACAGAAAGTATTTACTCAGACCGTACATAATGTAAAACTGAGGGCGGTGGTCGGTTCATTGTGAAATAATCCCTTGCTTATGTCCTGGACGGCCTTCCTACCCCAATTGTTTTGGGTCTTCACTGGCTGGTGAAATTGCCAAGCCGGGGAGATTATTGAATGGGGAGATTACTGCCATGAGAACTGTTTAGATATTTCCCTTGCTACTGTCTCTACGGAAATATTACCTGCTTTTCTATCTGCTTTTGAGGACGTTTTTTCTGAGGCGGGGAGTCAGGAATTGCCTCCTCATCGTGCATATGGCTGTCCTATTAACCTGACCCCCGAAGCTAAAATACTGAAGTTCAAACTGTATAATTTTTCTGGCCCTGAGAAACAAGCCATGAAGGATTTCATTGCGGAAAGTCTGAGGAAGGGACACATTAGGCCCTCATCTTTCTCGGATGGATCCGGAGAAGATCCGTGCAATCCTTGATTGAGACCATCCCGAGAACCTGAAGGCTCTACAACGTTTCCTGGGCTTTAGTAATTTTTACCTGAAATTCATCCAAAATTACTCAGTTATTGTAAAATTCCTTACTGACATGACTAGGAATGGGTCTGATTTTTCCAAATGGTCGGATGCCTCCCTCCAGGCTTTTTCTTCCTTAAAGAATTATTTTGCCACTGCACCTATACTCAGTCAACCCGATGTTTCCCAACCCTTTATTGTGGAAGTTTATGTGTCGGATGTGGAAGTTGGGGCTGTGCGCCCATGCGCTTTCTTTTCTAAAAAATTGTCTTCGGCTGAGAGAAATTATGATGTGGGTAATAGAGAACTTTTGGCGATTAAATTGGCGTTCAAAGAATGGCGACATTGGTTGGAGGGGGCTGTCCATCCTATTACTGTTATTACTAACCATAAGAACCTGTCATATCTCTAGTCAGCTAAACGTCTCAACCCTAGGCAAGCCAGATGGTCTCTGTTTTTTACTAGGTACAATTTTGTTGTCACTTTTCGTCCAAGGATCAAAAATGTCAAGGCTGATGCTTTGCCCCGTTGCTTCCCTGGTGGAGGTGACCATGAGAACCCTGCCCCGATATTACAGAAGGGGGTAGTCATTTTGGCATTATATCCTGAACTGGAGGGTGAGGTGTTGGAGGCTCAGGGGAAAGCCCTTGCCTCCTGCCCTTCAGGAAGGTAATTTGTACCATCTAATCTGCGCTGCAAAGTAATTAAGGAACATCATAACTCTGTGATTGCTGGTCATCCAGGTGGCGAAGCAGCCGCAGACCTCCTCTCTCGTTGTTTTTGGTGGCCGGGGTTGCATCGGGATGTGATTGAACACGCATCTGCTTGTAGTATTTGCACAAGTTCTAAGGTTTCGCATACCCGTCCGTCTGGTACCCTTCTTCTGCTACCTATCCCTAGCAGGCTATGGACACACTTGCTCATGGATTTTATTACTGACCTACCAGTTCCTGCAGGCAAAAAAGTGGTTTTAGTGGTAGTAGATAGGTTCAGTAAAATAGTTCAATTCACTGCAATACCTGCACTTCCAAATGCCAAAACACTTGCTCAGGTGTTTATAAATGAGATTGTGAAACTTTGCGGGGTTCCCTCCGATGTGGTGTCAGATCGGGGGACCCAGCTTGTTTCCAAGTTCTGGAAAGCATTCTGTTCTCAACTGGGGGTGCAGCTGTCCTTTTCCTCTGCCTTCCACCCTTAGTCGAATGGACAGACTCGAGAGCATCAATCAGAATTTGGTGACCTACCTCAGGTGTTTCGTCTCCGAAAATCAGGAGAATTGGGCATCCTACTTACCGCTGGCAGAATTTGCCATTAATAATCGTCAAGAATCCACTGGCAGGTCACCGTTCTTTGGTACATACGGTTACCATCCACAGTTTGGCACCTTTAGTGGGGGAGGAGCTTCAGGAGCTCCTGAGGAGGAACGTTTTGCTTCGTCACTCTCCTCGGTGTGGCGGGGGGTTCTGAGTAATTTAAAGATCATGGGAGACAGGTATAAACATATGGCTGACAGAAAATGCTTGTCAGGTCCGGACCTGAATGTGAATGACTTTGTGTGGTTGTCTACCAGGATTATCAAGTTGAAAGTCTCTTCTTGGAAGCTGGGACCTAGGTTTATTGGTCCGTATAAAATAACCGCCGTCATTAACCCAACAGCGTTTCGTCTTGAGCTTTCTCAGGCCCTTAAGGTCAACAATGTTTTCCACAAGTCCTTACTCAAGAAATATGTGAAACCTCTTGAGCCCTCACCCCTACCGCCGTCCCCAATCATGGTTGATGGTAATCTGGAGTTTCAGATTTCGAGGATTGTAGATTCTTGTCTCCAACGTCATTCTCTAGAATACTTGGTGCACTGAAAGCGTTATGGTCCAGAAGAGGGGATGTTGGTTTCAGCATCAGAGGTGAACGCTCCCAGGTTGGCTCATTAATTTCACACCTGTAATCCTGAGAAACCTGGTCCTGAGTGTCCGGAGGCCACTCATAGAGGAGGGGGTACTGTCACGGGTGTGTCAGATGTGCCAGACAGTTGCCCTGCAGTTGGATGCAGGAGATCTCTTCGTTTGGCATTACAGACACCTTCTTAGATCTGTCTCACTCTTGGACCCTGCAGCTACCTCCCTCCTGGTCTAATTAACACGCTGGCCTGGGTGTTTAAATACTTTGTTTGCTATAGAGATTAGCCGGTGATATTCACGTTTCCCTGTGAAGGCTTGGAGCTATTGCAGTCTGCTTACTTTCTCTTCTGTGTTTGGAGGATCTTTGGTGTAATCTCTCTGAAGTCGGCTCAAGCTAAGTTACTTCCCCCCATGTTTGTCTCCCCTTGCTGTCTTTAGTTGTTAGTGGGGACTGACTAGCGCTCATCCCCCCCTTCCCTAGCCAGGGCCTAGTTCTAGGGAGATACAGGGTTTTATGTTCCTGGTAGGCGATTGGTGAGAAACCAATATAGGGACGGTAGGGAAGACAGGGTGATATTAGATCAGCCTAGGGGGTCTCCACCCCCTCTTTCCTTAGTGTCTGGGCTCCTTTCCCCTTATCCCTTCATGTTGCACTTTGTCTTTCCTACACTGTGAGTGACAAACATGCAGTATTGGGCACAACACTTCTTATTGCTTGTTTCCTTAATACAGTGTGTCTTCAGCAATACTATCCATTCCTTCTGGACTACTCCTATATTTACTGTTCCTGTCAGCCCCAGAGATTTCCCATCCAGTCCCACAGTGCACCCGGGATCCGTTACTGTCATGCGTCTGGATTCAAACCCTTGATCCTGTGTTCGGCGTCTCTTCCCGCTGAGCCACAGCAGATACACTGTTAGGTTGTTTTAGTTCTGTTATCTTTGTTTCTGTCGCTTTTGGGTGACGGGTGTTTTTTATTTACTCTGTCTGCTCTCTCACCTTTCGGTTGCAGCTTTATATACCTTCCCCTGCTGGTGTTTCTTGCTGGTGATAGTCTTTGTTGGATTTATTCACTTTGCTGCAGTTTATGTTGGTTGCAGTTTGTTTTGCGTGTGATTCCTTAGGGAATTGCTACTCTAACAATTCTAGGCGCTGCTAAGGACATTCAGGGTAAACCGCTGTCGAGTGGGGATGCCATTGTGTTACTTTAGGGTGCCAACCTCCGTGATCAGGCAGAGGAGGGCTTTTTCCTACTCTGAACAGGGATGTCAGGTTAAGGTATTTGTCCCTCTGGTTTGTATGCTACCCTTGTGAATGTGCTTTAGCATTCAGAACAGTTACCATCCTTTCACGCAGTTCCATTTCCATCATCCCCTGTAAGCCAGATGATAAGGCACTCTTCATAGTACTGGTACAGAGCCTTGAGCTCCGGACGTTGCAGGAATGTCCGCAGGGGATTCCAGTAAGGTTTCCCACTGCCCCTAGCAATAGATGCTTGCCCACTGCAACTTGAATTTGGTTACTGTACTTCCCTATTTGATCTGCTATCAGAAAGCAGTCCCTTTTCACTGGGACTTTCCCCTCCCACTATGGGCTAGTCCCAAACCTACACTATGTCTTTCCCTATGTCTGTAGCTGACAGATATACTTTTACCAACACTATGCACTGCATTTGCATTCATTAAACATGTTACATATATACTGCTAACCAAAGCCTATCTTATCCCATGGTCAATACTTTATGTCCTAAAACCTAACCTACAGTTGAAACCAGAAGTTTACATACACTATATAATAAAACACATATGCATATTTTTCTCAATATCTGACATGGAATCAAAATAAACCTTTCCCGTTTTAGGTCAATTAGGATTACCATCATTTTTAATATTCGCCAAATGCCAGAATAATGAGAGAGAGAGAATGTTTTAGGGCATTTTTATTACTTACTGCAAAGTCAAAAGTTTACATACATTCCATTAGTATTTGGTACCATTGCCCTTAAACTGAATGACTTTAAATGTTTGGGATATCCTTCCACAAGCTTCTCACAATAGTTGGTTGGAATTTGGGCCCATTACCTCCTGACAAAACTGGTGTAGCTGATCCAGGTTTGTAGGTCGCCTTGCTCACACCTGCCTTTTCAGCTTTGCCCATAAATTTTCAATAGGATTGAGATCAGGGCTTTGTGATCGCCACGCCAAAACATTGACTTTGTTATGCTTAAGCCACTCTGTTACCATTTTGGCAGTATGCTTCGTGTCATTTTCCAGTTGGAAGACCCAATTCCACCCAAGCTTTAACTTCCTTGCTGATGTCTTGAGATGTTGCTTAGGTATTGCCACATAATCTTATTTTCTCATGATGCCATCTATTTTTTGAAGTGTACCAGTCCCTCCTGCAGGAAAAAAAACCCACAACATGATGCTGCCACCCCTGTGTTTCACAGTTGGGATGGTGTTCTTAGGCTCCAAGCTTCTCCCTTTTTCCTCCAAAACATAGCAATGGTCATTATGCCCAAAAAGTTGAATTTTAGTTTCATTAGACCACAGGATATGTCTCCAAAAATTAAGGTCTTTGTTCCTTTGTGAATTTGCAAACATTAATCTGGCTTTTTCATGTTTCTTTTGGAGTAATGGCTTCTTCCTGGCAGAGTGGCCTTTCAGCCCATGTTGATACAGTACTTGTTTCACTGCGGTTACTGACGCAATCTTACCAGCTTCCGCCATCATCTTCACAAAGTCTTTTACTTTTGTCCTTGGGTTGATATGCACATGTTGGACCAAAGCAAGTTCATCTCTAGGACACATAACCCATCTCATTCCTGAGCGGTATGATGGCTGAACATTCCCATCTTGTTTGTACTTGCGTATAATTGTTTACACAGATAAACGAGACACCTTCAGGTATCTTGAAATTGTACCCAAGGATGCATCAGACTTGTGCAAGTCCACAATTCTCTTCCTTATATATTTGCTGATTTCTTTTTACTTTCCCATGATGCTACACAAAGAAGCAGCGTGTTTCCGGTGTGCATTAAAATACATCCACAGGTGTGTCTCTAATTAACTCAGATGTTGCCAAAAACCTATCAGAAGCTTCCAAACACATGACATCATCATATGGGAAGTCCAGAATTATTTAAAGGCATAGTAATCTTAGTGTATGTAAACTTTTGACTTTGCAGTAAGTAATAAAATGCCTTAAAACATTCTCTCTCATTATTCTGGCATTTGGCAAATATTACAAATGATGATAATCCTGATTGTCCTAAAACGGGAAAGGTTTAATCTGATTTCATGTCAGATATTGAGAAAAACATGCAGGTGTCTTTTTATATAGTGTATGTAAACTTCTGGTTTCAACTGCATGTATTATATCACTTATCTTATACTTTACACTTCCTATATTCCTACTACATCCTTTGCCTATTATACTAACAATACTTGTTTCCCACGATACATAACCAAGTTACACCTATAATGCTTATCACACTCTATACATTATATATCTAAAACCGCATGACACTATTCACATTATAATATACAGCACGGTGCCATTGGTGTTTTCAGGGGTAGGAACACAATAGTACAGTCCACCACTCTTTCATGAATGTAGTTTAAGTGTGTAAAAGTGTATGTAGTATAGTGTAAATTTGTTAATATACTAATCATAGTCTTCCCCTATATCCAGCGTCGCGCTGGTCAACTTCTGGGTCACTAGACAGCTATTCTGACTTTCTAGATCACACAAGGCTCTATGTGTGAGCGGGAAGTTGCTTTTACAATGTAAGCTTATGGAGCATCAGAAAAAAGCTTCGTAGATAGCAATCGGTGAGTATACTTACACTACACTTAATATACATTTACACGTTTTGGCAATAAAAACTGGTAGAACTGCTTCTTTAACATAAGTTAGCATAAAATTAAAAATCTCTTAAAAAAATGACAAAGAACTTAAGATTTTTTTTCACTTAATGCTTACTCATCATCACTAGTCTCACATTCGAATGTATTTTATCCAATGTCCGTTATTTCTATACATTTTCTTTTTCTTTTTTCAAACATCATTTTTATTAGGATTTTCAGAAAAGAAAAAACATATAAAGACATATGAACAATGCCAAAATGAACATTAATCAGGAGCCAGTACGCAGATCAGGCACATTGTATAATCAATAAATTGTGATTAGCTGGCACAACAAATAAACAAAGATTAAGTATTAACAACTTACAGTCATCATTGTCAACAAAAGGAATTAAGTAAATATAAATAATTCGTACTGATTATCTCCCATGTTTTAGCTTACGCGAAATAGTCCTAAATTGTTATTTAGATCCTCTAGAATATACCATTCTGTAGAAGTAAATGGTTCGACAATTTTGTTTATTTCAGTCAGAGAGCAACACATTATAATAAACTGTCTCCATTTTGACAAAAAATTGCCAGCCTGTTGTTCCTTGTTACTGGGGGCATCTAGTTGTTCTACTCCCATAAAGTCTTTCAATTGGATTATCAGCTCTGCCATGGGGGGAATGTTAGGGTCTAGCCAATGTTTGAGCATCTGTTTTTTTGCCAGGAAGAGTAGAGTATGGAGCAGTTTTGTTTTTTTTTTGTTATTTTATAGGGGTTCTCTGGGTTACTCCTGTAAAGGACATATTGATATTCATGCTATCCAAGTGTAAAGGACATATTGATACTCATGCTATAGCAACTCCATTTTGTCTGCTTGCTTTAAAAACATGTTATTATACTCCTTGCATAACATACATTATTTCCTTCTTTTCTCATGCAACTTTCCCACACTAACCGTTTCTCACAAGAACATTCTGTGAGACACCCTGCTCCTGTTATCTAACTGGTCTGAGCCGGGATGTGTATAACCTTGTAAATTTCCACCAAGCACCGAACTAACGATAATATGACCATATGTGTATTTCCGTAATAATTGTACTAACATTGGTTCAAGCCTGTAGTATGGCTGTAGGTGATTGGCCATTGATAAACTCAAAACAATATAAAATGCTAAGTAGAAATAAACGGGGTTAGAGATTCTCTGAATCCTCCCATACAGAGCACTGCCTCCGTCTGCTTTTCTGTTGGATTGCGCAATCAACATAATAATTTGACACTCACTTGGTCAACCGTGAAGGGACGTTGGTGCCCTCCCTCAACAGCTTGGTGCCGTGACTCGGATCCCTAACCAGGGACGCCCCACCACACCTGGACGTCCACAAAGAGAGACTTGCTTTCAGCCTCCCCTACTGGAATTGGGACTGATCATCCCCCACAAAAAGCCACGGTAAGTGCACGAGTTCTTTACTAGTGATACTGACCGTTTGGCGTGGTTTCCACGTGGTGCGTGGTTGTTTGCAGTTTCTCTGGACGTCTTGGTTGGATATAGTCAAAGGGGAGACTATAAGGGGTGTAGTCCCATTAGGGGTCTGATATTGATAACTTCCAAAGCAGTGTCACCTCGGATTGACAAGTGAATATTGCGTGAATCTTCCTTAACTTCTGACAAAGATTCTTAGGAGACTGAACACTATTAGTTTCAGTCGCGGCAGGTGATCGAAGATTGGGTAGGACACGCACACAGATATACACATATCGAGTGTCCGGAGGGCTGCAGACGTCCTCCTCCTTTCGCCAGAGCCGTGCGTGACTCCCCCGATGGGAGGGGTGAAGTCAGTGGAACAGCGGATGAGGTCCGGCCAGACTCGTGCTGTGCACAAATCAAGGATCTTTTGTCAGTTGTAGTGATTAATCAATGTTTCTGTGGAGCAGAAAGAAATTGTCTCCCCTGCAGGAGGGAGAGGATGTGATGAATATCATAGTCAGACGAGAAGGGAAAAGGTCATTTAAGAATGCACCAAACGTGTTTAACCCCTTAACAACATCTGACGTACTAATACGCGTCTGTGCCCTGGGACTTAAGAGCCAGACCCGTATTAGTACGTCATGGCGATCGCGCGCGCACACAGGTTGTGCGGGCGCGATCGCCGCCGGGTGTCAGCTGATTGTCACAGCTGACACAAGATACTATGTGCAGGGAGCGGTCCTGCACCGCTCCCAGCACATTAACCCCCGCGATGCTGCGATCGAAGTCGATCGCAGCATTGCGGGGGCAAGGGGAGGTGATCGCAGATACTCACCTCCTCTTCCGGCTTCCGGCGCTGTCTGCAAAGGCTTCCCGGGTGTTGCCATGACGACCCGATGTCGTCATGACAACATCCGGGTCACCAGACAGCAGGAAGATTGTTTGGACATGCGCAGTGCATCTCCAAACAATCTTCTCCCTGTCCAGCGCTGATAGCCTGCATGACACAGGGATGGTGCTGCATTCCTGTGCCATGCAGGCGATCAGAGAAAAAAAAGTGAAAGTCCCAGAGTGGGACAAAGTAATAAAGTATATAAACTTTCAGAAAGTGGAAAAAAAAAAAATTGCAAAAATATAAAAAAAAAAAAAAAAAAAAATAATCCACCAAAAATAAAAATATAATGTTCCCATCAATAAATATTATTATTAAAAAAAAAACAAAAAAAACAATAAAAGTACACATATTTGGTATCACCGCGTCCGGAACAACCAGACCTATAAAACTGTCCCACTAGTTAACCCCTTCAGTGAACACGGTAAAAAAAAAAAAAAAACGAAGCAAAAAACAATCCTTTATCACCATACCGCCAAACAAAAAATGGAATAACACGCGATCAAAAAGACAAATATAAATAAAAATGGTACCACTGAAAACGTCATCTCGTCCCGCAAAAAACAAGCCAGCATACAGCTCCATCAGCCGAAAAATAAAAAAGTTATAGCTCTCAGAATAAAGCTATGCTAAAAAATAATTTTTTCTATAAAATTTTATGATGTAAAAGTGCAAAACATAGAAAAACGATATAAATGTGGTACCGCTGTAAACGTACTGACCCGAAGAATAAAGCTACCTTATCAATTTTACCACACGCGGAACAGAATAAAAAAAACAAAAAAAACAATTCCTGAATTGTTGGTTTTTGTTTATTCTGCCTCCCAAAAATCGGAATAGAAAGCGATCAAAAAATGTCACGTGCCTGAAAATGGCACCAATAACAACGTCAACTCATCCCGCAAAAAAACGAGCCGTCACATGACTATCTGCCAAAATCTGGAAAAATTATAGCTCTCAAAATATGGCGATGCAAAAAACTAGATTTTACAAAAAATGCGTCTTTAAGTGTGTGACAGCTGTCAGTCATAAAAACCCCATATGATTCTGGTATTGCTGTAATCACACCGACCCGAAGAATAAAGTCGTCTAATCACTTATACCGCACGAGGAACGGCGTCAAAAATAAACTCTTGGGTTAGGATTGGGCTAGGGTTAGGGCTGGGTTTGGGGTTAGGGTTGTGCTAGGATTAGGGTTGTGCTAGGGTTAGGGTTGTGCTAGGGTTAGGGCTGGGGTTGGGGTTAGGGTTGTGATGGGGTTGGGATTTTTTTCAAAAGTAAGAAAAAAAGATGACGATATGGCGACTAGTGTTGAGCGCAAGTGCTCGCTACTTGAGTTTGCATCGGGTGCTCTGGTAACATAGTTTGTAAAGCCGAATAAAGACTTGCGTCCATCAAGTTCGACCTGTTAGTTCTGTAATTGCTAAAGTTGATCCAGAGGAGGGCAAAAACCCCAAATGATTTGGCCAATCTTCACCTGAGGAAAAATTCCCTCCCGACTCTGAAACCAGCAGTCAGAATAAATCCCTGTATCAACCTACTATTTTATATTATTTTTAAGTATATGCTGAAATCTGCCTGGTATCTAGAAATGCATCCAGTCCCCGCTTGAACTGGTGTAGTGAATCCGACATTACCGTCTCCTCACTCAGTGAATTCCATATTCTCACTGCTCTTACCGTAAAGAACCCCTTCCTATGCTGGTGCTGAAACTTTTTCTCTTCCAGTCTTAGTGTGTGCCCTCTTGTTACCGTAATATCCCTCCTTTTGAACAAATCCCGGGCAAGATCTCTATACTGTCCCCTAACATATTTGTACACATTTATTATGTCCCCCCTCAACCTTCTCTTTTCCAGGCTGAATAGTCCTAGTTTTGCCAACCTCTCTGGGTATTGCAGTCCCTCCATTCCCTTTATTAATTTTGTTGCCCTCCTTTGTACCTTTTCAAGCTCATTTATATCCTTTCTATATATTGGGGCCCATAACTGAGCACAGTATTCCAAGTGTGGTCTGACCAGTGCTTTGTACAGTGGAAGAACAATGTTCTCATCCTTTGCAGCTATACCTCTTCTGATACATCCCATTACCCTGTTTGCCCTTACAGCAGCGGCCTGACTTTGGGCACTCCAATTTAGTTTGCTATCAATCAAGATGCCCAAGTCCTTCTCCATCTCTGAATTCCCCAATGATTTCCCATTCAGTGAGTACTGGTGACTTCCATTTTTCCTTCCCATATGTATGACCTTACATTTCTCCTCGTTAAACCTCATTTGCCATTTAATGCTCCACCTACCCAGCTTATCCAAATCCCTCTGTAGGTCTGCACTGTCCTCTTTTGTATTAATTGTTTTACATAACTTTGTGTCATCTGCAAATATTGATATTTTACTATTTATCCCGTTGACTATGTCGTTAATAAAGATATTAAATAACATTGGGCCTAGTACAGACCCCTGTGGTACCCCACTAGTGACGCTTACCCAATCTGAGTATATTCCATTTATAACCACCCTCTGCCTTCTATCCTTTAGCCAGTTAGCTACCCACTTGCAGACATTTTCCCCCAGCCCCATCATTCTCATTTTGTATACCAACCTATTATGTGGCACGCTATCGAACGCTTTTGAGAGGTCGAGATACACGACATCCACTGGTTCCCCCTGATCTACTCGAGAGCTAACCTCCTCGTAGAAGTCAATCAGGTTTGTTTGGCAGGAGCGATTCCTCATGAATCCATGTTGGTTCGGGATTAAAAGATTATTAGCATCAAGATGCTCCGTAATTGCCTCTTTAATGAAGCTTTCAAAAATTTTGCCCACAACGAACGTCAGACTCACCGGCCGATAGTTTCCGGCGTCACTTTTCGCTCCCTTTTTGAATATTGGCACTACATTCGCCTGTCGCCAATCAAGTGGCACAGACCCAGTCTCAACAGAGTCCTTAAATATAAGATATAACGGTCTGTCTATCACATTACTTAGTTCCCTTAGTACCCGTGGGTGTATGCCATCAGGTCCTGGTGATTTGTTTATTTTAATGTTACTGAGGAGTTTCTGTACCCCAGCTTGGGTTAGATTTGTCATACTTAGTGGAGGATTAAGCTTGTCACTTCTCATTTCTCCTGTTAGTTCGATTTCCTTTGTGAAAGTTGTCGAAAAAAAATTATTTAGTAGATTAGCTTTATCCTCATCTTTCTCTATGATTTTGCCTTCCTCACTTTTTATCGGTCCAATATTATCCGATTTAATCCTTTTACTATTTATATACGTAAAGAACAGTTTGGGATTTGATCTACTTTTCCTAGCAATACGTCTCTCCGTTTCCTCCTTCGCTATTTTTATTTGTTTTTTACAGGTTCTCGTTTTTGCCTTGTAACACATTAGTGCCTCCTTACTGTTTTCCTGTTTTAATCTCTTGAATGCCTCTTTTTTGCTATTTAACGCCCCTTTTACGTTCTTGTTCAACCATATTGGTTTCCTCTTATTTCTGGCCCTTTTATTCCCATACGGTATATATCTCTCGCACTGAGTATTCAGAATTCTTTTGAAGGTTTCCCATTTACTATTCGTATTCCTTTGATTAAGAACTTTGTCCCAGTCAATAAGTTGAAGGCTTTCTTTCAGCTGATACTTCGCCCTCCTAAAGTTTAATGTTTTTGTTGTTCCCTTATTGATAACCCTACTGAAGGGCATTTTGAAGTCGATAATATTATGGTCGCTATTACCTAGGTGCCCCCCTATCTGTACCTCAGTTATTCTATCAGGCCTATTAGTCAATATTAAGTCCAACACGGCCTTCCCTCTCGTTGGTTCCTGCACTAGTTGGGAGAGATAATTATCCTTAATATTTGTCAAGAGCCTTTTTCCTTTCTGAGATCTACAGGTTTGTGTTTCCCAGTCAATATCCGGGTAGTTGAAATCCCCCATTACAATCACTTCATTATGTTTTGCTACTTTGTCTATTTGTCCTAATAGCAGATTCTCATTCTCCTCTGTTATATTGGGTGGCTTATAGCAGACCCCCAGTAATATTTTATTATTATTTTTAGTTCCCTCTATCTCTACGCAAATGGACTCGACCCCCTCTTCTCCCTCTCCTATATCTTCCCTTAGTCTGGGTTTTAGACATGACTTTACATATAAGCAGACTCCTCCGCCTTTCCCCTGTTTCCGGTCCCTTCTAAATAAACTATAATCTAATAAATTTACCGCCCAGTCATAGCTATCGTCTAGCCAAGTCTCTGTTATACCTACGATGTCATACCTCTCCTCCGATATAAGCGCCTGCAGCTCATCCGCCTTATTGGTCAGGCTTCTTGCGTTGGTCAGCATGCAAGATAAAACTTTGGGGTTATTTAGCATCCTATTCTTCTCTAACGATCTAACTGTACTATCCCCACCCCCCTCTCCACCCTCATTATATTCACTTCTCCCCTTCCCCCTTGCTTGCCTCACATCCCACCTATTTCCTTGGTTCCCCCCCCCCGTCTCTAGTTTAAAAACTCCTCCAACCTATTAGCCATCTTTTTCCCCAGCACCGCTGCACCCTCCCCATTGAGGTGCAGCCCGTCCCTACGGTAGAGCCTGTAGCCGACCGCGAAGTCGGCCCAGTTCTCCATGAACCCAAACCCTTCTGCCTTGCACCAACTCTTTAGCCACTTATTCACCTCCCTAACTTCCCGTTGGCGCTCCTGTGTGGCTCGCGGGATTGGTAGTATTTCTGAGAAAACTACCTTGGAGGTCCTTGCCCTAAGCTTCCTACCTAGGTCCCTGAAATCATTTTTAAGGACCCTCCATCTACCACTCACTTTGTCATTGGTGCCGATGTGGACCATGACCGCTGGGTCTTCGCCAGCCCCACCCAGTAACCTGTCAACCCGATCCGCGATGTGCCGGACTCGAGCGCCAGGGAGGCAGCACATCGTTCGGCGATCCCGGTCTTTGTGACAGATTGCCCTGTCTGTCCCCCTAATAATAGAGTCACCCACTACCAGAACCTGTCTTGCCTGCCCTACACTTCCCCCCTCCCCCTCATTACTGGAGCATACACTCCCCCGGCGGTCAGAGGATCTGTCGTGCTCCAATAATGCCGGTTCTGAACCAGCCTTCCTATACTTCTTCCCTCTATCCCTCATAACTGTTATCCAGCTCCCTGCCTGTTCAGCCTGCACTTCCCCTCTATGCTCCACCCCCAGTATTGACCCATTGAGTGTCTGCTCGGTGAGCAGCAAACTCCGTTCCATGTTGTCGATGCTCCTCAGTACCGCTATCTGAGCACTTAGATCCAGAATTTGGGCTTCCAAGTGCACGATATGCTCACATCTCTCGCAGCAGTATGGATCCTCGAGCGGTTGCTCACGGAATGCATACATTGCGCAAGATGTACACTGCACGGCTCCGGCCAAAATGGACGTCATTCTAAATATGGGGATACAGTCAGTATATATATACAAGTACAAAACACAATTATTTATATATAGGTGTATGGACGGGGATCAATTAGGGATGTGCAAGTGTATCAATTAGATATCGGCGGGGGATCAGTAAAGTATGGACGGGGGATCAATTAAGTATCAAGTATGGACGGGGGAATCAGATAAGTAGGTCAGGTGGATTAATTAAGTAAAAAGTAAAGTAAAGAAAGATGAAATACAGACAGCAATTCAGTCCAAAGTCCTCCCTTCCAAACTCCCTGAATCCAAAGTCACTGAAAAACAAGTCACACACTTACTTTCGTTCGCACTTACGCTCTGGACACACGCAGCTCGTTCACACTCGCAAACTAAGAGATTTAAAGAGTTTTTTTTTTTTTTTTTTTTTTCCTTTTCCAGCAATGTACCCTTCACCTCAATGCACTTCCAAAGGACTTGATGTCCAACCAGCTGCCCCTTATAAACCCTTAATTATGACCCCTTCCCCTTAATTAACCCCTTGTATGCATTGAGTATCGTGGGTATTTGAGTGACATGCTCGAGTCTCTGCCCCATATGCTTCACGGCCAAAAAAACTTTACTGGGATTGCCTGCCATGCACGAGCGATCCCCGCAAGTTTTTTTTTGGGTGTCTAATAACCGTGAAACATGCGGAGCAGGGACTCGAGCATGTCACTCGAGCACACGCTGTACATGGTGCATACCTGAGTACCCGATGCAAACTCAAGTAGCGAGCACTTGCGCTCAAGACTAATGACAACTTATTCAATATGATGACCTAATGTAAACAAATTCTGTGTCGTACCTCTGGGTTCAAAATGTTCACTATACACCTTAATAAAATCCTTGAGGGGTATAGTTTCCAAAATGGGGTCACTTGTGGGGGAGCTCCACTGTTTAGGCACATCACGGGCTCTCCAAACGCGACATGGTGTCCGCTAACAAATTGAATGGAAAAGCGGCTCAAATTGTTAGCGGACGCCATGTTGCGTTTGGAGAGCTACTGCGTGCCAAAACATTGGAGCTCCCCCACAAGTGACCCCATTTTGGAAACTAGACCCCCCAAGGCACCTATCTAGATGCATAGTGAGCACTTGGAACCCCCAGGTGCTTCACAAATTGATTCATAAAAATGAAAAAGGTTTTTTTTTTCACTTTTTCATTTTTACGAATCAATTTGTGAAGCACCTGGGGGTTCCAAGTGCTCACTATGCATCTAGATAGGTGCCTTGGGGTGTCTAGTTTCCAAAATGGGGTCACTTGTGGGGGAGCTCCAAAGTTTGGGCACACAGGGGCTCTCCAAACGCAACATGGTGTCCGCTAACAATTTGAGCCGACAATTTGTTAGCAGATAACATGTTGCATTTGGAGAGTCCCTGTGTGCCCAAACATTGGAGCTCCCCCACAAGTGACCCCATTTTGGAAACTAGACCCCCCAAGGCACCTATCTAGATGCATAGTGAGCACTTGGAACCCCTAGGTGCTTCACAAATTGATTCGTAAAAATGAAAAAGTGTTTTTTTTTTCACTTTTTCATTTTTACGAAACAATTTGTGAAGCACCTAGGGGTTCCAAGTGCTCACTATGCATCTAGATAGGTGCCTTGGGGGGTCTAGTTTCCAAAATGGGGTCACTTGTGGGGGAGCTCCAATGTTTGGGCACACAGGGACTCTCCAAATGCAACATGGTATCCGCTAACAAATTGAATATAAAATCGGCTCAAATTGTTAGCGGACACTATGTTGCGTTTGGAGAGCCCTGTGTGCCCAAACATTGGAGCTCCCCCACAAGTGACCCCATTTTGGAAACTAGACCCCCCAAGGCACCTATCTACATGCATAGTGAGCACTTGGAACCCCTAGGTGCTTCACACATTGTTTCGTAAAAATGAAAAAGTGAAAAAAAAAACACGAGAAATCGCTGGTCAACTTTTAACCGTTATAGCTCCCTAACAAAAAAAAATTTTGGTTCTAAAATTGTGCTGATGTAAAGTAGAAATGGGAAATGTTATTTATTAACTCTTTTGTGTGACATATCTCTCTGATTTAAGGGCATAAAAATTCAAATTTTGAAAATTGCAAAATTTTCACCAAATTTCCATTTTTTTCACAAATAAACGCAAGTGATATCGAAGAAATTTTACCACAATTATGAAGTACAATATGTCACGAAAAAACAATCTCAGAATCAGGGGGATCCGTTGAAGCGTTCCAGAGTAATTACCTCATAAAGTGACAGTGGTCAGAATTGTAAAAATTGGCCTGGTCATTAACGTGCAAACCACCCTCGGGGCTTAAGGGGTTAAGGTGTTAAATTTTCCCGTGCAGGGCAGACTTAAGCCTGCATTGTGGGACGAAGGAATTCGTCAGAAAAGGGGAAGATTAGTTGACTGTGGATTGTTGGAAGACGCTGAAAAGTTTAGGAAAGTTGCACATGAGATTTGTGATGAAGGGTATGTTGAAATAGAAGGAAGGAAATATGTAGAGAAAACCAAAAGAGTAATGTCATTGTGTGGGTCGTACCCGGGTTGGTAGATTACAGTACGAGATAGATAAATGTCTTGTTGGAAAGTGTATACATGTGGAAAAAGGCTGCGCTGAGTTTGTCGAAAGAAGGGAAAAAGTATGTGCAGAAACTTAAACAGTTAACTAAAATATGCGAGCTACCAGATAAGGGCCGGTTAATTATGAAGAAGAAAAAGGGCAAGTTAGAAGATAAAGGATTGTTACAAATAGCTTTGGCTTGGTATAGAACAGCAGAGAATTTGTCAAAGAAGGGTGGATGGAGGAAGAAAATACAGACAATAAGGGAAAGATGCCATGTTATGTGTATTACAAAGATACTGCTCTTCAGCCACCGCCCGATAATGGCGGACGGGGGGGGATGGACCTGTACTAATTGCAGTCAGCAGATTATTGTGTTGCATGTCACGTGACCCGTCCAGGAGGCCCACCCCTTGCTACTACCTAAGCCACTCCTAGTGCCCCATCCTCATCTGTTATACCTATGTCCGCGCAAAGTTCCAATCCTTCCTGCAGCGGCCATGTTGCTACACCCATTGCATCACCTCTGGCCTCTGACCAGATGTCCCTTTGGTGGCGGCCATCTTGGCACACCCGGAATACAGGCAGCAATACACACTACACCTGGAATGTGTATGATGAAGATCATCATGTCAGTATGTTATACAAACGGTGGGACCAAAATATGATTCCCTGAAAGTACCCAGGTCACAACACCTGCTTACAGAAACAATTCAAAACACCATAGCATATGCATCACAGCTTCATGCGGTCCCAACCCTAGCCCTGCCATTTATTTCCATCGGTATCTTTGCCTAATCAGTTTGCAATGAACATGTCTAGTTGTCTGCTGCCGTGGCAGCTGGACAACTCTGAGGTAGTACTATTACAATACGTGGATGATCTTCTTTTGTGTGCCCCCACAGAGCAAATGTCCATCAGGGCCAGTGTTAGCCTCCTCAAGCATCTAGCAAAACTGAATTGTCGAGTCTCAGCCTCGAAACTTCAGTTTTGCCTCAGTCAAGTGGTCTTTCTCAGGGTGCCAGACATCTCACAGAAGAAAGAAAGACGGCCATCTACCTGCTACCATTCCCAAAAGATCCCATAGAGCTGCAACGGTTTCTTGGACTATGTATATATTGTAGACAATTGATCCCAGAAGCCTCACGTCTGATGCAGCCCCTATATGATGCATTAAAAGAAGACACTCTGGCTGATGTAAACAACAAGGACCACCAAGAACTGCTGCAACAAGCCTTTTGAGCAACTAAAGTCAAGGATAATGACAGCCCCTGCCCTTGGAAACCCGGACTATGCTCAACCTTTCCATTTGTATGTCTCTGAGACGGGAGGGCATGCAGCCGGAGTACTCAAGCAGAGACACTGTACAAAGCAGCGCCCAGTCGGGTATTACTCAGCACATCTGGACGCAGTAGCCAGGGCCTCCCCCAGCTGTCTACGAGCGGTTCACGCCACACAGCAGTTACTTGAAAAGACGGCGGATATCATCCTTGGATATGAGACTCACATTTATGCTCCACACGATATTGCGGCTGTTCTGGCTTTACAGCAACCTAAACATCTGTCCACAGAGACACCTGCGGCTGCAGTATTCGTTGATTTTGCCAGAAAATGTGAAGCTACACCGGTGCACCACCATCAACCTGGCCACCCTGCTACCAGCACCTGAAGAAGAGGGGAAAGAGGCTCCACCACATGACTGTCTGGAACAAATTACTGCGGAGTCAACACCACTTGTTTTAGTGGCGGAAGTACCCTTGGATGATCCAGAACTTACGTTATATACAGATGGATCCAGATATGCTGACACCTCTGGCAGGTTTCATACTGGATATGCTGTCACAACTGAAGATACATTGGTAGAGGCTGCAGCCTTACCTCCCAGTATGTCAGCACAGGAAGCAGAGCTCAAAGCCCTGATTGCTGCTTGTCAACAGGCCAAAGGAAAACGTGTGAATATATTTACTGACTTGAGATACGCCTTCGGGATTACACATGATTTTGGGGAGATCTGGGCAAGGAGGGGCTTTGTCACAACTGCAGGTTTTCCTGTGAGACTACCGCCAAGAAGTTGGTCTCTGAAGTTGTTTGCCGATATGGAGTCTCAGAAGTTATCAAAAATGATCAAGGACCAGCCTTTTCCTCATGTGTATATCAAGAAATACTTACCATGATCGGATCAACAGTAGCGCTGCATACTCCTTACCATCCACAGTCAAGCGGCAAGGTAGAGAGATTGAATGGCACACTGAAAGGGCAATTAACTAAAATGATGCAGGAGACTACGGCCCAGTGGCCTGAGCTCCTTCCCATTGCACTATATCACATACGCACCAACCCCATAGGGAAATACAAACTGTCACCATATGAGATACTATTTGGGTCACAACCAGCCATAGCTAGATTTACCCCACAACAATTGTCAGAAGAAACAGATCATGTTGTGCAATATGTGATTCAGCTTGCCAAAGCCTTAACTAACACCCATGCGTTAGTATCATCTTCTATTCCAGATCCAGCTGATGCAGAAGGTTGTCATACCCTCAAGCCCGGAGATTATGTGTATGTGAAGAAGCATGTTCGGAAACACGGACTAGAACCACTGTATGACGGACCATACCAAGTGCTTCTTACAACCCCAACAGCAGTAAAACATGAATTTTCTGAATATAAGCCTAGTGATCCAACATGTGGCAATCCGGACGTTGGATATTGTAGCCCCCTGGGACAAATGTCTTTGTGGTGTATGTTATCAAATAACACCGCTTTTATCGATTTGGTACATAAATTAGTATTACAGTACTCTGCTTTATGGGATCTGCCATCAGCCAACATATTGGGTCTGTGGGAATAATGCGTACAAATGGCTCCCAGTCAGAGTAGGGGGGACTTGTACGTAGGCCCTGCTAACTCCAGCCACTTATCTTATTCCCCATAGTAAAGTAGATATGAGAGCCATCCCTCTTCATACCATCTATAAACGTGCTAAGGACAACACCCCACGCCCATCAGGAAGACCTCATTTAGTACAAATGAGTATACCCAATAAGATAGCCAAGTACTGTCTTCCTCTACCCTATGGTTACACAAATGTGGGACAAATTAGTGGCAGTCACTGACTACTTAGATGACCAGATTTGGAATATTTTGGAAGTAATTAATACTACTGTTGCAGTGTAGAATCAACTTATTATAGTGGCCAATCAACATACTTTAGTGCTGGACTCTTTGACAGCAGCTCAAGGAGGGATGTGTCAGGTTATAGGCCCAGCCTGTTGTCACTATATTGACCCCGACTCTAACATACGGTTAAAGACTAAAATGGAAGACATTAGGAAACTCAGGGAAGAATATAACAAACATAACGAATTGACCAAAGACAATTGGTGGTCTGATACGTTCTACTTTTTTAAATCCTGCTAATTGGTTTAAAGGGATTGGTGCATGGAGTGTTGCATATTGCTGCTGGCATCTTGTTAATATATGTTTTACTAAAACTAGTCTTTTATTGTATCCCATTTTGCATGAGGAAAACCTGCCAATCATCAGAGAGCAAGGAGGACGCTGTCAACCAACATCCAGTGCTACTATACACAGACCTCCCAAATGTAACCAGCATTGAGGACTTGGACGACAAGGGAATGATGACCTTTACCCGCATGCCCCAACCAACCTCACGTCTGAAGATCAGAGCTTTATGATCATGTCAACAAACAAGGGGGGATGGACATGCCACGACAGCCTCGATTGGTAACAAGGGCACTAATTGAGTGAAGACCAATGTCCCTCAGACTCAAAGCATGATCCTGGGATAGCACCTCTATTGTTGATAATAACATAATTTTTAGGGGGGAAATGTAAAGGACATATTGATATTCATGCTATCCAAGTGTAAAGGACATATTGATACTCATGCTATAGCAACTCCATTTTGTCTGCTTACTTTAAAATCATGTTATTATACTCCTTGCATAACATACATTATTTCCTTCTTTTCTCATGCAACTTTCCCACACTAACCTTTTCTCACAAGAACATTCTGTGAGACACCCTGCTCCTGTTATCTAACTGGTCTGAGCCAGGATGTGTATAACCTTGTAAATTTCCACCATGCACCGAACTAACGATAATATGACCATATGTGTATTTCCGTAATAATTGTACTAACATTGGTTCAAGCCTGTAGTATGGCTGTAGGTGATTGGCCATTGATAAACTCAAAACAATATAAAATGCTAAGTAGAAATAAACGGGGTTAGAGATTCTCCCATACAGAGCACTGCCTCCGTCTGCTTTTCTGTTGGATTGCGCAATCAACATAATAATTTGATACTCAACCATGAAGGGACGTTGGTGCCCTCCCTCAACACTCCAATAATGTAGTAGGGCTAAGTATGGAGAGATGGTGTACTCTGGACCCCATATAGTATTCATCAAATCTGAAACCTGATTCCAATATACTGTTGAATCGGTGCAGGACCATAGGCCGTGCATAAGGTCAGAGTATGGATGATGACATTTAGGGCATGCAATTAGTCTATTTGATAATGGATCTTTTTTCGGTATATTAAAGGCGTATATGGCACCATGTATTATTTTATATTGAGTTTCTCTCCATGTTTCATTTATAATTAGTGTTGAGCGAGCACTAAAATGCTCGGGTGCTCAAAGCTCGGGCCAAGCTCAACGTGATACTCGGGTGCTCGACCCGAGCAACGAGCATTTTTGCGGCGGCAGTCTGTAGAAAGCCTAAAAAGTGCCCAAAACGATAGTGACAGTGCTCAAATGACATGAGGACAGCATGGGGATCGCCCCAGGAAACATTTCTGACCCCCAGGTCACAGCTGTCAACAACGTGGTCAGAGGTATTAAGCCACTTTTACAGGCTCACAATAAAACATTCAAAAACGAAACTGAAACGGTTTTCCTGTGAAATATGTTAAGGAACATCCTTTCCAGGGTAAAGACTTATGTATAAGGTAAAATAAATAACCAAAAACAAAAATACTCCTCCACACCTTGGGCTATGTTCACAAGTAGCATTTTTTATGCGGTTTTGCACTTTTGTATTGCTTTCAACCGTGACAAATGCATTCACCGGGAAATGTCATTTTAACATTTTACAACCTTATCTGGCCATGTGCTGTGTGACACATGCATACAGTGCTGAAAAGACATGGGAACAGCATGGGGAAGACCCCTGGAAGCATCTCTGACACCCAGGTCACTGCCTAAAAGTGTGCCCATCAGAAGTGAGTCCCAGGATATCAATTGTCCTAAGCACAAAGAACTAACAAGGCAACTTAGCCAGAGCACAAGTGTAACAACACTGATGTCCAGCAAGGAGTGGGAGACAGGTGCTGAGTAATAAAGAGTGAGGAGATCACGTGACCAAGTCACCCAGTACCAGAGGAAAAGACTAGAAGCCAGCAAACCACAAAAAGATGGCGAAAAGTAAAACAACATAGATTCTAACACTTTCCTAATCTGGCCATGGACCTGTTGGGTTCAGATGTTAGTCTCTCCTGGTTTGTACCTAACCTGTGTGAGGGTTCTTGTACAGTCATAACACCGAGAGTAAAAACATCATAACCACAGTTGACAGCAATATCATGATCTATTCAATTTAAAGCAGAACCTGAAACCACAAATGCAGGTGTAAAGATAAAACCAGATTTAGTCTCCAGGAATACCTATAAGGAAAACCCGGATGCCTGTACAAGATATACAGTAATCTTAGACTCTCGGATCCTGCACCTTTACACTTTAAAGTTTATTTTTTATTTTCTTTTAGAAATCCATCATAGTTGAAACATATAACCACGACGTGACCTGAACGACCACAGTATAAACAAAAACGAGCTGAAGTTCCAAGGTCTATACCCCCTCTGGGATCTCTGCAAGCACCAATTTGCATAGGTTCACAAGTTTCAACTGATAGTGAGGAACATGCCACTGAAATTAATTTAAATGAGTCTCTGTCTCTCAGGCGTCTATGTAAAAGAACAGCCAGTGTCAAAGCTTACTCCAGGGACTGTGGCCAGGAACTGTAAACCAGCATGTTCTTAATCTGATCTCACAATCCCTAGCAGAAATGAGTCAGAAGGGCGGGGTAGTTTCAGGATGTCTCTACTGCCCAGCGTCTAAACTCTTAGCAGTAGTCCTCAGCTCTACGATCAGCCTGAACCAACTTATGGATTTAGATTCAGCCACCGCAACTCTGTCAGGTTCATCATAAATGAGGACAAGAGCCAGGAAAAATGTCTCAACAGAAGAAAACACCATGGAATCCTCAGATAAAGAAAATGCCCAGGCCTGTGGATCCCCACGGACAAAGACAAAATAATGGTGACTCTCACAACCAAAGACAGGACGGAGACGAAATATGATAATTGCTTTCCGATAATTTGATTTTCCAGAACCATGACAGCACCGTACAGAGAGAGAGGATATCCGCCCCTAAGAACAGGAAACCTACCAAAATAAAAGGGGCAGCACCTCTCTTCCTCCCCAGTGTGTTTACAGAGAATAAGAGGTAACCGCCTTGTTAAGACATATGCATACAACAATAGTTATCAACATTCACCTTATAGTGTTTACACAAACCAGTGGGTTTTTATGTTTTTTTTTTTTTAAAACAGGACGTTTTCCACCACTGATGTAAAAAAGAAGAAAGGGAGGGAAGTAGCATGGTGCTGTCATGGTTCTGGAAAATCAAATAACCGGTAAGCAATTATCATATTTACCCTTCACCATGACAGCACCGTACAGAGAGATTAATATAGATTAAATCTTTAGGGCGGGACCACTGCTGAAAGAACCTTTCTCCCAAAGGAAAGATCAGACAGCCCAAGATCCAACCTGTAGTGTCGGAAGAAAGTGGTCGGAGACGCCCAGATTGCCGCTTTGCAAATCTGGTCTACTGAGGCATTGGCTCTTTCTGTCCAATAGGCTGGTAGAATGTGCTTTTATACCCTGACTGGGATCACGCTCAGACGCAGAGTACGCTAAAATTATGGCCATTCTAACCCATCTGGCAATTGTGGATTTAGTAGCTGCTTTACCCTTATTTGCCCCCTGAAAAGAAACAAACGTGACCGAGGACTTCCTCCACTGACTCGTTATCTCAAGGTATCTAAGGATACACCTTCTCACATCTAGGGATTGAAATGTTATTTTCCCCTTGTTTTTTTGGTTCATCACAAAATGAAGGGAGCACTATCTCCTGATTCCTGTGAAATCTAGAGCTCACTTTTGGGAGGAACGCTGGGTCTGGCCTCAATATCACTCTGTCCTGTAAGATGTTTGTAAACGGGGAATTTATCGAGACGGCTTGCAACTCGCTCACCCGCCTAGCAGAGGTTAGTGCAACCAGCAGTACTGTTTTTAGTTTTTTAACAGCAGCGGATGAGATGGGCTCCAAAGGAGCCTTTGTAAGGGCATTGAGGACTAAGTTAAGGTCCCAGAGGGCTACCCTAGGACTGGCTATAGGTCTGGATGAAAAGGATGCTTTTATAAACCTATGTATCCATGGGTGATCAGCTATTTTATGATCAAAAAGCACGCCTAGGGCTGAAACCTCCACTTTTAAGGAGCTAGTGGAGAGACCCCTCTCTAGACCCTTTTGGAGAAATTCCAGTATTTCTGAAATGGGAACTAGCTGACTTTGGGGAGTCATGACTCGACCCGAAAATTTAAGGAAACTATTCCAAATTTTCCCGTACTTAAGGGAGGTGACTTTTTTCCTGCTTAATAGGAGAGTTGAGATTAAGTTTTCTGAGAACCCCTTTGCTGATAACAATCCCCTTTCAAGTTCCAGGCCGTTAGGTGTAGTCTGGGGACCTGAGGATGGGTTACCGGCCCCTGAGATAATAACTCTGGATTGTCGGGTAGGATCCAGGGGTCCGAGACTGACATGACCCTTAGCCAAGTAAACCAGGCCCTTTTCGTTCAGAAGGGGGCAATCAGTATTACTCTGACTTTTTCCTCGAGTATTTTCTTTAACACTATGGGAATCAAGGGAAAGGGCGGGAAAGCATATCCCAGGCGAAACCCCCATTCTTGCAGAAGAGCATCCACCCCGTCTGGTGACTCTCTTGGATTTAGAGAACAGAATTTTTCTACCTGAAGGTTTTCTCTGGTGGCAAATAAGTCTATTTCTGGAAGACCCCAGACTGAACAGATCTGACCGAAAACCCTTCTGTTTAGAACCCATTCTCCTTGACTGAGTCAATTAACTAATCTGCAATGCTATTTTTTGAACCCCTTAAGTAGCGGCTTGAAAGTGACAGATTTTTTGCCGCTATGGAGAATATATTCTCTACCTCTAACATCAATGGGTCTGATCTGGTTCCCCCTTGGCAATTCAAGTAAGCCACCGCTGTGCTGTTGTCCGATAGGATTACTAGATCTTTTCCTATACAAAATTTTAAGGTTGCCTGTAATGCTTTCCTGACTGCAGTCAGTTCTTTTAGGTTTGAGGAACCGTGTTTTAATTTTGAATCCCAAACCTTGAAACCAACCCCCTTCTAGGTGGGCACCCCAACCTGTCGGGCTTGCGTCCGTGGTGACTACGACTGGATTTTTTACGGTCCATGGGACTCCATTCAGAAGATTTCCTGAATCGGCCCACCAATGTAGAGAATTTAGTGTCCCGGCCTACAGCTGAAATTTGTAGTCCAGCTGATCTCCCACTGAGGACTGAATTTCTAGGATTTCCCACTGCAGTTTCCTTGTGTGGAAATGAGCCTACTGTACTGCTGGAATTGTGGCTCTTAGGGATCCTAGTAAGGACATAGCCTCTCTTACTGAGACACGTCTTCCTTGGATATTTATCATTTTTAGTTTGATTTTTTTAACTTTCTCCTGTGGGAGGAAGCAACGCTGCTGAATAGCATCCAGGTTGATGCCCAGAAAAGTCTGAAGCTGAGTGGGTTTGGGCCTTGATTTTTCTTCGTCTATTGTCCAACCCAATTTTGTTGGGACAGAAAGAACTCATTTGACCGCTACGGTACAGGCTTTTTCGGTGTCCCCGACTATCAAAAAGTCGTCTAGGTATGGCACTATTAATATGTCCCTTTTCCTTATATATGACGTAATTTCTGTTAATATTTTGGTAAAACTCCTGGGTGCCAGTGACACCCCAAATGGTAGGCACTGATATTGTAGATGCAGAAGGTCGCCTTGGAACTCTACTGCCACCCTGAGATATTGTTGGTGGTCTGGGTGGATTGGGATGTGATAATACGCATCCTTTAAGTCTATTACAGCCATGAAACAGAAGGAGTACAATCTCAAAGTCTCCATCTTGAACCTTTCTGTTTTTATATATACGTTCAAGGCTTTTAAATTTATTATTGTTCTGTACGAACCATCGTTTTTTTTTTTATTAGGAATAGATTGCTGTAAAACCCTTTCCTTTTTTTCCTTCTGGCACACCGACTAACACACGTTTGTCTAGTAATTTTTGGATTCCGGCTTCCAAAGCAATCTGCTTTATCTTGCCTACCCGGGTCTCTATTGTCCGAAGTGGGGGAACGGAAGAAAGACTTATTTTTAAGCCTTTGGAAAGAGTATCCACTACCCATTGGGTAGGGGGCAGTGAGGCCCACTGATGGTAAAACTGCTTTAATCAGGTAGACTGGCGTCATTGATGCTTGGACCCCACTTTGTAGGTGGCGCTTTTATTAAATAGGAAGCTCCTGGACTGATTTCTATATCTTCTTCAGGGCCGACCCCCTCTCCCACTATCTTCTCTCTGGCTTCTCCCTCTTGCCCCTGACCCCCAAAAGGATTTTTTATATTTTTGAGAGGGAGGGGGAAAATTTCGCTTTTTATCAGCTGCCTTCTCTAACATGTCGTCCAGGACTGTCCCGAATAAAAAGTCACCTTGGCAGAGACTGGTACATAATTTCATTTTGGACTGAAAATCGGCTGACCAATTCTTAAGCCAAAGGGCAGAGTTTGAGAGACCACAGACCCAGGCTGCAAATCTAACGCTGTCTACCGAAGCGTCTGCCAGGAAATCGGCTGCTTTCTGGATAGTGGGAAGTGCTTCCAGGAGTTGTTCTCTAGGACACTTATTCCTTATTTGAGACTCTAGTTCCTGTAGCCATTTTACCAGAGATCTGGCAGTACATGTGGCTGCGATGCTGGGCTTAAAGGAACCTGCTGCCGCTGTTAGAACCTTGCTGTTAGGTTTTTTTTCCTTTGCTGGTCACATGACCTTGTTGGCCTATTTAATCCTGCTCCGCCCTTCTGGCTTTGCTGGACTTCATTGTATATCTACTTTCTAGCTAGCCTGTGCTCTGTGTCTTGCTCTGTTAGTTTGCTTGGTCTACGGACCTCTATGTTCTTTATATTTTGTTTGTTCGTCTGTCTGCTACTATTTCTGTTAGGAGGTGTCCCATATTCCTCCCAGTCCTTAGTACTTGTAGGGATTCCTCCCCCACATCTATAGGTCTTCGTACAGACTAGCTTAGGACTTTAGCAGGTCTGATCGCAGGATCAGGTTCCCTGTTACATCGTAGGGATTCAGCTGAGTCCTATAGTAGGGACAGATCTCCTCTCTTTCCTTAGCTCTGGTAGCAGAACATAACAGTAAGTCCAGCCAGCAAATTCTCTAAGGAAAGATTTTTTTTGTTCCATCATGGTGTCGGTTCAGGATTTGGCTAAACACCTGCAGGGACTCTCTCTGGAAGTGGCCGAGCTCCGTCAGCACGTGAGTAACTGTTCTGGAGCACATTTCTTGGAGCCTAAGGTATGTTTGCCGGATTTATTTTTTGGTGAACATCGAGAATTTTTTTCATTTAAAAATGCTTGCTTATTGTATTTTCGTTTGAGACCCAAGTCCTCTGGGGATGAATCCCAGCGCGTAGGGTTCATAATGTCACTTTTGCGCAAAGAGCCTCAGGAGTGGGCCTTTTCTTTGCAACCTAGTGATACATGCTTCAGATCAGTGGATAGTTTTTTTTCTGCTTTAGGACTATTATATGATGATCCTGACCGTGTCGCATCAGCTGAGACTGAGTTGAGACGTTTAAAACAAGGATCAGGTAATGTCGAAAAATATTGTACACATTTTCGTCGTTGGTCCACTCAAACAGGGTGGAACGATTCTGCTCTGAAAAGTCTATTTCTTGCTGGGCTCAGTGAAAGGGTTAAAGACCTGCTAATTGCTTATCCTACACCTGAGGATTTGCAACAGGCTATGCAATTAGCTATACGGGTGGATAGAAGACTGCGTGCTAGGGTTAATGAGAGCAAATCCTCTGCTATGTCAGTTTCTGGTTATGAGAATGTGTGTACTAACAGTGGTGAACCGATGGAGATTGGATCGGTGGCACCTCGCTCTCAAGAAAAAGACCGTCGTTTTTCGAAAGGCTTGTGTTTCTATTGCGGAAAATCTGGTCATTTGATTAAAGGCTGTGAGCTTCGTATGAAGAAAGAAAAAAAAATGGTCAGTCACGCCCGTATTGCCTGTTTAAATTCCAAGGGTGTATTTTTAGCTGCTTCCACGATTGCTCAGGAAAAATTAATGGAATTTCGGGTGTTTGTTGATTGCGGGTCTACACTGAATGTAATTGATGGGGGATTCGTGGAAAAACTCAATTTAAAACCTGAACCTTTATCATCCCCCATTGCTGTGGTTTCTGTGGATGGTTCCCCTTTGAAGAATATTACTCTCAAGGTCTGTGAATTTCCTCTCACTATTAATGGTGTTCACCATGAGAAATTGGATTTGGTAGTGTTGAATAACTTGCCTTCTCCAGTAATATTGGGTTTGCCCTGGTTAAAATTTCACAATCCTGTACTGGATTGGTCTACCAGTGAAATTAAATCCTGGAGCCATAAATGTTATGACAAGTGTTGTAACGGGCGTATTGCAGCTTTGGATAGGGGAGAATTACCTGTTCCTATTCAGGATTTTTGGAGAGTTTTTTCTGAGAAAGATTCGCAGGTTTTGCCTCCCCATAGAGACTATGATTGTTCTATTGAATTTGTCCCTGGAGCGACTCTTCCTAAAAGTCGTTTATTTAACCTTACTATTCCTGAGAGGAAGGCTTTGGAGGAATACATACAGACAAGTTTGGCCGCCGGTCACATTAGGCCCTCTAAGTCTCCTGTGGCGGTTGGATTTTTTTTTGTAAAAAAAAAGGACGGCGGTTTACGTCCTTGTCTGGATTTTCGTGAGATTAACAAAATTACGGTACGCAATCCTTACCCACTGCCATTGATTCCTGATCTGTTTAACCAGTTATTGGGGGCCAAGTGGTTCTCTAAAATTGACCTTAAGGGGGCATACAATCTGTTGCGCATGAAGGAGGGTGATGAATGGAAGACTGCTTTTAACACTCCTGTGGGTCATTTTGAGAATCTGGTTATGCCTTTTGGTCTTACTAATGCTCCTGCATTTTTTCAGAATCTGATTAATGACATCCTTAGACCTTTGATCGGTAAAAATGTGGTTGTGTATTTGGATGACATTTTGATTTATTCGCCAGATCTGGAGTCTCATTGGCGGAGCGTGCGTGAGGTATTACAGTTATTAATGGACAATTCGCTTTTTGCTAAGCTGGAGAAATGTGAGTTCGCTGTACAGAGAATTAGTTTTTTGGGCTACATTATCTCCAGCAAAGGTTTTGAGATGGATCCGGTTAAGGTTCAGGCTGTGCAGGAATGGCCTAGGCCTATTGGTTTGAAATCGATACAGAGGTTTTTGGGTTTCGCCAATTACTATAGAAAATTCATAAAAAAATTTTCTAGTATTGTCAAACCTCTGACTGATCTCACCAGGAAAGGTGCTGATGCGGTTCAGTGGTCTTCTGAGGCCATTGAAGCTTTTGTGTATCTCAAGGAGAGGTTCACCTCTGCTCCCATCCTTATGCAGCCTGATGTTACTAGGCCGTTTTTGGTTGAGGTTGATGCTTCCTCTGTGGGGGTTGGCGCAGTATTGTCTCAGGATAACGGGGATGGATTACATCCCTGTGCCTTTTTTTCAAAAAAATTTTCGGAGACTGAATTGAATTACGATATTGGTAATCGGGAATTATTGGCTATTAAACTCGCATTTGAACACTGGCGCCACTTCTTGGAAGGTGCGGAATTTCCCGTTCAGGTTCTTACGGATCATAAAAATCTGATATATCTTGACGCTGCCAAGCGCCTGAATGCCCGTCAGGCTAGGTGGGCACTGTTTTTCTCGCGGTTTAATTTCTCCGTTACTTACATCCCTGGTACTAAGAATGTTAAGGCGGATGCCTTGTCTCGCAGTTTTTCTCCCATAGTCGGTGCTGAGAAAGAGGAAAACATTTTACAAGAAGGTGTTGTGATAGCTGCTTTAGACTCCGTTTTGGAAGATGAGATTCTTAAAGCTCAGGAGAATGCCCCATCTAACACTCCTCATGGGAGGTTGTTTGTGCCTGGGACCTTTAGGAGAGATTTGTTTGTTGAGTGTCACGAATCTCGGTTGGCAGGTCATCCCGGAATCTCTGAGACCAAGAGACTGGTGGGTCGCAGTTTTTGGTGGCCTGGATGGCAGAAGGAAGTCATTAAGTGGGTACGCCAATGTACTGTATGTGCTAGATCTAAGTCCTCACATACTCCTGCTGCGGGGTTGCTTTGTCCTTTGGAGGTCCCCAGTGCTCCTTGGACACATTTGGCTATGGACTTTATAACTGACCTT
Source organism: Phyllobates terribilis (assembly GCF_046119375.1). Taxonomy (NCBI): domain Eukaryota; kingdom Metazoa; phylum Chordata; class Amphibia; order Anura; family Dendrobatidae; genus Phyllobates; species Phyllobates terribilis. Next base: position 481,870,042 of record NW_027362762.1, read on the forward strand.
CCCCCCTCTGAGGGTTTTACTGTCATCTGGGTGGTCGTGGACCGTTTTAGCAAGATGTGTCACTTGGTTCCCTTCATCAAACTGCCCTGCGCTAAAACTCTCGCTAAGGCCTTTGTCAAGGAAATTGTCAGACTTCATGGCGTTCCTACTGACATTGTTTCTGATAGGGGTCCTCAGTTCGTGGCTCGTTTTTGGCGTGCCTTTTGTGACAGGTTGGGAATTCATTTGTCGTTTTCGTCCGGATATCATCCTGAATCTAATGGCCAGACAGAAAGGAAAAACCAGGATGTTGAGCAGTTCTTGCGTTGTTTTGTGGCAGACAATCAAGAGGGGTGGTCTGAGTTTCTGCCACTTGCCGAATTTGCTCTGAACAATCATACATCTTCTTCTGCTGGTTGTTCGCCTTTTTTTTGTTGTTCTGGGAGACATCCGTCGTTTGGGTCGTTCTCCAAGTTGGGATCTGCCGTGCCTGAGGAGGAGAATTTTTCCGGTGATTTGGAAAGAGTTTGGACGGATGTGCGTGGTAATCTTCAGGAGGCCAACAGAAAATCTAAAGACTACTTTGATAGGAAACGACAGGAGGTTTTGTTCGCTGTTGGTGACATGGTTTGGTTGTCCTCTAGGAATCTGCGGTTGAGGATTCCTTCTAAGAAATTGGGTCCCAAGTTTGTAGGGCCCTTTAAGGTGCTTCAGGTTGTCAACCAATCTGCTGTTAGGTTGGAGGTTCCTACCTCCTGGAGAATTAATCCGGTCTTTCATGTCTCTCTGTTAAAAAAAGCTGTTGTGTCGGATGGTGACGCCTCTGCCTCTGTTCCTCCGGTGGTGGAGGACGGGGAATATGAAATTTCTCGCATCCTTGACTCTAGACGGTATAGAGGTAGTTTGCAGTATCTTGTGGCCTGGAAAGGTTTCGGACCCGAGGATAACTCTTGGGTGAGGTCAGATGATGTTTCCGCGTCCAGACTTATCAGAGCGTTTCACAGGAGATTTCCTGATAAGCCTGGTCCTAGGGGATCCGGAGGATCCTCTTAGAAGGGGGGGTACTGTTAGAACCTTGCTGTTAGGTTTTTTTTCCTTTGCTGGTCACATGACCTTGTTGGCCTATTTAATCCTGCTCCGCCCTTCTGGCTTTGCTGGACTTCATTGTATATCTACTTTCTAGCTAGCCTGTGCTCTGTGTCTTGCTCTGTTAGTTTGCTTGGTCTACGGACCTCTATGTTCTTTATATTTTGTTTGTTCGTCTGTCTGCTACTATTTCTGTTAGGAGGTGTCCCATATTCCTCCCAGTCCTTAGTACTTGTAGGGATTCCTCCCCCACATCTATAGGTCTTCGTACAGACTAGCTTAGGACTTTAGCAGGTCTGATCGCAGGATCAGGTTCCCTGTTACATCGTAGGGATTCAGCTGAGTCCTATAGTAGGGACAGATCTCCTCTCTTTCCTTAGCTCTGGTAGCAGAACATAACAGCCGCCTCCCATGTGCCCCTGAGGAATGTGTCAGGCTTTTTATCTAAAGGATCGTTTAGGGAACCCAGATCCTCTAAGGGGAGGGCTACCTCCTTAGACACTCTAGCAATAGCCACATCGATCTTCGGGGATTTTTCCCAAACACTAGTTAATTCTTCTTCAAAAGGATATTTCCGTTTAAGTGTGTTTGGGAGTGACACTTTTTTAACTGGTTTCTTCCACTCTTTTTTTATTAGGGAAACTAAGTTCTTATGTACTGGGAATACCCGATGTTTGTGCTCCTCCAGGTTACTGAACATGGAATCCTGCACAGATTTCTGCTCCCTCGGGGTTTCTACCCCCATGGTAGATCTAATGATCTTCAATAGCTTCGCCGTTTCTTCTACCAGGAAGCAAGGCTGGCCATATTTTCCATCAGAGGATGACGTTTTGGAGCCATCAGAATCAACTAATTCCCCTGATTCTTCCTTTTCTTCCTCGGGGCTGATGTCTAAGGGTGTATGAAAGTTTTAATCTCCTGAAACAGAGACGGGGATTCCTCCATAACTGTTTTCTATATGCAGGGCCCACAAAGTTTTTTAGTATAACACTTTGGTAACGCTTCCTTACATAAGGGACATTCCTTATTTTTTGTCTTTGTCACTGTTTTCCTGGGTCTATCCTAAAATAGGCAATGACACTAGTCAGTATGTGTGTGCAAGAAAAAACACTCACCCGTCCTAAGGCCCCAGAACTACCGCGCCAGGAGCAGGTCTCGGTTCATCCTCGTTAGGAATGTTTGGATTTTCCATCTTGAATCCAAACACACCTCGCCCTCAGTGACCCACACCATGTGCTTGCCTTATATCCGGTGTGGGAGGAGCTGTGGCTGCACGGGGAGGGGGTTCCATATCTATGTTGCGGCGGTCTTCACCTCCGAATCAGGAAGTAAACTGTCCGATAACCCCGCCCCTCACTTACGCCGACATCATCTCCCAGTAGTCTCTGACGCGGCTCCCCGGAAGTAGTTCCCGGCCCGCGCAGATCGCCAACCGGCGCCATCTTACTCCACGCTAGGAGCATGCACAGCTCTCCTAAGCCTGTGTGCAGCCGGGCAACCACAGCGGCGTTCTCCTTGCCGCGCTGCGCTCCTCCCGGCGTCATCCTCCGAACCCGGAGGTGACCGCCTAAGTCCCCAGCTCCAGCTGGAGCAATTGTTTTCAGAAGGGTGCCCCCCCCTCTCAGCCCAGCCCTCTGGCCGCCAGGGTTACAGGGATCGCACCTCACCAGGAGAAATCTCCCCAGGTATGTTCCGTAGGTATCCTCTTCCAGGAACAGGAAACCACACTGGGGAGGAAGAGAGGTGCAGCCCCTTTTATTTTGGTAGGTTTCCTATTCCTGGGGGTGGATATCCTCTCTCTCTGTACGATGCTGTCATGGTGAAGGGTAAAGTATAATTTACACGAGGCAGAAAATACTGTAACCTTACTTTTATCCCCGTCTAAGCACTCCGGTAACTTTACTTTTGGCACAGCTGCGCCATTGAGAGCAGCAGGACTTGCAAGTTGTTGACTGTGATTGATGTCTGCAACCTCCAAAGATAAAGCTTGCAGTTGTGTTGCCAAAGCATTCACGGAATCCATAATGACGCCCTAGCATACATTAATGGGCGGGCTATAATATTATGCACATAACTAACTCATACATGGGTAACGGGACTAATAAAGCCTACAACACAAAGTAGCCGCACCCACACCCTACTGGTCCCTCTACAGACAAGACAATCCCTAGCCGAACAAAAAAAAAACCCACCACCTTGGACATGGCTCCCTAAAAGGCCGTCGAGGAGTTACTCGTATCTCCTGAGGAATCAGAGGGGAGGCCGCCACACACAGCTAACCAGTAGAGAGAAAGTGTGCAGAGGGATACAAGGACCCAGGGTAAGGAAACTTAAAGCATGTGCACAAAGGGAAAAAAAGGAAAATAATAAAAGAAACAAGTATAACCTCCAACCAACCTAACTGAGGAGAAAGAAAGATGCTGAGAAGGCAGACAAACACTTAACAGAAATACAAACAGTATTTGTCTAGCAGGGAAAATCCCTTTGCTGAAGACCTGGAACTCCTTAGCACTAATCCACCTAGAAATATAGCCAGCAAGGAAGTATAGTGAAGGGAGAATATATATATAGCCCAACCTAGACTATGATAGGGCAAATCAAAACAATGAAAAATACTTGAAGAGGAGCAAACACAGAAACGAAAAATAAAGGCAATTGGAACCATCAGTAAAGAAAAACGCTCAGCAGACAGGGAAATCGACCACTGAGCAAAATGTATGTTTGGCTCTGAAACGCTCAGGCATTTCAGAGAAAAACATACTTTTAATAGCCGTCAGGAACCAAGCCATGCGGCAGACTAGTCGGACAGGTGCGCCCCTGGCGGTTTCTCCCTGACTACTCCCCTTGAGTGATAGGTCTCTGCCTACATGCACATATAGGCAGAGACCGGTCAATCCAGGGCAGCAGGTGGGGAGCAGCCGCTGGGGACCCGCTTCTCTGACTAGTCTGCCTTTCGGCTCGGTCCCCGGCGGCTATTAAGGCTGCGTGCCCACGAAGCATTTTCCAAGCGTTTATGCTGCAGAATTTCCGCAGTGTAAACGCTTGGTAATCCGTCCCCCATGGTCCCCAATGACATGACGCAATGTCAATGCCCATGCTGCGGATTTTTCCACAGCATTTATGCTGCGCTCAAAAATCCGCAGCATGTCCATTAATTTTGCGGACACGCAGCGTAATCGCCGCCATTGACATGCATTGGACGGCGTGACATCCACATCACTACATGTGCACAAGCGGATATCACACAGTTCAATGTGCGGATGGTACCCAGGTCTGGAGAAGAGACTCTCCTCCATACCTGGGTACCATAGAAACTGTAAAAAAAAAGAATTTAAAATAAAAAATAAAGATTATACTCACCTTCCGATGTCCTCCCAGTGTTTTCTACCCTTTGTCCGGTCTCTTGCACTGCTCGCGCTGTTGTGAAGGACCTGCCATGACGTCATTGAGTCATGTGACCTGACACATGACTGAATGACGTCCCCGCAGGTCCTTCGCACCACCGCGAGCAGTGTAAGAGACCGGACGTGGCGGAGATAACACCGGGAGGACACCGGAAGGTGAGTATCATCTTTTTTTTTTATTTTTCACCATTCTTATTCTTTTTTTTAACTATTACTTGGTCACACTATATAAATCCATGCCGGTTGCATGGATTTATATAGTGTGAACAAGTTGTCAAGCACTTTTCCAAGTAATGCTAAAATCGCTTGGAAAAGTGCTTGATAACCCGCATGCAGAAATGCATGCAAAAACGCTTGACAAACGCTTCAACCTGGCGGGAAAAATGCATGTAAAAACCGCATGCGTTTTTCCTGCCAGGGAGAAGCGTAAAAAATATGCAGCATTTCTGCATCATGGGCACATAGCCTAAAACATTTTTTTCTCTGAAACACTGCAGCGTTTCAGAGGCAAACATATCTGGCTGAGATCATACAGCTAATTCTTGATACATGCTGCCCATGGATTGGGCAGCATGTATCAGGTTCTCTTTAACCCCTTCCCGACTTGTGCCATATATGTACTGCTCTGCGGGAGCTGCGTACCCGCAAAGAGCAGTTTATGTACAGCGTAGTGACCGCGCAGGCTCGCGCTGAGCGCCGCAGCGATCACATGCGGGTGTCAGCGCTATGTGAGCTGACACCCCACAGCACCTCCCACGATCAGTGCTAGCACCAATCGTGGGCGTTTAACCCCTGTGATGCCACGGTCAATAGTGACAGCGACATCATGGGGCATCGCAGAGGGAGTGGGCTCCCTCTGTGATCCCATCAACACATCGTGATGCGATCACGTTGTGTTGGTCTCCATGGTGACCCCAGGTCCCAAGATGGCCGTGGGGTCCGTCAGGGGCCTTCAGGCAGGTGGCCACTCAGTGCCTGCTCAGAGAGCAGGTGCGGAGACACCTCCTTCCTGCCTGTCAGACGCTGAGCTGATGCTGTGCAGTGATGCACTGTAGAGTATCAGATCGCTGATATGACTGTGGAAAGTTGATGTCCCATCCTGGGACAATGTGAAAAAAAAAAAAAAAGCTGTAAAAATACTTAAAAAAAAAAAAAAATCACAAAATAAAGAACAAAAAAAAGGAAAAAATATTGATCCAATAAATACATTTATCTGTGTAAAAAAAAAAAAAAAAAGTACACATATTTAGTATCGCCACATCCGTAACGACCCAACCTATAAAACTGTCCCACTAGTTAACCACTTCAGTGAACATCGTAAAAAAAAAAGATAAACAAGGCAAAAAAACTAAGCTTTATCATGATACCGCTGAACAAAAAGTGCAATAAAACGCGATCAAAAAGACGCATGTAAGTAAAAATGGTACCACTGAAAACGTTATCTTATTTTTTCTATAAAATAGTTTTTATTGTGTAAAAGCGGCAAAATATATAAAAACAATATAAATGTAGTATCACTGTAATCGATCGTACTGACCTGAAGAATAAAGCTGCCTTATCAATTTTACTACACGAGGAAAGGCATGAAAAAAATCACCAAAAAACAATTCCTGAATTGCTGTTTTTTGTTTATTCTGCCTCCCAAAAAACGGAATAGAAAGCGATCAAAGTATGTCATTTGCCCGAAAATGGTAACAATAAAAACGTCAACTCGTCCCGCAAAAAAACAAGCCGTCACATGACTGTCAGCAGAAATATGAAAAAATTATAGCTATCAAAATATGGCGATGCAAAAACTTGTTTTTACAATAAAAAGTGTCTTTTAGTGTGTGACAGCAGCCAATCGATTCCAGACAATTTTGCGTTCAAAAAGTCACACAGTGCTCCTTCCCTTCTGAACTCTGCCGTGCTCCCAAACAGTGTTTATTCCCCACATATGGGGTATCCTTGTGAAAATAAAAAATTTGAGGCTAAAACATCAATTTTGTGGAAAAAGTTAGATGTTTTTATTTTCACGGCTCTACGTTATAAACTTCTGTGAAGCACCTGGGGGTTCAGTGTGCTCACCACACATCTAGATAAGTTCCCTGAGGGGTCTAGTTTCCAAAATGGAGTCACTTGTGGTGGTTTTCCACTGTTTAGGCACATCAGGGGCTCTCCAAATGCGACATGGCGTCCGCTAATTATTCCAGCAAATTTTACATTCAAAAATTCAAATGGCGCTCCTTCCCTTCCAAACTCTGCCGTGCGCCCAAACAGTAGTTTTCCTCCACATTTTGGGTATTGGTGTGCTCAGCAGAAGTTGCACAACAAATTTTTGGGTCCATTTTCTCCTGTTACCCCTGTGAAAGTAAAAAGAAAGTAAAATTTTTGTGAAAAAAAGTTAAATGTTTATTTTTTCCTTCCATGTTCCATTAATTCCTGTAAAGCACCTGAAGGGTTAATAAACTTCTTGAATGTGGCGTTAAGCACCTTGAGGGGTGCAGTTTTTAGAATAGTGACACTTTTTGGTATTTTCTGTCATATAGACCCCTCAAAGTCCCTTCAAATGTGATCTGGTCCCTAAAAAAATGGTTTTGTAAATTTTGTTGTAAAATTGCTGGTCAACTTTTAACCCTTATAACTTCCTAACAAAAAAAAAATTATGTTTCCTAAATTCTGCTGATGTAAAGTAGATATGTGGGAAATGTTATTTATGAACTATTTGGTGTGACTTAACTCTCTGATTTAAGGGCATAAAGATTAAAAGTTTGAAAATTGCTAAATTTTTGCCAAATTTCAGATTTTTTCACAAATAAACGCAAGTCATATGGAAGAAATTTTACCACTATCATGAAGTACAATATGAGATCCGTTGAAGCGTTCCAGAGTTATTACCTCATAAAGTGACAGTGGTCAGAATTAAAAATATTGGCCTGGTCAAGGTGAAAACAGGCTTTGGGGTGAAAGGGTTAATCAAGGACAGCACAAGGATTATGCACTGATGTCATTCTTGTGTTGTCCATGATTTTCATAGATCCATTAATGGCGCTATATAAGTGAGTGAAATGTACAATAAATCCATAGACTTATATGGGTAGTCTTGATCAATGAGTCGTATCAAAAACGGAGATGTCTCTGCGATGAACTGAAAAAAAAACATGGAAATGTGAACAGCACCATAGATTTTAATGTGCACATGTTCTGTCTGAAAAACATAGATAAAACACGTACGTGACTCACGGACGTCTGAATGAGGCCATTGCCTCATTAAGACACAATCGGTCAATCCAACTTATTTACCTTAAATTAAGTTATTAAAAATGGTAAACAGTGACATACATCATAAGGTAAGAAATAATTTATCAGCCCATACTTTTATTTCTAATCTGCAAAAAAACAGGACTTTTTTTGGTCTTTGTCCTTGACCAGTTTTTGGGCTGTCTAAATACTATGTGTGGCCTCTGTTTTACTCATGAAAGAAAAAAAATTACACAGATTCCTATGATTGTCCCAACATTAGTGAAAAACACCAAGGATGCAACGCAAATGGTATCCATGACCTGTTATTTTTTCAGACCCTTTCACTAGAATGGACGAGTATTGCCGTAAGTCGCATCAATAGGACGTCTCCATTTTTTTATGCAGACCATTGGTTAGCAAAAGAAAATAACTGATTACCCCAGATTATAAGGGTGCATGCCCACGATCCATTCCAGCAGCGGTTTGGACGCAGCTCACCTGCGCTGCGTCCAAACTGCTGCGTTGTACTGCAGAAGCAAAGTGGATGGGATTTATAGAAATCCCATGCCCACTGTGATTCTATTAGCTGCTGTGTAAACTCACGGGCTTTATGAGCTGCAGCATGTCAATTTAGCATCTCCACAACAGAAATTTCACCAACAGAATGGATAGGGTGCGGTAACTCCGTATGTGTTCAATGAAAACATGCGGATTTACCTGCGGGATTGGACGCAGTGAAAATACGCTGCGTCCAAAGTGCTGCTATAGCCTGATCGTGGGCGCACACCCTAATGTGTCAGCGTGGTATCAGTCAGTGAAAACCTGCTGTGTGAATGAGCCCTTCATTTCTAGGCACAGGACACATATTTCTGGCCTCTTGCACAGTTGGTAGCTTACTGATAGAATTACAGCATGGGCTACATGTGGCGTTTTTCTGTGGCGCCAAACTGGCATTGAAAGTCCTTACAGTGGAGTGATTTTATGTCGTGGTTGAAATTAGTGATTTTTTTTAAATTATTATTTGCATTTATAAAAAGCAAATTGTGAGGAAAGGAGACCTAATGGAGGCTTAGGACTGTAATGCAGGCTTAAGGCTGTGGTAAACTCTAAGCCTCGTGTGTAAAAACTATGCTCCATAAGAAGCAGCTTCCATACAGCGAGTACATGGTGGAGAGTGAGGGGATTACTTCTCGTGCACCTCCATGACACATTCCTCTCACTATTTCCTCAGAATATGGCCATTGTGCATGTTTCCACAAAGACTCCGTATACCGAGCAGTGTGTGTCTGTATACGGAGGTCCCATCACTTCCGGCTTCCTGCAGCAAGCAATGGCTCCCTGCCCCCTCCTTCCGCGGCCTCCCCTTCCGCTCGTCTTTTCTGGCTCCCTCCTCCTCGTGTGCGGCTCTCCATTATTGCGCCTCCACAGCTCTAAGTCTTCCTCCCGCCTTTCTCGGAGACCTCCACCCTCGTTGTGCTGTCGCGTCTTCGGCTTGCAGTAAGTTCTCATCACAAGCAGTGAGCAGGGCTGTATATAATGGAGGGGGGAACTGTCAGGGGTTAAATGTGATCAGTGGCCGGGTTACATGTATAGGGAATAGACTGGGGACACAGCAGAGGTGATGGTGTGGAATCCCCAGCACAACACTGCCATCTACTTGGTGCCTTTGTAGCCATTATTTTGAAAGTTGCCCAATCCCCTCTGTAAAATCATGATTCATTTCTGCAACTTCATGGATTTTGTGAGGAGAGAAGAATCCCACACAATGGCTCGTAGACAGCACGCATCGGCTTCCAACTACGTGGTATAAGGCTAGCACAACACATCGCAGCTCATCTGTGCACGTCATATGCAGAATGGCTGCAGAGGACGCCCCTTCCATGGCAAAGGGGAAAATCTGTGCAGAATCCACACAGAAAAACAGGATTAGTCTAGGTGCCCACGATGCAGAAATTCTCCGGATTTTTCCTGAGCGTTTCTTTATCTCCCTGGCAGAAAAAACGCATGCGGATTGTACATGCGTTTTTCCTGCCAGGGACATGCGGATGTGAAGCGTTCTTCACATGCATTTCCGCATGCGGGTTGTCAAGCACTTTCCAAGCCATTTTAGCATCACTTGGAAAGTGCTTGACAACTTGGTCACACTATATAAATCCATGCAGCCGGCATGGATTTATATAGTGTGACCGTAAAAGAATGGTAAAAAATAAATGTCATACTTACCTTCTGATGGCCTCCGGAGTCTTTATTCGGTGCGTCTTGGCTTGCCGGCAGCTCGCGATACACTGAAAGGACCGGCCAACGTCAGCAGTCGCGTGACCCGTTACATAAATGACGTCATGGCAGGTCCTTGAGTCCACCACAATCTGCCGGCAAGCCAGGACAAAGACACCGGGGGCCATCAGAAGGTAAGTATAATGTTTATTTCTTTTTTTTTTTTCTTTTTTTTTTTTTTTTTTTTTACAGGTTCTATGGTACCCGGGTCCGGAGGAGAGTCTCCTCTTCTCCAACCCGGGTACCATCCGCACACTGAAACGCATGGAATGCGCATGTACAGATCCAGTGATGCAGATTACATGCGTTCCAATGCAAGTCAATGGCGGCGAAAACACAGCTCTTCCGCAAAATAATTGGTAGTGCTGCGTTTTTTTCCGCAGCATGTGCACAGCACATGCGGATTATCATTGGGGAACATGGCGGACCTTCTACCAAGCGTTTTTTAAGCGTTTCTGCAGCGGAATTGCTTAAAAAACGCATCGTAGGCACACAGCCTTAAAGGGGTTGTTTACCCTTCTCATTCCTCATGCTTAGCCCTGTTAAAATAAAAACACCTATTCATTCTCACCTCTGGCACCATTCCAGCGATGTTGGCACTCGCGTTCCCTGGGCTCACGTTGCGTCACATGAGCCCTGAACCCAGTCAGCGCTGGCGTCACTGTGCCCCGCCTTTGGATTTATTGAACATCAACAGGAAGTCAGCTGCGACTGGCCGCCCAATTCCTCTTGATCTGTTTGTCCGAAGGCGGGGACGGTGCCACCAGGGCTGATTGGATGCAGGGCTCATGTGATGTAACAACCGAACTTGATCCCTTAAAACGCGAGTGCCGACACTGCTGGAACTGGAGGTGAGGTTAAGCATTCATATTTTTAACCCCTTCATGACATGTGACGTATAAATACGTCATATGTTGTGTCTCCCCCTTTGATGTGGACTCTGGTGCTAAGCCCACATCTTCTCCGGCACATGACAGCTGATCTGATCAGCTGCCATGTACCCCTAACAGCCGCGGGTGGAATCACAATACACCCGCGGCTGTTAACATGTTTAATGCCGCTGTCAATCTCTGACAGTGGCATTTAACTCGTACAAACCTGATGCGCGTCATTAGCTCTGCCAATCAGCACCCCTGTCACATGATCGCGGGGCATGGATGGGTTGGCATGACAATCCGGGGTCTGCAGGAGACCCCTGTGGTTGTCATTGCCGATCTGCTATGAGCATCACCCTGTGGTCGACGCTCACAGCAGATGAGCATTCTTGCTACACATAGCAAGGCTGAAGTCCTGCTATGTGTAACACAAGCAATCCGATGATCGCAGCTTCTAGTCTCCCATGGAGACTATTGAAGCAAGTAAAAAAAAAAAAAAAAAAAAATGTAAATGTTCAAAATTGCCGATCTAGCAAAACATAAAAAGAATTAGGCTATGTGCACACAGTGCGTTTTTTGTGCACTTTTTCTGTGCAGAAATGGGCCAAAAACACATTGTAAACCTTATCCCATGGTTTCCTATGACTTTTTGCAAGATCTGTGCACATGATCAGGAATTTTGCTGACTGAATTTCATGTGCAGAAAAAGAAGCAGCATGTCCATTCTTTGTGCGTTTTTCCAATATGATGCATTGGAAAAAACACATGGCAAATCCGCAGGCAAAAATGCTGCCGATTTTCTGCAGCGCTTTTACTTCCAAGAGGTGCAGAAACGCTGCAGAAATTTCTGCAAGCAATTCCTGATCGGACTCACATAGCCTTAATCCGATCGGTAAACGGCGTAAAGAGAAAAAGATCAAAACTCCAGATTTACATTTTTTTTTGGTCAGTGGAATAAAATGCAAAAACGGGCGATGAAAACATTGTATCTACCCCAAAGTGGTATCCATAAAAACGTCAGCTTGGTGCGCAAAGAATAAGCCCTAATTCAGCCCCACATCCCTAAAAGAAAACCTATACATGTTTGGTATCTACAAACTCATAGTGACCTGGAGAATCATAATGGCAGGTTAGTTTTAGCATTTAGTGAACATGGTAAATAAAAAAAAAAAAAAAAAAAATCAGTTGTGGTATGCACTTTTTTTGCAGCTTCACCGCACTTGGAATTTTGTTCCCGTATCCCAGTACATTACATGGTAAAATCAATGGTGTCTTTCAAAAGTACGACTCGTCCTGCAAACAAGCCCTCACGTGGCCATATTGATGGAAAAATGAAAAAGTTATGGCTCTGGGAAGAAGGGGAGCAAAAAACGGAAAATGGCCTGGGCACGAAGGGGTTAACTGGGCCAAGCATGAGGAATGAGAAGGGGTGTCCAAGTAGTGGACAAACCCTTTAAAGGGCTTGTTTGATATACAGTACAGACCAAAAGTTTGGACACACCTCATTTAAAGATTTTTCTGTATTTTTACGACTATGAAAATTGTACATTCACACTGAAGGCATCAAAACTATGAATTAACACATGTGGAATTATATACTTAACAAAAAAGTGGGAAACAACTGAAAATATGTGTTATATTCTAGGTTCTTCAAAGTAGCCACCTTTTGCTTTGATGACTGCTTTGCACACGCTTGGCATTCTCTTGATGAGCTTCAAGAGATAGTCACCGGAAATGGCCTTCCAACAATTTTGAAGGAGTTCCCAGAGATGCTTAGCACTTGTTGGCCCTTTTGCCTTCACTCTGCGGTCCAGCTCACCCCAAACCATCTCGATTGGGTTCAGGTCTGGTGACTGTGGAGGCCAGGTCATCTGGCGTAGCACCCCATCACTCTCCTTCTTGGTCAAATAGCCCTTACACAGCCTGGAGGTGTGTTTGGGGTCATTGTCCTGTTGAAAAATAAATGATGGTCCAACTAAACGTAAACCGGATGGAATAGCATGCCGCTGCAAGATGCTGTGGTAGCCATGCTGGTTCAGTATGCCTTCAATTTTGAATAAATCCCCAACAGTGTCACCAGCAAAGCACCCCCAACACCATCACACCTCCTCCTCCATGCTTCACGGTGGCAACCAGGCATGTAGAGTCCATCCGTTCACCTTTTCTGCGTCGCACAAAGACACGGTGGTTGGAACCAAAGATCTCAAATTTGGACTCATCAGACCAAAGAACAGATTTCCACTGGTCTAATGTCCATTCCTTGTGTTCTTTAGCCCAAACAAGTCTCTTCTGCTTGTTGCCTGTCCTTAGCAGTGGTTTCCTAGCAGCTATTTTACCATGAAGGCTTGCTGCACAAAGTCTCCTCTTAACAGTTGTTGGAGAGATGTGTCTGCTGCTAGAACTCTGTGTGGCATTGACCTGGTCTCTAATCTGAGCTGCTGTTAACCTGCGATTTCTGAGACTGGTGACTCGGATAAACTTATCCTCAGAAGCAGAGGTGACTCTTGGTCTTCCTTTCCTGGGGCAGTCCTCATGTGAGCCAGTTTCTTTGTAGCGCTTGATGGTTTTTGCAACTGCACTTGGGGACACTTTTCAAAGTTTGCCCAATTTTTCGGACTGACTGACCTTCATTTCTTAAAATAATGATGGCCACTGGTTTTCTTTACTTAGCTGCTTTTTTCTTGCCATAATACAAATTCTAACAGTTTATTCAGTAGGACTATCAGCTGTGTATCCACCAGACTTCTGCACAACACAACTGATGGTCCCAACCCCATTTATAAGGCAAGAGATCCCACTTATTAAACCTGACAGGGCACACCTGTGAAGTGAAAACAATTTCTGGTGACTACCTCTTGAAGCTCATCAAGAGAATGCCAAGACTGTGCAAAGCAGTCATCAAAGCAAAAGGTGGCTACTTTGAAGAACCTAGAATATAAGACATATTTTCAGTTGTTTCACACTTTTTTGTTAAGTATATAATTCCACATGTGTTAATTCATAGTTTTGATGCCTTCAGTGTGAATGTACAATTTTTAAAGTCATGAAAATACAGAAAAATCTTTAAATGAGAAGGTGTGTCCAAACTTTTGGTCTGTACTATAGTTTAAAAAAAATTATGGCATGGATGGGCCTGCAATTAAAAACCATGTCTGTCCAACTCGCCTTCCAGCGCTCCTGTGGATCCAAAGCGAGCCACTCAGGAAATCTGTCAGCTTTGGAAGAGACACCTGCCACATTTGGAAGTCAAAGAACCATTGCAGTCTAAGATGGGCAGCAATGGTCAGGTGACCAGTAGAGCAAGTCATCAGAGAAATATCTAGTGATGCGCTCTTTTAGTCACCAGCCAATCACTGAGCAGGCATCACTTTCAGAACCCATGGAGACCTCCAGAGCGGCGTTCACTGGATCTACGGGATCCCTGCAAGATGAGAATGCCACCATTCTTTTATTTCAAGCCCATCCATGCTTTAGAAGGAATCTCCTCAATTTCCCTGCCTCTGACTCCACAGCCCTGCCTCACTACTGAGCATGTACATAAAGTGCAGCACAGATTCATCTCAACTAAAAGCCGAGATCCTTAGATCAGGAATAGAACAGACATTTATAGGACATTTCCTAACACTTCCAAAAAATGCACAGCACATCCTGCATTGTACTCCTGTACCAAATTCATTATATATTGTAGGAGTCGGTCCATTTTATACCGACTCCACCAAAATGGACACTGTCTCTACATCCCTGGCTGCCATCAACTTCTGCAGCAGAGATTGGGCGCAGCTGTTATGTGCTGTACCTACTGAAAGAGGACCTGTCACCAGGTCAAGAATGGCCAGTTTTTTGGCCTTATTTTATTCTCGCTTCCCTGAGTATAACATCCCTTATTCTTTTTCTTGTTAGTCCTTCATACAGGTCTGGAAATGTGGGCCTTTTTATTTAGTGCTAATTTTTATGGTCTTGACCAAGGAGGACGTGCTCTGAGGTTTATAAAGAAGAGGAGCCTAAAAATACGCCGACAGGGAATCCTGGGATCCATGCCCCTTTCGTAAAGACAATAAAAAGGCCCATATCTCTGGAACCGTATGGTGGATTAAAAAAAATACTAAAGGGAGCAGCGGGAATAAGATAAGATCAAAACCTTGCTGCTTTTGACCAGGTGACCTTGCAAAAACTGTATGGCATAGCCAGTGCTATTGTGCTGGATTGTGGAGGGGTTGATGTGGTGAGTAGTGTGGTGTGTTACAGCCACCAGCCCCTGCCCGATCACTGGTTTTGACGTCGGGTCTGTACTTGGAGCTATATTACACCTGTGTGATATTGGCCTTGGGCCAGTTTCAGGCGAGTGTATTACAAGCGCAAGTCCTGGCCTGAATGCTGATGATAGAACCAATATTGACAGCGTCATAGGGATCTACCAGGCTGTGAGAGTTTGTACTGTAAACTGATAACCTGACGCAGCATGCCGAATCTGTCGAGTGACCAACACCAATCAGTCCCTGCCGACCATATTTACCTGTAATTGGGTCTATTTTTGAGTCCTTGTTTTTGATTGGTAGAGTACCATTTTATTCTTTCTGGAAAATTCTATAGAACTGCAGACGAGCTCAGTGTGTCCGGAACCTTAGTGATTTCACTGTGACCGCAGCACAGGCGTGGAGAGATGCTACTGCTCACCAGGCGGGATAGGCGCTGAGGCAAAGGTTTTTTATTTGAAATAAATAGGAAGCTTATTCAATGAGTATTTCAAGTGGTATTTGATGTGAATTTTTGAGTGGAACATACCCTAATCCAGGAGTCCAAATTATTCATGTTGTGACTGATGACCTTCTCCTTATGCATTGTAAGGGGAAAAAGGAGTTAGTCAGAGAGGGGACCAGGCATCTTAGGAGTACACACACCTATTACCTAAGCTTTCAGTGTTATAATCAGGGCTGTGGAGTCTGTATAAAATAGACTGACTCCAACTCCTAAAATATATAATAAATTGGGTACGGTAGTTCAATGCAGTTTGTGGGGAATATTTTTTTCATAAGAATTTGGTAAAGTTATGAATTGTCCTATAAATGTCCGTCCTATTCCTGATCTAAGGGTCTAGACTTTTAGCTGAGATGAATCTGTGCTACAGTAAATTTATCACTTAAACATGAGCCATGTATGAGGGAGTCGTGGAGTTGGTGTCATGGAAATCTTTGGAGGTTTGGCTAACCGACTCCACAGCCCTGGTTATAATTGTTGATGGGGAGTGGATTTATATAGTGTACAGTGTGTGTAGGCGCACCTGAAAGCGAGGCATAAGCTAATTTGGTTAGCTGAGGGGCTCCACGTGTTTACATCCACTGCAACTGTGCAGTTCTGTGGATGTGCCCATGTGGTGATTTTGTCAATCAAGCTAGAATGCACATGTGATTAACAATCATTAGCAGCCCTAAATTAGAATTCAGGATGTTCTTTTCAAACTCTTAACTTGTTTTACCTGAAGCAGTCCAAGATTAAATGGTTGCGTACATAAGAAAATCACTTTTGGGGTACGTTCAGATGGGATGTATCTGCTGCACAATTTGTACAGTGATAATATTTGTACTAAACTGATACAGGAAAAATATATATATATATTTTGTACCATGTTAGCCAGTAGAAAAGATTCTATGCCTGATGAAGAGACCTGAGTAGTCTCGAAAGCTTGAGATTTGTTACCGTCTTTTCAGTTAGCCATTAAGGTATTGACCACTGAGGACTCTCATGTTTTTATATTGTACTAAAACGTGCACATATCACCGTGGCTTCTGCTGCAGAAATGCTGTGGCTACAACACTGTCTTCACCTGTTGCATTGCAAAGGGTAAACTCCACTGAATATTCGCAGTGTAAGTTTACAGGTTGTGGAAATTTAAATCAGTCTATACCGTGAATTTTCTTTGCAGCATGTGGATAAGACTTAAGGGGGTTGACCGGTCTTAAATAACAAGTCCACAGTCGCTCTGTGACTGCAGACTTGTGAATCCTCACAACACGTACACTGTGAGGATTCTCCAGTGTCAGTGGCGGTAATGTGACCGCAAGTATGCAATATACATACTCCCAGCCACATTCCGACTAGACTGTTTGTTTTCAGCTTCGCTCAATACACTTTCAACAAGGCCATGCCCATTTAGTCAGATTGTGTCCGGGATTATGCATATCGCATACTTGCGGTCACATAACCACTGTTCCCGGCACTGACACCAGAGAATCCTCACAGCTCGCAGTGCGTGCAAAGTGAGGATTCACAAGTCTGCAGTCACATAAAGTAATAGCAGACTTGCAGTTTTAGACTGGACAACCCTCTTAATAAAATGTCATTCACAATACTGGTACAATAACACGCAGCAGATTTTCTGTAAGTGCATATCTACTCTGTGACGGCAGACTTCTGAATCCTGACTGCCACCAGTTGCCTGGTTTCTCTCAGTACAGATGCATTGAGAGAAGCAGAGCACGTCTAGTCGGCACATGACTCCATCTATACAAATCGCATATTTGCGGTCATGTGACCATGTGCTCTCACCGCCAGTACCTGTGAATTCTGACAGCATACATTTTTTTTTGTAAGATGCTGTAAAGCACATAGCCAGCTTCCTGTTTAGAAAACACAAAAGACCATGTATGGCTCTTGTATAGTGTAAAGATTTGTGTTTTAATAATCAATATTTTGCCACAAGGTTAACTATATATTTTTTTCTTTTTCAGATACAATGCCTTCTTGTGTTGTGCAGGGCTGTTTTTCTGGAGGAAGAAGAAAGGAGGAAGGAGTCATTTTGCATGTGTTCCCAAAAGAAAGGGAGATGATAAAAAGATGGCTTATAGAGACAGGTCAAGACTTTGGGGACATTGATGCATTTACAGATAAAATTATTGAAGGAAAAAAATATGATACTTATAGAATGTGCTCCAAACACTTCAGAGAGTACTGCTACACACAATCTGAAGGCTTCCGCAAAAGTTTGCGTAAAGATGCTATACCAACTGTCTTTGATGCGCCGTCAACATCTAATGAAACATGCATCCTTTTACCATCTGGTAAAAGGAAAAGAATTGATGATGAGTATGAAGGATCATTCCTGGATTACCAGTTTACTAATGGGGAAATTTGCCCCACTTGTGGTCATGTCTTTGAAGAAAAACCAAAGACAGATGAAAAAGGAATAGTAACTGAACCCATGGGAAGAAAACTACGCTCAACACAAACTGATCCAAGATGGGGAAAGAGAACCGTATCAACTGAAACAAAGTTTAAAAAATATCACAAAAAAACTCAGTGTAGGCGACTCTCTGAAAAGAAATTAAAGACACTGTCTCTACTTAGTACTTCAGCTAAACATCAGTTGATTGAGACAATAACAGACAGTGAGGACAGTCTCGACAGTGTAATAGTTAAAGACAGTGACAGCAGCAGTGACAGTCCAAAACATGAGTTTGAGTCAACGTTTCAGCTTTCTTTTCCTCCCCCAAATCCCACAGAAATGGAAGTATCGCCTACTGATTTACTTGATCTAAAACTTCTGGCGGAAGAGACGCATTCCATATGCAGTGATCCCGTAAAGGACCGCAAATTTCTAGTTTTTGAAAGCTGCTTAGATAAACTAATCTTGTCAATGCCATGCAGAGGAGAGCAAGGTTGTGATCGACCAATTGTTAAAATTTGGAAAGAAATAAGCGGTACTTTCATAACTGTTCATGTTTCTTGTGGGAATCATAGCTATAAACTGTGGGAAAGTCAACCACAAACTGGAGGAATACCAGCAGGCAATCTTTTACTATCTGCTGCTATTCTGTTCAGTGGACTAACGTACGTGAAGGTCAGACACTTTTTCCATATTTTGGGACTTCTGTGCATAGATAAGTCAACATACTTTAAAAATCTAACTTATCATCTCTTCCCTGTTATTAATAATCAATGGATATTAGAACAAAATGCGATTGTTGACAACCTGAAGAAAACCCCTCTCTGTCTGGCTGGGGATGGCCAGCGTGATCATCTGGGGCACTTGACAAAACATGGCATCTACACCCTGCTGGACGTCAGTAGCAAAAAAGTTGTATCTTTCCATGTGGAACAACTTTCTGCGGGAAATTCTTCTCTTGGTTTGAAAACAGAAGCGTGCAAACAAGCTCTAAGAGGTCTAGTTAAAAAGCAATTAAACATAAAAATTGTATGCACGGAAAAGCAATTAGGCATTCGAAAAATGATTAAGACACACTTTCCTACCATCATACATCAGTATGATATATGGCAGCTTTCAAAATCAATTGGCAACAAATTGGGCAAGGTTAGTAGAAAAAAAGACTGTGAAGAGCTAGGCAAGTGGATTGGTGCCGCTAGAAACCACCTGTGGTGGAGCGCAAGTACCTGCAATGAGGAGCATTCTCTTCTAACTGACAAATGGAACTCTATTTTATTCCACATTGTTAATAGGCATTCGTGGGAAGGTAGTGACAGTTACAATAGCTGTAGCCATGTCCCCGTGGTTACATCTACATTTGGTCCAAAGAAATGGCTTGAGGAAGGCAGCATAGTTCACAGTGAAGTAGCAGAAGTTGTTTTGAACAGGAACCTGCACAAAGACCTACAGCATTTGTCATACTTTTCCCATAGCAGGGAGCTGGAGGTCTTCCGCAGTGCCATTCGCAAATACCGTTCTAAGAAAAAACACCTCTTGACAGATGGCATAATTGCCCGCACACAAATTGCTGCACTGTATCACAACCATAATGTGTACAGTGTCCAACAACAGGTTAGAATGGCTTCAGAAAAATATTCACAAGGAAGAACACTTCTCAAAGCTCAGAGACAAAAGCTTGTTAAAGCTTTATACAAGCCTTCGCACCAAGAGTTCCTATTTCCAATAATGTCAGAAGTTATACAAATGGCACCTAAAAATCGTTATATTAATCGGGAACCTAAAAAAAGAATCCGGTACTGAGAAGTTTATTGACCAATACTTTGGAGACATTTCCATCATAGCCACTGGTTTCTTGCCACTAACTGTATATTAACAAAAAGACCAAAAAAAGTTCTTTCATAATAAAGATTCTAAACGAAGCACTTAGAAATGTGACGTTCTATTTCATAGGTTGGACATATGGCATTAGGGTATGTGATCTGAGAATTTTATAAGTAAAAAGCACCTCTAAGTAACTTTGTAATGTGTGTCTTGTTTTTTAACACTAATGTAATATTTTTTAATATTACATTTTTGGAGGAAATTTGATTTTCACTTTGCCGTTCTAAGTCTGTTTTTTTTTTAATGCAGATCTTTTTATGAATTAGCTGCATAGCCATGTGTCCGATGTTGGTAACATGACGAGAGCATTTGTAGGCAAAAATCTGTAGTGGAACCTACACATCTCTGCTTTTGGAGCCACTCTTCATTTTGTCTTGCATATACTGATGAAATAATGGGTGAACAAGGTCTGACATTCAGATTTGATGCGGTTTTGTCACTGATTTTTCTAAAATGATCATGTTTTATCCACCTTGTGTACATAGAGTTCAGAAAATCTGATTCGCATTCAGTAATATTGAATTTGTACTTAATTTGGTCTTCCCACCCTCATATCCGTCTTTGGCTAGGGAAAAAATTATATTGTTCTACACGCGGTTGGGTCTATACACAGTGGTTAGACCTGTCAGCTGCCTCTGTATGTAGGAGACGTGTAGCCTGCATGACCAATGCAATTCTGTATTGTATGCTAGAATTATATACACAGGGCTAAGTGGAAAATCAGAAGTCTAAAGAGGTACAGACTGACTGTGTTTGCTCTCATGAGTGCTCTGGAGTCTGACAGCCGAACATCCATCATTCAGCTATGCTATTGCATGGGTAGGGCTATGTTCACATACAGGATTAAGCCCATGAAACTGTTCACTATGAGGAAGACAGGCAATTTGTAGAGGTGTCCTTCTTAACACAAAAGGATTCTGCTGAAATAGAGGCCAGAGAACACCGTAACTTTGATGTGGTTCTGACCAAATCCAGGTCTTCATGGCTACAGACGGAAGCCCCGACAGAGCCACCAATGTGTGAAATGCGCCTGGCCTTATTGGCTTAAGGGGAACCTATCACATTGGAAATGCAGTCCTATATGCAGGCAGAAAGCTATAGAGCAGAAGGAGCTTAGTAAATAGTTTTATGGAGAAAGACTCATAACTTGTGCTTTATTCATTTAAAGTGGACCATTCACTGGATTTATTTTTTAATTTAAATTAAGTACCTCCTCCAATTTCCTCTCTACTGATTCTGAAACAGATTTATTTTTTTTTCTATGTTTCCCGATCATAAAGATGCAAATTTTCCAACTAGGTATTGAGGTAATCGGAGATGTGGATAACCTGCGGTCTTGGTGACGTATCCACAAATAAATCCAATAAGTGGTGTTCAGGGGAAACTGCAGTTTATTCTCAACATGTTTTGAAGTTCTTAGACTTCTGCTTCAGGAGAACCACAAAGGCTGAGAACCACAATCTTTGTGGTTCTCCTAAAGAGGCCTAAGAACTTCGAAACACATTGAGAATAAACCGCACTGTTACCCTCTACAACGCTTATTGGAATTATTTGTGGAAACATCACCAGCAACGCAGATTATCCACATCTCCGATTACCTTAATACCACATTGGATCTGCAAACCTGTGGAGCTGCAGCAGCTGGGAAACCTCTATTTTGATACCTTACTAGTGTTGACTAATACAACCACAATAGGTGAGCAGTACCATTATATTTATACATTGCTATGTAGATAAAACCCTATTGCGCTTTTAATTGTCCCCACAGCTTTTTTTTTCTCAACTAGGTGTATACTACAGAACTTCTGTCATATAGGAGAAAAAAAACTACAGAAAGGTTCTGTGGTATATGCCCAGTGGATGTAGGGAACATTTGCCTGTTTATTACTGGAGGTATAACTTTGGAATGGAAGGGCACAGAAAAGAAAAAACTTCCACTGATTCTGGAACAGTGAAAATGGGGGGAGGGTTACTTAATGTAAATTTTAAAAAATCCAGCGAAAGGTCCTCTTTAAAACATCTACTCATTTTAGGATTTTGAGTCAAGTGGGCACTACCAATCGGTGATAGACTTTGACAGGCTTTCATGTATAAATGTGCATACAGAGATCAGCCACTGATTAGAACCAACTACTTGATTCAGTCAAAAAATGAGCAAAGGTTTAAATGGGAAAAAAAATACAAGTTATACTGAATCTTTTTCCAAAAAAAACATATATCGGTCTGCGCTGCAGCATGCTGATTACAGACTAGGCTGCGTTTTCAATGTGACAGATTCCCTTTTTTAAAGAGTACATTTCACAAAAATTTTCATGTTGAACTGAATACAATGTAATATGAGCTGCAGAATGGAATAAAACTTTTTGTTTGCCTTTCCGTTGCAGAGATATTAACAATCAATGTTTTTGACACCTAGAGTTTTTTTGTTTAGCCTAAGTGCATGATATATCAGATGGCCTTCACTTGGGGCATTTAATTCTCCCAGTCTGGTGTTCACTAATAAGCAAGCAGCAACACTTGGGAAAGAACATGCCCAACCATAGCTTCAAGCAATCTCATGTAGAAAGCAGTGGGAGTAGAGCACAGATGACTAACACCTTTCAGATCAGGTCCCAGTAGTCAGTATAGGGGAAGGGGCAGCACAGCTGAGTTTAGCTGTGTCATTACAAACCCTTCTATCAGCTCTTCTAGCACTTGTCACCTCTGCTGTACTGCCCCTCAGCCCTCTCTGAAGCTTAGAGCGTGAAGATGTTATAATCACACCTGTCTGTTTTGTTCCAAGCAATTTGAAATAGCTCTGCAGTGAGATCAGGCTGTTTATCATATTTATCACTCTGGAGTAGCCAGCCTGTTCTTGCCTACTCCGGTATGAGATCTAATGTCAGCCTGCTCTGCTCTTGGTTACAGACAGGCCATGTGAGAGGAGGGCAGTACAACAGAGGTTATAGTCCTATGAGGGGAGGACAGCTGAAAGAGGTGTTTGAAAGGTGACACAGCAAAACTCAGCTAAGCTGCCCTCACACCTGCACTGACGGCTGGGACCTTATCTGAAAGATAAGCCGGTAAGTCATCTGTGCTGTACTCCCGAGCACTTTCTAAACATGTACAAGGTTAGACCTGGAGATCAGGGCTGACATTATATATCTCACACAATGAGAGACCTGCTCTAAATTATTAAGAAAGATGGCGGTGGGTGGATGGTCTTTTTCCGATATGTATTGATGACTGCTTTTTATTGGGCAACTTCATACAGGAGGAAAAAGTACACACCCCCAGGGAAAATGATCCGTTAATTCCTTCTTTGTCTTTAAGGGAATCTGTCACTGTATTTGACCTATCTAAACTATTAATATGGGCATATAGGTTATAGACTTCTGAATAAAAGTCCTGTATGCATCAGATGCCTTGTTGCTGATAAATCATCCTTTCCTCTCACCCATGACAGCACATCTTGAGAGAGAGGGATCCGCCCCACCAAAGACAGGAAACCGTCTTAAATAAAAGGGCGGTAACTCTCCCTGGCTTCAGTTGATTACAGAGTATTGAGAAGACCTCCAGAAAAAGTTAGACACATAACCAACAACACCTACAATCTGGATGTGAGAAGGGCTTTACTACAGTACATAGACATGACTAGTCAGTGGAGGAAGGACCACTCCTTGTTTCTTGCCTTTCAGGGGAGTAGAAAATGTCATGGGGTGTTAAAGGGAACTATTTCTAGGTGGCTTAGGGAGGCAATTTGTCTAGCTTACATATCTACAGGAGTTCCGGCGCCGGACGGTATTAAAGCGCATTCCACCAGAGCTGTAGCAACCTCCTGGGCAGAGAGCAGACGTCTCAATTGACCAGATATGTAAAGCTACTACTTGGTCTGCACCATCCACCTTCTACAAGCACTATAGGTTGGATTTATCCTCCTCTGACCTCACCTTTGGGAGAAGGGTACTTCAGGCGGTGGTCCCTCCTAGGGTGCTCATATTCTCCCAAATTCTCTCAAGGTGTGCTGTCATGGGTGAGGGGAAAACACCAAGGTTACTTACCAGTAGCCGGTTTTTCCTGAACCCATGACAGCACCCGTAGTTTCCACCCCCTGTCTTTTTCTCACACCCTGGTGAGCACTTTGTTTGGGGTGATTATATATATATATATATATTGTAGGTGTTGGTTACGCGGCTAACCTTTTCTGGAGGTCCTCTCAATGCTCTGTAATCAACTGAAGCGAGGGAGAGGTACCATCCTTTTATTTCGGACGGTTTCCTGTCCTTGGTGGAGTGGATCCCTCTCTCAAGGTGTGCTGTCATGGGTTCAGGAAAAACCGGCTACCGGTAAGTAACCTTGGTGTTTTATCACTTTATGTAAATGACCTCTTCGGCTCATTCCTTGTCAAGTGAACTAATGAATATTACCACTATATTTTTAATTCTTTTGAGAATTTGTTGTTTGGTAATACTGTTAGAGGATGGAAAATGTGAAGAAAAAAAAATTCTATAAATTTTATTTTTTAAATGAATTTTCAAAGTTGTGAAAAAAATGTGAATTTCTGTGTTGCATGCTTTTACGTTTCTCCTCATGACTCAGGCAAGAAACAAGATAGAGAAATTGAAAAAACAGCATTCAACTCCGAGTAGAACAGGCTTTCAAGAGATATGTCACAAGAGTATCTTTGGTAATCTTTTACCCATGTAGAATCAAACGCAAAATTTAAAAACGCATTTACGAGAAATGAATATATTAAATTTTCAAAAAAATCACGTGCCTCCTATGCTCCTAGCCCCCCATCTGTACCAAAATTCCAGTTGGTCTCTCAATGGGATCATATATAAACAGTGTCATTGCGAAAATCTTGAATTCAGATCTGTTAAGCTTGTGGTCTAAAAGTGTAGGGTCTTTTTTTTTAGATATTGGGAGGGATGCTTCAGCTGCTTAACACGATGAACAGCTGACTGGACCGTGAGATGAGCTTTATACACACTCAGATCTTCCCGCTCAACCTGCTCTCCACCAATCCAGTCACATCTCCCAGATCTGCACAGTAACGGACAACCTGGGCAGATTCTAGAAAGGTGAGTACCCCAAGCACACCCCTGAGGGGCTGTGGAATATAGGAATAATTACAATAAATATGGAACAAATGAATAAATACCTAAAGGTGAAAATTAAGGGGTTAATACTGATGAAGACCATATTCAGACCAAATATTAACACCCATGCAACTTTTCAACTGGAGTGAGAAAAATATTCCTAATATCCAGTTCATGTACTGTACAAACCAGGACTATCAAAAAGAGGAAAGTTTGTTAAAACATCGGTTACAGGAAGCAGAACCCATCAAAGGTACTCTGCAATACCACATTTTCATTCCATTGAGTTAAACAAATAAAAACAAGGATTTTTTCATTCAGCAACGACCGTGAAATCCATGATTGAAGATGGCACCAGTAGCTTATCATTGCTGGGACTAGCTGTTAGGCCACGGCCCCACTATCAGTATTTGGTCAGTATTTTTTTCTCAGGAGTGGGTGATAAATGCAGAATTGGTGAACTTGTTTCTATTACACATTTTCTCTGATTGTTCCTTACCTGGTTTTGGCTCCCACTCCTGAGAAAAATTACTGACCAAGTATTGATAGTGGGGCCGTGGCCTTAGTGTGAGCCCTTGTCCAACATGCCACCTCCTGTGTATCAGCTCATGGTCTATGGAGTTTGTATATAGAGTCTGATGTAAGCAGGGTTAGCTTTTCAGCTCTGCTTTACGCTAAATCTAAATGCTCAGATTGTGTCAGAACGACTGCATCCAGTAATCGAAGTGATAAATCGTTGGATTCTGCATCTCTTTGCCTACATCGAGCTGCTCTCAGAGGAAGTAGCAAAAACCTGCTGACAGATTCCCTTCTAAGGCTTAATTTAAAAAAAATAAATCACTTGCTCCATTCACAAAGTATACTACTCCATTAAAGTCTTCATTGACAGGGCTGGATCAGTGATGTGACATTTACAACATATTTGTTTCGGTTGTCATTCAGTTAGGTGGCAAGAGACTGCTTGTTGTTGAAATAGGTGCTCTTATCTTAATAATCCAGGCAAGAATATGTATTCGATCCCGGATAATGGGATGGGGGGGTGCGCAGGTTCCTCATGGAATGTGCCAGAGATGCGATAAAGAAGGTGAGAACTCATGACACATACATTTAGGAGACTTGGACTACAATGGTAGAACTACCAATAATTGCATTTCATAAAGTCTGTGCTTTGTGTTAAACTGTAAATGCATAGTTACGTCAGAAGTTTGGATAGATGGAGTGTCTTGGTGCTAAAGCAAAGCAGAGGTATTCAGAAGATTGCTGCTTAAGGCTATGTGCCCACGATGCAGAAATGCTCAGGATTTTTTCCTGAGCGTTTCTGCATCTCCCTGGCAGAAAAAAAAGCATGCGGATTGTACATGCGTTTTCCTGCCAGGGACATGCAGAAATGGAGCATTATTCACTGACCTCCGCATGCGGATTGACAAGCGCTTTCCAAGCGATTAGCATCACTTGGAAAGTGCTTGTGACAACTAGGTCACACTATATAAATCCATGCAAACTGCATGAATTTATATACACTGTGTGCAGAATTATTAGGCAAGTTGTATTTTAGAGGATTATTTTTATTATTGATCAACAACTATGTTCTCCATCAACCGAAAAGACTCATAAATATCCAAGCTTAATATTTTTGGAAGTTGGAGTGTTTTTTTTTTTGGTTTGGCTATCTTAGGAGGATATCTGTTTGTGCAGGTAACTATTACTGTCCCGAATTATTAGGCAACTTAATAAAAAACAAATATAATCCCATCTCGCTTGTTTATTTTCACCAGGTAAACCAATATCAGTGCACAAAATTTAGAAATAAACATTTCTGACATGCAAAAACAAAAACCAAAATAATTAGTGATCAATATAGCCACCTTTGTTTATGATGACACTCAACAGCCTTCCATCCATAGATTGTCAGTTGCTTGATCTGTTTTCGATCAACATTGCGTGCAGCAGCCACCACAGCCTCCCAGACACTGTTCCGAGAGGTGTACTGTTTTCCCTCCCTGTAGATCTCACATTTTATGATGGACCATAGGTTCTCTATGGGGTTCAGATCAGGTGAACAAGGGGGCCATGCCATTATTTTTTCTTCTTTTAGACCTTTACTGGCCAGCCACGCTGTGGAGTAGTTGGATGCATGTGATGGCGCATTGTCCTGCATGAAAATCATGTTTTTCTTGAACAATACTGACTTCTTCCTGTATCACTGCTTGAAGAAGTTGTCTTCCAGAAACTGGCAGTAGGTCTGGGAGTTGTGCTTCACTCCATCCTCAACCCGAAAAGGTCCCACAAGTTCATCTTTGATGATACCAGCTCATACCAGTACCCCACCTCCACCTTGCTGGCTTCTGAGTCTGAATGGAGCTCTCTGCCCTTTACTGATCCAGCCTCTGGCCCATCACGAGTCACTCTCATTTCATCAGTCCATAAAACCTTTGAGAAATCAGTCTTAAGATATTTCTTGAACCATTCTTGAAGTTTTATCTTATGTTTCTTGTTCAGAGGTGGTCGTTTTTCAGCCTTCCTTACCTTGGCCATGTCCCTGAGTATTGCACACCTTGTGGTTTTTGATACTCCAGTAACGTTGCAGCTCTGAAATATGGCAAAACTGGTGGCGAATGGCATCTTGGCAGCTTCACGCTTGATTTTCCTCAATTCATGGGCAGTTATTTTGTGCCTTTTTTGGCCAACACGCTTCTTGCGACCTTGTTAACTATTTTCTATGAAACGCTTGATTGTTCGGCGATCACGCTTCAAAAGTTTGGAAATTTCAAGACTGCTGCATCCCTCTGCAAGACATCTCACAATTTTGGACTTTTCAGAGCCCGTCAAAACTCTCTTCTGACCCATTTTGCCAAAGGAAAGGAAGTTGCCTAATAATTAAGCACATCTTATATAGGGTGTTGATGTCATTAGTCAACACCCCTCCTCATTACAGAGATGCACATCACCAGATTTACTTAACTGGTAGTTGGCTCTCAAGCCTATGCAGCTTGGAGTAGGACAACATGTATAAAAAGTATCATGTGATCAAAATACTCATTTGCCTAATAATTCTGAACACAGTGTAGCGTGACCCGAGAGAGTGGTTAAAAATTAAAAAATAAATGTATACTTACCAGGGGCGGACCTACCGCCCGTGCAGCCGGTTCATTGAACGGGGGGCCCCCGAGGGAGAGGGGGCACCTCCATCAGGGCATGACTGCCCTGACTCCAGCATGGGGCCCGGCCGGTCGGGAGCCCCGTTGGGGCCCCCCTCTTGTGCGTCTCCTCATGGAGCCCCCCTGCAGGACCCCCCGCCGTCACATGACCGGAGATGTCCCTGCGCTCAGCATGGGGATATCTCCGCTCATGTGACGGCGCCGGCACAATACTTACCCCTCTCCATGCCTCCGCAGCATCTTCCACGTCCTCTGACTGTGACGACTCAGGTCAGAGGGCGCGGTGACATGTTTACACCGCGCGCGATCTCTCCTGAGCTGTCACAGCGCGAAGACGCGGGCGATGCTGGAGTCCAGATCAGCATCAGGTGAGAAGCGAGGTGAGTATTTGATTTTTTTTTTTTATTATTTATGGGGGCATGGAGCATTATATGGTGGGGGAGAGTGGATGTGACATCCTGCATGGGGCATTATATGGGGGGGTGACATCCTGCATGGGGCATTATAAGAGGGGGAGGGGGAATTGACATCCTGCATGGGGCATTATAAGAGGGGGGTGACATCCTGCATGGGGCATTATAAGAGGGGGGTGACATCCTGTATGGGGCATTATAAGGGAGGGGGGGTGTGACATCCTGCATGGGGCATTATAAGGGAGGGGGGGTGTGACATCCTGCATGGGGCATTATAAGAGGGGGAGGGGGGAATTGACATCCTGCATGGGGCATTATATGGGGGTGAGGGGGAGTGTGACATCCTGCATGGGGCATTAAAGGGGAAGGGGGGAAGTGACATCCTGCATGGGGCATTATAAGGGGGGGGGTGTTACATCCTGCATGGGGCATTATAAGGGAGGGGGGGTGACATCCTGCATGGGGCATTATAAGAGGGGGAGGGGGGAATTGACATCCTGCATGGGGCATTATAAGGAGGGTGGGTGTGTGACATACTGCATGGGGCATTATAAGGAGGGGGGTGTGTGACCTGCATGGGGCATTATAAGGGAGGGGGTGATCTGACATACTGCATGGGGCATTGAAAAGGGGGGAAGTGACATCCTGCAAGGGGCATTATATGGGGGGGAGAGGTGACATCCTGCATGGGGCATTTTATGGGGGGTAGAGGTGACATCCTGCATAGGGCATTAAAAGGGGGGTGTCATCCTGCATGGGGCATTATAAGAGGGGAACAGCCTGCATGGAGCGTTACATGGGGGCCAATATTCTGTATGGAGCGTTATATGGGGGTCAGTATTCTGTATGGAGCGTTATATGGGGGCCAGTATTCTGTATGGAGCGTTATATGGGGGCCAGTATTCTGTATGGAGCGTTATATGGGGGCCAGTATTCTGTATGGAGCGTTATATGGGGGCCAGTATTCTGTATGGAGCGTTATATGGGGACCAGTATTCTGTATGGAGCGTTATATGGGGGTCAGTATTCTGTATGGAGCGTTTTATGGGGGCCAGTATTCTGTATGGAGCGTAATATGGGGGTCAGTATCCTGCATGGAGCGTTACATGGGGGCCAATATTCTGTATGGAGCGTTATATGGGGGTCAGTATTCTGTATGGAGCGTTATATGGGGGCCAGTATTCTGTATGGAGCGTTATATGGGGGCCAGTATTCTGTATGGAGCGTTATATGGGGGCCAGTATTCTGTATGGAGCGTTATATGGGGGCCAGTATTCTGTATGGAGCGTTATATGGGGACCAGTATTCTGTATGGAGCGTTATATGGGGGTCAGTATTCTGTATGGAGCGTTTTATGGGGGCCAGTATTCTGTATGGAGCGTAATATGGGGGTCAGTATCCTGTATGGAGCGTTATATGGGGGCCAGTATTTTGTATGGAGCGTTATATGGGGGCCAGTATTCTGTATGGAGCATTATATGGGGACCAGTATCCTGTATGGAGCATTATAAGGGGGTCAGTATCCTGTATGGAGCATTAAATAGAGGACTATACTGTCCGGTCTGCACTGTGCGCTGTGAGGATTCGCCGGTTTCTGAGCTATTGTAGAATTTACAATAGATATGGGGCATTATAAGGGGGGAACAGCCTGCATGGAGCGTTATATGGTCAGTATCCTGTATGGAGCATTATATGGTACTGTATGGAGGACTATACTGTCCGGTCTGCACCGTGCACTGTGAGGATTCGCCGGTTTCTGAGCTATTGTAGAATTTACGATAGATATCACTCATGTAATGTAAGAAGTGAAATCCTTGGCCTTGTACTAATATATATATATATTTCTCTGCGGTATCTGTGCATCATGAAGCGTGGTATGTGTTAAAGGGGCCCACTGAAACTCTGTCGCCCAGGGCCCACAAAAACCTGGAGCCGGCCCTGGGGGTAAGTATAACAAGTTTTATTTTTTTTAAATACAATTAATTAACTAGGAGTGGGGGGAATCAGAGATGCACGGGGGGATGAGAGATGCACGGGGGGGGCCTTCGTGCCCCCTATGAAGGGCGGGGGGGACCCCCAAAAAATTCTTGCACAGGGGCCCACTACAGTCTGTGTCCGCCCCTGATACTTACCCTCCGATGGCCCCCGGTGTCCTGCTCACTCCGTTCTCCCTTGCCAGCAGCGGTGGATTGAAAGACCTGCCGATGTCAGCGTCACGTGACCCGTCACATGACAGTGATCGCGGCATATAGAAGATAGTGATAGGAGAGGGGGTCGTCAACTTACCTCTCCGACGGCCCCCTGATAGCTTCCAGGACCTTCCGTTGTTATGGCAGCTGGAGGTCACATGACCGCCTCCAGATCTGCCATATATGGTGTCCTGCTGAGTCCAACAGGAGACACGGACTGTGAAACAGTCAGAAAATATGTCATGTAATGTAATATATGTCTATTACATTGCATGACATCAGTGATTAGAAAAATAAAATTAATGTCCCATAAAGGGACTAACTAAAATTGTAAAAAAAAGTAAAAAAATGTTTTCAAACTGTTAAAAAAAAAATCACAAAATAAATAAAAAAAAAATAAATAAAATATTAAACCAATAAATCCGTATATTTATGCAAAAACAAAAAAAGTACACATATTTTGGTATCGCCGCGTCCGAAACAACCCGATCTATAAAACTGTCACACTAATTAACTCCTGTGCACACCGTAGTAAAAATAAATAAAAAACGGAGCAAAAAACTATGCTTTTTCATCATATCGCCAAACAAAAAGTGGAAAAAAATGCGATCAAAAAAGCAAAATGGAAATAAAAATGGTACCGCTGAAAACGTCATCTTGTTCCGCAAAAAAGCCGCCATACAGCTCCATCAGCCGAAAAATAAAAAAGTTATAGCGCTCAGAATAAAGCGATGCAAAAAGAAAAATTTTTCTATAAAATTGTTTTGTGTAAAAGCACCAAAACATAAAAAATATATAGTAAGTGTAGTATCTCTGTAAACGTACTGACCCGAAGATTAACTCTGCCTTATCACTTTTACCACACGCAGAACGGCATAAAAAAAAACCTCAAAAAACAATTCCTGAATTGTTGGTTTTTGTTAATTTTACCTCCCAAAAAACAGAATAGAAAGCGATCAAAAAATGTCACGTACCCAAAAATGGTACCAATAAAAATTTCAACTCGTCCCGCAAAAAACAAGCTGTCACATGACTGTCGGCCGAAATATGGAAAAATTATAGCTCTCAAAATATGGCGATGCAAAAACTAGATTTTGCAAAAAAAGCATCTCTTAGTGTGTGACAGCTGTCAATCATAAAAACCCGATATAAATCTGGTATCTCTGTAATCGCACCGACCCGAAGAATAAAGTAATCTCATCACTTTTACCGCACGAGGAACGGCATATAAAATAAATAAAACCAATTCTTCACCTGCTACTGATTTGTTTATTATGTCTCCCAAAGATCACAGTAAGGCTCTGCTCACATTTATCCTGCGCTCTGCGCTGAGCACTTACACCAGAGTTTCCGTGTAAATCTCTGAAATACGTGATTCAGACGGAACCCATGACGGAAGATTCCCTGTAATGAGGCAGATATAGGCCACTGTGGATGCCATCTGGCCTGTGATCCCACAGTGTCAGTTTTTTTAGGCGTGCATAAAAGTGCGGTTGGCCACAGTTTTGTGCACTTCTGAAAAAAAGGACACCGCTAAACAGAGGCCAGACGGAGTCCAGAGTAACTCTGCTGCCTCATTACAGTGAATCGATCCCGCAGGGGTTTCATCTGAATTACATCACTTGGAAATTTAGATGGAAACCCCGATGTAAGTGCTCAGCCTCGAGCGCCGGATAAATGTTACATAAAATGTTCCCAATAAAAGCTTCAACTGAGTTCTCAAAAAAAGCTAGTCCCCACTCAGGTCCGTCATCTGTTAAAAATATTCCAAGTTACTGGTAGCAGAAAGGCTCTGGAAAAGCGAAATAGCCCTTGCCCCCCAAAAGAAATTCAGAAAATTTTGTGCTCCCAAATCCAAATGCCTAATCTACAATAATTTGTTCTCCAATTGTCAAATAGCACTCCGTCCCTCCCAGATCTCGCCGTATGGCTAAGCGGTACGATACAGCCACATATGGGGTATTGCCACTTTTAGAAGAAATTGTGTGACATATTTTGGCACCATTTTTACCTATTGCCCTGTGTGAAAATGTAAAATCTGAGGGTAAAACATTTTTTCTCCTTCCCCCATGACGGCACCACGGAGAGAGGGGATCCGCCCTTCAAGGACAAGAAACCTACAGATAAAAAGGGCGGTGCCTCTCTCCCGCATCAGTTGGTTTCCTGTCCTTGATGGGATCCTACAGTCCGGCATACCTGCGGGGTGCCAGAAGACAGAAGTGGACGTCGTGGGATGCCAGGCCCGGCCAGTCCGATACAGGCAGCGGGAGTCCCCCTGCCTCGGCTGGTGCGGTGTCCTGAGGCGCCACCGCTATGGTCAGTGGGCCTTTAGGGTGTGCGAAGGGAGGTCCAGACGAGGAGTGGATCACGACCTCACCTTAGAGCTATGAACTCTCCTGATGCACGTTCTCTGGTGGGAGAGGCTGCCGTGGGTGGCTCCAGCTCTGCACGTCAGTGAGAGAGCAGCTGTGGACCTGCGCCCCTGTCTGGGGTCGGCAGCTCCAGCTCCGTGCATCAGTGGATAAGCTTCTGTGGAGCTCTGCACGTCCGTGAGAGGTCAGCTGTGGACCTGCGCCCCTGTCTGGGGTCGGCAGCTCCAGCTCCGTGCATCAGTGGAGAAGCTGCTGTGGAACTGCGCAGCTCCAGCTCTGCACATCAGTGGGAGCAGTATTGCTCAGGCATGGACGGAGGGAGGAACAGGCCTGTGACTCGTTCCAGCCCCCGAATCCGTACAGCTGGTGGTGAGTGATCGTCGTGAATGTTTACCTTGTTATGGGGCCCTTTCCTTGTTTGGTCTAGGGAAGTTTCTTTAAGATGTTAGCGCAAAACTCAAAATTGGGTGTGGGTAGATTTCAGAATTTACCAAAAAAAAAAAAAGCCTCAATCTGCTCAGTAAATGTTAAACTAAACACTGAGGTTTTTTTTTTTTACTGTTGTCCTCCAGTTTGTTTAATCCATCCATAGGACGGCACATGGTCTCTGTGAAGGTCTGCTGTCCAGCTGCGTCTCATCAGTTGTCTCCTTCGGGTGGGGCTAGTCTGACAATTGAGATTAACCACCCAAAGGAAAGGTTTATCCTTCATTCAGATGGATTTCTTTTTTTAAAACCTTTATCTGAGCGCAGTCCCTCACAGTGCCTTATAAGCCTCTTTGCGCTCACAAAGAGCACATCATAGCTCTTTATATCACATCATAGCGTGGTGCCTCATGGCACATCATAGCGTGGTGCCTCATGGCACATCATAGCGTGGTGCCTCATGGCACATCATAGCGTGGTGCCTCTTGGCACATCATAGCGCGGTGCCTCTTGGCACATCATAGCGCGGTGCCTCTTGGCACATCATAGCGCGGTGCCTCTTGGCACATCATAGCGCGGTGCCTCACGGCACATCATAGCGCGGTGCCCCACGATAGCGTGGTGCCTCTTGGCACTTTATGGCGCGGTACCTCTTGGCACATTATGGCGCGGTGCCTCTTGGCACATCATGGCGCGGTGCCTCTTGGCACATCATGGCGCGGTGCCTCTCGGCACATCATAGCGCGGTGCCCCACGGCACTTTATGGCGCCGTGCCTCTTGGCACATTATGGCGCAGGCACATTATGGCGCGATGCTTTTTGGCACATTATGGCGCGGTGCCTCTTGGCACATTATGGCGCAGTACCTCTTGGCACATTATGGTGTGGTGCCTCTTGTCAGTGCCTTTTTAGTACCTAATGGGACCTCATAGTGTCTCTGTGCTTCAGGGTGCCCCTGTGCCTTGTAGTGTTTTTACAGGGTGTCTGTGCCTCATAGTCCCTCTTCGTAAGGGTACTGGTTCCACAACTAAGTTTATGTCTAACAAAACCAGGTCAGCGACTGTAAAAAAAAAAAAAAATATCCTAGCCTCTGTTTTGAGACTGAGGGTAGCAGTATTCCTGGCTGGTGCTCAGCTGGCTCGGTGAAATGCCGATTGGAGGCAGGTAACGAGCGCTTCCTTAGTTTTGCAAGCTAATAATAAACCTTGTACGTTTTCACCCTTAAAGGTAAGAGGCATCATGTAGTGCTCATACAGCCATTGTGGGTTTGGTCCAATCAAGCTCAGTTTTCTTGCTTTTTACATGTTGCACAGAAGTCGTAAACTTTAATATTTCTGGTCTTGTCCAAGTACTGACTAAATAGGACAGACCCTGACTACTCATATACTGCTCAGCTAACCCAGCTTGATCAAACAAAACAATATTTATCCAAGGTAACCACTGATACTTGTGGAGTCTGGCCTGTGTCTCTGATTAGCTCCAAGACACATACCATCTGCTCTGCTCTCCAGCAGTCTGACTAAGGTGAATGCTTAGCCTGCTCTGGTGCTTAGCTCTCCAGGGGCCCTAATCAAGACTGGTAAAGCTATTATTTAACCCAGTCCTACCTGGGTTTGCTTCAACCCGAAGGGGCTACTGAGATTCCTGAGAGTCAGACCATTGGAAATGGACTCTAGAAGAACTGCTAGTGAATCTGCAGTTCCAGATTGCAATATAGTAGTATACGCATTTAAAGAGCTATACAATCAGGTTCCAATTCACATGAAACATCAAATTCCTGAGAATAGTTCTTGGTATAAATGAAGATTTAGGCTTTCAGTTTGTGTCCTTCCATTCCGATGTTAATGAGCCTTAAGGCTTTATGGAGGATTATAGTAGTTAGGACAACTCTCATATCGAAGGAAGAGGCATTGACAATAGTTTACCTCAACTATTTCAAGATTATCGGCAGACCCATCGAGTGCTGCAAAACTCACTGGGCAGTGAGTAAGAGCCGTAGTCTCCCAAGGTAGAATAAGGAGTCCTGCCATATGTCAAAATTAAAAGCAGTCTGGCCACAACTGTGAACAAGGCAATATTGCTGTTAATAAGTAATCTCTTACATTCCAGTAGGACATGGTCACCATGTAAAGGTCTTGTCATACAATAGAGTAGCTTTATCTTACATAAACCATTATGGAGGAACTCTGCCAAGATCCCTAATGACACTTATGTCTAATCAGTTCAGATGGCGAAGTCTCACCTTTTATCTTTAACAGCACCTCATATAAAGAGAAAGAGAATTGCAAGTGGACCTTTTTAGCCGTGAACTACTGGAACAGTGTCCAACCTTCATTGAATAAGCAAGGAATGTGAAAGTGAGTTTGGATCTAGGCCCATTTTCAGTCCAAAGATGGCACCCTGGGATGTGAATCCAGTGCTTACGGCTGTAACAAGCCTTTGCTTGAACCCATAGATTCAGGGTCTTCACAATAAAGACTATTATCCCGGTGGCCCTGACTTCAGCATGGTAAGTTATGACATTCAAGCTTTGTCGGTTAATCCTTTGTTTATACAGATCCTAGAAGATGGGTCGGTTCCGGAGCTACCTGATCTTCTGAAGATGGCTTCCAATTTCCATAGAAGTCAGGAAATTATGCACCCTACTTTCTGTGCTAATCCAGGGAATCCATGGCAGAACAATAAGAAACCTCCTGGGCGGAGAAGGCCGGGGGTACGATAGAGCAGATATGTAGAGCGGCAACCTGATCTTCCCCCTCTACCGTCTTTAACCTCTGCCGGCTAGTCTTAACCTCTTTTTCGGACCTTACTTTCGGGAGAAGGGTTCTGGAAGCTGTGGCCCCCCCTAATGAGTCACTTCTCTGTAATTCTCTCTGTGGTGCCGTCATGGGGGAAGGAGAAAGACGTAGTTACTTACCGGTAACAGAATTTCTCAGAGCCCATGACGGCACCCGTACATTCCCTCCCTTCACGTGTGGGTGTGCACACTTATTAGTTAATTATTGTAGCCACGTGGTGTGTCTGATGAGGTCTTAAATTGTAAAATTTTTTGTTACTAACCTGGTGGTCCTCTCATGCTCTGTAAACAACTGATGCGGGAGAGAGGCACCGCCTTTTAATCTGTAGGTTTCCTGTCCTTGAAGGGCGGATCCCCTCTCTCCGTGGTGCTGTCATGGGCTCTGAGAAATTCTGTTACCGGTAAGTAACTACGTCTTTTGTGGTAAAAATATAATTATGCTTTTTTCACTGCCCAATGGTATAAATTTAAAAATTAAAAAATACTCCCTACTTCCCTAGATGAATTCCTTGAGAGGTGTAGTTTACAAAATGGGGTCACTTGTGGGGCTTTCTGCTGTTTTGGCATGTCAGCGACTCTTCAAATGTGACATGGTGTCTGCAACCTATCCCAGCCAACATAGCGCTCTTTTCTCTTCCGAGCCCTGCCGTACACCAAAGCAGTGGTTTGCCTCCAGATATGGGGTATCGGCGTGTTCAGGAGAAATTGCACAACAAATTTCATGGTGCAATTTATCCTATTACCCTTATGATAATGCAAAATTAAGGGATGAAAAACGTTTTTGTGGGAAAAATGTGAAAATTTTATTTTTACAGCTCAATATTATAAACTTCTGTGAAGCACCTTGGGGTTCAAGGTGCTCACCACACATCTAGATAAGTTCCCTAAGGGGTCTAGTTTCCAAAATGGTGTCACTTGTGGGGGGTTTCCACTGTTTAGGCACATCAGGGGCTCTCCAAACTCAACATGGCGTCTGCTAATTATTCAAACAAATTTTACATTCAAAAAGTCAAATGGCGCTCCTTCCCTTCCGAACCCTGCAGTGCGCCCAAACAGTGGTTTTCCCTCACATATGGGGTATCAGCGTGCTCATGAGAAATTGCACAACAAATTGTGTATTCCATTTTTTCCTGTTACCCTTGTAAAAATAAAAAAATTGGGTCTAAAGTAACATTTTTGCGAAAAAAAGTTAAATGTTCATTGTTTTCTTTCACATTCCAAAAATTTCCGTGAAACACCTGAAGGGTTAATAAACTTCTTGAATGTGGTTTTGAGCACCTTGAGGGGTGCAGTTTTTAGAATGGTGTCACTTTTTGGTATTTTCTGTCATAAAGGCCCCTCAAAGTCACTTCAAATAAGATGTGGTTCCTAAAAAAATGTTTTTGTAAATTTTGTTGGAAAAATGAGAAATCGCTGGTCAACTTTTAAACCTTATAGCTTCCTAACAAAAAAAAATTTTGGTTCCAAAATTGTGCTGATGTAAAGTAGACATGTGGGAAATGTTATTTATTAACTATTTTGTGTGACATACAGTACAGACCAAAAGTTTGGACACACCTTCTCATTTAAAGATTTTTCTGTATTTTCATGACTATGAAAATTGTACATTCACACTGAAGGCATCAAAACTATGAATTAACACATGTGGAATTATATACTTAACGAAAAAGTGTGAAACAACTGAAAATATGTCTTATATTCTAGGTTCTTCAATGTAGCCACCTTTTGCTTTGATGACTGCTTTGCACACTCTTGGCATTCTCTTGATGAGCTTCAAGAGGTAGTCACCGGAAATGGTCTTCCAACAAACTTGAAGGAGTTCCCAGAGATGCTTAGCACTTGTTGGCCCTTTTGCCTTCACTCTGCGGTCCAGCTCACCCCAAACCATCTCAATTGGGTTCAGGTCTGGTAACTGTGGAGGCCAGGTCATCTGGCGTAGCACCCCATCACTCTCGTTCTTGGTCAAATAGCCCTTACACAGCCTGGAGGTGTGTTTGGGGTCATTGTCCTGTTGAAAAATAAATGATGGTCCAACTAAACGCAAACCAGATGGAATAGCATGCCGCTGCAAGATGCTGTGGTAGCCATGCTGGTTCAGTATGCCTTCAATTTTGAATAAATCCCCAACAGTGTCACCAGCAAAGCCCCCCCACACCATCACACCTCCTCCTCCATGCTTCACGGTGGGAACCAGGCATGTAGAGTCCATCCATTCACCTTTTCTGCATCGCACAAAGACACGGTGGTTGGAACCAAAAATCTCAAATTTGGACTCATCAGACCAAAGCACAGATTTCCACTGATATAATGTCCATTCCTTGTGTTCTTTAGCCCAAAAAAAGTCCCTTCTGCTTGTTGCCTGTCCTTAGCAGTGGTTTCCTAGCAGCTATTTTACCATGAAGGCCTGCTGCACAAAGTCTCCTCTTAACAGTTGTTGAAGAAATGTGTCTGCTGCTAGAACTCTGTGTTGCATTGACCTGGTCTCTAATCTGAGCTGCTGTTAACCTGCGATTTCTGAGGCTGGTGACTCGGATAAACTTATCCTCAGAAGCAGAGGTGACTCTTGGTCTTCCTTTCCTGGGGCGGTCCTCATGTGAGCAAGTTTCTTTGTAGCACTTGATGGTTTTTGCAACTGCACTTGGAGACACTTTCAAAGTTTTCCCAATTTTTCGGACTGACTGACCTTCATTTCTTAAAGTAATGATAACCACTCGTTTTTCTTTACTTAGCTGCTTTTTTCTTGCCATAATACAAATTCTAGCAGTCTATTCAGTAGGACTATCAGCTGTGTATCCAGCAGACTTCTGCACAACACAACTGATGGTCCCAACCCCATTTATAAGGCAAGAAATCCCACTTATTAAACCTGACAGGGCACACCTGTGAAGTGAAAACCATTTCCAGTGACTACCTCGTGAAGCTCATCAAGAGAATGCCAAGAGTGTGCAAAGCAGTCATCAAAGCAAAAGGTGGCTACTTTGAAGAACCTAGAATATAAGACACATTTTCAGTTGTTTCACACTTTTTTGTTAAGTATATAATACCATATGTGTTAATTCATAGTTTTGATGCCTTCAGTGTGAATGTACAATTTTCATAGTCATGAAAATACAGAAAAATCTTTAACTGAGAAGGTGTGTCCAAACTTTTGGTCTGTACTGTATCTCTCTGATTTAAGGGCATGAAAATTCAAAGTTTTAAAATTGCAAAATTTTCAAAATTTTCGCCAAATTTCCGATTTTTTCACAAATAAACGCAAGTGATATCGAAGAAATTTTACCACTATCATGAAGTACAATATGTCACGAAAAAACAGTCTCAGAATCAGGGGAATCCGTTGAAGCATTCCAGAGTAACTACCTCATAAAGTGACAGTGGTCAGAATTGAAAAAATTGGCCCGGTCACTTAGGCAAAAACAGGCTCTGGCGCGAAGTGGTTAAGCCCTTCCCACTCAAGAATGTATATATTTCCATCATAGTGTGGGTATTTGTAGTCAGCTGTTTGATCCCAAATTTGGAATTATTAAAAAATATAAAAATTTTGGATATAGCCAAAAATAATGCAATAATTGATATTGACTTACTGTATTTTGCAGACTCTAAGACGCCCCGGACCATAAGATGCACCTCAAATTTTGGGGAGGAAAATAGGAAACATTTTTGTTTAATAAAATGGTGGTCTGTCTTATAGTCCGAATGTACAGTAGCTTACCAGGGGGCGTCGGCGGTGGAGCGGGGACACAGAAGGCAGGGTTGCTTCTGTGGGAACCTGGCAGCAGCAGGAGTGAACTATGCTGTGGGCCCCGGTCTGGAAGGAGGGGTTGTCGGCACAGTGCAAAGCTGTGGGCCCTGGGCTTCAACAAGATGTTGGTGAGGCAGAAGCAGAGTCTCCACTCTGCCCATTGATTTTCCGGCGGTGGGCTTCAGATGCGTAGATTGATCTCTCGGCTCGTCATTTCACCATTCGCATGGCTCTCTCAGGGGTTGAGCTATGCGAGAGCATCTCCTTGATAAGCCATAAGAAAAGCCACTTTGGCCGTCGGAGGAAAACTGGGGAGCCAACAGTTAAAAGTGCAGCATGCACTGATTGATGAAGCAGTGGCATTGCTTAGGATCTCCGTCATATCGTGGTGGAACAGACAAATGAGGAGCAGTTCCAGGTACATGGATAGCAGCAGCCAAGGTGGTAGCAACTGGTGCTGGTACAGGTGAGGTAGTTGGTGACAGCACGTCAATGGATGTTGACCGACTGTAAGTAGGTCAGAATTTGATCCTGCTGTTCACGTTCCCAAGCCATCTCCTGGTACAATGCAGAGAGCGGAAGAGGTATTGGGACCAGCAGGGTCCATGGCCTGAGCAAACTCACAGTGGCGGATCGTGGACCCATGGGCCGGGCTTACAATAGAGGGGCGTAACTTAGTGGCTACCTGGTTTTTACTGGAGCCTTTGATGGTGAGGTCAGGCTTGAGCTGTAGGTAGCTGCCAGGTACTACTACAGGGCAGTGTCTGGAACAGTAGCAGCTGACCCCAAGGGTCAGAGATGCTGGTTCAGGTTCGGAGTCCCAGACAGGACCGGATATTGGTGCTGGTGCAGACAGTGTGGCTTCTGGATACAAGA
The DNA here is from genome assembly GCF_046119375.1 of Phyllobates terribilis. Classification (NCBI taxonomy): domain Eukaryota; kingdom Metazoa; phylum Chordata; class Amphibia; order Anura; family Dendrobatidae; genus Phyllobates; species Phyllobates terribilis. The sequence continues at coordinate 481,910,975 of NW_027362762.1, forward strand.
CAGGAAGGCCACTGGTACGGGTTCAGACTGTGCAGCTTCTGGGTAGAAGACAGGACCGGACAAGGCAGTTTCAGGTTTGGGACTAGGCACTGGCAAATCCGCAACAGGTTCAGAGAGGATAGTACTGGATAAGGTTCCTTCAGGACGGACGCAGGGACCTAACAACAACGAATCAAGTACAAACTGACAATCTACTAAAGTTGCTCAAGCAGCTTCCAGCAGGTGAAAGTGCCTTAAATACTAAGTGCATCCCAGTTATTGACTGGGGACCCAACAGGTGCGTGCTGTCTCTTTAAGAGTCAGGGAGCGCACACATGCGCCCCTTAAGTGTGCTGCCAGGAGACCTGTGTGACGTGCGCAGGCCCTGGTACACGGGAGCCGGAGCAGAGGATGCGTCTGGGCAGTGAGCATAACTGCGTCCCTGCCGGAAGGTTGGAGAGGAAGTATGCAGGGTCACCGGCATTACACCTGTGTAAATGTTAGTGCACCGTACACTATGTGCCCATTTATTTGGCAAGTGAGTATTTTAATGATATCATTTTTATGCATATTTTTAATCTCTAAACTGTATATACTTCACAAATTATTGGATGAAGCAGATTAGGTGATGTATTTGTGTAATGAGGGAGAGTGAGGCCTAAGGATACCATCGCCCTTTATCAAGGTGTGCAGAATTATTAGGCAGCTTGTTTTCCTCAGGCAAAATGGTCCAAAAAAGAGATTTTACTGACTTTTTGGCCTATGTTGATGATTTATTTTATTATTCAACAACTACAATGCTGTCTATAAATCAAAAAGGTTAATAAACCTGAATATTTAGGAAAGTAAAAGTGAGGTTTTGTTTTAGGAGAATATCTCTGTGTGCAGAACTAATAAATAGTCTTCCTTCAACCTTAAAAACTATGTTACCAAGTCCATCTAGTTCAACCCATAGCCTAACATGTTGATCTGGAGGAAGGGAAAAAAAACATGTGGCAAACACTAAGCTCCACATTGGGGAAAAAAATTCCTTCCTGACTCCACATTCGGCAATCAGACTAGTTCCCTGGATCAACGCCCTATCAAGGAATCTAATATACAGGGTGGTCCAAAAGTAGGTGGACAGAAAGTGTAATAAGGTTATGAAGGTTATGGAACAGTCACAGGAGATAAGTATCTCGAAATTCTAATGAATCAAGTTGTTCCCCAGTTACAGCAACAGCCTAATTCAAATTACCTTTATTTCCAACAAGATGGGGCCCCTCCACATTATTCAAGAGTAGTCCGCGAGTATCTTGATGAAACATTTCCTAATAAATGGATTGGCCGAAGAGGCCCACTTGATTGGCCAGGCACGTTCACCAGACTTGACCCCAATGGATTTTTTCTTTTGGGGAGTACTCAAGGACAAAGTTTATAGTCGAAAACCAAAAAGTGTCAGTCATTTGAAAAATTACATAAGAGATGCATTTCAAGAAATTAATATCCAAAGAGACTTGTGCAAAAAAGTTTGTCGAAGCGTAAGAGGCAGACTTCAAAGCTGTGCAAATTGTAATGGAAAACAGTTTGAGCACCTGTGTTGATAAAATTTTAGGGCTTTTGTATTATTTTTCAGAATAAAATTTAATTGTCAATGTTATGCTTGTGCTAGTAAATATAATTTTATATATAAATCAAAATAAATGTTATTATTTCCTGGCCACCTACTTTTGGACCACCCTGTATATAACCTGTAATATTATAGTTTTCAAGAAAGGCATCCAGGCCCTTCTTAAATTTTAGTAGTGAATCACTCATTACAACATCATGTGGCAGAGAGTTCCATAGTCTCACTGCTCTTACAGTAAAGAATCCCCGTCTGTGATTATGATTAAACCTTCTTTCCTCCAGACGTAGAAGATGCCCCCTTGTCCCCGTCTCAGGCCTCAGAGTAAAAAGATCAGTAGAAAGGTCTTTGTACTGTCCCCTCATATACTTGTACATAGTAATAAGATCACCCCTAAGCCTTCTTTTTTCCACAGTAAATAACCCCAAGTGTAATAACCTGTCTTGGTATTGCAGACCCCCCAGTCCTCTAATAACCTTGGTCGCTCTTCTCTGCACCCACTCTAGTTCAGCTATGTCTTTCTTATACACCGGAGACCAGAACTGTACACAGTATTCTAAGTGTGGTCGCACTAGTGACTTGTATAGAGGTAAAATTATGCTTTCCTCATGAGCATCTATGCCTCTTTTAATGCATCCCATTATTTTATTTGCTTTTGCAGCAGCTGCCAGACACTGGCGACCAAACGTGAGCTTGTCGTCCACCAATACACCCAGGTCTTTTTCAGTGACAGGTTTGCCCAGTGTTTTACAATTAAGCATATAATTATACATTTTATTTCCTCTGCCCAAGTGCATTACCTTACATTTATCCCAATTAAAGCTCATTTGCCATTTATCAGCCCAAGCTTCTAGTTTACATAGATCCTCCTGTAATATAAAATTGTCCTCCTCTGTATTGATTACCCTGCAGAGTTTAGTGTCATCTGCAAATATTGAAATACTACTCCGTATGCCCCCCTACAAGGTCATTAATAAATGTTAAAAAGAAGCGGGCCCAATACTGATCCCTGTGGTACCCCGCTGTTAACTGTGACCCAGTCTGAGTGTGTCCCATTAACCCCTTAACGACCTTGGGTCTTTCTGGTTTTGTGTTTTCATTTTTTGCTCCCCTTCTTCCCAGAGCCAGAACTTTTTTAATTTTCGCTCAATATGGCCGTGTGAGGGCTTATTTTTTGCGGGACAAGTTGTAAGTTTAAACGCCATCACTGGTTTTACCATATCATGTGCTGGAAAACGGGAAAAAAATTCCAAGTGCGGTGAAACTGCAAAAAAAATGCAATTCCACAGTTGTTTTTTGGGTCCTTTTTTTTACCACGTTCACTGATTGCTAAAACTGACCAGCCATCATTATTCTCCAGGTCATTACGAGTTCGTAGACACCAAACATGTATAGGTTCTTTTTTAGTTAAGAGGTGAAAAAAAAATCCAAAGTTTGCTAAAAAAAAAAAATAAAAAAAAAAAAATGGCACCATTTTCTGAGACCCGTAACGTCTCCATTTTTCGGGATCTGGGACTGGGTGAGGGCTTATTTTTTGCGCGCCGGGCTGATGTTTTTATTGATGTCATTTTGGGGTAGATCCGATGTTTTGATCGCCCGTTATTGCATTTTATTGCAATGTTGCAGCGACCAAAAAAACGTAATTCTGACGTTTAGAATTTTTTTCTCGTTACGCCGTTTACTGATCGGATTAATTCTTCTTTTATATTGATAGATCGGGCAATTCTGAACGTGGCGATACCAAATATGTGTATGTGGTTGTTGTTTTTTAATATATATATATATATATATATATATATATATTTTATTTTGAAAGGGGGGTGATTTAAACTTATATTTTTCTTTATTTTTTTTCATATTTTTAAAAACTTTTTTTTACACTTTCTGCTTGCTTCTATAGTCTCCATAGGAGACTAGAAGCAGCAGTTGTCTGATAGCTTCTACTGCATACAAGCGATGAGCAGATCGCTTATATGCAGGAGAAATGCTCACTTCTGACCACTAGGTGGCGCTCATAGCAATTGAGACATGACAACTAGAGATGAGCGGTGTTCGACTCGAACTGTTCGCCAAGCTCAAATTCGAGCTGTTTTGGGCGGTGTTCGAGACGTTCGGCGAACACGAACAATTTGAAAAAAATTCGACTGTTCGAGGTTATGTTCGATAACTGTTCGTGCACCAAAATCATAACTGGATTTTTTCTCAGTAATGATGAAAATTAAAGTTAATACGCAGTTTGAGTGTACAGTGGGGTGGGGGGAGGGGCAGGGGATGGATATCTGCATAAATAATGAAGATCTGCATTTTTTTTTTCTCTTTCCCACATTTACAGTGGGGAGGTGCAATCTGTCAGCCTATCAGCAGCGCACACACGGAGCGAACTGCTTTTTTTCACACAAGCAAGGGCATGTGTCATTGGCAGTGTATGTCACATGTCCTTGCCCTATAAGACCCAGCCATTTTCCCCGTCGCCACCATTTTCTCACTGCTGCAGCTGAGTGTTAGACGGCACCGCTGTTGCTGTGTGCGCTATACTTTCAGTGTTAATTTCAAGCCAATTTTCGCACAAATCTACAGATAGCTTGGGAGTAGGGAATAGTTGTGATTGCAGTCCTTTTGAGGACTAGGTTACATCATTTCCTACGACTTTTATCAGGCAGGTCTGTGCTCTTAAATAGATAGGTTGGGAGTAAAGACTAATTGTAATTGCAGTCCTTTTGAGGGCTAGGTTACATCAGTTCCTATCACTTTTTGCCAGGCAGGTCTGTGCCAGTGCTGTGCAAGTTTTTTTCACAGCATTTGGCTAAATCTAGCAAAGCAAATCCTTTTTGTCCTCTTGCAGTGTGTGTTAGTCAGTGGAGTAGCCTATCTGTGTTGCAAGCTACACCACCTGTGTATAGAATACAATTTTTTTTACTGCACCTAGTGAAGTAAAACCTTTTGGGCATAGCATCATTCTATTAGTCCATCTATACTAACCTCCACCAGGTTGAAAATTCAATATCATTTTATCTGCATCTAGCTCTGAAAAAATATTTGGGCTTCGGCTTGTAGCAGTGTGTGGGACTTGTTCTATTAGTCCATCTATACTAACCTCCACCAGGTTGCAAATTCAAAATAATTTTTATCTGCATCTAGCTCTGAAAAAATATTTGGGCTTGGGCTTGTAGCAGTGTGTGGAACTTGTTCTATTAGTCCATCTATACTAACCTCCACCAGGTTGCAAATTCAAAATAATTTTTATCTGCATCTAACCCAGCCAATACTTTTGGGCTAATACCACAGTTTGGCCACTCAGCTCTGCTCGGTTCCCATCCATTGTTTTTTGTGCAAACAACTCCAGAGTTGTCAATTAGTTAACCACCAAAATGAGTGGAAAAAGGCCTGCTGCTGGTGGAAAGGGGAATAGGCGTATTGAGAAGGGAAAAAAAGGTTGTGTCCGTGGGGTAGGTGTTAAAGCAACAGTAACATCAGCAGAAGAAAGACCATCTTCCAGCCAAACTAAGATGTCTACTTATTTTAGCGGACAATGTGATAAGATCCCTTTCTTAAGGCCACGCCAATCGCTACAAATTCCAGATGAGGCACAAAAACAGCAGGTGCTTCAACGGATATCAAGTGCTCCTTTAAGTGGGCTCTCCTCCACATCAACTTCAACATCACAAATACTCCAGTCCTCAAAGGTGTCACCCCAATCGCACTTGCTTCCTCACAGCTCCCAAGTCTCCAGCTGCCCGTCTGAGTATGGGGTAGAACAGATGGTTAAGTCTGCAGAGCTGTTTACTCATACTATAGCCTGGGAATCAGAGGTCGGCTCCAGAGCTTCTGTGAATCCAGACGAGGAAATGATCTGCACTGATGCCCAGAATGTTTAGGAGTCAGATCCAGGACCAGACGCAGAAGGTTCTGACCATAATGTAGACCCTCGTTCCCAAACTGTAACTCCTGTTGGTGGAGACAATGAGGAAGACGATGATGAGACTCAAATACCTGATTGGAGCGACAACTTTAGTTTTTTGTCAGGGCAGGAAGAGGTTGGCTCTGAGAACGACGGGTGTCATAACACACAGGGTGATGATGACGAGGTTGGAGATCCCACTTACTGTCAACCCACAGTCAGCCAGTAAATGAGGTCAAGAGAGGAGGTGGAGGAGGACGCTAGTGACGACGAGTTCAGGTTGCGCCTTCCTGGACAGAGACGTAGTACTGAAAGCACGTCAACAACTGCATCCTCAAACACAACTCTGCCTCTGACCACAAGTCGTGGTGGCTCTTGAGGTCACATGGGTGCTAAGCCTTGCATAGCCTGGGCATTTCTTCAGATCGATAAGGATGACCTAACTCGTGTTAACTGTAACATTTGTCAGCAAAAGCTAAGTAGAGGCCAAAAAATACATAGTTTGAGTACTTCATGCATGAACCGGCAGTTGCAGTGGGAGCTCACTGTGCTACAATGCGGCCTAGCCGACCGGGCCAACCACCGTCTGCCACATCTTGTGCATCCGCGGCCTCTTCATCCTCTGTGACTGGGGGGACAGCAGTCACACCTGTTTTGGGACGCAGACCTGCCACCTCTTTACCTGCAACAGCCAGCGTGATTGGCAGGTCATCATTTTCTTTGGAGGTGGAAACACCAGTTGGTGTTCAGCGCTGTCCGACATCGATATCACCACCTTTGGATCAAGGCAACCTAACATGTCCGCCTCCATCTTACTCAGAGACTGGCAGTTTGCCGGGGACACCCTTCTCAACCCCGTCTAAGCACAACAGCCAGCCCTAGGTCCCTCAGATGTGGACAAGTAAAAGACCATTTCCTCCTAGCCATGAGAAAGCTAAGAGATTGAATTTCACCATCTGCAAGCTCTTGGCTACAGAAATGCTGCCTTTCCGCCTGGTGGACACAGAGGATTTTCGAGACCTTATGTCCGTCGCAGTGCCCCAGTACCAGATGCCCAGTCGGCACTACTTCTCAAAGAAAGGTGTGCCTGCACTCCACCACCATGTTGCACACAACATCACCGCTTCTTTGAGAAACTCTGTGTGTGACAGGGTGCATTTCACCACAGGCACTTGAACGAGTAGGCATGGACAGGGGCGTTACATGTCGCTGACTGGGCACTGGGTAACTATGGTGACAGCAGGACAAGGGGCTGCTGTCCAAGTCTTGCCGTCCCCACGAGTTGTGCGTCAATCCTCTTTATCTCGAAGTTCCTCCACTGCTTCTGCCTCCTCAACCTCCTCCCGGTCCTCCACCTGCACCCAAAGCCTGTCTGGTCATGCCACAAGCTTTCTAACTGCGCAGAAGGGATCCTGCACACCTCCTTACCATGCTGGCAGCAGGGCTCAACGTCATCAGGGGGTTTTTACTTTGAACTGTCTGGGAAATGTGAGTCACACAGCTGAGGAGTTGTGGTCAGCTCAGGAGAACCAGTTTCATGAATGGTTGTCTCCACTGGACCTGAAACCAGGGAAGGCCGTGTGCGACAATGCTGCAAACCTGGGTGCGGCCCTTCGCCAGGGCAATGTCACACAAGTGCCTTGTATGGCTCACGTGTTGAACCTGGTTGTCCATCAATTTTTAGCCCACTATCCCGGACTAGATGGCCTTCTGCAGAGGGCACGGTCGCTGTGTGCTCACTTCCGCCATTCGCATCCCGCAGCTCAGCGACTTACATCTCTACAGAAGTCGTTGGGCCCGCCACTTCACCGGCTAAAATGCGATGTGCCTACCCGGTGGAATTCAACTCTGCACATGTTGCAGCGACTGTGGCAGCACTGACAAGCCCTGGTGAAATACGTTCTGACGTATAGCCTGGGCCAACGAGATCCAGAGGTGGGGCAAATCACGCTGGAGGAGTGGTCTCAGATCAGGAACCTATGCACCCTTCTGCACAACTTTGAAATGGCGACGAAGATGTTTAGTGCTGACGATGCCATTAGCAGCATGACTATTCCGGTGATTTACATGCTGGAGCACATGTTAAACAGAATTCGGAGTCAGGTGGTGGCACAAGAGGAGGAGGAGGAGTTGTATGCGGAAGGGCTAACATCTGCAAGGTCCAGACGGTCGGCAGCACCAAGGCGGCAGGCATGTGAGGCTGGGGGAGATGGTTTTACCAGGGCGCATGGTAGCAGCCAAACTAGTGAGGAAGGTGCAGGAGTCCAGGAAGAAGTGGAGGACGAACTGATGGAAGACTCATCAGATGAGGGAGACCTTGATCACATTTCTGTTGTGCGAGGTTGGGGGGAGAGGGCAGAGGAAGGAAGCATGAATGTTACCTCACCACCAACACAACAGGGACTAGGTGCTCCTGGATGCGCAAGACACATGAGTGCCTTCTTGCTGCACTACCTGCAACATGACCCTCGAATTGTGAGAATTAGAAATAATCCTGACTACTGGGTTGCCACACTGTTAGATCCCCGGTACAAAAGTAAATTTGCAGAAATTATTCCTGCCATAGAAAGAGATGCACGCATGCAGGAGTATCAACAGAGACTGTTGCAGAATCTTACATGTGCTTTTCCACAAAACACTAGTGGTGCACGTAGTGAATCTCACAGTTCCAACTTGCCAACTGTGGGACCGTCGAGTGTTCAGCACTCAAAACGTAACAGAAACACAGTATCTGCTGGTAACATCAATTTTGCGGAATCATTTCACCACTTTTTTAGCCCATCCTTTGCCAGGCCACAGGAGACAAGAAGTCTGACACATAGTCAGCGCCTAGAGACGATGGTACAGGAGTATCTCCAAGTAAACATTGAAGCCATGACTGTGTCACTGGACCCTTGCTCTTTTTGGGCTTCCAATCTGGATAAATGGCCAGAGCTCGCCACTTACGCCTTGGAGATCTTGTCATGCCCCGCAGCCAGCGTTCTGTCTGAACGTGTGTTCAGCGCTGCTGGTGGTGTGCTAACAGATAAGCACACGCGGCTCTCCACTGATAATGTAGACAGACTCACGTTCATAAAGATGAACAAATCATGGATCCGAAACGACTTTTCTACCCCTGTGTCATCCCGGGGAGAGTAAAAGCTTGATGATTGGTTAAAATCACCTCACCAACCATTTTAAGCTTTCAAATTACTAATCATGTTTATCTGTATCTTTGCTGGAAAATAATTTGGGCCTTGTAGCAGTGTGCAGTACTGATTCTATTAGGCCATCTATACTAAACTCCACCAGATTTAAAATTACTAATCATGTTTATCTGTATCTTGGCTGGAAAATAATTTGGGCCTTGTAGCAGTGTGCAGTACTGATTCTATTAGGCCATCTATACTAAGCTTCACCAGATTTAAAATTAATAATAATTTTTAGCTGCATCTAGCCCGGAAAATAATTTTGGGGCTCCGAGATGCGCAAGACACATGAGTGCCTTCTTGCTGCACTACCTGCAACATGACCCTCAGTTTGTCAGAATTCGAAATAATCCTGACTACTGGGTTGCCACACTCTTAGATCCCCCACACTCTTCGATCAACCTTTTCATTTTAATAAAGAACAAAAAAATGGTCATTTTTGAAATTATAAGCATTAGCAGGTTATTAGAAACTGAAATCAAACAGTTTTCAACTCAAAACTTTATTCTAGGTGATGTTACATTTGCACATAGGACCCCTTGTTCGAAAGGAGCTTCTGAACTCTCTCGTCCATTGAATTTGTCAGGTTTTGGATGGTTTCTGCTTCAATTGTTTTGCATGAGGACAGAATACCCTCCCAGAGCTGTTGCTTAGATGTGAACTGCCTCCCGCCATTATAGACACTCCTTTTGATGATGCTCCAGAGGTTCTCAATGGGGTTGAGGTCAGGGGAGCATGGAGGTCACACCATAATTTTGTCCCCTTTTATGCCCATATCAGCCAGAAATGCCGATGTGTTATGTGCAGCATGAGAGGGTGCATTATCATGCATGAAAATGATCTTGCTGCGGAATACACGGTTCTTCTTCTTGAACCATGGCAGGAAGTGCTGTTTGAGAAACTCCACATTCATCTTTACCCCTTCAGGGATCCTAAAGGGGCCGACAATCTCTCTCCCCATGATTCCAGCCCGAAACATTACTCCACCTCCTCCTTGTTGGCGCCGTAGCCGTGTTTGCATGGGGTGTCCATCAACCAGCCATCCTCCATTCCATCCATCTGGACCATCGAGCGTTGCACGGCACTCATCGGTGAACAAAACAGTTTTGAAGTCAGTCTTCATGTATTGTTTGGCCCACTGGAGCCGTTTCTGCTTGTGTACAGTGGATAGAGGAGGTCGACAGGATGGCTTACGCACAGCTGCAAACCTCTGAAGGACCCTGCATCTTGTTGTTCGGGGGACGTTGGAGGCACCAGCAGCTTCAAAAACTTGTCTGCTGCTATGACAAGGCTTTTTTGCCGCTGCTCTTTTAACCTGACGTAATTGCCTGTAGGAAAGAGTCCTCAATTTGCCCTTATCAGCACGCACACGTGTGTACTGTGAATCAGCTACATACTTCTTGATTGTGCGATGATCAGGATGAAGTGTCTTGGCAATGTTGATTGTAGTCATGCCTTGACCTAAACACTCCACAATTTGTTGCTTCTCAGCAGCCGACACATCCTTTTTCTTTCCCATTTTGGCAGAAAATGTAGGCTGCTTAATAATGTGGGACAGCCTTCTTAAGTAGTCTTGCCGTTCATTGGACACACCAGCCAAACTAATTAGCACAGGTGTCTGCAATTGCTTACAGTGATATAAAGAGCCCTGACACACATCACCATCAATGAGTTTAGCTGACAAACAAACAAATTCTTCCCTTATCACTCCTAAACACTTTTTGCATAATAATTTGGAACACAGTGTACATGTGCTTTTCCACAAAACACCAGTGGTTCACATAGTGAATCTTACAGTTCTAACTTGCCAACCGTGGTCTGTATGGAGTTGTTCAATAAAGGGCCCAAAATTAAGATAACATAGACGGGAGAGGTCTCTATGAATACGAATTCCTAAGTATTTGATACCCTGTGAGGGCCAGGCAAAGGGAAAGTTGGACTGGATGGAATCCTGTATGGATTTGGGGAGGGAGACATCGAGGGCCTCAGACTTCGCTGCATTGATTTTAAAATTTGACCATGTAACAAAGTGATCTATTTCAGCCATAACCGCAGGGATGGATATATGTGATTGAGTGATATATACTAGGACATCATCAGCAAATGCAGAGCACTTGTACTCGGTGCCTCCCACCTCAATCCACCTAATATTGGGGTAATGGCGAATTGATGAGAGCAGGTGCTCCGTCACTAGGATGTATAAGAGAGGGGACAGAAGACATCCCTGCCTTGTCCCATTGGTGATTATGAAAGGTGATGAAAATGTTACATTTATCTTCAGCCTAGGTGATGTATTGCGATACAGGGCCGTGATTTTGCCTATAAAAGGGTCCCCTAGACCCCTACCCCAAGCTTTTTAAGAGAATAATATATGGCGTGCCAGGAGACTCTATGGAATGCTTTCTCAGCATCCAACGAGAGTATCTAATTACAAATTTTTAACTGCATCTAGCCCAGGAAATACTTTGTGCCTAGTAGCAGTGTCTGCTAGTCAGCGGATTATCCCAGCTGTTAAGCAAGCTACACCACCTGTAGTTTGGACACTTAATTTTTTCAAAGGAAATGGTTCGGGCCCCCAGGACACTCAGTGAAGGGCTGCGACAGGCGGTAGGACGCCAAGCTCGATCCTTATAAAAGCTTTTTAACTGCAGCAGCTTTAGTGGACGCTACTGGAGCTGGAATTACGCGGCTGCTGGCATGAGACTTGCCCTCCAATAGATCCTTGTAAAAGGATTTAAAGTGTACTCATTCAAATTAGAGAGACAATTTAAATTAAAAAGATTAGACCTGCCTCCGCCTCTGGGGGGCTCGCTCGAACCACCAGCGGACAGGCACCAGTATTGGGAGAGGGGGGGGGGGCTGGCCGTCAGGGTCCACCGCGGCTCTGGCACAAACCCGGCGACACGGAGGTCGCACGGGCAGGAACGGACTGGCCGTGTCGGCTTCGCACTTTTTTGGTTTTAGAAGGGCATGACATGCCTATATCTGTGTCTCCCCCTCCTTTTACTCCTCCACCTCTTTTATTTTCGCATGACTATATGTACTTGTCACTTTTCCATGTGTTTTAGTTGTGTCTTCTGAGCAGTTTGTCAGCTTTTGGACACCTTTGAAGGTGTTTTCTATGTGTTTCTATGTGTTTTTGTTTGCCTGCCATTGGTTTTAACGGTGTTCGAAGGTGTTCGACGAACAGTTCGACGAACAGTGCGGCGAACATACGGGTGTTCGACGAACCGAAACGAACTCTAACACTACGGGGGTGGCTCAACACTAATGACAACCACAGGCGTCTGCTGCAGACCCTGGGTTGTCATGCCCACCCATTGGTGACCCACGATCACGTGACGGGGTCACCCATGGGCGGGGCTTAGGACGCGCTTCCTGGAAGCGCAAGTTAAATGCCGCTGTCAGAGATTGACAGCGGCATTTAACATGTTAACAGCCGTGGGTGGATCGCGATTCCACCCGCGGCTGTTGTGGGCACATGT